>NC_091629.1:35800480-36425480 GCF_027580195.1 Bos mutus | reverse complement strand
TCCCAAGGACAGAGGAGCCTGGTGGGCTGCCGTCTATGGGGTCGCACAGAGTTGGACACGACTGAAGCGACTTAGCAGCAGCAGCAGTAAAGGTATTAATTGCGACTGTGGTATTATTTTTGGTCCCTTTTAATGGAAAGAGGGAATACACATTTTTTTGAACTAATGAATTTATATTGAGTCTCCCTATTCAACTCCAATATCTGCAGGGTTTTTCCTTACCTTTCCATTTCATATTTATAATCTCCCTTCCCTAATGTTCAGTGATGTTGTTTGGAATTCGGGTTCCAACAGAGGATTATGTTCAAAACTTACTTGAATTATTTTGTGTGTGTATGGGTGTTATTACTTTGATATACAGATAGATTCACTTTTTGTATTTTTTCCTCCTTGTTGACCTAACTTTTGAATATGTAAAATATCTGCAATGCTCAAAGGTCGAAACTATGTAAAAAGTATACAACTCTTAGTATCATTACATAAAAAGTCACTAATTTTCTATTTTTAGGTTGTAACTAGAACCCAACTCTACAAATTAAAAGATATAATTTCCCTATGTTTTTATGCTACTTCTCTCATATCTTAACATAAAGAACACTGAGAGAGTCTTGACTTGAATCCTTTAATGAATGAGAATGAGAATGCATCAAAAACAAAACATCTCAAAACAGTACAGGATACTGACATGTGGGAATCCTCTTGGTGATTTCTATACAGCATCAAAAGCACTTGTTCAAGACCTGGCTTCTGTAAATGCTCAGGTCTTAGATACAGTGGAAAGAGCCAATGGGTCACAAACAGAATGCTGTATTTGAGAAAGTGGTTGGTCCTACAGAGGGAAGTGACTGTTAAGTTTACCTGGTGACAATCCCATTTTCTGCAAGAATGAAGGATGCAGAAGGATTAGCAGCTCGGATGAGGCTCTGCAGCTGAACAAGGAGAGGGTGCCTCTGCTCCATAGTGTGACTGGTGAATACCACATTGCTAACCAGGCCTGGGGGATAAAATCAAAAACAGTTCAGCCTTCAGAGTTCTGACTGGGGCTGAGGATTTGCACAAATGTGAGCCCTTGGCTCCCTCGCCTGATATCCCTTTTAGCAGCCCCTCATGTAGACACCCCTGCCCCTCAATACTGATACAACAGCCATCATTCCGTTCTTTCTGCAGCCTCTGGAAGTGAATGGCCTCAGCTCTGCAGCTGCCCCTCTTCCTAACCTCCTCTGTCTTCTTAGTTTCACTTTGATACCTGGAGCTTTTTCATCAAATGGCCCTTTCCATATCCCATGAACTTCCTTAGAACTGCTGCCAATGACTTTCACCAGTTCAGAACACAGACATTTACCAACACAAACCATATGTCAGGTGTTAATCATTCTTAAAGAGTGCACAGTCAAGAAGGCTCACCCATGGACTTACAATTACAAGGTAAGTTCTAACAAAGATATTTACAGAGTGACACAGTAAGGAAGGGTGGCCCATATAAAGAGATACTGTGGAGTGGGCCACAATCACTCCCATACTTCTGTGAAAATACAGAAGTAAAATCCATGACACTATGACACTACTGATAATCTGGAAATCAGAGAATTTAATCACATCCCAGCATGCCAACACAATTATAATACCTCTTCGTATTTATTCTAGATGGCTATGATCATTGTATACACACCACTTCTGCTATAATGTCACCTGCATTTGTATGATTCAACCATTTTTATTGACAATAATGTGAGCATTTCAAACATATACAAAAATAGAAAAAAAAATAGTGTAATGAATGCCCATGTGCCCATCACCTGGCTTCAAGAATTACCAACATTTGTCTAATTGTATTTCTTCTATATCATACTCCCTCCCACCTTTTCGGCTTTCCTTGCCTTCCCCAGGGGATGATTTTGAGGCTAATAACAGACGTCCTATTATTGAATCCAAAATATTTCAGTATGTATTACCATAAGATAAGGACTCTTTAAAAAAATGAATGGGGCTTCCCTGGTGGTCCAGTGGCTGAGAGTCTGCCTGCCAGTGCAAGGGACACAGGTTCAATCCTTCCTCCAGGAAGATCCTCATGCTGCAGGGCAGCAAAGGCCACGCACCACAACTACTGAGCCTGTGTTCCAGAGCTCGCAAGCTGCAATTACTGAGCCCACTTGCTGCAACTACTAAACCAGCACACCTAGAGCCAGTGCTTTACAACAAGAGAAGCCACTGCAATGAGAAGCCCATCCACCACAATGAAGAGGAGCCCCTGCTCTATGCAACTAGAGAAAGCCCATGGGCAGCAACAGAGACCCAGCACAGCCATAAGTAAATACATAAATCTTGAAAAAAAAAAAAAAGAATGATTAAGCAATAAATTCTTAATATAAAATATCTAGTCCACATTAAAATTTTTCTGACTCAGGAATATTTTCTTAGAGTTAATTGTTTGGAATGAGGAACCAAAGCCCCTATATTATATTTCATTGATATATCACATAATTTGCTTTCAATCTATAGTTTCTTCTTATTTCTCTGTGATTTATTTGTTGAAGAACTGCTTCTTGTATATTTCTTGTAGTCTAGATTTTGCTAATAGAATCTCCATAGTGTTCTTTTATTTTTTTTTCCATAGTGTTCTTTAGCAGGCTAGATACTGTTTTACAGCTTCAATTTTTTTAAAAAAAGTTCTTGTTCTTTTTCAAACTTAAGTTGAATGCTTAATTTGTTATTTTAAAAAGCCACAATAAGATAGCACCTTACACCTGTTAGAATGGCTATGTTTTTCAAAAAGACAAGAAATAACAAAAGTTGGTGAGGATGTGGAGAGAAGGGAAACTTGTGCCCTGTTGTCGGGAATGTAAACGCTATAGTGGTACAGCTACTATGAAAAATAGGATGAAGAGTCCTCAAAAAATTAAAAATAAAACCACCACATGATCTAACAATTCCACTTCTGGGCTTATATCAGAAAGAAATGAAATCACTATCTTGAAGAGCTATTTGCACATCCATGTTCACTGCAGCATTATTCACAATAGCCAAGCTATAGAAACAACCAACAACCTAAGTGTCCATTAGTGGGTGAAGAAGATAAAAGCTATATTGTCACCTGTATATATATACTGTCAGCTGTATATTGTCACCCTGCTTATTTAACTTATATGCAGAGTAAATCATGCAAAATGAGGGGCCGGATGAAGCACAAGCTGGAATCAAGATACCTGGAAGAAATATCAACAACCTCAAATATTCAGATTATACCACACTAATGGCAGAAGGCAAAGAGGAAGTAAGGAACTTCTTGATGAACGTGAAAGAAGAAAGTGAAAAAGCTGGCATAAGACTTCAACATACAAAAAACTAAGATTATGGCCTCCCTTAGAGGAGGGGTAGCCATGGAAGAGATAGATAGCATCACCAACTCAATGGACATGAACCTGAACAAACCCCAGGAGACAGTAAAGGACAGGGGTGCCTAGTGTGCTGCAGCCCTTCGGGTAGCAAAGAGTCACACAAGACCTAGCAACTGAACAACAATAACAAATTCAACTCGGCTGTTATTAACATCACCTCTTTTTGTTTGCATTCGTCTGTCATATCTTTGCCCATTCTTTTATCACCATCCGTAGTTTTAGATGATCTTGTGTACAACATCATATAATTTAGATTTGATTTTTTGGTTTAACCTGAGATAATTTTTCTTTTGATAGGTGTTTAACCCACTTACAGAGAAGGAAATGGCAACCCACTCCAGTATTCTTGCCTGGAGAATTCCATGGACAGAGAGGAGCCTGGTGGGCCACGGTCCATGGGGTCACAAAAAGTTGGACATGACTGAGTGCACAGCACATCCCACTTAATATTTAATGGTACTTTGGTTCTATCACCTTGTTTATGTTGAATTCTGTTCAACATAAAAAACATTTTTTTAAACCTTTACCAGTATGATTCTACATCGTTTTCTGCGTTCCTTCTGGTAAGTTTAGTCTGTTTTAAGTTCTTACGATAGCTATCCTGTCACCTCTAAACAATATCTTTTGAGTTTTCCTCATGAGACAGGGAAGTTCATATACCTTTAAATTCATCCCATTTCTCCACTATCACATTCTGGCTGGTTATATTAATAATTTTATAGTTTCTCCAAGTAGATATTTTTATACCTTTAAAGAGTATAAATACTCTTTATAACTTGATTTAACAGCTTTAAAATTTACTGATCTCCCACTTGAGAAAATGTACAGATAATCTCTTTCTCTCTTACTGCTTCCTAATATTTTATTAAATATGAGTTCATTTATAGGTTTTTGAGATTTTCAACATTTATATTCTATTTTTTAATAGCATTCTCATAGATGTTGTAATTAGTCTTGTATCTAAAAAGATTTAACGCTCATCATTAATCTTTTCACTAACAGAGACTAGTTTTATAAATAATTAGTTCATAATGTCTCTAAGGAGAAGGCAGTGGCATCCCACTCCAGTACTCTTGCCTGGAAAATCCCATGGATGGAGGAGCCTGGTAGGCTGCAGTTCATGGGGTCGCTAAGAGTCGGACACAACTGAGCGACTTCACTTTCATTTTTCACTTCCATGCATTGGAGAAAGAAATGGGAACCCACTCCAGTATTCTTGCCTGGAGAATCCCGGGGACGGGGGAGCCTGGCGGGCTGCCGTCTATGAGGTCGTACAGAGTCAGACACGACTGAAGCGACGCAGCAGCAGCAATGTCTCTAAGTTGTAAGACTTCAGCTTTCCTAAATAACCGTGTAACTAGGACTCTGAATAATAAGATTCAGTACAGAGGACTCTTACTAATACTATTTACTTCAATAAAGTGTTTGGTTTTTTTTAAAAATTAGCTATACTTAGTTTCTGAGGGCAAAAGTCATAATGTATGGAAGAGTTCACAAGAGAAAACAAATTCCCTTTCTCCCCAGCTACCTACTACCTTTTCCTGAAGACAACCACATTTATCAGAGTCTTCTTCCAGATATATGCTGAATTATACAAGCAAATGTGTATATATACATTTCCCCCATGATTAGTGGCATATTATACTACTCTGTACTTTGTTCACTAGCCTACTTCTTCTTTAAGATCTTCTCTAATACCTTACCAGTCCAATCCACCCCTCATGCCACCCTGCTGTCTCCCTTTCTCTAAACTTAGGAGAGCTCCTTTGAATAACATGGGCAATGCTTAAAATATGATTTATATTTTTATTTATCTTCTTCTTATTTGTAAAAAAAGACAGTATAAAGATGAAAGCATGAGTTTTAGAGTCAAGAAAATCTGAGTTTGAATTCTGGGTTCTACTAATTATTCATAGGTAACATTAGGCAAGCTGCTCAACTTTCTCTCTGAGCCCTAAATCCTCCTCTGTTAGATGGGAACATGCACCTCCAGGTTAGCAGTGAAATGCTTATCACAGGCTACAGAAAGAAAGAACTCATTAAATGTAACCTGACACTACTACCAGCACCATCATCTACATCAAGGAGACTGGACTGATCCATTCCTCAGACGGACAGGGATGGCTGCTGCACGTGGACCTTAGTTAGCCACAGCAACACACAGGAAGCTAAGTCACGTGACTCTCACCAGCCTAGATTACTGAGCCCATGGTTTAGATGAGTGGCTATCACTAGTTTGAAAGCAGCTTCCAGGACCCCTGGCC
Organism: Bos mutus; assembly: GCF_027580195.1. NCBI lineage: Eukaryota > Metazoa > Chordata > Mammalia > Artiodactyla > Bovidae > Bos > Bos mutus. The sequence continues at coordinate 36,419,821 of NC_091629.1, read as the reverse complement.
TTGGCCTTTGCCTCTGGTCTGGGGCAGAAGTCAGTGATACTTCCTCTCACCAATCATACTTAAAAAGTGTTCCCAAACTCTAAAGATTGACTCTAACCTCATAACCATATTCCATTCACAACCAGGGAGCAGGGGTTAGGAGATTCATGTCAATGGTCATGTGTTACGATGGGGACAAGGCATACACAAAGGGTATGTTGTCATTGTTCAGTTGCTAAATCATATCCATCTTTTTGTGACTCCATGGACTGCAGCATGCCAGGCTTTCCTGTCCATCACCATCTCCCAGAGTTTGCTCAAACTCATGTCCATTGAATTGATGATGCCATGCAACCATCTCATCCTCTGTTGTCCCCTTCTGCTCTTGCCTTCAATCTTTCCCAGCATCATTGAGTTAACTCTTCACAGCAGGTGGCCAAAGTACTGGAGCTTCAGTTTCAGCATCAGTCCTTCCAATGAATATTCAGGGTCGATTTCCTTTAGGACTGACTGGGTTGGATGTCTTCGCAGTCCAACGGACTGTCAAGATCTTTTCCAGCACCACAATTAGAAAAACATCAATTCTTTGGCATTCAGCCTTCTGTATAGTCCAACTCTCACATCCATACATGACTGCTGGAAAAACCATAGCTTTGACTATATAGACCTTTGTTGGCAGAGTGATGTCTCTACTTTTTAAAACGTGATCTGGGTTTGTCATAGCTTTCTTTCCTAGGAGTAAGCATCTTTTAATTTCATGGCTGCAGTCACCATCCACAATGATTTTGAAAAATAAAAATTTTTCCCCAAAATAAAATCTGTCACTCCTTCCACTTTTTCTCTTTCTATTTGTCACAATCTTGATTTTTTTTTAACTGTTGAGTTTCAAGCCAGCTTTTTCATTCTCCTCTTTCACCCTTATCAAGAGGCTCTTTAGTTCCTCTTTATTTTCTGCCATTAAAATGGTATCATCTTCATAGCTGAGGTTGTTGATATTTTTCCCAGCAATCTTGATGCTAGTTTGTGATTCATCCAGCCCGGCATTTAGCATGATGTACACAAAAGGTATACAATATGTCTAAGATTGTAAATGTCAGGAAGTAAGGCTTGACTGCTGAGTACAGAATCTGCTTCCTGGGTGTTTAACAAGCTGTTTGGGAATCTATTGGCTTTTTGGTTCAGAGACATGAGTCCTGCTCTTCTCAAGTATCTGTTAGTGCTCCACAGCAAGTCAGTCAGCCTTAGGCAAATACAGCCCATCTGCCTCTGCAGAGTGCTTGAGAGACCTCTGAGGATTCAAAGGTGAGTTTTCTCGGTGGCTTCCCCTGACATTCAAGTGGTCACTTGGTAAGGGCACACTGACTGCTGAATTCCCCAAACCTGGGCCATAGTCCATCCTCCACTCTCAGTCCCTGCTACCATTTGCCTAGTTTAGACCACTGCTCTTTACTAGCTCTGTGCTCATTCTCTCCACTTCCAGGCTTCCTTTACTACAATTCATTCTTTCTCCTGTAGTCAAAGTAATCTTTCAAAAACATAAATCTGATCAAATCATTTCCCCACTTAACACATTTACAGCATCCCAATTACTTGTAGGCTGATATCTAAACTTTTTGGCCAGTCTGACCTACCCGCATGCTGCACTTCTTCAAGGCTCTAGTCACCATCAGGTCTTCTTTCCTGCTGTTTCTTCTGTCTGGAACTATCTTTTCCCTCCTTTCTTTTTTGAAGGACCAACTCCTACTTCAGGTTGTAGACAATTTAAACAGCATCCTTCCAGAAGACTTCCCTAATCCCTTAGGACTGGGTTAGAGAAGGTATAGGATAAAGATTTGCTGAACAGATGAATAAATGAACTAAGTATAATAAAAGGCATGTGCAACCTGACCTCTGAGGTAGCTGCCTAAACAACTAAGCTGTGGGTACCCACATGCCAAAAATTTTCCCACTTGCAAATCTGAGCAAGTATCATTCATCAGACAGCCATTTTAAAAGGTAGCTAAGATTAGATATACATATTTTGGTGCAAAATTCATTAAGGTATGAAAGGGTTCAGTATAAAGTTTCTTCTTCCCTTCTCTGGCACCCTGAACCTTACTTCTCCCCAGAGGCAACCACTAATAAGCGGATTTGGGGTATGTCTCCTCAGATGGTCTATGCATATACAAGTATACACGAATATACAAAACCGTAGTTTCTTAACAACTTCTTCCACACTTACAACTTCTATCTCCTAGGTTTTCACGTATGGCTTAGATATGGTAATAGCATAAGACTTAGAAATTCAAATGTAGAATATGTCTACTTTTTGTTTATTCAGTTTTAAAAAGGCTGCTCATATGGCTTCCTTGTCATAAGCTTTAACATTAAGATGGACCATCTGCAGTCAGAGTGTCAGAGAAGCCTCCTAAGAAAGGTGACACTGGCAGTGCCTGTGCTCCCATTCCCATTAAAAAGGTCACTTTGGAGGCTGCGAGCAGGCAATGAGGACAGTCTGGTGAGCTTACTGCCAGAACCCCATGTCCTGGTGCAGCTACAGGAAGTGGCTGGGGCCTCTGGAAACTAAGTAAGACAAGACTAGGCAGCCAGGCCCAGAATGTGGCACAGTGGGGAAGTAGGTAGGGTTCTAGAAGGGTCAGCACATTCCAGAGAGGGCAGTTATGAGAGCCAGCTCCTGCAAGGGTCCATGAAAGTCCCAGGGTGAAGACAAGAATAGCTGTGGTGTATCTTGCAGTGAGGAGCCAGGAAAGGCCGAGAGATCTCTGCAAAGGCCCTTGGATTCTATTTAGTATCTTCTTGGGCAAAAGAAACTGAAGAGTCAGTCTACTGCAAACATGCCAACCTGAGCGGCATGCACCAGAATCACAAGCACAGGCTTGGCCTGCCTGAGAAAAAGTTAGGGTCTGAGTCTCTGACAGACACCTTCTCAAAGTCCTGTTTCCCCATTAGTATCATGTAGACAAACCCTGTGGGCTTTGGATTCTAGGTCAGGAATTGGACATAGAAAAGGGGCTTTGCTTTATGGAGAAACAAGCAAAAGGATTATCCCCAGCATTCCTTAGGCCAGCTATGCAAACTGCTACCTGCCAAGAGGAAATGCCATCATTAAGGCAAGGTACAGCAGTTATCTGGAGCACAAGGTGAAGAGGCCATTGTGGGCAGTTTCATCCTGCTTGGGCCATCCTCCTGCTATGTACAAAGGAATGGATACTCTGATTTAGCCAATGCCTCACAAGTCTGGGCTGTGAGTGAGCAGGCAGCCTGGCCTGGCACATTCCCAAAAGGGGAGAAACATCTCTGAGGTCTGTTTGACCATCTCAGTCTGGCTAAAGGCTTCCAGCAGCCTAGAAGAAATCAAACCTCAAAAATCTATAGATATTTCTTTTTTGATAATTTTTTAATTATTAAATTGTAGTATAGAAGATTTACAATATTATACTAGTTTCACGTATACAGCACAGTGATTCAGTATTTTTACAGATTATACTCCATTGAATGTTATTATACAATAAAGGCTATAATTCTTTATCTGATACAATATAAACTTGTTGCTGTTTATACATAGGAGTTTTTAATTTCTTAATCCCATACACGTAATTTGTCCCACCACACTTTTGTCTCTCTTTTGGTAACCACCAGTTTGTCTTCTATATCTGTGTAGTTGCTAAGTTGTGCCCGACTCTTGGCGACTCCATGGACTGTAGCCAGCCAGGCTCCCCTATCCTTGGGATTCTCCAGGCAAGAATACTGGAGTGGGTTGCCATTTCCTCCACCATATAGATACTTCTAAAAGCAGATCATGGGAGCAAAATGTCTGCTCTCTGCTTTAAAGCTAGCATTATAATGAGCTGTGCTGGTCGTTTAAGCACTGAGATTATTCCCTAATCCTTGGATTTCTGTAATACACATCATTTTGTGGTTGCAATACAGTGCTTTTCTCACTGTAAAATAATCCCTTGTTATAAAAGCAATGAATCAGAGCTTGACTTATGAACAGGAGCAAAGGAGGCAAATGCTCCCTGGGGACATGAAATGTTTGTCTACCGGCGGCAGATTCCACCTCTAAGAAAGGCACTAAATCTCCGAGGAGAAATACTTGCCCTTATCTCCTGTTTTCCCAGAAGGCCAGTGCTCATGGTGAACCAGGTCAGATTAGTCTATAGGGTCCTCTGTGCCCAGATGTAAGGGGAAGATGTTTACTAAGGCACTACCACTTAACCAGCCCCTTGCACTTCAGAAAACAGCATATATGGTCTCAAAGGCACCTGTCCACATCTGATCACATCCCTAGCTTTCTTTTAAGTTCCCTGACGAGGGATTGAATTTGGGCTGTGGTAGTGAAAGCACCAAGTCCTAACCACTGGGCCACCAGGGAATTCCCCCTAGCTTTCTTTATATAAGCACAGAATTGACATACATTGCCTTTGAACAATGAGTTGGAAGGCTCTTTTAATGAAATATGCCTACCAAATGCCAGAAAGAACTCATCCTGTCTTGGCTTTAAAAGGGCTATCCTCTTGTAATATTGGCCCAGGTTCATGGATGGTAAAGATAGAGCACTTCCCTAAGGTTCTCTGCCAAGGCAGCCTGATCGCTTTTCCCACATGCAAAAAAGGGAGAAGGCCACTGAAGGAGAAAGTGTCAAGAAGCCAAGTGGCACTAGGGTGGCAAACACCGTGTGATCAGGTGGTGGACATGGGGCAGACTATAGCCCACACCCTTGGCTTTGATGATGACTTCCAAGCATTTATCAAAGGACCAGACAGCTCTCCTTGGTTATCTCCTGGACCTATGTTTTTTCCTATGTAGTCTATTTCAAGGATATGTACCATCAACTTTCCCAATCTCCCAAGCTAGGAACCTAGAAGTCATTCCAGATATGTCTTGTTTCAATGTCCTCCATCCAGCCTGTTACCACATCCTATTGACCCAGCCCCTCAAAAATCTCTTTGATCTACCTTGGGTGGACACTGTGGATAGACCCAGCTAACCTCCATTCAACTCTGCTTCTAGGGAGCAGTGCCTAAAAAGCAACAAGGGCCTCTAAAAAGCTGGACTTGAGACTCCTCAGTGCAGCAGCCAAACACGTAAATTCTTCTCTCCAGTGACCCAGTCTCCTGCTCTGCACAGCCTCCAGCTCAGCTCTTTCCCAAGACAACAGCTCTGCTAATGCTCTGTGGTCCCCATTCCCTGTAGACTGGCAATGGGATCAGCAGGGCAGAACTGTGCTGGGGACACTGAGTTATTTTCTTCCATCTGATTTCTACTTGCTGGGCTGCTTCAGGAAGCCCAGACCCCAGGTCTTCTGACAACAATAAGCATTTTATCACTACTGTAGAAAATTTAGAATTTACTCTGGGTTTCCAGCCACTAAAGCTAATCTGACTAAAAAGTGCTGCTTCCAGACTGCAAGATGGTACGACAATGCAAGGTTGAGTACAACCTAAAGATAGGTGGATTTTTCTATATATAAGCAGATGTGGAAAATCTCAGTGTATGCAGCAGAGGGTTAAAGGAGAAGGTTCTACTGGGCCATACTCTGCACTCATGGGACAGGAGAAATGCATCAAAATCTTGCTGATTCGCAGGCTAGGAATACTTATTCAGTCAACTGACATTAGTTGGAATGGAGGGCAGAGTTAAGCGCAGCTCAAAAGAGGTGTTGACATGGCAATTTATTATCATTGAGACAAACTCTTAGAAGAAATCCACCTCTCAAATAAGATAACAGCAAAAAATGCCCCAGTTCTCCCTGGATCAGTTTTGTTTTAGATTTCAGAATGGTAGGTGGGAACATGAAGAAAAGTCTGTTGCATCCAAACAGACTTTGAAAGGCATGCAAGCAGGATGTAGAGCACATTGCTTACCTTGCGAACACTGGTCAAGAAATTTAGGAAACAGGAATCTACGGAGAGAAAACAAATATTTAAAACAATTAATCTCAATTTTCACTGATTTCTCGCAAAATTTTGACTATCACTAACATATAAAATGGCTTACTCAGTGGGGCAACTGGCAGGTAACACTGAACATTAAGGATAGCCATGGTTATACAAAAGGTATTCATAGTTTTGAACCAGAGTTCCCTAAGCCAGAAACCCTAAAAAAGTCCCAACGTGGCCAACTCTTGGTGGAATGTTGAACAGGAGATCCCTGTTCAACTACCAAGACTATAGGAAATGGAGAAAGAGAGATTGGTCTTTTTCTTTTACCCTGGAGAGATACTGTCCTGTTAGTACAGGGAAACTTTCAAGGGAAAATGAGAAAAATTACACTTGCCTAATTCTGCCAAGGGCCTTCAACAACAAAGTTGCCATATTTCCTGTTATGTGCACAACTAAATCCGGGTTCCCCTTTCATCTTTTTTAAAAAGCATTTGTTTATTTATTTGGCTGTGTCTGGTGTTAGTTGTGTCAAGCGGGATCTTTCATTATGGCATGCAGACTCTCTAGCTGTGGCACACAGGCTTAGATGCCCCACAACATGTGGGATCTTAGTTCATGGGTCAGGGGTCAAACCTGCATTACAAGGAGGATTACATTACATTACAAGGAGGATTCTTAACCACCGGACCACCACAGAAGACCCCGCACCCTTTAACCTTATTCTAAGCTCGAATGGTGAATGAAATGTAGGAGACTGACTGAATAGATTGAGGATAGACTAACAGACTAATTCAAAGTATGAGTTAACAACTGTAGCTCTGTAGTAAGCTCCAGAGAAAAACTCAATATTCTTAGTGTTTTAAAACTTCTAAAACACCACAGTGCTCTTCTTGGTGAAGAAAGCCAATACTAATGAAAAGAGCTATCTTTCATCAAAGGCTTTGACTGGGCACTGGGCAAGCAGTTCACACATACAATTTTATTCTCACATCCACCCTGTGCCTTGGGTACTTAAAAGCTGCAAACAGTGGGTTCATGGTGGCTAAGCAAGCTAAGCACTTGGCCCAAGGTCCTACCTGCTGCTGCTGCTGCTAAGTCACGTCAGTCGTGTCTGACTCTGTGCGACCCCATAGACGGCAGCCCACCAGGCTTCCCCGTCCCTGGGATTCTCCAAGCAAGAACACTGGAGTGGGTTGCCATTTCCTTCTCCAATGCATGAAAGTGAAAAGTGAAAGTGAAGTCGCTTAGTCGTGTCCGACTCTAGCGACCCCATGGACTACAGCCTACCAGGCTCCTCCATCCATGGGATTTTCCAGGCAGAAGTACTGGAGTGGGGTGCCATTGCCTTCTCCGAAGGTCCTACCTGCAGCTAGGAAATGGGAGGGTTTACACAGGGGCCCAGGTTTGTTTAACACCACAAAGCTCCTGTGCTGTCTACCCCTGCAAGTAAGATGTTTGCTGAAGTCACCCTCTGAATTGTTGCTTGTCTAGTTGGCAGGTATTAATGCTGTTCAAAACACTTAGGGGAGTTTTTCTCTTGCAATTTCCTTGGTGGTGGCAAATCTTCATTTTTTAATTTGATTTTTGACAATGCTCAGACACACACCATTTGGAACCAAATTTCGTGGATGAGTGAGCCACTTGGGTAAGTATAACTTTGGGCTGTGGATCTAGTTCACCTGCCTGATTCCTTCACGGTTTCTAAAGAATTCCACAGAGGAACCCCAATGTGCTCTGAATAAGGTTAGGAGCCCCAGAACAAAGAGAGAGAGATCCTCACTTGAGTCTCCCAAGAACAGAGCTCACTGACTTCACTGTACTCATAGTCCACTGAAGGGTCAGCTGCAGAGCAAATGTATTCTTTAAAAAAAGTATTTATTTTTGGCTGTGCTGGGTCTTCATTGCTATGCACAGGCTTTCTTTAGTTGTGGTGAGTAGAGGCTACTCTCTAGTTGCAGTGTGCTGGCTTCTCATTGCAGTGGCTTCTCTTGTTGCACAGCACGGGCTATAGGGCACTTGGGCTTCAGTAGCTGCAGTGCTCAGGCTTAGTTGCCCCACAGCATGTGGAAACTTTCCAGACCAGGGATTGAATCCATGTCCTCTGCACTGGCAGATTCTTAACCACTGGACCACCAGGAAAGTCCACAAATGCATTCTTAGAAAATGTCTGTCCCCTCAAGTAAGTGCCTGTAACTTTTTAAATTTATTTATAATTGGAGAATAACTGTTACAATGTTGTGCTGGTTCCTACCATGCATCAACATGAATCAGCCATTGGTATATATATGACCCCTCCCTCTTGAAACTCCCTCCCACCTCCCACCCCATCCCACCCCTCTAGGCTGTCACAGAGCACTGGCTTGAGCTTCCTGTGTCATGCAGCAAATTCTCACTGGCTATCTATTTTACATATGCTTCAGTGCTACTCTCTCAATTCACCTCCCTCTCTGCCTCCCTCACTGTGTCCACAAGTCTGTTCTTCATGTCTTTGTCTCTACTGCTGTCCTAATAACAGGTTCATCAAGACCATTTTTCTAGGTTTCCAATATAGGCGTTAATGTACGACATTTGTCTCTTTCTGACTTACTTAACTCTGTATAACAGGCTCTGGGTTCATTCACTTCACTAGGAACTGACTCAAATTCATTCCTTTTTATGGCTGAATAGTATTCCATTGTATATATGTACCACAACTGCTTTATCCATTCATCTATCAATGAACAGCTAGATTGCTTCCATGACCTGCCTTCTATAAACAGTACTGCAATGAACACTGGGGTACATGTGTCTTTTAGAATGGCTTTCTCAGGGTATATGCCCAGTAGTGGGATTGCTGGATGACATGGTAGGTTTTATCCCTAGTTTTTAAAAGAAATTTCCAAACTATTCTCCATTGTGGCTGTGTCAATTTACATTCCCACCAACAGTGTAAGAGGGTTCCCTTTTCTCCACATCTTCTCCAGCATTTATTATTTGTAGGTTTTTCGATGATGTTCCTGTGACTTTACAGTATATGCCTTAAAAGCCCTTCTCAGTGTCCTGCTTGCTTTCCTGCAGCAGTGCACAGCAATTCATACCAGTAGCATCTGAGACGAAGTTGAGCAATGCTCCCTCTCCATGCATCTTATCCAGTTACAGGTTGGAAGCTCGTATTTTAAACCTCTGACAGGTTAGAGGGTCATTAAGTTACTCACTTTAAAGAGCTGCAAAGAAAATACTCAACACACGGACTTGCACATTTATGCAACTTCTCATTGAGATATCACTGTTTTTAACAATTCTTGTAAAATTACATGGAGTTTTTATTATAGTACTTCCCACCCCATATCACGACTGACTGTGTACATGCCATGGATGTGGCATTCGGGAAATTATTTAACTTTTCTGAGCATCAGCTTCCTCACGGTAAAACATGGTAATGATGCTTACCTTAAATGCCTCCCAAAATACTTAAAGGGATTTTGAGGACTGAAAGAGGTAAAGCATCACAGTGTCTAAAAAACAGCAGAAAACAAATGACAGCTCAATTCCTTTCCTTCTATACATATCATCCTCCTTCCTAAACTGTAATATATTTTTTTCCTCCTCTTTCTTTTGCATTACAAGGCAGATTCTTAACTGGACCACTAGGAAAGCCCCTAAAACTGTAATATCACTGAAGACAGACAATAACAAGTATTGGTAAAGACGTGGAGAAATGGGAACCCTCATATATTGCTGGTGAGGATGCAAATGGTGCAATGGCTTTGGATAACAGTTTGTAGTTCCTCCAAAAGTTAAATAGTTAGTATATGACCCAACAATTCTACCCAGGAGAACAGAAAAACATATGACCATATTAAAACTTAAACATAAACATTCATAGCAGTATATTTATGATAGCCAAATGTAAAAAACTCTAATGTCCATCAACTGATGAGTGGATAAAAAAGATGTGATATATCTATACAATGGCGTATTTGTCCATAAAAAGGAATGAAACACTGACACATGCCACAGCATGGATGAACCTTGAAAGAAGCCAGGCACAAAAGGCAACATATACGAACATATCCAGAATAAGCATATCCACAGAAACAGAAAGTAGACTAGTTGCCAGGGATTGGGAAAAAAAAGAAATGGGAAGTGACTGGAAGGGACATTTTAAAACAGTGAATTTTATGATATGTGTATTACATTTCAATAAAGCTGTTATATTAAAAGAAGCAATATACATGGTACTATAAAATATCAAATGTTTTACACATCATCTAACATCTGCCCCCAAGGAACTAACCATTTCCCAGAAGAAACCACTATTCACAGTTTGGGATGTATTGTTCCAGATATTTTCTATGTTTAGTCATATAGACATTTAAAGAATACATATTGTTTTGGTAATTTTCTTTTCTCACTTCACAAAGTATTATGGGCATTTTCCATATCAGTACATAAAATCTACCTAATTTAAAAAAATGCCTGCATAGTATTCCATTACACATGCTCATTCACTAAGTTGTGTCTGAATTTTTGTGACCCCATGGGCTATACCCTGCCAGGCTTCTCTGTCCATGGGATTTTCCAGGCAAGAATACTGGAGTGGGTTGCCATTTCTTTCTCCAGGGCATCTTCCCAACTCAGGGATCAAATCTGCATCTCTTGTGTCTCCTGCACTGGTAGGCAGATTCTTTACCACTGTGCCACCTGCTTCCATTATATGAATATCCTCAAATTGAACCAGTCACTTACTAATGAGCATTTGGGTTATTTCCATTTGATATTATTAACATTATTGTCTTGAACACCGTAGAGCACATCTATTATATTTCAGACTGCCCATACCTTCTAAACACTTTTCCCAGACTTGGATTGAGGAAGCCTGTCCTTCAAATAAATGGCAGAAAACTGCTTTTCTGGCCATTCCTGCCATCTGGTATAAGCATATGACCTAAGTTTTACCAATGAGACTCCAAGTGGCAAAGAACACAGTGAATGAGGGGATGTATTGGAAGCAGACGCCATTTTCTGGTGGAAGAAGTGACTGAGATAGCCTCAGACAGCCCGAGGGGGATCTCACTGGGGCAGCGCTACTGAAGTTTGAGTGTTCCACCTGGATGCCTCATCAATACAGTCTGACCCTCCCAGGGGCTTTTCAAGCTATTTTGTCCATTAGTAAATTCCTCCCCAACTAAACATGGTGGAGTGGGCTCTACAGTTCAGAATTAATAATTCTGCCTGAATTCCTCAGACCTGTGTCCTGGACTATAGTCCTCAGTTAAGACCCTGAATAAAATTTAAACTCACAACTTTAAAAAAATATATAAATAAAAAATAAAAATTCAGCCTGAAACAAATACTCCTATATAGACATATATATCTTTGCACATTTCTAAAAATATGACTGTATAATAAAATTCTAGCAATGGAATGGCCATATTTGACTCCAAAGAGATTAAATCATTTTACATTCCTATCAACAGTATGGGGGAAAAAAGTATATGAAAGTACCTATTTTCCTACACAAGTTGCAACATAGTAAATCACCCCAAAACTAAGTGGCTTAAAATAAGGATGATTTATTATTTCTCATGATTCTATAGGTTGAATGGGCAGTTGTTTCAGCCTGGGTATAGCTTAGGGGGGGTGATGACTCTTTAAGATGGTCTCACTCACAGGCCCAACAGTGGTCTTGGTCTAGATGGTAGGAATGGATGGCTGGGGCTCTCTATCTACATGGTCTTTCACCCTCCAACAGCCTCTTCAGATGGTGGTTCTTAACTCCCAGAAGCAAGAGAGGGCAAGCCCCAAAGTGTAAAATGCTTTTCAAGCCTTGGCTTGTTTCATGCTTCTTGAGGACCCATTGGCCAAAGCCAAGTCACAATGCCTGAGCCAAGATTCAAGGGGTGAAAAGTAGATTCAACTTAAGTCCTGATGGGAAGGGCTGCTTTTGCTATGCCCAGAATTTTTAATATAAATTTATTTATTTTAATTGGTGGCTAATTACAATATTGCATTGGTTCTGCCATACACTGACATGAATCCACCACAGGTGTACATGTGTTCCCCATCCTGAACCCCCCTCCCACCTCCCTCCCCAAACCATCCCTCTGGGTCATTCCAGTGCACCAGCCCCGAGCATCCTGTATCATGCATCAAACCTGGACTGGCGATTTGTTTCACATATGATAATATACACGTTTTAATGTATGGCCAGAATTTTAATCTACCACAGTTGGCCTTATAAGGATTTCTTTTCTTTCTTTTTTTGACCGTGACATGCAGCTGTTGGGATCTTAGTTCCCTGACCAGGGATCGAACCCAGGCCACAGGTTTGGCACTCTCACTGCCCGTTTCATTCTGTATAACAGGCTCTAGGTTCATCTACCTCACTAGAAGTGACTCAAATCCATTCCTTTTTATGGCTGAGTAATATTCCATTGTGTATATGTACCACAACTTCTTTATTCATTCATCCATTGATGGACATCTAGGTTTCTTGGACTTCCAGGGAATTCCTGGACTTTTTACAAATGTACGGGCTTAACACTGGTCACTTAATCTTTTTACTACTTCTGTCATTTAATAATACTTTAATAAATACATATATGTATTGTGTATCCATTAGCATGTTTTGTTATATTTATTTTCTGAATGCACTAGGTCTTTGTGGCTTTTCGTGGACTTTCTCTAGCTGCGGTGAGTGGGGGTTACACACTTTGTCGTGGTGCGTGGCTTCTCACTGAGATGGCTTCTCATTGAGGAGCCTTCTCTTGTGGATCATGGGCTCCAAGGCATACAAGACTCAGTAGTTGCAGCATGAAAGCTCAGCAGTTGCTGCTCGTGGGTTCTAGAGTGCAGGTTCAGTAGTTGTGGCACATAGGATTAGTCACTCTGTGGAATGTGGAATCTCCAGACCAGGGATTGAACCAGTGTTCTCTGTGTTGGCAGGTGGATTCTTATCCACTGCGCCACCAAGGAAGTCCATGTTATATTTACTTTAATAGTTCTATCTTTAAGTTTTATATCAGAAATTAAAGAAATTTACCAACTATTTTTAAAATTTTACAATTAGTAAAGTGTTCTATGTTTTTGTATATGACTACCTTTTTCAATTCATTTTAGACTTTCTTAAGTAAATGTGTTACTGCTTTTTAAATTTTTAATTGGAGGATAAATGCTTTACAATTTCTGCCATATGACGATTGTGAATCAGCCATAAGTATACATATTTCCCCTTCCTCTTGTCTCTTGAACCTCCCTCCCACACTAATTCTTTTCTTAATGGAATGAGATTAACGTTATTTAATAACGTTCTAGTCTTTTTTTTTTTTTTGCCACATCACAGGGCATGCAGGACCCTAGTTCCCCAACCACAGATTGAATCAGTAACCTCTGACTCGATGTGCAGTGAGCTTTTTTTTAATTTATATTTTGGCTGTGCTGGGTCTTTGTTGCTGTGCAGGCTTTTCCCTAGTTGCAATGAGCAGGCTTCTCTCTGCTCATTGCAACTAGGGAAAAGTTCCCAACCACGGATTGAATCAGTAACCTCTAACTCGATGTGCAATGAGTTTTTTTTTAATTTATATTTTGGCTGTGCTGGGTTTTTGTTGCTGTGTGGGCTTTTCCTAGTTGCAATGAGCAGGCTTCTCTCTGCTCATTGCAACTAGGGAAAAGTTCCCAACCACGGATTTAATCAGTAACCTCTGACTCGATGTGCAATGAGTTTTTTTTTTTTAATTTATATTTTGGCTGTGCTGGGTCTTTGTTGCTGTGAGGGCTTTTTCCTAGTTGCAATGAGCAGGCTTCTCTCTGCTCATTGCAACTAGGGAAAAGTTGCTGTGGAGTACAGGCTCTAGAGCACATTGGCTTCAGCAGCTGCAGCATGTGGGCTCAGTGGTGTGACTCACTGCCTCCAGAGCACAGGCTTAGTTGCCCTGCGGCATATAAGATCTTCCTGGATCAGGGATTGAACCAATGTCTCTAGCACTGGCAAGTGGATTCCTTACCATTGAGCCATGGGGAAGTCCCTGATTGTTTCCAATTAACAGTTTTATTGATATATAATCAGCATAGCACAAAATTCACTCATTTAAAGTGTATGATCCAATGTTTTGTGTTTTTTTTTAGTAAATTTACAGAGCTGTGCAAACACTGCCACAATTTCATTTTAGAAACATTTTCATTACTACAGGAAGATCCCACCTTCCCATTTCCCCAGACCTTTAACACTTCTTCCTTGAACTCTTCCCACGCCACTCTATTAGTTTTTCTTCTTCTTAACTTTTTCTTGATGGTATAGAACAGTATTTGTCTAGTTCTTTGCTTATTACTATCTTTTCCTACCTTTCTATGTTAGTATCTCTGATAGTGTCCAGTCCCATGTTAGACCTCTTTCTGCTTGATTCATCTTTAACTAAAAACTTGAGAATAAGAAGAGGCATGGATGGTGGAAAAAGTGGCATATAAGAGTCCACACAGCATTCTCAAGTACAATGGTGATGCTCAGAATTCACTACAATAACCTACCTTGAGGTAGAAGGAAAAATAGCTTTTTTTTTTTTTTAATGAGAAAGCAGAACCTAGAGAAAGCAGAGCTAATGAGAAGGGAGAATGGTAAAGACATTTCTTAGGATCACTTAAGACAATTAGGGTAGTAATTTTTAATGTAATTTCTATGAGAAGTGTAAAGATATCAACTTAGGACTCAAATAAGAAGGAAGCTTTTTCAGATGAAGATCTAAGGATAGATCAATCAGTTGCCAGGAGATGATTAATAATATATGGACTAATCAGAAAAACCACATGATAACACATCTTGGATACATTCTTAGAAATATTCTACTAAAGGCTACAGAGAAAGGAAACTTTGCAGCCTCTGTCCTTGGAATTCTAAAGGCAAGAATACTGGAGTAGGTAGCCAGTTCCTTCTCATTCTCTTCTCTAGAGGATCTTCTCCACCCAGGGACTGAACCCATGTCTCCCACACTGCAGGTAGATTCTTTACTGTCTGAGCCACCAGGGAAGCCCCAAACAAGTCTGTGATATGTGTGCTGTGCTTAGTCACTCTGTCGTGTCCAACTCTGTGACCCCATGGACTGCAGCCTGCCAGGCTCCTCTGTCCACAGGGATTCTCCAGGCAAGAACACTGGAGTGGGTTGCCATGCCCGCCTCCAGGGGATCTTCCCAACCCAGGGATCAAACCCAGGTCTCCCACACTGCAGGCAGATTTTATACCGACTGAGCTACCAGGGAAGCCCAAGAATACTAGAGTGGGTAGCCTATCCTTTCTCCAGGGGTTCTTCCTGACCCAGGAATTGAACTGGGGTCTCCTGCATTGCAGGTGGATTCTTCACCAGCTGAGCTAACAGGGGAGCCCTCCAAACAGCTCTACAAAGGGAAAATGTAATGTCTGAAACTTCTCAGTGGGGACTTCTCTGATGATGAAATAAATAATTCTAGATACCACTGAGGCAGTATAAACTATAAAACCCACTCAGAAAGCAATTTGGGAATGGGAATACAGAGTAATAAAATTGATCATCAGTTCAGTTCAGTCGCTCAGTCGTGTCGGACTCTTTGTGACCCCATGAACCGCAGCTGGGAAAGACTGAGGGCAGGATGAGGCAGATGGCATCATTGACTCAATGGACATGGGTTTGGGTGGACTCCGGGAGTTGGTGATGGACAGGGAGGCCTGGCGTGCTGAGGTTCATGGAGTCGCAAAGAGCTGGACATGACTGAGCGACTGAACTGACTGACTGATATATGTTCACTTACATAATATGTTTATGTTAACCTAAGAAAGATATAAAGCTTTATGTACATCACAACTGTTAAAAAAAGTATGCATATAAAAGATAAAAAAGGACTTCACAAAAATTATAATATTACATTGAGTTAGTGAGATTATGGGTGAATTATTACCCAATTTTCTTTGTTGTTGTCATATTATTTCCAAAGTAGGAAAAAAAAGTTCATTTGTTAGTAGTGAGAATGAATGTCATTAACTGAGGTAAGATGCTTTAAGATGGCTTAACCACATGAAAAAGTATCTGTGAGGTACTCCAAGTGCCTTATTACAGAAGGCCCCTTCCCTGCAGTAAAGAAGAAAAGAAAAGCCTGCCATGGGTATTCTTCTTTTCTGGGAGAATTTATTTCAAGTCCCACTATCCTAGAAGGGTGACTTATTAGTGCACAAAGAAAAGTGGTGAGAAGATGCCAGGCCACACGGAGAGTAAAAAAGCTGGCTTGAAACTCAACATGCAAAACTAAGATCAAGGCATACAGTCCCACCACTTCATGGCAAATAGATGGGGAAAAAGTGGAAGCAGTGACATATTTTATTTTCTTGGACTCCAAAATCACTGCAGATAGCAACTCTAGTTATGAAATTAAAAGATGCTTGCTCCTTGCAAGGTAAGTTATAACAAACCTAGACAGTGTATTAAAAAACAGACGTCACTCTGCCAACCAAGGTCTGTATGATCAAAACTATGGTTTTTCCAGTAGTCATGTAGGGATGTGAGAGCTGGAATTTAAAGAAGGCTGAATGCCAAAGAACTGACGTTTTCAAATTGTGGTTCTGGAGAAGACCCTTGAGAATCTGTGGACTGCAAGGAGATCAAACCAGTCAATTCTATAGGAAATCAGCCCTGAATACTCATTGGAAGGACTGATGCTGAAGCTGAAGCTCTTAATATTCTGGCCACCTGATATGAAGAGCTGACTCATTGGAAAAGACCCTGATGCTGGGAAAGACTGAAGGGAAAAGGAGAAGGGGGTGGGAGAGGAAGAGATGGTTAGATAGCAACACTGATTCAATGGACATGAATCTGAGTAAATGGGAGACACTGGAGGACAGAGGAGCCTGACATGCTGCAGTCCACAGGGTTGCAGAGTCAGACATGACTTAGCAACTGAAAAACAGAAACACCACGAGGGTAAACTGATGCATTTCAAAAGACAAACACATAAAAATGCGTCGCCTACTGGTAGGTGGGAGGTAAATAGCTTTCTGTACATTTAAACACACCACATCCTGTGGGCTGGAGGTGGTCCTAAGTACGTACCTGTGCTCCATGTAGCAGCTCAGCGGCTCCACACACACTGTGATGGTACCAATGGTGAAGGAGGACTTGACATTTGAGTCTGGATGGGTCTGCAGAGCCTGGACAACATCAATAACATCTGTGTAGCTAGGGGGAAAAAAGGGAGTAGTTAAGTTTACTGGACTGGAGCTTCAGAGTGGGAGAGGAGGGGAATGCTTGCTGAGTGGCTAAGTGGAGCAAGGGTAGAAGGAAACCAAAAGAGGAGAGAGCAACAGGCCTCCTTGGGGTCAAGTCACCTCATGATTTAGAGCCCCTGCAGTTTACAGTGTTTCTGTACTTCCGAGTTCCACTAGTTCTAACTGTGCAAGAGTGAGTGGAAGGAAGAACTCTACTGCCCACCCACTTCAGAGAAGCCTGCAGGTGACCCTGGGGCTCTGGGGCAGGACTTGGTATTTTCTCATCAAGTTAAGAGCTCCTGCATTGGTCTGTTTTCTTTAATAAGTCTTTCATTTCAGGGAGCATAGTGATCCAGCTTCTGAGTCTGTACCTGGCCACTTTGGCTGAACTGCCCAAACTGCATGATGAATGCAAAAACCTAACTCTTCATGTTGCCTCTTTCTTGTCACTATTTTCTTTATTTAAAAACAAAAAAAGCCCAGCAGGACTTTACCTTTCTTTCTTCTAAAACAACAGATATTCCATACAAGTGTCTTTTGGGCTCTATTTCACATTTGTAATTTAAGCCTGCAATTTTGCCTCATTTTACATTAATTCAATTTTTGTTTTGAGAGATACTTTGTCTTAAATGTAGATACAGAATGATTTTTATAATATTCTAGAGTATAAACTAACACAGTCCCTCAAATTCCTTAAAATTAACTTTTTAAGACTCAGATTTTTACAGTTCTACTTATTTGTGTATGTATTCAGTTCCATACAGTTCTGTCACCTGTGCAGGCTCCTCTACCATAGTAAAGATACTAAACAGTTTCACACCACAAAGCTCCCTCCGTGTTGCCCTTTTATAACCATACCTACCTCCCCCTCACTCTCCACTCCCATCCCCAGTTCCTGGCAGCCACTAATCTGTCCCCCATTTCTAAAATTTTATCATTTAAAAATACATTAATTCAATTTTTAAAACAACAACCTAATACTCCACTTGGTGTCAAAGCTCAACATCACTGCTTACCTGCAGCAGTAAGTAGAATGGGACCAGGCCACTATAGGGGCAAGAAAAAACTCTGCCCGATGGCACAGAATTCTATAAATCAAAATAAAGGCCGTATTCAAGAAATAAAATTCTCAACTTGAGAAGCCTCTGGGGTGTTCCCTCACCTCAATATTGAGCTTAAAGGTCCAGCTCCAAGGAGATGGATATGCTACACTGAGTCTGCCATGTGTTCCCTGCTGAGCCTCAGGGGAATGGGCCCCATCTGTAAGAACACTGTCATACAGAGCAACACAGCAGGAAATCCATCGGATGTTCCTAGTGTACTGGGGCTGTGACTGGGCAACTGCTGGTTCTGAGAGTACAAGTGGGTTGGCCATACACTGTCACTGAAGTCCAGAGCAGCCAGGACAGCTGGCACTTATGCAGACTTGTACAGTCAGAGACGGGGAGTCAAAAATACTCTCTAAAGTAATAGAAGATGGAAATGACCTCAGCTATACGATGTCAAGGTACCAAATTTGACTCCAGGTCTATACCCCCACTGACATTCAACTCTGGAAAGGTGGCAGGAGGTGACGAAACTGGGCCAACCTATTTTTTTGATTATTAGAGATGATGGAAAACAAGTGGTTTCTAGCTTTCCTGCTCTGTGGCTTCCACAACCTAAGCCCACAAGTAGAGTCAACAGAAGGGAAGCCCAAAGCAGATATAAGAACAAGATCTAAATAAGAGAAAAGATGGCCTGGCAGGGGACACATTCCTGTTTGCCTCCTGCAGCACCACTGGCCTGGCTTTCCTCCAATTCTTACCATCACATCCAAGAGACCAAATAGGGCTTTGGAACTGGGCCTATTCTTTACTGGAAACAATTAGCCAGTTGCAAATACTAATTATTATGAGCACAAAACAAAACACCACAGCACAGCACAAAAGCACTTTGTGAGAACTGCCAAAAGCTTCTTTATTACCAACTATAATGACAGCAGTGAAGAGCACAGCCCATGTTTTCCTGATCTGGCATGTTCTCCTGCGGGCCCAGGGGACGACACACCTGCTTCCTCCTTCCTAGCCACTTTGTGGATGGGGCTTGAGACTAGAGTGTGGGGACTGTCTGCAACTCCACAGGAGGAGGACTGAAAAAGCTGAAGCTTGCTTGCTTCGGTGGCAAACGAAAAGGCTTAGGGACCACTACTGTTAGAAGAATTATCAAAGAATCTTGCCCAGAAAACCTCCTCCCCAGTTCTTTGCCTTTTGAGGATATGTGACGTTGAAGCCAAACTTGAAACTTGCGTGTCATCTTCACCAGTCACTCTGGGCCACAGGATGGCCACAGCGGTTCCTGCTTGCTAAAGACACTAGACACTTCTCGTGCATATGTGGAGTTTATTCTGTGCCCCAAGTCAACCACACATGAAATAATGGCAAGGTCACCACACTACCCCACTATTTCCAAAATACTTCCAGGGCTCACCCTTGTAATACCACCAGTAGTCTGGTCTTCTTGCGGACATAGGCTGACTGGCGGGCAGAGCGGTTCTGTTGGGCCTCCAGGGCACTGGAAAGGTATCTCTGGAAGTGGGCAGCATGAAAACATTCGGAGCTGTCCATGACTTGACGGTATACCATCCACCTGGAAATGGAAAGTATAATCTCAGCATGAGGGCCTGACCCATAGGTTCTGCCAGTGGATTCAAATGTAACTAGTACTCCACAGACTTGGTCTCGTGAACCCATACAGGAGAAAGCAATACTACCAGAAACAGGTAGAGGGAACTGGCTGGGTGTGGAGCCCTGTACCCCGAAATCACTTCTATTGGAGCTTTTGGCACAAAATGCTCTGTCATAGGGAGAAAGGTCAGATAAGCACATGATCAACAGGTTTCAGAGTTGAGAAAGACTCCTGAACAGGCAGTCAGTTTCTGAAGAGCCGTTCAGAAAAATAGTTTCAGTCCACTTTGCAGTAAAATTCTTGCCAAGAATAAGGAATGAAGGGGTGGGGGAAGTTTCCTGGTGGCCTAGTGGTTAGGATTTGGTACTGTCACTGTAGTGGCCCAGGTTCAATCCCTGGTTGGGGAACTGAGATCCCACAAACTGCATGGCACAGCCAAAAAATAAAAATAATAATGGGTAAGGAGAAGCATTCAGATTGTTTACAGAACATAAGCAATGGAAATGAGGAAGGAGCTAGTTAGCTATTGAGTACTTATGAAGGAGGTCTAATATTTCCCCATTATCTCTCTAAAACTCATCTTCCCAACCCCCACAATCTCCCACTCTAAAGTCCCAAACTCCTAGGTGATTTCAGTCTTCTCAGTTCTTCTATATGGTCTCCTGCAGGCTTACTTTGAGGAAGACTGACTAGATATTAAAAGCCTGGTTCAGTCAGCAAGGTTTGTTTAGCAATCTGTCAGCCAAATGGAAGACATGGGTGAATGATTTCTCCAATTTTATCTAAACCAGTATGTCCCAGTTCCACCTAAACTCATGCAGTCCCTTTGTGGCCATGGAAAGACCACATCCACCAGCTCTCAAGTTCTAACCAACCTGGTGACAATTCCCAGGCCTTTGCCCATGCCAGTCTTGCTGGAACAGGTCTCTTGCCCAGATATCCAGAGGTTCATCCCTTTATATTGTCAGGCCTTTGCTCAAATGTCACCTTTTCAGTGAGGTCTTCCCTGAGTGAGCGAATAAAGTGAAGTCGCTCAGTCATGTCTGACTCTCTGCGATCCCATGGACTGTAGCCTGCCAGGCTCCTCCATCCATGGGATTTTTCCAGGCAAGAATACTGGAGTGGGTTGCCAGTTCCTTCTCCAGGGGATCGTTCCAACCCAGGGATCGAACCCAGGTCTCCCACACTGCTGGCAGACTCTTTATCGTCTGAGCCACTTCCCTGAGTACCCAATTAAAACTGGAATCAGTCCCCCAGCTCAGCTCTCCTATAGCCTTCTCAGCTTTATTTTCTCCACAGCATTTTTCACTAGCTAATGTACTATTTTTCTTAACTGGTTAATTGCCTATCTTCCAAAACTAGAATACAAGCTCCATGAAGGCAGAGATACCACCTGTTTTCTAGTCTGTTTTGTACATTTGTCCCCTATACTTAAACAGTGTCTCGCATACAGAAAGTACTCAGTATAAATGTGTTAAACAAATGGATAGATGATCACTGTGCCAATATCAATTACACCAAAGGTCAGTGGATGCTGAAGGTTTCCCAGTGCATAGGCAGCAAGCATAGAACCCCTTTCCCCAAAGCAAAGGCAGTAGCCATACTAACCTGCCATATTCCTTATGCAGAGTGACCAGAAAAGCACAGAGTTCACTGGCGTGACAGCCTGGGAGACCAGTTACAATGCTGATAATTACCTACATGAAAGAAAAGCCATATGGGTTTATGATTCAACTGGGAGGCAGCACTGTGTAACAGGTTAAGAGAACTGACTTCTTAAGCCAGGTTCTGTGGGTTTAAACCTCAGCACCAGCATTCACTAGCTATGTGACCTTGGGTTCACTATAGAACCTACCTTGCAGGGTGGCTGTGATGATTAACTGAGTTAATATATGTAAACAAGGTGCTTGGAACAGTGTCTGGCACACAGCAAACACCATATACGATGTAGTGTTACCATGATCATTTCCATGGAGCAGGTTGTGACTAGATCAGTTAAAAGTATAACGGAAAATACTGGGAGGAAAGGAGGTCTGGGACAAAAATGTCATAGGCTAAATTGGTGTGGTAAACTCAGTGAAAGAGGTGAGCGGCCTGTGCCTTTCAAGCCACATGGCCTGATGTAAAGAAACAAACTGGGTCAAGAAAGCACTTCTCAGTCTTAATGGGGAAAATAGCCAGGTTGAACTTTCTTAACCTTGGCACATGACTACATGAAAACAGGGCTGTCTGTAGGGAGACATTCCAACTCAAGAAATCTACTGACAAAGAAGGTGTCAAGCAGAGGAGGAAGGGAACCATGTACTTGCTGAAGGATAACAATGTCAGTGACACAGCATGGCAAGGGCTCCTTTACATGCGTTTTATTTAACAATACACAAGATTCACTGGGACAGGCCTGGACTAAAATTCAGCTTGGTGGCACTCACCACTTGAACTAGTCACATCAGCACAGAGATGGCTATGGATTCCTCATCTTTTGTGGGAAATAGTTCTCCCACCTCCCCTCTGACCAGACCCTTGGTCTGATTCCCTTTCTGCACCTGTGGACAGTTCTCCCTGTAACTGACTTTCTGTTTATTTTCTCATCTTGGTTCCCATTTCTCGGCATCCAGGCCTCAGCCTCTCAAATCCCAGCAAACATGCTCACAGCCAGACACCTTCTTACTTCAAGGCCAGTTCTATAGCACTTTGTTAATATAAAATATATATATTAAAAAATATTTAAAATATAAAATTTTTACTTTTACTCTTGCTTAAGGGAAAAAATGAAGCTTCTAACTACTTCAGTTCAGTTGTTCAGTCGTGTCCGACTCTTTGTGACCCCATAAATCGCAGCACGCCAGGCCTCCCTGCTAACTACTTAATGCTTCTCTTTCCTTTTGCAGCCAAGTGTCTTCTAGATTTGCACAGAAATAAATGCCCTCTTTGAGCATATTATGACATATAGTTCCAAAGAAATGGTGGGGGGTCAAGAGGAGAGCAGTATGAAGCAGGAGCAGATTAAAATCCACTCTTGTGAAGACAGTGTTTATAAACTGTCACGTTATCCTGGTGATGCTAGCAAGCTCTTACTAATAAGGCCCTTCCCCTTACTAAGCTCAGTGTGCCACGTAAGACCTTGTAACCAGAAAGAGCTGACAGCATGAGAGTACTGACAAAGAGTTTGGAAGACCTGGAGAAGCAAGAGGAGGGCACAGAAATATGGCAGGGTTTCATCACTGCCATGGGGCTCAGGTGGCATTAACGTAGGTGCCAGTACACTGTCAGTGTACAGAAGGGGTTTCATGTGTATCATTACATCAGTATTCAAGGAGGTGGAGAGTCTTATAAAAGGGACTCTGCCTGAGCTCCTTTTTGTAAATGACACTGAATATTAAGGGTAGGTTATCAGGATCATCCTCCCATAAATTCTCAGCTTTTTTGGTGAGCTGCTATACCTTATCATTTTCTACTCTGTGAATAGGGTTGATTTCGGCTTGCTGCAGTAGGACAGGGAGATGGGTCCTCACCACGGGTTCCTGACTAATGCTGCTGACAGCAAAATGCTGGAGAAACCTAGAAAAACAAAGACAGTGCTATTATGTTACCATCACCAGCCTTTTCTGAATGTGCCCATTCACATGAGAAACTTATTTAATAGCTGAACAGAAACCTTAGTGATTATCTCTAGCGAATACAATTGTGTATGTTGTGTTTTTATAATTATCCTTAAGAAGCTATAAAGAAAGAAAATGGAGCTTAGAAAGCACCAACACCAAGAGTTCTGATATATTAAAAGAAACAGAAAAACAGAGCTCACCCGTTCAGCTCTGGGAGTTTAGCTGAGAGTAGCTTTAGAGGACTCTGTTTCTCCCCAGCAGAATGGCTCAGGACACTGAAGAGCTTCTGTGCCCTGGAGTGTCTGGAATATCAAAGGTTCACAGATTAGAACTCCATCTCCCAACAGCACACATACTTTACATAACTCGTTCTGATATTTTTAAGCCAAAGTCTTGTGACAGTCAACACTTTGAAAAGAAGCATCTCACTGACTTAAGCAAAATTCGGTGTTAATACAGGGTGACTGGTTTGCCCACATAGAAAGCTTAGCCTGAAACCTTTGTAATACTATGGTTTTCTGATTCTTGGTGGACTTCATCTGTCTTTACTTCTGTTCCCTAAGAGCACTGACTACCTGCAAACTGGCAGCACTGAAATGACTGTGTTGGCCCTTTCAGAAGCCAGGACTTCTGTGTTACATAATGCAAGTCATCCTGCAGAGACAGCAGACACACACAGCCTAGGGAAGCTAGCATAAACACTGAAGGCAGCCACTTACAATCTCTTTTGTTCCACAGATAATCCATCTTCCTGGATCACTTTTAAAGACAGCCCTGAGTTAGTCTGCTGTTGCCAGGGGGAGAAGACCTAAACAAAACAGAATTAGAGCAAAGAACACTTTAAACCCAACAACAGGATATGGAACCCACATGGGGATTTGATGGCTGCTGAAAATCTAGACTGTCAGTACAGAGAAAAACCATCATAACAAACAAGTTTGTTTCAAAAATAGAGGCCTGAAGCAATTCTGTTCTGTATTTTTACAAACTAGAATTTCTTTCTGAGTTCCTCTCCCAGGGATTCTGCTCCTTAAGAGAACAGGAAACAGAGAGGAGGGTATCACGTAATACTGTTCTGGCAGCAGGGACACGTTCTTCCCTGGTGACAGGGCCAGACAGGAGCAGTTCAAGCAACTCCTGCCTAGAGGCAGAGGAATGGCTGAAGAGAATCTCTAGGTTCCTAGACTGAAAAGACAAGTACAAGGAGGTAACAGATCAGCTGGCAGTAAGACAGAAACACAGACTGGCCCTAAAAGCCACTCTGGAGCCAAGGCTGGTTCTTGCCTCTTCCATGTTCTGTGTATCTGTCCTGAGGGAGGGACTATCCTCTCAAAAACTGCTGAGTCACACCTTTCCAAGCATCTCCACCAGAATGAGACTGACCATTTGTATGACTCTGGTTACTGCTTGGTCTCTAAGTAAGCTGTGTAGTTCTTGGTGAGCTCCCTCACTCATGCAATTTGTGCTGACAAGCTATAGTGTGCAGCCTGCCAGGTGGAACCACTCACAAGGGCAGGGCCTATGAACCATGGAGAAGGACATTTTGGGGTGGGGTAGGAAGCTCTGGAGGAGGGCATAGCAACCCAATCCAGTATTCTTGCCTGGAGAATCCCCACAGACAGAGGAGCCTGATGGGCTACAGCCCATGGGGTCGCGAAGAGTCAGACATGACTGAGCGACTAATTACAGCACAGCACAGCAAGCTCTGATCCAGTAGGTAGGGCCCAACAACTCAATAAAGTAGCTAACAGGGAAATAAGTCTAATTAGCAAAAAAGAAGATTTTTCTTAGAAGCTAAAAAGCCTTCTGTTCAGTTCCTTTAGGCTCTCATCTTTTAATGGCAAGAGCACTATTCCAGGACCCAAAGAGATTAGAAGCAGCTACACTCACAGCAGCCCTTCCCAACTCTCCCTCTCATCACCTCACTGTTAGCCCTAAGACACTGCCATACCAATTAAATTGCTAGGAAAAAGGGTAGTAATTGTTTTGCTGAATAATGATTGATGTTACCTCTGAGTAAAATGTTTGGTATATCTTGGATTTGGGGAAAAGAACAATCATCAGAAAATTGCTTGATCCATGGAAATGAACTGGAAGATGGGGAAGCAATGAACTTTTGAAGTCTATCAGAAGGGCAGCAACAACACTGGTGGAATCCTGAAGAGAAACAGAGGGAACATCACTGAGAAAAGCCATTTTGCAGGAATTTAGCCCTTACATCTAATGTCAGAACACATATGGTGAATGTCAGTCCAATTATTTTCACATTGTGTGGTTCACTGGGATTCAGTTACGGAAGTTCCTGCCAACACCCAGTTTTAGGAGATACGGGAAGTACACAGTCTTTTCTCCTGAACTGAAAATATTATCTCTCTTTCTAGGGTATTAGTCCCTTATCAGACAAATGATTTGCAAGTATTTTCTCCCATTCTGTGAGTTGCTTTTCACATTCTTGATAGTGACTTTTGATGTGGAGAAGTTTTAAACTGGACTTAATAAAGTCCAATTTATATATATTTTTCTTTTGTTGTCTCTGCTTTCGGTATCAAATCCAAGAAACTGTTGCTTAATCCTGCCTGGAAAATTCCATGGACAGAGGAGTCTGGCAGGCTATAGTCCATAGGGTTGCAGAGAGTCAGACACAACTGAAGCAACTTAGCACCCAGGCATGCATCCAGTTTTCCCAGCACTGTTTGTTGAAAAGACTGTCTTTTTTAACTGAATGATCTTGGCACCTTTGTTGAAAACCTTTGACCATATATGCAAGACTTTCTTTGGGGGCTCTCTATTCTGTTCCACTGGTCTATACATCTGATCTTATGCCAATACCACAGGCTTTATGGCACTTAGGCTTCAGTAGTTGGAGTGAGAGGGCTCAGTAATTGCGATTCCTGGGCTCTAGAGCACAGGCTCAATAGTTGTGGTACAGGCTTAGTTGCTCCAAGGCATGTGGTATCTTCCTGGACCAGGGGTTGAACCCATGTCTCCGTCACTGGCAAGCAGATTTTTTACCACTGAACCACCAGGGAAGTCTTCAACTTTCTTCTTTTAAAGACTGCTTTGACTACTTGGGCAGGGGGTGGGCGTGGGGTTTTCCCTGAGATTCCATAAGAATTTCAGGATGGGATTTTTCATTTCTTCAAAAAATGCCATTGAGATTTCAATAGGAATCTATAGGTTGCTTTGGGTAGTACTGTTATTTAATAATATTAAGTCTTCCAATCCATGAACATGGGATGTCTTACCATTTACTTAGGTCTTCTTTCTTTCAGCAATGCATTGTGGGTTTTGGTGTTTAAATCTTTCAATTCCTCAGTTAAATTTATTGAAATTGTTTTCTTAAGAACCTTTTCAGATTATTCACAGCGGGGTATGGAAATGCAACCTTTTTTTAAACTGTTTATTTTCTATTCTGAAACGCTGGTAAATTTATTAATTCTAATAGTTTGTGTATGTAGTCTTAAGGAATTTCTACATATAAAGCATGTCATCCATGAAGAGAGCTAATTTTACTTCTTTTTTTGGCCAATTAAATGCCTCATCTCTTTTTCTTGCCTAACTTGTTCTCACTAGGACTTCCACCAATACCATGTTGAATAGACATGGCAAAAACAAGTATTTTTGTCTTGTTTCTGATATTAGGGGACAGAGTTTTTTAATATTTAAGTTTTGATAATGAAAGTCATATTCATTATGAAATAAAAATTTGAGAAAAATATAAAAATAAAATACAGAAAAAAGGTTTAAAATATTAATCCCAAGTCCCATCACTCAACTTCAACTACAGCTAACACTGTTAGCTTGTTTTCTTAAGAACCTTTTCAGATTATTCACAGTGGGGTATGGAAATGCAACCTTTTTTTAAACTGTTTTTTAAACAACCTTTTTGGTTGTTTAACCTTCTAGTCTTCTGTTCCTGTTCATTGACTCCCTTTTCTATGACTGGGAAGTCATACTTACTTTTACAGCTCCATATCTTGCTTTTAAAACTTAAATTTACCATTAGTATCTACCATGTTGTTGTAAACTATCTGTCAGCATTTTCAAAGACTGCATCCCACTCCCCTCTCAGCCCACCACTATGACTGGACATTCCATATTATCAATCCTACCTCACCTTTTGTCTACTGTACCTTTTATCTACTCGTTATTAACTTACTGTTATACACGGTAGTGTAAGGCTGTATCTGTTGTGCTTCCACATATCTGTTAACTAACCTCAGGTCCTCTGAACACCCATGATTTGGCACTCAGTGCTTTCACGTTGGTAAAGACAGAGCTCGTCACAGAAATGAAATATTAACTCATTTAAAAAAAAAATCACTAAAAATGGTTTTCCTGGTTTGTGCTTTTGCTTTGAATATTTTGTAGAGATTTAAATTATTAGTCTGATAAACTTTATGCTCTTATCTATACAATGGAATACTACTCATCAAAAAAGCAATAAAAAGGAAAAACTATTGATACACACAACACTGATGAACCTTAAAAACCATGCTGAGTGAAAAATGCTAGACTCAAAAGGGTTCAGAATGTATGATGTCCACTTATATAACATTTTAGAAAATGCAAACTAATCTACAATGACAGAAAGCTAGTAAGTGGTTGCCTGAAGCCAGAAGTTGGGGAGAAATATGATCTACAAAAAGGTATTAGAAAACTTCTGGGAGGGTTGGGCATGACAAAAATCTGTATCTTGACTATGCTAGTGGTTTCATGAGTATATACATCTGTTAAAACTTTAAATGGATACAGTTAATTGTATGTATATTTTATTTAATCTAACATATCTAAAGTATTATTTTAAATGTAATCAATATAAGAGTATTAGATCTTTCACATGCTTTTTTAAGATATAGTTGATGTACAATACTATATAAATTTTAGGTGTACAACATAGTGATTCACAATTTTTAAAGGTTATAATTCATTTATAGTTAATATAAAATATTGGCTACATTTCCTGCATTGTACACTAAGTCCTTGTAGCTAGTTAATTGCATTTAAAGTATACTTCAATAAACTATCAGCAAAAATTGAAAAAATCCTTAAGTAATCAAATCTAACAAACTTTTTCTTTAGAATTTCTTGAGTCATTTCTAAGCTTAAGATTAGAATGTCTTCCTGTCCCTAAAAATTTAATAAATATTCTTTTTTATATTCTTAACTGGACTTATTGTGGTGACCATTTAATAATATACATGTCTAAGAGAGTAGATCTTAAAAGTTATCAGAATCTGAAATAGATATATGCAGTATACAATTGAATCACTTTGCTATACAGCTGAAACTACTGTAAACTGTAAATCAACTATACACCAATATAAAACAAATATTAAATTTTAAAAAGCTCTCACCATAAGAAAATAATAGCTATATTCTACTTATGAAATTTTAAAATATTTTACTTTTCTCAAAAGTACATTTTGACTTTTGATATGAGTTAAAACCCAGCCCTCACCCCAAAATGCAGTAATTTATTATACCAGCACTTAAGATTCATCCTTTCTTTCCTGATGTTGGAAGACTCTTTAACCTAATATTAAAGCCTTCACCTAACAGGACCATCTAATCTGTCTGGACGGTCTGCCTACATTTTTGAACAGCCTTAAGTTCTATGGAAGAAAGAACTCTTTCTAACTTGATAACAGAATTTATTTTCAGCACTATTTGACCAAACCACTTCACCTGGTCTCTTTCCCGGCTCCGAAACAAGCTGGTTTTGAGGCTGAGACCCTGCAGGGTGGACAGCCTGCCCTCTGCTCTGGGGTCGTACTACGATGAGCCATGCCCTGGCCAGAGAGTACAGGCTAGGGGAAAACTCACAGCTACCCACATCCCCACAAGGGAAGGGGGACTTGTTGTTGCAGACTATAGAATTAAAGGATGGTTCTGGGAGTAGAACTTTCATAGAGCTGGAGGTTAATTCTGAGTATGAGAGGGGGTGGAACTAAGCCTTCAAGGAGAAAATTAGTTATTTCTCTTCCTTTCAGGCTTTCTTATAATTCTTTCTCATGTTCAACAAGTGAGTGAAACCCCAAAAATGTCACAGGAAGCTGTTTCTTTCCAGTTCTTAAGTGGGTGAGTCTTTGTGTCTCTGGGTCAGAGGCTATCTGTGAAGGGTTACTGGAGGCCACCTTCAGCTGGTCTTCTTTGAGATAAGTTAATTGGGCATGGGTAGCTGCTGGCCCTCTTGACCAGGAAGTCATTTATACTTAACTCCTTTATAAAGTGGCAGGGTTGATGAGGCTGACAAGAGCTTCTCTCTCCATGACTTCCCTGCCTGCTTGCCTGCCTCAAGGGCAGTGCTGGTTCCTAAGCCATTGACTTGTAGTGACAGAGGGACAGGGAGTTATTTGATTTTACCCTCAGAAGTGTGAGTATCTTTCTGAACATCAAAACTTGGATTGTAAAACACCTACCCCATCATAGAACAAAATGGAATTCATGTGGTCCTTGGAAATGATGATATTTCCGTGATGACGATCAGAAAACAGAAGGCCATTAGAGAAGAAATGTACTTTTCCTGGAAGGAAAAGAGAGCTGGTCAGAGCTCCGAAGGCTGGATCCTAGTGGCCAGTATCACAGTGTTCTTCCTGCAGGTCCTAGGGCAAGCCAGAGTGGTAACTAGAGATCTTCTGCAGTGCTTAAGTTAAACAATCTTGAGCTTCTGGTTCAAGATGGTGGAGTAGAAGGACGTGTGCTCATCTCCTCCTGTGAGAGCACCAAAATTGCAACTAGCTGTTGAACAGCCATCAACAGGAGGACGCTGGAACCCACCAAAAAAAGATATCCCACATTCGAAGACAAAGAAGCCCAGCAGATGGTAGGAGGGGTGCAATCATGATAAAATCAAATCCCATACCTGCCAGGTTGGTGACTCACAGGCTGGAGAACAATAATACCAAAGAAGTTCTTGCACTATTGTGAAGGTTCTGAACCTCATGTCAGGCTTCCCAGCCTAGGGATCTGAAAAAGGGACCGGGAATCCCCAGGGAATCTGGCATTCAGGGCCAGAAGGATTTGATTACAGGCCTTCCACAGGACTGGGAGAAACAGACCCCAGTTGTGGAGGGCACAAACAAAATTTTGCACGCACCAAGACCCAGAGGAGAGGAGCAGTGACCCCATAGGAGACTGAAGCAAAACTACCTGTTAGTGCTGGAGGGCTTCTTGTGGAAGCGTGGGTCAGCAGGAGCTCGCCACAGGGACAGGGGCACTGGAAGGTTCCCCTTGGAGTAAACCCCTTTGGGGTTCACCATTAACCCCACCATAGAGGCTGTAGACCTCAGGGCTGTGTGGCCTCAGCCCAAACAGCCACCAGGGAGGGAGTGCAACCCCACCCATCAGCAGATAATTGGATTAAAGCTTTATTGGGCAAGGCCCTGCCCACCAGAGCAAGACAGTTTTTCTCATCACCAGTCCCTACCATCAAGAAGCTTACACAAGACTCTTAACCTCATCCATCAGAGGGCAGACAGAAGAAGCAAGAAGAAGCACAGTCTCACAGCAGCTATAACAAAAACATATTACAGAAAGTTAATCAAGATGAAAAAACAGAAAGTTATGTCCCAGATGAAGGGACAAGATAAAATCCCAGAAAAACAACTAAATGAAGTGGAGATAGGCAACCTTCCAGAAAAAGAATTCAGAAAAATGATAGTGAAGATGATCCAGGGTCTCAGGAAAAGAATGGAGGCAAAGATTAGAAGATGCAAGAAATGTTTACCAAAGACCTAGAAGAACTAAAGAACAAACAGAGATGAATAATATGTAGAAGGAATCAATAGCAGAATAACTAAGAATGGATAAATGACCTAGAGGACAGAATGGTGGAAATTATTGCTACAGAACAGAATACAGAAAAAAGAGTGAAAAGAAATGAAGACAGCCTAAGAGAACTCTGGGCAACATTAAACACACCAACATTCACATTATAGAGGTCCTAGAAGGAGGAGAGAGAGAGAAAGAACCTGAGAAAGTATCTGCAGAGATAATAGCTGAAAACTTCCCAAACATGGGAAAGGAAACAGTCAACCAAGTCCAGGAAGCACGGAGAGTCCCAGGAAGGATAAACCCAAGGAGGAACACACCGAGACACACAATAATCAAAATGACAGAAACTAAAGACAGAGATGATATATTAAAAGCAACAAGGGAAAGATAACAAATAACATACAAGGGAACTCCCAGCAGGCTAATAGCTGATTTCTCAACAGAAACTCTACAAGCCAAAAGGGAATGGAATGACATATTTAAAGTGATGAAAGGGGAGAACCTACAACCAAGAATATTCTACCCAACAAGACTCTCCTTCAGATTTGACAGAGAGGAATCTAAAGCTTTCCAGACAAGCAAAACTTAAGAGAATTCAGCACCGCCAAACCAGCTTTACAACAAATGCTACAGGAACTTCTCTAGGCAGGAAACACAAGAGAAGGAAAAGACCTACAGAAAATAAACCCAAAACAATTAAAAAAATGGTAATAGGACCATACATATCTATAATTACTTTAAATATAAGTGTATTAAATGCACCAACCAAAAGACATAGACTGGCTGGCTGGCTGAAAAAGTGAAATGCATGCACTTACACTTACCACATCACTCTGCTTGACCCCCCAAATTGTATATAATTACTTTATATTGTTAGGTTAATCATGTTCCCATTATGGCTTGCAATTATATTTTATTTTTTGCCTGGCTATTGATTGTGAAAACTGATAAATGTCTTTTACTGTTGTGATTATATAACTATTACTCATTTAATACCATTGTATCATGATCGATCAACAGAAAAATAATAGAACTCTGTATCACCAAAACTAGGATCTAACAGAAAAACCTGTAATAACTTTTTAAAATCCAGATGCATATTAGAATTATCCTGAAATATTTTGAAGAATAAAATTGCTCTGGTATTGTTTTTTTTCTCCAGAGCTCCAGATACGTTTCTAATGAGCAGTCATGTTTAAAAACAACTGGACTGTAAAAACTTTTACTATTATCTAGTTTGTTTCACTTTTTCTATTTCATATTCAGTGCTTCCGTTTCATTATTATTTTCTCCAACTGCTCCATCTTTTTTTTTCCTATCTTTTTTTTTATGTTCTTTCTCAAGCCTTTATCAAGTGTAGTAGAAAAGCTTTTGTATACATATATATAAATATGTATATTTTAGAAAACTGATGAGTTTTTGCCTAACTAAAAAAATTTTGACATTCTGATTCCACTTGTTTGAGTTAGTATGAATAGAATGCTAGATTTCTAATTAAAAAATAGATGTGCAGCAAGCAATAAAGGTTTACTGTACAGCATAGGGAACCATAGTCAATATCTTGTAATAACCTATGATGGAAAATAATTTCAAAAATAATTATGTGTATTTGTATAACTAAATCACCTTGCTGCACACCTGAAACAGTGTAAGTCATATATATTTCAGTAATATATATATTAAAAAAATAAAAACAATCTTTATGCTGAGCCCTCTGCTCTGAGAAAGCCATGTATCCTCTGAGGGCCTCAGAGAGAAATGAGGCATCAGATACAGTCTTTGCAATAAGAATCAGAAAAAACAAGTGAATAAGCTACCAGCTGATGAAGCGAAGCAAAATTCATATTCACATATGTGTGTCTTCCAGGAAAATATACTAAAAAAGACTTTGGGTATGTCTGCTCCATTACTAAGTTAACAGATGCTCCTTTCTTCTATTTTGGCAGAAGCTGGCTCAGCTCTGAAGAGACCACATCTCTCACTTAAGGCCCAAGAAAGAGCACTGTGGCCTCAGCTGTTGAGGACTGGTGAAGGGTGCTGAAGGGCCCCTTGCCAGCATAGGAACATGTGCGTTGGGCAACAAGTGTGTTCTACTGGAGGCTGCTGTTCTGTAATTCCCAAAAACAAGATGGGTGGGACATAGACACTGAGTGTGGGTTTCTTATGACAAGGATTCAGATTTAAGGAGAGCTGCTTGCTTCCTAGGCAGCCAAGGTTACAAAGCAGCTCAATACAGGCCCTACTGAGTAGATCACAGAATGATGGACAATGAAGGTAATAAGGATTAAGGCTGGGCCTGGGCTTGCTTTGGAGAACCAAATGACACAACCAGGGCACCCATAAGACTACTAGGTAAAGTTGTTCTCTGGAACTGGTCCAAGCTGGATACTTTCTGTTCCTGTAATGGCCTTTCTTTTCATGCTTTCACAGAGAAGTGTTCCTTAGAGCTCAAGGCAAGGCTAAGGGAATACCACCAGTATGCTAAGGCAAAGTTGGTGGCTCAGAGAGTAAAGCATCTGCCTGCAATGTGGGAGACTTGGGTTTGATCTCTGGGTTGGGAAAATCCCCTGAAGAAGGAAAAGGCAACCCCCTGGAGAAGGAAAAGGCAACCCACTCCGGTACTCTTGCCTGGAAAATCCCATGGACAGAGAAGCCTCATAGGCTACAGTCCACGGGGTTGCAAAGAATTAGATACGACTGAGTGACTTCACTTTCCGGAGAAGGCGATGGCACCTCACTCCAGTACTCTTGCCTGGAAAATCCCATGGACGGAGGAGCCATGTGGACTGCAGTCCATGGGGTCGCGAAGAGCTGGACACGACTGAGCGACTTCCCTTTCACTTTTCACTTTCATGCATTGGAGAAGGAAATGGCAACCCATTCCAGTGTTCTTGTCTGGAGAATCCCAGGGACGGGGGAGCCTGGTGGGCTGCTGTCTATGGGGTCGCACAGAGTCGGACATGACTAAAGCGACTTAGCAGCAGCAGCAGCAGCAGAGTAACTTCACTTTCACTTTTTTTTTCAAGGCAGAGGACATGAGACTAAGAAGAGGGACTGATTCCTTGAGTTGCAGTTCTAAAAAGTTAGCCCCAAAGCTCTGGAAGGCTATAATGATATGAAGAGCAAAGGCCAAGTTTTGAAGGTTTCCTGAGGAGGTGGGGTTTCAGGAGGCACAGAGGGGCCTAGTGAGTATGTGTGCTTGTGTGTGTGTATTAATGAGGTGTGGGGAGGAATGCGAGAGGTGGAGGCAGTTTTTAGGTACAAGAAGAAGGTTTGAAATCTGAATATCAACTGACGAACTAGATGAGTAGTCAGAGGGAACTAATGGCATTCTTACCAGCCAGCCCAGTTCAAAGCACTCAATGCTTCAAGTCCAATAAGGTTCCCACCCGCTAACAAGTAAAACCTAGCCTCACCTACACACAGTCTTGCCCTATGGCTCTCCTGAGTGGGGGTTCCTCATGCCCCAGCCTCATCCTGCACTCACACCAAGGTTTGTCACTGCTGTTCCCAGACCATTCCCTCCCCCTATGGCACAACACTTTCACTCCCTTAGAGACTCAAGCCTCTCCTTTCCTTCACTGCTCACATCTACTGCCCTCCTAATTATGCCACAACACTTTAAATAGCTTCTGAATGTGCTCAGTCTTCTTTTCCGAAGCCAATACTCCCTTTCCCTCTGAGATCTGGCCTTGCTGCTCCTCAATCCCAGCTCCACAGCAGCAAAGCAGCACCCAGAATGTCT
This sequence comes from Bos mutus, assembly GCF_027580195.1. NCBI lineage: Eukaryota > Metazoa > Chordata > Mammalia > Artiodactyla > Bovidae > Bos > Bos mutus. Next base: position 36,384,964 of record NC_091629.1, on the reverse strand, counting down.
TAACTTCTGAAATCTTCAGCTCCAGAACCTAATCTCTGACTACAGGATGGCATCATCCTTTTAACTATCTCACTCCCCAAACTTCATTCTGTGATGTCACTGAGCCTTCAAAGCCTTTGGTTACCTCATTTTCTCTTACTGCTCAAAAATTTGACTTTCCTCTCAACTATACCCAGGGTTGATCCACAGGGACAGGGATGGGAATACATTTTACTCATAGCATGTCATATACATTATAGTTTTGCATCTTTGCAACTACCAGTGGGAGAGAATAGTATTCTTAGAGAATTGATGGGGAAACTCAAAGTTTAGCGAGATCTTCCCAAAAGTCACAGAACTACTTGTTAGTGGAGGCAAGTACAGAACACAGGTTTGTCTGATGCCAGAGCACTGTACACGCTGGCCACTTCAGTTCTCTTACATTTTTCCTTCACCTTTGCTCTCTCCACAGCCCATCTGCTGCTAACTGGATGAGGTACCTTCTCTGCTTCCTCAATCTCAAAAAGTCTTCAAGTGCTGCCTGGCAGTCCCACCATTGCTACCTCTGTCTACCAATTCCTCCAGGGCATGGCCAAAACCCTCAGCACTCTCCTAACACCACAACTTCATAAACTCCAGCTACAAGATGGCTTTACCTACTGTTACAGAGAGGGATCAACAGGTGTAATCAGGTAGAAACTGTTCCCTACCTACTGCTTCTGGGCTCTTCCATGTCCTGGGGTCACTGTCTACCTACGTATCTCCAATGTGAAGCTTCTTAAGAACAAGTACCAACTTAAAGACCTCCTAGACAAACCTCAAAATCACTCCAAAGCTTCCAGAAAAGAGCACAGATCTGAAAGTTGGCATATTCCACATAGTCACTGGGATGATGGGAAAAGAGGCAGATCAGGGAGGTCATCTCCAGCACTTTTTCTCCCTCTAGATTCTGAAGCCTCAAAACAAAATGGAAAAGAGGAAGGGAGAAATTCACAAGTATGGAAAAGCACTCACTATGGGGCCTGATCCAGGGCAAGGACTCAGTACACAAGAGCTGATTATAGTACCGGTGCAGAGACTGATGTCACAGCTACCCATTAGTTTTGCTCTGGGAATAGTAACATGTGAGATAACTGAAGTCCATCACTGGGTGGTCTGGTGCCAGTGCCCTGGTCTCTCAGATCCCAATCCACTTGAAGTAGTAATGCTTTAGGTATCTGTTCTGGACTCATGACTGTCAAACTGTGGTCTGATGGGATATGCTTTTGTAGGGGCTTCTCAGTGACTGTGGGAGCCAAATCCTAAGGTCTTCTGAACCCTGTCTTCTTATCTAATCATTGGTGCCTTGCTTGATGGGCTCCGTCATTCCTTCTCTATTCTGCGAGTCTGAAAACTCAAGGTAAGAGGAAGTTCACACTCAGTACCCAAGGAGCAAGGGGACTACATCAGGACTACTATTGACTTCTACATCCCCAGAAGTCTAACAGGAGAGGAATGAGCCCTCAGGGAAAAATAAGACACCAAGCATTAATGATAAAAATTTGGCTTTTTCTCCTTCAGACAACAGGCTGTACAAATAAAAATCCTCCAATGGCCCAGCCTGTATAAATAGGGAACACTATCACTGCTGGGAAAATATGATGCAATGGGTGGATACTCTTCATTCTGTATGTATGACAGTATGTGAAGTACTACACCACTCAGCCTAAGAAATCAAGTATTCCTCGTGCCTTTGAAGCCTCCTGAGTGTTCTTCCTCAAACATACTCTTCCACTGAAAGGGAACCAACATCCCAAATTCTATACAGTTTCACCATACTTCAATGTATCTATAAACTATATATGACTTAGTCTTGTCTGTTTTACTTTCATACGGATGGAATCTTAGCACACATTTATTCTGTGACTTGCTTACCTCTTTCAACATCCTATTCCTGAGAGTCATCTACACCATAGGTAACATGCAACTACGGGTATTATGTATGTTGTAGGTATATGCTGTCTAATTCATTCATGGTCAGTACTATAGAGAAGTTTCTTTTAAAGTGTCCTTCAACAGTTCATATGGGCCCAAGGGAACACATGAGAGGGTACATAATCAAACAGATGGCCACTGTCTGGGCCTTCCCATCACAGGAAAGTGAAAGCTTGGTCACCAGAATTCTCAAGACTTTATGCGTCAATGGTATTAGCATCTCTGCTCCTCATTGCTAAATAATCTCTGTCTGATGGAAAAAATACTCTGAATCTGTAAATTGCTACAGGAATAATGAAAGCGCTGCCTGAGTGTCAACCATTCACTAGGCTTGTAGAAGATAGTAGATATATAGTCAACTGATATTCAACAAAGGTACAAAGACAATTTAAAGTAAAAGGAGAGTCTTTTCAACAAATGATGCTAGAAAAAAATGGATATGCCCATGTAAAATAATGAATATCAATTCATACCTTGCACTGTTCTGCCCATTCCTACCAGCCACAGTGGAAAACCTCATGCTTTATAGGGATGGCAGCTAGAGATCTCAGAAGGATTTTGACTCAGTACTGGGGTAAAATTAGTTCTAAACTAAATGCTACTCTGCCTCCTGCCTGACAAAACTTAAAAAGAAAGGCCGAGATAAGACTAGAAGAGAAATATAACAATTATTATAATTGTATCACATAAGTTCAAGGCTAGAGGAAAGACAGAACTATGCTAACTTGAGACGTGAAAGATGTAAAAAGGATCTAAACAGAACTTCTAGAGATGAAAAATACATTTCCTGAGAAGAAAAAAAAAACACTGAGTGAGACTAATGACATGAGACAATTCTTGAGAGGTTAGCTATTCCATGGTACTGCTGCCTCAGATTTCATTTAGTATGGCCACGTGGCCTGCACAGGCCTTAAACTGACACTATGGGCTCTTCATGCAAGCACATGTCCTAGACAACAGCCTGCAGAGTCACAAGCAAATGTAAGTTCCTAATAAGACTTTCCCAGCAGCCCTTGTCATCAAAAGTCTTCCCCTTGTGTGCCCCTTATATAGTCAAATTGACTTCATCACCCCATGGAGCTTACCAAAACCTCCACTCTCTTTGGTTTGAATGGGCCAGTTTGGCCTTAGCCTGGGAAAACTCAAAGCACTCCACCCACAGACTTTAATTAAGGCACATACCCCAGGTCTAGCCCGAACCTTGCTTTGACCCCTCTCCCCTGTTTGTCTGTGTGACCCATCAGCGCATCCCATATACTTCCTCCTGGATTTGTGAATAATACGCTTCTCTATTTCAATTTCTTTAGTGGTCTTTTGTTGGACCTGGCTCACCATCCAGCACCTTCTGTTCCAATTAACAAATGATAATTTAAAAAACTTGTAACAACAATGCAAAACAAAAGATTAGTAAATTAAAATATGCAGAAAATATGCAAAATAAAACACAAAGAGAAAAAAAGACTAAAAATAATTGTACAGAGAATCAGGGAGTGGTGAGACAACTTTAGGCAGCCAATTGTATGTAATTGGAATCCTTGAAGCAAAGGGAAAAAACTGAAGAAATAATGAGCAAAAAATTTTCAAGTCTGAGGAAAACTCTAAATCCATTGATTCAAGAAGCTAAATAAATCCCAAGGATAAGCAACAAACCACAGCAGTCACATAAAGATCAAACTGCTTAATATCTATGATAAAAAGAAAGAAAATCTTCAAAGCAGCTGGAGTTATATAGAAAGGAACAGAGATAAGAATGACAGTAGATTTCTGCTCAAAAACAATGTAAGCAAGAAGACAGTGGAGTACAGCTACATCTGTAAAGCCCAGAAAGGAATGGTCAACCTACAGTTCTTTACCAAGTGAAAATATCTTTTCAGAAGTCCTGGGGTTTGGAACTTCTGAAATGGCTGTGAGGAGTCTGGAAAATTCTCTCCCCAGGAAACAGCCATAAAACTGGACTGACTGTCAAAAACAAAAAGTTAAGGACTCTGGTAACAGACCAAAGTTATACAACAAAACTGAAATGCATTCAAGGAATTCTACTGAAACTTGGTAAAAATAGTAGAAATTGGAATATTTTAGCTTGAGGCTATTCACATTACCTCTCTTCCAGCTCCATGGTGCAGAAGTCTTATGAGGGAGTGAGGCAGGCTTGTCAGAGTGGCTGACTTTATTTGGGGGCAAAGCACAGAAAATTCCACACAAAGAGATATCAAAACTTGAAGCAATCATAGTGGCAAACATTAAGGGAGGACCAACATACCAGAGATCTCAGTGCTGTTGATACAACCAGCCAGAAATGTAGCAGGGAAGTCAGAGGACTGAGATAAAATAGACGGCAATTACGTCTTTAGATACAGCAAGAAAGACGTGTTGCAAGGCACTATCTAGTGCCAGGTGCACCAAGGGACATATATGAAAATGCTCACAACAGCACTGTCTACAACAGCGAAAAACTATAAAGAACCCAAATGTCCACCAAGAGTCAAAAGGATAAACAGCATATCTTCACACAAAGCAATCCTATGGAATCATGAAAATGAATCAACTATATGACTACACAAAACAATCTGGATGAATCTGAGGATCAGAATACTGAGTAAAAAAGGCAAATCCCAGAAGAATACGACAGAGTATGATTCTAATTTATATTTAATTAAAAAATAAGACATTGTTTAGGGATATAGGTGTATGTGGTAAACTCTAAAGCAGGCTCCTGGGATTCCCAGGAGCTCAGTGGTGAAGAAGCTGCCTGCCAATGCAGGAGACACAAGTTCGATCGCTGGTCCGGGAAGATCCCACATGCTGCAGGGCAACTAAGCCAGTGCACTACTACTACTAAGCCTGTGCTCTAGAGGCCATGAGTCGCAACTACTGAGCCCAAGTGCTGCAATTACTGAAGCCGGCAATTACTGAAGCTCTGCAGCCTAGCCTACAGAGCCTGTGCTCCACAACAAGAGAAGCCATCATAATGAGAAGCCTGCACGTTGCAACTAGAGAGTAGCCCCCACTCACCACAACTAAAGAAAAGCCTGTGCAGCAAGGAAGATCCAGCACAGCCAAAAATAATTAAAAAAAAAAAAATGACCCTTGATAAGGTCATCATTTAATAAACAAATAAATAAAGCAGGCTCCAGAGGATTAGGTATTTGGCAGCCAGCCTGACCAAGGTCAGCAGGGTGGGGAAGAGAAGGGCATATAAAGGAAACGAATGAACAGAAAGCTGCATAACAAAAAGCCTTGTGATAGCAGAAGTCACTAACTGAGGAAGAAAAAATTTAAACAGAACTGGAAACATTTCAAGGTAAAGGAAGTACTATTCTTTTTCACTGAGCCTTCCCTAGACTGAAAAGTAAAAGACCTGGACCACCCTCCAGATGTTATCACTAACTTGTACTAGAACCTCAGGCAACTTTTTCACCTTCTATGGGGCTCAACGTATGAAGATCAATCAAAATAAGCACAATGGTGACTTTTTAAAATGTCTTCAGAGGTAAATCTGCAACAGGCAGATTTACCTAGATCCAAAGGATATTTAAACTTCAGGACCCCTCATCACCTGCTTAAGCCCCCTTCCAAGGCCCAGGAAGAGACTTATTTTATGTGTTACTTTCCTTACAAGAGCCCCAAAGAATTATAAACTTCAAGTCCTATAAAACTGACCTGAGCCCTAAAGTGGTAAAATGCTTAACACACTTCTATTTAAATTCTCTGCTCCTACTGAAACTTCTGGCCTCAGAAAACCATCTCCTGATTCAAACTACATTTTCCTCAGAAACTAAGAAAGTGTGAAATCTAAGCTCTCAGGTGTGTGACAAGGTTCGAGAAATTCCTGGTTTGTGTGCTTTATTCTTGTGTAGACGCTTGTTCCTTGGAAGGAAAGCTATGACAAAACTAGTTGTTGCTGTTGTTCAGTTGCTAAGTTGTGTTCGACTCTTTGTTCCCCTATATACTACAGCATGCCAGGCTTCCCTGTCCTGCACTATTTTCCGGAATTTGCTCAAATTCATGTCCATTGAGTCGGTGATGCCATCCAAACACCTTACCTTTTGTCAACCTCTTCTCCTCCTACCCTCAATCTTTCCCAGCATCAAGGTCTTTTCCAATGAGTCAGCTCTTCACATCAAGTGGCCAAAGAACTGAATTTTCAATTTCCACATCAGTTCTTCCAATGAATATTAAGCGTTAATTTTCTTTAGGATTGACTAGTTTGATTTGTTTACTGTCCAAGGGACTCTCAAGCGTCTTCTCCAACACTACAGTTAAAAAGCACCAATTCTTTGGCGCTCAGCTTTCTTTACAGTCCAACTATCACATATACACATAACTGCTGGAAAACCATACCTTTGATTATACAGACCTTCATTGGTAAAGTGATGTTTCTGCTTTTTAATATGCTGTCTAGGTTGGTCATAGCTTTTCTTCCAAGGAGCAAGCGTCTTTTAATGTCAAGGCTGCAGTCACCATCTGCAGTGATTCTGGAGCCCAAGAAAATAAAGTCTCTCACTGTTTCCACTGTTTCGCCATTTATTTGCCATGAAGTGATGGGACTAGATGCCATGATCTTAGTTTTTTTGCATGCTGAGTTTTAAGTCAGCTTTTTCACTCTCCTGTTTCACTTTCATCAAGAGGCTATTTAGTTCCTCTTCGCTTTCTGCCATAAGGATGGTGTCATTTGCCTATCTAAGGTTATTGATATTTCTTCTGGCCATCTTGATTCCAGCTGTGCTTCATCCAGCCTGGTATTTCACATGATATACTCAGCATATAAGTTAGAAAAGCAAGGTGACAATATACAGGCGTGACGTACTCCTTTCCCAATTTGGAACCAGTCCATTATTCCATGTCCGGTTCTAACAGTTGCTTCCTGACCTACAAACAGGTTTCTCAGGAGGCAGGTAAGTTGGTCTGGTATTCCCATCTCTTGAATTTTCCACAGTTTTTTAGTGATCCACAAATTTACCTTGATTTGTGGACCTAACATTCCAGTTCCTATGCAATATTGTTCTTTACAGCAATTGGACTTGACTTCCATCACCAGTCACGTCGACAACTGGGCACTGTTTTCACTTTGGCTCCATCTTTTCATTCTTTCTTAAGTTATTTCTCCACTTTTCTCCAGTAGCATACTGGGCACCTACCAACCTGGGGAGCTTGTTTTTCAGTATCCTATCTTTTTGCCTTTTCGTACTGTTCATGGGGTTCTCAAGGCAAGAATACTGAAGTGGTTTGCCATTTCCTTCTCCAGTGGACCACTGGAGAGTTTTATCAGAACTCTCCACCATGACCCATCCATTTTGGGTGGCCCTACATGGCAATGGCTCATAGTTTCACAGAGTCAGACAAGGCTGTAACTCATGTGATCGGTTTGGTTAGTTTTGTATGACTGGTTTTCATTCTGGTTTGCCCTCTGATGGATAAGGATAAGAGGCTAGTGGAAGCTTCCTGAATGGAGAGACTGATGTGGGGGAATCTGGGTCTTGTTCTGATGGGTGGGCCCATGCTCAGTAAATCTTCAATCCAATTTTCTACTGATCGATGGGGCTGTGTTCCCTCCTTGTTGTTTGGTTGAGGCCAAACTATGGTAGGGGTAATGGTGGTAATGGCGACCTCCTTCCAAAAGACTTTTGCCTACACTGTTGTATTCAGTGCCCCTGACCCCGCAGCATGCCACTGTGTTAACCCACGCCTCCACCAGAGACTCCTGGACACTCAAAGGCAAGTCTGGCTCAGTCTCTTGTGGGGACACTGCTCCTTTCTCCTGCGTCTTGGTGCACACACAGTTTTGCGTGTGCCCTCCAAGAGTCTGTTTTCCCCAGTCCTGTGGAAGTTCTGTAATTAAATTCCACTGGCCCCCAAAGTCAAATTCCCTGGGGATTCTCAGTTCCTTTGCCAGATCCCCAGGTTGGGATATCTGTTGTGGGTCCTAGAATTTTTTAACATTGCGAGAATTTCTTTGGTATAATAGTACTGCAGTTTGTGGGTCGTCTGCTCAGTGGCTCTATGGTGGGGCTAATGGTAACCCCCTCTAAAAGGGCTTAGGCCACATACCACATGTCCCAGGTCTGCTGCAGCCAGAGTCCCTGTCCCTGTGGCAGGCCACTGCTGACCCATGCCTTGACAGGAGACACTCAAACACTGAAAGGCAGGTCTGGCTCAGTCTCTGTGGGGCCTTTGGGTCCTGGTGCACACAAAGTTTTGTTTGAGCCCTCCGGCATCTCTGGCAGTTATTGGGTTTGATTCTAAATGTGGTTTTGCCCCTCCTACCATCTTGTTGGATCTTCTCCTTTGCCCTTCGACATGTGGTATCTTTTTTTGGTGGTATCCAACATTCTCCTGTTGATGGTAGTTCAGCAGTGAGTTGCAATTTTGGAGTTCTCGCAGAAGATGAGCACATGTCCTGCTCTGCCATTTTTAAATTACTTGTAAGTGAGCATGTGATTTCCACCTGATTTAATTTTCTTTAGTCCCAAGGGTTCAAAGCCAGAGAAAAGGCACTGGTCTGGGCTGCTGGCATGTTCATTCTTCAGAATCAACTGGGAATCAGTTCAAAGGCAAATCAACAAAAGTCCTGTATAGTCAAAGCTATGGTTTTTCCAGTAGTCATGTATGGAAGTGAGAGCTGCACCATAAAGAAGGCTGCTGCTGCTGCTTAGTCACTCAGTCGTGCCCAACTCTTTGTGACTCCATGAACTGTAGCCTGCCAGGCTCCTCTGTCCATGGGATTCTCCAGGCAAGAATACTGGAGTGGATTGCCATCCCCTTCTCCAATAAAGAAGGCGGAGTGCCGAAGAATTGATGCTCTTGAACAGTGGTGCTGGAGAAGACTCTTGAGAGTCCCTTGGACTACAAGGAAATCAAACCAGTCAATCCTAAAGAAAATTCACCCTGAATGTTCATTGGAAAGACTGACGCTGAAGTTGAAGCTCCAATACTTTTGTCTATCTGATGCAAAAAGCAGACTCATTGGAAAAGATCCTGATGCTGGGAAAGATTGAAGGTAAAAGAAGAAGGCAGCAGAGGAAGAAATAGTATCACTGACTCAATGGACATGAATTTGAGCAAACTCCAGGAGACAGTGGAGGACAGGGGAGCCTGGCATGCTGTAGTCCATAGGGTGGCAAAGAGTCGGACATGATTTAGTGACTGAACAACAACAGAGATCTCAGGATAGACTGAATCTTGCTGGATAACTCAATACAGTGTAAGATTATTTTTTTAACAAGGCCTTTTGCTAAGAAGGTGAAAACTGATTTTGGCAAATATCCTTGCTAAATATTATAACTGGCTCAACTATGACAGAGTATAACTGTCTCTGTGTTGTGTCTACAAGCTGATTTTAAAACATTATGCAATTCTGCCTCAAGGCTGGGAGTACTGTCACACACACTCTTGTTTTCAGCAAATGTTCCTAACTTCCTGGTCTTCTGCACCAGGATCTGGAGAGGCAGGAATGCAGGGGCCACAGCACAGTCATGATAGTGAACGCTACCTGGCATTTTGTGGATCGAAAACCAGAACTCCTTGTGTTTTGTCTTCTGTGACAATGGAGAAGCTAAAGTTTAACCAGTGATCTGAGAACATGGAGAGCAACTTGCCACTGGAGAGAATTTTCAAGAAGAACAAATTATCCAGAGAGAGAATCTGCTTAGTAAAGGATGAGGAATTTGTGGAACAAAAAAGGCTTATCTAACATGGAAAGAATAGGACTCATAAGAATACGTTATTTTGAGGAGACCAAAAGGAGTATGGAATGAATCCCAGGAAATCCATGCAAGACCCACAGAGTTCTTGAGAACTTTAAATCAGCAGAAATACTGCCAGTTTGGATTGAAGGGGATAGAGAGAATAGAAAATGAAAGGAGCCTGTTGGACCCCCAAAATTCTAGAGGCAAGAAGCAGGCTGAAAAACTAATAAGCTACAAAGTGTCACCTTCACGAAAAGGAAGGATGACACAGGTATAGTCACAAACTAAGAGGGTAGAGTCATGAACCCAGGAGGCAGAACTAAGAGTTTAACAAGTAGAACAAAGAACCCAGAGGACAGAGCTAAGGGTCTTGGAGGGCTATTCCCAGGCCTTGAAACCTAATCCAGGAGCTGGAGTTTGCCTAGCTTAATTTCAAAGTTGTCTTGGGCTTGGGACTCCTTTTTAATATAAATGTCTATACCCTATACTACTCCTACCTTGTACATTGGGAGGGCTAGGGAAGATAAAGAGCCTCTAATTTCACAGGTCCACAGATGGAAAGGAATCTTGTTCAGGAGCTGTACTTTATGAATTACAAGCCAGCGCCTCACCTACAGCTGATTTAGATAATCTTGATGATGAGATTTTTGGATTTTTCAGCTGGTCAGAGTTAAGACTTTGAATTGCTGCCATAATGGAATGAGGCTCTTGGATGGGGGTTGATTATATCTTTCATGTGAGAACTGTTGGGGTCAGAGGGCATACTATGGTAGGCAGAAATTTAAGACAGCCCCCATGACCTTCAGCTTCTTAGGTTACTCCAGTGTTTGTGTAACATCATATAGCAAAAAGGAGATTATGTGATTGGGTCTCCTCCAATCACATGAGCCCTTTATAAGCAGAGTTTTCTCTGGGTGGTAGAAGAGGAGTTCAGAGAGATTAACAGTGTCAGAGATTCAACACGATGCAGGTTCTTTCACAGGGCAAGGACCTCTGGAAGTAGGAGCTAAGACTGCTTCCAGCTGATAGCCAGCAACAAAAAAAAGAACCTTAGTTCTCCAGTCTGAAGGAAATGGACTCTGCAAACAACCTGGATGAGCCTGGGAGCAGGTTCTTTCTCAGAGACTCCAGAGATAAGCCCGCTGATGCCTTGACTTCAGTATTATGAAACCCTACACAGAAATCTAGCAAAATTTGCCTGGACTTCTGACCCACAGAACTGTGAGATAATAAATGCATGTTGTTTTAAGCTATGAAATTTGTGGTGATTTGTTACACAGATATAAAAAACTAATCCAGATTTTGTTTTGGCCCAACAGAACCTATTTCTGGACATGCTGCTGCTCTAGCCCATCCTGAGAGCAATCCTCAGGCAGCAACAAGAGGACCAGTGCAGTTGGCGGCAGTCCTTTCTAGCACAAGTCTCCTCATCTGGAAAATGGACAGATCAAAAGAGAAAAGCTGTGGGAAAACACTTCTACACTCAAAAGTTTTTTCAAATATCCCATGTATCATTAATTACAACATTCATGTCAAAACCTGTGAAAGAGGGACCCAGACAGAGTAAAAAACAGAAAAGTCAGAGCTGCTCACCTTCTTCAGGCAAAGATTGTGAATTACTAGAATAAAGGTATGCTCCTTCTCCTCTAGTTAGAAAAGTACCCAGGAAACACTCATCTCCCTTGAAAAAACAAACACAAAGAGCAGGTGATTTATAGCATAAACACTGACAGAATCAAAATTTCTGTCCACGTTTGTATGTCTACAAAAGCTGCTAAGTCAGCCTCAGATATACTCAACTTCTCTTCCAGTTCTTGGCACTTCTTGGCTCTTTGCCATATTACTGGCACCTGTGACTTATGCTGAGAAGAAAAATGTTAAGGTCCTCTCAGTCTAGGCACCATGGTCTGCAATGCTTGTCCATATTCCAGTAAATTTATATCCTCTGATAACAGAGGTGGCTTCTCCTTGGCCTAAAGCCTTGACCTTCAGTTCTATATGTCTCAATTTGAGAACTGCTTCTAAAAGTACTGAGAGATTTTGAAAAAACACGGAAAGGTTTAAATGGCAGTAAGAATCCCGCTTGTGTACTCCATACGTGGTTATTTCTAGAGCTCTGCTCTGAAGGGGAAGAATACAACAGGAATTGAGACAAGGAGGTATAGAACCCTTAGATTAGCAGTAAGATGAAATATGTTAAATTGTTTTTATAAATTGTTTACATTTCATCTTGACAACATTAAGAATAAGAAGTCTGCTTACCAGAACTGACTGCTGGGTTTTCTCAGACAATTTTACTTCAATATCTTCTACCTGTGTCCAAAAGGAGTACAGATTTTCAATTCACTGCTTCAAGGGCATAAACTCTGCTAGGTCTCCCCCTGTGTTCACATATTTCTAAGAGAGCAGTCTCTCTGTCAAATCCAGGGTTCTCAGGCCCTGATGGCTGGCAGACCTGGTTGCTGGATACCAGATGCAGAGCACAGGCCATGGTAGGCTCCCTTACAGGGACATGAAGTCCAGCTAAATGAGCCTACATTATGTGGAGAGAGTATGTTAGTCTCCACTTACATTTCATTTTGGAGAAAACGAATTTTAGGGATGAAGGAAAGAGAACATACTAAAATATTTTGAATGTGTTCTCATTTAAACATGTTCACATTAGAGGATGACTTTTGCTTGTCTTTATTCAGTTCAGAATTGTAGAAACAGAATATAAACAAATTCTGAAATAGGTACTTAGACCATTACTAGTACTTTGTGTCCCAAGGCACCAGAGATTCAGACCGAGTCCCACAGATGAAGATGGGACCTTTCCACATGTAGAGACATGGTTGTAAAAACTCAGCAGCAACTATTCTGACAGAAAAGGGAGCACACGATCCACTTTTCACTTCCTGTGTGACCCTGGACAGGTTGGGAGATTTCTAAACCTCAGGCTCCTCATCTGTAAAATGAGGATATTAACTTCTTCCCTTGACAATTTAACAGGGACCCAGATAATTTACTTTCTTTTGGAACTTTCCCCAGATTACACGTTAATGAAATTAGATTCATTTGCATAGAGAAGAAGAGCAGAGATAAAAACTTCTATCTGAACAGTGGTTAGGTCAGGATCTGACATCCCACCAGAGACTCGTCCTTAAATTTTCTCCCCAGTTTCTCCACGTTTATCTCCGTTTTCACCTGATGAATGATACTAACCAGCCAGGAGCAGAATCTGGGTATGGCAGCTGTCAGGATTATAAAGCTGGTTTCTGTGATAACAGTGCCATCTGCAGGAAGACCACAGACATGTCGGTTACTGCCCACCACCAGAGCCCACCTTGCAGGCCCCTGACTGCTTCCCATCCTCAAGAGTGAGAGCTCCTCTTACTAGGATACAAAGTCTGATGCCTTCAGAAAATGAATTCCTCATATGGGGACAAGAACCTAATGAGGGGATGGAGAAAGGCTTCCTCATGTGATTATTCTTTTTAAGACAAATAGAAATACATATTTAAATACAGAGTCCTTTTCAATCCATGCTTTTAATTTTTGCCAAGGTAGTACAGGTGTTTGCATTAAAAAACCAAACAAAAATTATCAAGGTCATCAAGCTCTGGATATTATCATTCTATAGAATTTTTTGCTACCATAATGGATAAAAAAACTGATCTAACTATTGCTTCAAATTGTTTTTCCTGACTACTAGTAAGGCTGTACATATTCATATTCATACACACACAGTGGACCCTTGAACAATGTGGGGGCTAGTGGTGCTGACCTTCTACACACTTGAAAATCCATGAGTAACTTTACAGTCAGCACTCCATATCCACAGTTCCACATCCATGAATTCAACCAACCATGGAATATGTACTTCTGTAGTATATACTTATTGAAAAAAATCTGTGTAGTTTAAACCTGTGTTCAGGGATCACTTATGTACATGTGTGTGTGTATAAACATTAAAAATATATATATTATTTTCAAACACTCTGGTGAACTGCCTGCTCATATTTTTTGCCCATTTACCATTGGGTAGCTTGTTTCTTTCGTATCAATTTATAAAAGCTCTTCATAAATTAGGAAATACACCCTTTGTTTATTGCAAGTATTCTAATATTTTCACCAGTTTATTCCTGGTCTTTTGATTTAGACTATGGTTTGCCAAATATTACATATACATATATATATACACATACACACACATACATATATATACACACATATATAAAAGGAAGTTCAAGTTTTGCTTTCCAAAGATGACATACACCTACCTTTTTCTTTAACCAAAATCTGAGATGTCAAAAATGATTCTGAGAACACCACAGATCCTAAGCACCCCCTTCCTCCCAGCAAGTCAGGAATGTCATAGATGGCCATACAAGCCTGTATCAAATGAGAAACCAGAGTTAGACCAGTTGTCAGTCCTAAACATTCAGGGAAAGATCCACAAGAAATAGACCACAAAATACTAAGCCACATGGCAAAAAAATACTTGAGAATTTCTAAGGAAAACTCAAGTTATCTTGAAATGCAACTCAAACTGGGAGATGACTTCAGGATCACCTAGGCTTCCTTACAATTGCTCCTAGGTCAGAGGCACACTTGGGCTAGAAGAAGAATATCTTTATGTTTCTATGCTATGCTATGCTAAGTCACTTCAGTCGTGTCCGACTCTGTGCGACCCCATAGACCGCAGCCCATCAGGCTCCCCCATCCCTGGGATTCTCCAGGCAAGAACACTGGAGTGGGCTGCCATTTCCTTCTCCAATGCATGAAAGTGAAAAGTGAAAGTGAAGTCGCTCAGTCGTGTCCGACTCTTAGGGACCCCATGGATTGCAGCCTACCAGGCTCCTCCGACCATGGGATTTTCCAAGCAAGAGTACTGGAGTGGGGTGCCATTGCCTTCTCCATATGTTTCTATAAATTCCCTCAAATTGCTTCTCCTGCCTGAAAAGCAATGTAACAGCCTTTCTTAACTGTGACCACTGCTACATTCTACTATGTCCACATGGTCATACATTCCTTCTTTGGTTTGGGCTCAAGTTCTGAACAAATCTGGAAAGTAAGATACAGGTTTTCACAGATATTTTTGGCTATATGTCAAAACATACAAACACTCCTTTCAGGACCAAAAAATTAAAAGAAAACTGTTCAAGCTTTTATGGCCAAGACAAATAAAAATAAGAGTCTTACATAGGTCAGGAGAAAAAAAAAACTGGAGCAACTCAGAGAAAGCTCCTGAATGGCTGGTAAGAAGGTTCTAATTTAGTTAAAAACTAGTGAAAATAAAATAATTCTGAGGACAACCTAGCAGAGGAAATGCAGAAAATGGTATAAACCAGAGTTGGAGTCTGAGATGACTGTGAAAAGCTGGTGAGGGATACGAAGTAAGTTGCATGATAAGCCCTCCCAGGTTCCTGCCCCTCCTGGCCTGACACTGCTGAATGACCAGGTACAGAGCTCCTGAAACTAGAGTTCATTTTCATATCTTGATGTCCTTGTGTGGGACCCTGCTCTACCCTTAGGACAGAGACAAAAGACCTTGGCCTACAGAAGAGACTGAGAGATTCTAAAAAAAAAAAGGTGGCAGAAGAGTTGAAAGGAAAAAAAAAAAAACCATAAAGTCCTTTCATCCATGTTGTCATGATAAAGAAATGCATAAAACGATAGGCTTTATATTTTTGTTAACTTTCTTATTAGGCTGAACAACTAGAAGTGAGGTGAAGTTGCTCAGTCATGTCTGACTCTTTGTGACCCCATGGACTACAGCCTACCAGGCTCCTCTGTCCATGGAATTTTCCAGGCAAGAGTACTGGAGTGGGTTGCCATTTTCTTCTCCAGAGGATCTTCCCAACTCAGGGATTGAACCTGGGTCTCTCGCATTGCAGGCAGATGTTTTACCGTCTGAGCCAAGGTTTATTTAAATTTGTTTCAAAGAATTTTGAGTATCTGAAGACACAGAACCATCCTGGGCTACATGGTTCCTCTTATATGACAATGATCAATTCAGTTCCCAAGTCAATTAGAAAGACAAATCCTGTAGCTCCTAATCCCCACTTTCTTATTTGGCCTCTGGTGTTCAGGAAGGGGAGAGAGGACATTAAAAAGAATATATGTAGTATTTTTTAGGCACTTGCTACGTACTTCCCATATGTGGCAAGGGGACAGAAAAAATATGAAACATGGTTCCTATCCTCAGGAAACCTATAAAGTAAAGTTGGAGAGATAAGAGCATTCCTACACATAAGTCAACATGTGACACACTATAGAATTACTCCCTAATTTATGTAGTATAACCTTCGAGTACTCTAAGAACACAGTACTTGTAGGGAGAAGTCAGTAGGGCAGGCTTAAACGAAGAGGCAGAACTTCATCTCTGCCTGGAAGGGAGGACAGGATTTGGACAGAAAGCACCAACATCCTATTTTTTCTTTCCTATTTCATTAGCTGCTGCTGAATGGGTACTTAACACAGTACTGAACTCCTAATCACCAACTCCAGTGCAAAACACCTTCCAGAGCATTGCATAAGAGTCTAAGAAGAGAAGTAAGGGAATCTAAAGTCTAGCAAGGAGACAAAGTAGTATCTACCTAAGCATCAGAAAGTATTCATTTTCCAGTCTTAATAATGTTACAAAAAAGGCTCAATTAGTTCTAAAAGAACAACACAAAATGCTGACACAGACAGGGAGCAGGTACATTATAAAAACAGATACTCATAACCTTAAAAAATTACTCATGTTGTCCTACTCTCTGTAGATAACACTACTGCTTGTCCACTGATGATGGCAATGAGCGTGCATTTTCTCCAAGTCATCCACCCCTGTGCACCCAGTTCCCCATGATCAAAATCTCACTGAAATTAAGTTCAGGCAGGAGTCACAGAATGGACATAGGATGTATCTTGTACCCACATACACTACAACCAGAATCTTGGCTGGATATCCACCATCCTCTTATGCACTGCTTGCCAATTTTCTTTGTATCAGGATGCACTGGGGCAGGATGCACAGAGGATTCGGATGTGACTGGGAGCAGCTAGTCTAGAAACTCTGGCTGCTGAAGACCACCCCAGGGACCAATATTTCTGTATCTCTAAACCCATTCCCCTGGCCCATTAGTAGAGAGGTCAGAAAGCTCTGCTCTGACTACCCCATTTCACCTGTATGTTTTTTTTTTAATGTTAGGTTGTTTTTATTTCCACAAGCTCCTCTTAAATAAGGGCATCAACACAGGGCTTGGAACATAGAGAAGCCAGTGAAAACCTGGTCTGTGTTGAGGTAGGCTTGTCCTCAGCTCCCATTTCCACGTGAGGTCAGAGAAATCTCAGCCACTTGAAAGAAGCCTTCTGAACCTCAGGAAGATATATTTACCATCCCCCGGTGCCCCCTCCCCCCCCTCCAGCTAAGATTACACCGAGGGGTGCCTAGACACAGACATGTGGATGTGGTGAGCCTGGTACAGCTAGCTGCCTGGCACCCTCAGAAAGCACAGATTCACCACTGCTGCAGCTGGAAGAGTAGTGAAGACAACTAGCTTTCTCTAGTGGGCTACCTAAGACCCTCACCTACTCCTACCTCACCCCTTGTAGATGTCCTTTATAGGCCATTCCTTGCCACTTGACCTTTAACAGCTCTGCTTACCGTCTTCACAAAGTATAAGCTATCTTCACTGTCCAGAGGCACGATTCTAGAAAAGGAAATTGATGGGAAAGACATGTATTAGATTTACAATGTTCTCTATTTTTCAACTTGCAAGCAATTCACACACTTAGATCTCTTTGGAGCTTTTTCAAAACACTGGGTTGCATGTATGCAAAATTCCACTCAGACGGAATCAGATCCACCCCCGACCCTACTCTAGTCTTTCCATGGGAAGCAGTCAGGATAGAGCGGTCTCAGCTGAGCACACCCAGCTTTGAGCCCAGCCCTGGAGTGATGCCACTGCCAGGTGTGGAAGGGTGAAAAGATCATCCACGATAGCAGTTACACGGTAGCCTCTCTTAGTTTGCTCTTAAAACTTGCCCCAAATGAGGACACACCATAAACACATACTTACCTTCCCTGATTATTCACAGCATGTATATGAAAAGCCATCTTGGAGCTGTAGACCCAAAACAAAACAAAAGTCAGTCTGCTTTTGCGACCACTGTATGGCAAGCTCTTTAAACACCTGCCACTGCAATGCACCTGTGCTGGGCCCTCAGAGCCCCAGTGAGATATGGCATGTCGCTACATGCCCTAGGGTTTCATGCCATCAGCAAATGCGGGGCTAGTGTTTGACTCCAGTCATGGCCCTGCCTCTGTGCAGATTCTCAGGACTATCTTGACTCTTGAACAGAGCAGGAGAGAACTACGTGACTACTGCCCACGACAGACTGAGAGAACCTCTACGTGCCCCAGGCCTCTGGCCCAAGGCCCTGACATATTCTCCTGATCCTCTTCCTCTCTTCAACACCTGTGCAGTCAAGCTGCCATCCCTGACTAGAGCCAGACTGCTACCCACAATCAACTGCTGCTGTATAATCAAGACAGGACTTCAGAACTGAGTAATAACCAGATAAACCTTTTGGCATCAACTCCTTTTGTAAAAGAAAGTTTCTAAATTGAATTGTTTATCTTTTCGCTGTAACAAATGCTGGTCAGTCATATGCTAACTGCCTTTGTTCCTCTTGGGAGAATTTGCTAATCTGATGCAGTTTAAGAGAAGCAACCATGTGGAGAGAAAAGTGGAGTTCTACAGTGGAGAACTGGCTCGCGAAGATTCTTCCTATCGCCTGGGTGTTCTCCTCTTGTTCTTTTCTCTAGCCAGGGTGGGACACTGCCTCCCCACCCCAGCCCCATGTAGGAGGCCACGGGATTGAGAGGTGGCTTGCCCCAGAAAGGCAGAGTGTTCTAGGCAAGGTGCCAAGGACAGGAGGAATGGATGACTCTGTCAGCCATGCCAATGGTAACAGAAGAGAACTCACTGAGACAGCAGCTATCATTCACTTTTCCAATCACTCTACAGGGCAGGAGTATGATCAAACAGATGCACAGAGAGCTCCCTATCTTGCCCAAGTCACCCAGTTGGAAGGCAAAGAAGCTTCCTTAAACTCAAGTCTGTCAGGAACAGATAGTACGGGTCAGCACACAGCCTTAAGAAACCAAACTTCCTCTAGCCTTCTCTTATGGCCAGAGATATGAGCCACAAGACCCAGAAAAAAGGACAAGAAATCTTAAGCAAGCCTAAAGCTTTGTATCAAAGAGTTCTGGCTCATTACCACTCACTCCTGGAGCTGTAGCCAAAGAATTCTTGTTAGTTTATTAACTTAGTTTTCTAAATGTTCCTTCTCACTACCTAGGGCTGTAGACATAAGAAAATGTGGGGCATGGAGCCAAGCTATCACAGTGCACATCCCAGAAATGTTATTTATTTATTTATTAAAAACATTTATTTGCTTGGCTGTACTTAGTTGCAGCACATGGAATCTTCCATCTTTGTTGCAGCATGTGGAATCTAGTTCCTTGACCAGGCATAGAACCTGGGCCCCTTGAATTAAGTCCCTCCAGAAGTATTTTATTTTTATCTATTAGCTATTTTATTTTTGGCTGTTCTGGATCTTCATTGCTTCATGGGATTTTTTTCTAGCTGTGGTGTGCAGGCTTCTCATTGCAGGGGCTTCTCTTGTGGCGAACAGGCTCTAGGGCACCTGGGCTTCAGTAATTGTGGCTCTTGGGCTCTAGAAGCAAAGGCTCAGTAGTTGTGGCACACAGGCTTAACTGCTCTAAGGTATGTGGGATCATCCCAGACCAAGAATCATACCTATGTCTCCTGTGCTAGCAGGCAGATTAATTTACCTCTGAGCCACCATGAAGCCACCTTTCCCCTCCACAACCCAGAAATATTCTTAAAGAAACTTTCTAATATTGGTGTCTTTGGTCTCCTTTGCAAAAAAGTACACCAAATGGTCCTAATATGGGACAGAAGGTTGAGTGGACTAGGTTCCTGAAGGTTTAGCTATGGACAAAGACTACACAGAGATCCACTGTGACATGCCAGGTGAGTGATGGCAAGACTGCCAGGAAGCCAAATTCCTAGATCATCTAGACGCTGAGACATGGCCAGGCTCAGGGGTTTCTACCATCTGAGAGGCAGATAAGGCCTAGGACAACTCTCTTCTAAGCAGTGACCATTTTCATGTGCCCAAGGCCCCTCATCATCACCACTAACAAACCTCACCATTCATGTCCCCAGTTTCATCTTTTAAACCTTGGAATCCACATCTGTCTGTTCTAGCACTGATATGTCTCCCATTCCAGCCTAATCAGCGTGTCTGATTCTGAAACAGTTCCTCCATCCTTGGCTTCTCAAATAAAGCCCTGATCATGAAAGACTCTCCTTCATATACTAATGATTTACCAGAACATTCCTCAAAGGAGAGACAGAATATCAAATACACGGGAGAAAGTTTTAAAAATACAAACATTAAATAAAAGTTTTTATTGATAATATAGGCCACTGCTTACCGTAAAGTTGCCTTAAACTGCATCAACTCAACGGAATTTAACCCAGATCCCAGGGTCTGCTCAGCTACCTCCTTGGCCTGTAAAACCAATAATAAAACAGAGACAATTAGCTTTCACAGCAGGAAAGAGTACATTTAGCTGTGAGGAAAGGGCCCTTTTTACATTTGGTTGGTTCAGGCTGGGTTCACATGTTGTTCAGTTGCTAAGTAGTGTCTGACTCTTTGTGGCCCCAGGATTGCAGCATGCCAGGCTCCCCTGTCCTTCACTATTTCCTGAAGATTGCTCAAATTCATGTCCATTGAGTCGGTGATGTTATCTAATCATCTCATCCTCTGCCATTCCCTTCTCTTGTGCCTTCAATCTTTCCCAGCATCAAGGTCTTTTCCAATGAATGGGCTCTTTGCATCAAGAGCCAAAGTACTGGAGATTCAGCATCAGTTCTTCCAATGAATATTCAGCATTCATTTCCTTTAGGATTGACTCATTTGATCTCCTTGCTCTCCAAGGGACTCTAAACAGTCTTCTCCAGCACCACAATTTGAAAACATCAATACTGTGGTGCTCAGCCTTCTTTATGGTCCAACTCTCACATCGGTACAGGACTACTGGAAAAACCACAGCTTTGACTAGATGGACCTTAGTCAGCAAAGTGATATCTTTGCTTTTTAATACACTCTCTAGGTCTGCCATAGTCTTCCTTCCAAACAGCAAGCGTCTTCTAATTTCATGGCTGCAGTCACCATCTGCAGTGATTCTGGAGCCCAAGAAAATAAAATCTGTCACTGCTTCCACTTTTTCCCCTTCTATTTAGCATAAAGTGATGAGACTGGATGCTGTTATCTCAGTTTTTTTGATCTTGAGCTTTAAGCCAGCTTCACTCTCTTATTTAACCCTCATCAAGAGGCTCTTTAGTTCCTCTTTACTTTCTGCAATTAGAGTGGCATCATCTGCACATCTGAGGCTGTTGGATCTTTCTCCCAGCAATCTTGATTCCAGCTTGTGATTTATCCAGCCCCAGCATTTTGCATGATGTACTCTGCTTGGAAGTAAAATAAGCAGGAGGACACTATACAGCCTTGTCATAATCCTTTCCCAATTTTGAGGCAGTCAGTTGTTCATGCCTGGTTCTAACTGTTGCTTTTTGACATGCATACAGGTTTCTCAGGAGACAGGTAAGGTGGTCTGGTATTTCTATTTCTTTAAGAATTTCCAGTCTGCTCTGATCCACACAGTCAAAGGCTTTAGCATGGTCAATGAAGCAGAAGTAGACATTTTACTGGAATTCACTTGCTTTCTCTATGATCCAATGAATGTTGGCAGTTTGATTTCTGGTTCCTCTGCCTCTTTGAAACCCAGCTTGTACATCTGGAAGTTCTTGGTTCATATACTGCTGAAGACTGGCTTGAAGGATTTTTGAGCATAATCTTACTAGCATGCGAAATGAACTCAACAGTATGGTAGTTTGAACATTCTTTGGCATTGCCCTTCTTTGGGACTGGAATGAAAACTGACCTTTTCCAGTCCTGTGGCCACTGCTGAGTTTTCCAAACTTGCTGGCATATTGAGTGCGGCACTTTCACAGCATCATCTTTTAGGATTTGAAATACCTCCGCTGGAATTCCACCACCTACACTAGCTTTGTTTGTAGTAAAGCTTCCAATGTCCCTTTGACTTCACACTCCAGGATGTCTGGTGATAGGTAAGTGACCATTACCACCATAGTTGTCCAGGTCATTAAGATCTTTTTTTTTATAGTTCTTCTGTGTATTCTTGACACATCTTCTAATCTCTTAGAAGAGATCTAAGAGATTAGGAGAGATTAGACATCTCTTCTAATCTCTTCTACTTCTGTAAGGTCCTTACTATTCACATGGAAACACTTCATTCAGGCAGGTTGGCACTGGAACCTGATCTGGTGAACTGTAATCGGCTGGGATGGTGCCATTATGAGGCCTGGAAAAATGCTTTCTCCTACCCTCTCCCTAGCTCTTGGGGAGGGACCACTGCCCTCAGTATTTCTTGCCCAGATGCTATCAACATGCAAATAAATAAAGTTAAAAAATCAGTTAAAAAACAAAGGTGCAGAATTGATATCAAAGAATAACCTGTTGTTTTGCATAAGCTTTCAGTCCAAGGGCTGAGAAATCCCAAGTACTGGGGGGATTCAAGTTCAGTGAGGAGGGAAGATGGCAAGGAACTGGTGACTAGGCTACAGTCTCTTTGATATCTACAACACAACCTTTCCAATGTCAAATGATTTGCTTCAGGAGAGGTCCTATTGGCAATAGGAGGAATCAAGCCAACTCGTCTCATCTGTTACTGGGTTAGATACAGAATCCAACTCAGCACGGCAGGTTAACCACAAAGAGCAAAAAAGAAAATGGTCAGAAAAAGAGAACATACATGCCTATCAAGGAGAGGCAAGTTAGCTTTTCTAGTCTTTAGTTAATTTTTTAGAACAAAGAATTATAGGAAATCAATTTATGTAGCTCAAAACAAACTGATCTAACTTTATTAAAAGTCATAGCAGAATAAGCTCTATTTCTTTAATTTTTTTAACTTTTGAAATCATTTTAAACTACTAAATAAAACAATATACGATAGTTTGATTTTTTTTTTAACACAATCAGATATCTACAAAGAACTGCTAATCAGCTGTCATCCATAAGACAACAGCAGGTCCCAGGCATCACAAGCTTAGTACTCTTAAGGCATCTCTTTATCTGGTGCCCAAGCTCACACACAAAATTAAGTATAAAAAGGTGTCCAAAGGTAAAACAAATGGATAAGAAGTTTCACATTAAAATAACCAAGGAAAGAGAAATGTGGTATTGAAATTACCTTTATGAGACTGGAAGTTTTAGCATAACATGCAATGGCAGCCAAAACAGCCTCAATAACAGTAGCATATACCTGTGACAAGAGCCTACTTTAAAAACAGAAAATAAGGGTTACCTATAGCATCACAAGGTTTCATCAAAAGCTGCATGCACAAAAATGACATTCTCCAAGAAACTGATTTTGAAACAGAGAAAAGTATAAAAACAGAATTTGTTGATTTCTAGACCTTTTAAAAGCTGTGTGCCCCATTCCAACTTTTACTTTGCTCTTGTTAAACCATGATAAGAATCAGCTTTTTTAAAAAAATTATTTTTAATTGAAGGATAATTGGTTTACAACACTGTGTTGGTTTCTGCCATACATCAACATGAATTAGCCATAGGTATACCTATGTCCGGGAGAAGGCAATGGCACCCCACTCCAATACTCTTGCCTGGAAAATCCCATGGACAGAGGAGCCTGGTGTGCTGCAGTCCATGGGGTCGCTAAGAGTTGGACACGACTGAGTGACTTCACTTTCACTTTTCACTTTCATGCATTGGAGAAGGAAATGGCAACCCACTCCCGTGTTCTTGCCTGGAGAATCCCAGGGACGGGGGAGCCTGGTGGGCTGCAGTCTAGGGGGTCGCACAGAGTCGGACACGACTGAAGCGACTTAGCAGCAGCAGCAGCAGCATACCTATGTCCTGCAGAGGAAATGGCAACCCACTCCTGTATTCTTGCCTGGAGAATCCCATTGACAGAGGAGTCTGGCAGGCTACAGTCCATGGAGTCTCAAGAGTTGGACATGACTTAGCAACTAAACCATCACCACCATACCTATGTCCCCTTTCTCTTGAACCTCCCTACCACCTCCCAACCCATCCCACCCCTCTAGGTTGTTACAGAGCCCTGGTATGAATTCCCTGAATCATACAGCAAATTCCCATTGGCTATCTATTTTACATATGGTAGTGTATATGTTTCTATGTTATTGTCTCCATTCCTCCCACCCTCTACTTCCTCCCTACTGCCCACCCCCATCCCGCCCCGTGTCCTTAAGTCTGTTCTGTATGTCTATGTCTCCCGTGCTGCCCTGAAAATAGGTTCATCACTATCATTTTTCTAAATTTCATATACGAGTTAATATACGATGTTTGTTTTCCTCTTTCTGACTTACTTCACTCTGAGAATCAGCTTGTTTTAATTCTGCTCAAAAGACCAATTCTCCCTGTTTGTGATTTAACAGAAGAAAATGTCAACTACAAATTGCCAAGGGCAAATGCCATCTGTCTCTGAACCCTGTGCTGCTGCAGCTGTTACCTTTGACATGCCCTGAAGGCAGTCCAGGGTGGAGGTGAGACACTCTGCTCCAAGGAAATTGGTGGAACAGATCTTTAGATAGTTTGGTATTTTCAGGAATTGATCCCAATGCTTGTATCTCCTCACATCTAGAAAAGTACTAAATCCCTTCATGGTGACATCAGCTCCTGGTGACTAGCAGAAAATCTTTTGTAAAGTTAGATTGACTGCACTGAACTCATCCTTCACAAAAATTATATACATTGACCTTCCCCCACTGGCAATGTGCAGCAGTCTCTCAGAACTATCTGAGCTGCTGTCTCCTGGGCTGCATTTTGCCTCAAATAAAACTTAACTCACAATTCTCACGTTGTGCCTCTCTTTTTAGTTGACAAAAACTGTATGAGTACTCTGATCCTCAAAGAGGACCTGAAAGGCGTCAAGACACAGAATTGCTGCTTCTCCAGGAACCAACCACACCACAACTTCAAGTAGTCTCCTCCCCTGCTAAGGGCTGGTTGCTACTGGAACCTCAGAGTAGGAGCCCTCAGGGGACAAAAGAGATTATCTGACTGCAAAGACAGCCTCCATTTAAATGCAAATTAACAGGTTGGTGGCATCTCTGACTCAATGGACATAGTGTTTTAGCAAACTCCAGGAGATGATGATGGACAGGGAAGCCTGGCGTGCTGCCATCCACTGGGTTGAAAACAATCGGACATGACTTAGTGACTGAAAAACAACAGCCGTAAACCACTTTCTAAATATCAGATTTAGAGAACAGAGAATGCTTCTGAGGGTGTTAGGTAGAGTCCAAAATGGAGATTAAAAAGTGGCACTAAAAGGCAGATAAAGAAATTAAAAAGCCCACAAAAAAACAGAATTGAAAAAGCCCGTGAAAAATAGAACAAAGGGAAAATCTATACCAAGGAGCTTTGGTGGGAAAAACATGCCCAACACGCCCCCTTCCCTAGTTGGTCCTGGATACAAGCCCTGACTGACATGAGGCAAAACAAATCAGACTCCAAGCCCTGCTTGGGGGCAGGGAACAAGGACATAAAAAGAGAAACCTAAAATGGGGTGGGACACACTCCTTTGGGGTAGGTCGGCTCTCACATCTTGGGGAGTATATTTTTCATGTCATGTGTTTAATAAATCCTGCCTACTGAGCTTTATAGTCTATTGTTTTACTTCTTTTACTGTGACAAGACAAGGACCAAGGGAAGAACCACACCTGACAAGGGGAAGGACCCCCTGGCCCTGCCTAATCTTGCTCTTCTTATCTGACTTTGCACTTCCCAAAGCCATTAGAAGAAGGGTGTTTTCTTTGCCATATGGGGAATGCCATGAAGATCTCTAGAAAATCCCAATCTGGTTCCCTATTGGGTAGAGTTATTCAATCTGCATTTTGGGCCAGCTAATTCTTTGTTGGTGAAGATAGTCAAGTCCACAGGGTCACAAAGAGTTGGACAAAACTTATCAACGGAACAACAACAATTCTTTGTTGGGAGGTCTGCCCTGTGTATTATAGGATATTCAGAAGCATTCCTGGCCTCTCAGTAATACCCCCAGTTGTGACAACCAAAAATGTTTCCAGACATTGCCAAATATCCCTGGGGGTGGGGGCTGGGAAGGGACTAGTGGGAGTGGTGCAGTAAAACTGCCCTTGGTTGAGAACCATTGCCTCAGGAGACCCAGGGTCTTATTAGGATAATTTACAGAGAGAAGGGGGCTTCCCTCGTGGCTCAGTACTGTCTGCAATGCAGGAGACCCAAGTTTGATCCCCGGGTCAGGAAGATCTCCTGGAGAAAGAAAACAGCAACCCACTCTAGTATTTTTGCCTGGGAAATCCATGGACAGAGGAGCCTGGCAGGCTACAGTCCATGGGGTCCCAAGAGTCAGATACAACTTAGTGACTAAACCAGCACCACTACCTGCAGAGAAAAGGGGCTCATTCACAAGGCCTTAAAATGTAAGGGAGGTATCTGGCAAGTAACTGTTTAATCTAAGAATATGCCTATGTTTAAGCCTGAGAATCCTGTAACAGGTAAAGGAAGGCAAAAGGAGGGAGTTTGATAGCAGGAAGGATCAGAGAAATGATTTGGTCATTCTCATCTTATAAACAAAAAAAGTAGGGCCTATAGCAGTGCAATAAGTTGTCCAAAGCCATAGAAAATGACACAGTTGAACTCAGATCTGCTCTTAGCCTTGTGCTTTTCCATTGTGTCACACCACACTGCCAATTTCCTTCTTGGCTTCCACACCACACCTTTTTATGGCAGATAAGAGACTGGAGTTGGGTAGAAGAAAATGAGAAACAACACATAACAAAATGACAGCTCCAAGGTTCAACATATCCTGAAGACTGTTGACTAGGCTACAGCAGAGGGGTATGTCCTGGTAAGGAAGGTGTCCAGCAGGGACACTGTCCAAGAGCTTGGTCACTTTCAGACATGACAAGAAGCCTTCACATCTCAACTCTAAGGGCAAAGATTTATAGAGGCCAAAAATATATAGATACCCTTCCTCTCTTCCTCACCCAGCTGAATTCAAATATCACTTAGTACCATTAGTCAGGCTGACACCCTGCCTGGCTTTCTCCTATACAGACTCTCAGGCAAGAGTTCAATACAAAGCTTCCTGACTTCTGACTCATAGAAAGGGCTGGACAGGAGTCCAGAGACCCATGATTAGGGAAGTGCCTGCTCTATGCCTGGATAGTGCTGCTACTGCCTTCACTAGGACTCCATTAGGCCGCAGTTCCACTAGCCCTGTGACTTAACAAATCACCTGATGTGGGCCCAAGCACCACTTAACATCCGTCTCTGAAGTATAGTACCAATGGATTTGGTTTAGGCAAAATGTCTAAGGGTCCAGAATGAGGATCCAGGGCAATGGTTAAGCACAGCTGGCACGGAAGTACAAGCAGGTACAAAGCAAGATAATACATATCCATCAACATATGAGAATGTGGTTGACTTGCTGCTAAAATAAAGAAAACCCTGACAATAATCTATACATACTGTAACTGCAGCTACACAAAACCTGTATGTATAATTAAAAAACAACAAAAAGGTATATATTAAGATACTAATAGGCAGTGTCAAAGAGGAGGAATTACAGCTAATCTTATTTTTTTCCCTTTATTTTCAAATTTTCTAGTGTGACTATATTACTTTATATGTTTTGGACAGAGTCATATGGGTCCTACTCTAGAAAGTCTGATTTAGTGGTTTTGAGAAATACATAGCCTGGGAAACATATCTTTTTAAAAAGATCCTTAAATGATTTTCTGTGGTCTGTCTCCTACCTTTGGGAAGCACAGACCTAAAGAGTTTATGCCAGGATATCTAATTAGGTAATAACAGAACTCTATTTAATGTTCATATTTCTGAATGAAAATCCTTTTATAGAATTCAGAGATTCCTGAATTATTATGGACTGATTATGTCCTTCCAAAATCCACAGAGATACCAAGGGAACATTTCATGCAAAGATGGGCTGGATAAAGGACAGAAATGGTATGGACCTAACAGAAGCAGAAGATATTAAGAAGAGGTGGCAAGAATACAGAAAAACTGTACAAAAAAGATCTTCACAACCCAGATAATCATGATGGTGTGATCACTGACCTAGAGCCAGACATCCTGGAATGTGAAGTCAAGTGGGCCTTAGGAAGCATCACTACGAACAAAGCTAGTGGAGGTGTTGGCATTCCAGTTGATCTATTTCAAATCCTGAAAGATGATGCTGTGAAAGTGCTGCACTCAATATGCCAGCAAATTTGGAAAACTCAGCAGTAGCCACAGGACTGGAAAAGGTCCATTTTCATTCCAATCCCAAAGAAAGGCAATGCCAAAGAATGCTCAAAGTACAGCACAATTGCACTCATCTCACATGCTAGTAAAGTAATGCTCAAAATTCTCCAAGCCAGGCTTCAGCAATATGTGAACCATGAACTTCCTGATGTTCAAGCTGGTTTTAGAAAAGGCAGAGGAACCAGAGATCAGATTGTCAACATCCGATGGATCATGGAAAAAGCAAGAAGAGTTCCAGAAAAGCATCTATTTCTGCTTTATTGACTATGCCAAAGCCTTTGACTGTGTGGATCACAATAAACTGTGGAAAATTCTGAAAGAGATGGGAATCCCAGACCACCTGACCTGCCTCTTGAGAAACCTATATGCAGGTCAGGAAGCAACAGTTAGAACTGGATATGGAACAACAGACTGGTTCCAAATAAGAAAAGGAGTACGTCAAGGCTGTATATTGTCATCCTGCTTATTTAACTTCTATGCAGAGTACATCATGAGAAACGCTGAGCTGGAAGAAACACAAGCTGGAATCAAGATTGCCGGGAGAAATATCAATAACCTCAGATATGCAGATGACACCACCCTTATGGCACAAAGTGAAGAAGAACTAAAAAGCCTCTTGATGAAAGTGAAAGAGGAGAGTGAAAAAGTTGGCTTAAAGCTCAACATTCAGAAAACGAAGATCATGGCATCTGGTCCCATCACTTCATGGCAAACAGATGGGGAAACAGTGGAAACAGTGTCAGACTTTATTTTTTGGGGCTCCAAAATCACTGCAGATGGTGACTGCAGCCATGAAATTAAAAGACACTTACTCCTTGGAAGGAAAGTTATGACCAACCTAGACAGCATATTCAAAAGCAGAGACATTACTTTGCCAACAAAGGTCCATCTAGTCAAAGGCTATGGTTTTTCCAGCGGTCATGTATGGATGTGAGAGTTGTACCGTGAAGAAAGCTGAGCGCCGAAGAATTGATGCTTTTGAACTGTGGTGTTGGAGAAGACTCTTGAGAGTCCCTTGGACTGCAAGGAGATCCAACCCGTCCATTCTAAAGGAGATCAGTCCTGGGTGTTCTTTGGAAGGAATGATGCTAAAGCTGAAACTCCAGTACTTTGGCCACCTCATGTGAAGAGTTGACTCATTGGAAAAGACTCTGATGCTGGGACGGATTGGGGGCAGGAGGAGAAGGGGACGACAGAGGATGAGATGGCTGGATGGCATCACGGACTCGATGGACATGAGTTTGGGTGAACTCCGGGAGTTGGTGATGGACAGGGAGGCCTGGCGTGCTGCAATTCATGGGGTCGCAAAGAGTTGGACACGACTGAGCGACTGAACTGAACTGAAAATCCACATGGAAGCCTTAACCCTCAATGTTTGGAGGTACAGTTGGGCCTTTAAAAGGTAAAGTTAAAGGCAGTCCTAAGGGTGGGGCCCTAATCCAATAGGATTCGTGTGAGCCCATGAGCTGCAACTAATGAAGCCCATGCGCCCTACAGCCCAAGCTCTGCAACAAGAGAAGCTACAACAATGAGAAGACCACACAATGCAGGAGTAACTTTCCCGCTCTCCACAACTAGAGAAAGCTCATTCTTTGTAGGGACAGAGACCCAGTGCAGCCAAAAAAAAAAAAGAAATAAGGAAGCCTGGTTCTTCATTTTAAAAAAAGAAAAAAAGAAGAGTTATGGTATTTAAATGCATGGATGTGCAGGTAGGAAGTCTCTGAGTTCTGGAGAAGGAACAGATGGCAAACCTGGCAGAGTCTCTAGCCTAGACTCCAAGATGAGAGACAGGGTTGAGACATCTTGGGAGACCACACAGCTCTGCTCAGTCTTAAACCAAATGCCCTACCCAATGTCAATCTCAAAAGGAGGTAGATGTGATGGTCTCAACTTCTGAGTAACTTAACTCTGAGAAATAAAAAGTGTAATAGAAATGAAGACTTACATTTGTTCAGTTTTCTTGGGCAGTTTGTTGTCATCTCCTGTGAAAGAGGACCATTTATTACTAATGTGAGATTACAGGAAATGCAAACACTTTACAAGGAGACTAGAATTTCCTATTTTGAAGGAGATGTTAAGGACTGTATTTTTCTTTTGAGTTAAATAGTGTACACGTACAAGTAATAGTGAAACCTAGCTTCTGTGAATATCCTCTTAGACCTTTATCCTGGACAATGATCTTGACAACACACTCAGCATCACCACTAAATACCAAAGAGGACATGTGGAATCTTCAGCTTCAGAAAGTTTCTGCCTCTATATTTAATTTTTTTAAAAAGAAGGTATAAGTAAACAGGCTCAGTTCTACCTCTTTTTTTCATCTCAATTCAACTCAAGTCATGTTATGTTCAGAATTTCTCAGCTTACATAATAACTCTCAGGAGAAAACCTGGTTTCTGATGTACTCTCCTCTGTGGAACAGTGCTGGGATCCTCATTTATTCTTCTCTATGTCTCTTTGGAAGTCTGTAGCTTCTGGTTAGCCCAGCAAGGAGGACAGCTTCAGTCAGCCTGGCCTTTCAAGAGCATTGACACTTGCTCCTGTCAATGTTCCCAGCTTATAGGTACCCTTCTACTGTGGCTCTTCCTCACTTTTCTCATAAGACTAATAGGCACTTGGCTGAGTCATCCAAGCTCCCACTGCAGCCCATATCTCCTCCCACTATCTGCAACTGCAGCTGACTCATCTTTGCCTTCCCTCTGATACCAATTACATGGTCTTACATATGATTAGAACTAATATATACTGAGCTGATAATTATTCCTCCTGAAATACACTCTGTGTGAAATGTGTTAGGCACAACTCTCCACTTGGAACCAGAGAGGGAATTAGAGGCTATAAAATGTGCTTCTGAGGAAAGGAGTAAATCCTGAGTCCATCTCTAGTTCATGGGAGAATAGGCAAGCTGATGAGACAACTTACATGGACTTACCCAAGTAAGGAACATGAGTAGCTCCAAAAAAGTATGTTCTTGAACAAGCCAAGGGTCCCTTTGGTGAAACACATTGTACTACCTGGATGTCAGGAAAAAAAGTAAAAAAGGAGGAGGGACTTTACAAAGTGTGTAATTAATGGAAATGCATTTTATTTTACCAATAGCTGATTTATTAATTTTTAAAGGCATCCGACGCAATGGACCTGAGTTTGAGTAGGCTCCGGGAGTTGGTGATTGACAGGGAAGCCTGGTGTGCTGCAGTCCATGGGGTCGCAAAGAGTTGGACATGACTGAGTGACTGAACTGAACTGAAAAGGCATAGGGGAAAAGGTCACCTTTAACTGTTGTTTTCCCAAAGATATCTTTTGTGTGTTAACTTCGGCTATTTTGTGAGGTTGCTGTTGGGTCAGCCCAGGATGCTAAAGAATTAACAATTTAGAAGGAAAAGAAGACAAAATGTGCTTAGGTTTTGACTGTCATTAATATTTAGTCCAGATCTTTCACAGTGAGGACCTTGGTTGACATGATATGTAGATGTGGAGGGGCAGCTACAAACTCAGGAAAGGAGGTGATACCCAGGCCCCTCTCTTCATCTGTATTTCATCTTTGTACACAGGCCTTCCAGGAGAGAAAATAAGTTCTCTAGATTTTTTAATTCTTATTTTTCTTCCCTGCTTAGTTGTTCATTTATACAGATGGAAATGGATGTCCTTTTCTCCTTTGAAAATCCAACATCTCATCAGGGTTCCTAGGATAGTAGGTTCAAAATGCAAAAATGCTACCACAAGAACTAAAGGAAAGGAAATTAGTACAGTATATTAAAAATAGCTAAATATAACACAAATATCCATTCCTTCTATTTCACTCCATTGTTTAAGTCACAAGAGAAAATAATGGCATTTTTCTGTAACCCAAGTTATAGACTTGAAATGAAGATTTAATTCTGACTAATCTAAATCATACCATAGTGAATATGATCAACATAGTCATGAATCTAAATGAAAAATCATGTACATAATTCTAATTGTTGGTTAATAGGCTTATTTCCAACATGTTCCTTGGATTTCCAAATTTTCCCTAACTAAAGGCTTTTTTTCAAGGTGCCATGTATTTCAAATATGCTTCCTTAGATGATGTCAGAAATTTATGTAAGCATATATTAACCTAAAATTTATTTAAATGCAACTGACAAGGGATTAATCTCCAAAATATACAAACAGCTCATACAGATCAATATCAAAAAAAACAAACAACTCAATGAAAAAATGGGCAGAAGATTTTAAATAATGAAAAAATTTCTTCAAAGAAGACATACAGATGGTCAAAGGCACGTGAAAAGATGCTAAACATGTTTAATTAGAGAAATGCAAATCAAAACTACAATGAGGTATCGCCTCACATTGATCAGAATGGCTATCATCAAAAGTCTAAAAATAATAAATGCTGGAGAGGCTATGGAGAAAATGGAACCCTGCTACATCACTGGTTGGAATATAAACTGGTGCAGCCACTATGGAGAATAGTATGGAGGCTCCTCAAAAAACTACAAATAGAGCTACCACATGATCCTGTACTCCTGGGCACATATCCAGAGAAAATCCTAACTGGAAAAGATACATGCACCCCAGTGTTCACTGCAGGATTCTTTACAATAGCTAAGACATTGAAACAACATAAATGTCTATCAACAGATGATTAGATAAAGACGTGGTACATATATACATAATGGGCTATTACTCAGCCAAAAAAGGATGAAATAATGCCATTTGCAGCAACATGGATGGACCTAGAGATTATAACAGTAAGTGAAGTAAGCCAGAGAAAGATAAATATCATATATTATCGCTTATATGTGGAACCAAAAAAAGAAAAAAATACAAATAAACTTACTTTGCAAACGGTAAGAGACCAACAGGCACAGAAAACAAATGCATGGTCACCAAAGGGGAAACGGGGATGGGAGGAGGAACAAATTAGGAGGTTGGGATGAACATATACCCATTACTATATATAGAATAGATAACAAGGACCTACTGTATAGCATAGCCAATATTACAAAATATAATAACCTATAAGGGAAGAGAATCTGAAGAATATATATATGTGTGTGTGTGTATGTATAACTGAATCACCTGAAACTAACACTATTGTAAATTGACTATACTTCAAAAAATTTTTATTGATGTTTACACTAAAAAGGAAATTGGTACAATAGGATCTGCATGTATAATGTAAAACTGCTCAGATAATCTGAATGTGCAGATTTAATATCACCTATTTAATTTGTAAATTATTCACAAATAGCACAGAAATGGAAAAGTTAAGTATATCACCTTGGAACAGAGCTGAATGAAGATGAAAGTTCATAACTAGGGCCCCCACTGCCCCAGGACCAGCTCTCAAGTGAGTTCCTTAACTTCATTATGTTTTCATATTTGTATAATAAAGCACTCTGATTATTATTAAAAGTTGTGTAAATAATCTGCTAAATGTTTGTTTTAATAGACTATTTTTAGAGCAGTTTCAGGTTTAAAGAAAGACTGATCCAGGAGTATAAAGAATTCCCATATTACCTCCTCTCCTTCCCCCTGTCTCCACAATTTCCCCTATTATTTGTCTTATAATATTATATTTGTTTTAACTGATGAACTAATGTTGATAAATTATTATTTTTAAATATTTATTTTTATTTATCATCTGGCTGTTCTGGATCTTAGTTGTCGCACATGGGATCTTTAGTTGTGGCATGTGGAGTCCAGTTCCCTGACTAGGGAACTGGGCCCCCTGGATTGGTAGCATGGTGTGTCTCAGCCACTGGACCACCAGGGAAGTCCTGATAAATTATTATTAACTAGAGTCTACCGTTTATATTAGGGTTCATTCTTTGTACTGTACTTTCTATGGATTTTGACAAATGTATAATGACGTGCTCATCATTTTAGTATCATACAGAATAATTTCACTTTCCTAAAAATCCCCTGTGATCCATCCATTCTCCTTTCCTCCCAAACCCCAGGCAATGACTGATCTTTTACTATCTCCACTGGTATTTTTTTTTTTGGCTGTACCACATGGCCTGTGGGATCTTAGTTTCCTGTCCAGGTACTGAACCCGGGCCCTTGGCAGTGAGAGTGAACGTCCTAACCAATGGACCACCAGGGAATTTCCTTTACTGTACTGTCTCCATTGTTCTACCTTTTCCAGAATGTCACACAGTAGAAATCATACACTATGTAGCCTTTGCAGATTAGCTTAACATTTTAAAATATATATATTTATTTGTTTATTTGGCTGTATCAGGTCTTAGTTGCATCATTCAGGCTTTCTAGCAATGGTACACAAGCTCCAGAATGTGCAGGCTCAGTAGTTGTGGCACAGTACGTGGGATCTTAGTTCCCAGACCACGGATCAAACTGGCGTTCCCTGAATTGCAAGGCAGATTCTTAACCACTAGACCACCAGGCAAGTCCCTGGCTCTTCAGCTTAGCAGTATGCATTTTAGGTCCCTGCATGTCTTTTTGTGGGGCTTCCCTAATCTGGGTTCAATCCCTGGGTCGGGAAGATACCCTGGAGGAGGGCATGGCAATACCCTCTAGTACTGTTGTCTAGAGAATCCCATGGACAAAGGAGCCTGGCAGGCTGCAGTCCTTGGGGTCATACAGAGCAGGACACAAGTGAAGCGACTAAGCAGCAGCAGCAGCAACAGCATGTCTTTTTGTGGCTTGATAGCCCTTTTTAATCACTGGAACACAGTCTACTATATAGATTTACCACAGTTTTATTTATCCATTCACCTACTAAAGGACAACTTGGTTGCTTCCAAGTTTTGGCAATTATAAAAAGTGATGTTATAAATAAATTCCTTGTGTAGCTGCTTTTTGTGTGGACATAAATTTTCAACTCTCTTGGTAAATACTAAGGAGCATAACTGATGCTAAAACAATGTTTAGTTTTGTAAGAAACTGTCAAACTGTCTTCCAAAGTGGCTGCACTATTTTGCATTCTCACCAGTAATGAATGAGAGTTTCGGAAGCTCCATTCTCTCCAGCACTTGGTGGTGTCAGTGTTTCAGCCATTCTAAGGTGTATAATGGATGGCTAAATTATCACTCCAAACATTTTAGAGCACAATCCTCACTGACTCTTCTAGTAGTCTGTGAGATCCTCCAAGGCAAAGACCATAAATATTTTCCTCAACCTAGCATAGTGACTGGAACATAGTCAAAAAGGATTACTGAATTAATGAGTCAAAGCCCTTTGGCTTTGGAGTCATAAAGACCTAAAAACAGAAACTGGCTGTATCATCCATAACGTGAGTGTGACTGGGGCTGGTTTCTTTTTCTGTAACTTTTTGAGATAAAAATTCACTGTTTTAAACTATACAAAAAAATGTACTGGTTTCATCATTGTATTCTTTCATCCTCCTTATTGTTCTAAGAGTCCTTCCTTTTTAAATCATTTCTTCATTTCACCCAAACTTCCTTTAGTCATTCTTTTTTATTAATACTTATTTTTATGTATTTATTTGGCTGCTCTGGATCTTAGTTGCAACATGTGGCCTGTGAACTCTCAGTTGCAGAATCCAAACTCAGAGTTGCAGCACGTGGGATCTAATTCCCCGACCAGGAATTGAACCCGAGCACTCTGCATTGGGAGCGTGGAGTCTTAGCCACTGGGCCACCAGGGAAGTCCCCCTTTAATCATTCTTTTAAGGTAGGTCTGCTGGTAACAAATTCTCTTAAGTTTTCTTTCATCTGGGCATGTCTTGATTACCTCATTACTAAACGGGATTTTCACTGGATATAGATTTCTAGGTGATAGTTCTCTCTCAGCACTTGAAATGTAACAGTCAAGACATAAACTTAGGCTTGGAATGACTATTTTCAAGTTAATTTAAAATTCTTATTCTACTATTGATACTAATTGGCTATCTTAAAGTTTGGCTTGTATTTTTTTATCCTTTTCCTTTCAAATATTTTAAAATTAAATATGCTTTCAAATCATACCTAGTACTTTTATATAAAAACAGTTTTTAATCACTTTTTACACCAAAACAACTTCAAGTTTAAGGTTAAATC
Source organism: Bos mutus (assembly GCF_027580195.1). Taxonomy (NCBI): domain Eukaryota; kingdom Metazoa; phylum Chordata; class Mammalia; order Artiodactyla; family Bovidae; genus Bos; species Bos mutus. Next base: position 36,348,876 of record NC_091629.1, on the reverse strand, counting down.
AATTCACCAATTCGACAAGTTCCATTTATCCAGCTCCCCTCCTCCCCAATTGATAATAAAACCAATTAAGCACCAGGAAGTCAAGTCACTCACCATGTGTCTGGCAAAGCTCCCACTGGGACCAGTGCTGCGTACTAGGTGCCCTTCAGAAGGGAAGTTAAAGTTGCCAGCATTGAGGTTTTCTCGTGTGGAGTGATTACCAAAGAGAACGAATGGCTGCCTATTAGGGCTAGAATGGCAAATCAAAAACATGATTAGTGAAGAGATTCCTGGCCAAGGAAACTTCTAAATGAGGACATTCTTGGGCTTCTCTGAGTGGCATCCTGCAGTTTGAGCAAGGTGATCAGTACAGTCCACCTAACGCTCCCTGTTAGTTGAGAAGAGAAGACATAACTAAACCGAAGTCACATTTATATTTTCAACTTCTCTTGCTGCTTAAGGAGAAAGTTCTTTAAGTTTGCTATTCATGATGCAGAGACAGAGCAAAATCTCAATTTTATACAGCAGCATTTTGATAGAAATATACATTTTCAAGAATGACAGCAGTTGTGATACACTGAAGACAGACAACAGAGCTGTTAACCATTCCTGTATAGCTTTTAGGAGGGAATGAGGAAAGCCCAGCTGCAAACTTTCTCATACCTGCCCATTCCTGCAACCATCCCCCCTTTACCCTCTTTCCTCTTGGCTGCAATGCTTCCTTGTAGTTTCTGTGCTTTCTACTCTGCCCTCTACAATCCATTCTCCACATGGCAGAGAAGACAATCTTTTAAACACACAAAACCTTTACTTTTAGAAGGGCTGAAATTTTCACATGGCCAACAGGGACTTACATGGTCTGGCCTAGACAATTTCCTTAGCTCCATGAAAGGCCACTCTCTCCCAACTCCCCCTTTCAGGCAAACTCAAATTTATTTTCCTTCACACACATTTCTTTTATGTTTCTGATATTTTCATCTCAGGACCACTGCTTTTCTCCCTTAATATTCTTACTTATCATTCACATCTACCCCCAGAGGTCAGCTCTGGGGTATGGTCTTCACAGTAACCATGTTCTTTTCTCCTTCAAGGAATCAGTGTTTTGCAATTACATATTTTTTTTGTGAGGATGCTTGATTAATGCCTTATTTCTCCACCATGCTATACACTCTATGAGGGAAGAGACTGTGTCTGGTTTATTTTTTAATCATGTATCTGTTATTTAGTATATCATGCCTTCTCAACAAATAGTCAATGACTATAGGGTATTTTAAAAAGATATTTTCTGCTACAGATTGAATGTTGTGTCTGTCCAAAATTCAACTTGCTAAAATCCAAACCACCGAAGTGATGGTATTAGGAGAGAGAGATTTGGGCCTTCATTGAGCCTTCATGAACAGGATTATAAAACAGACTTATAAAAAGCGGTTCCAGAGAGAGTCCCTTGCCCCTCCTGCCACATGAAGTTATAGTGAAATGACAGCCATCTATGAATAAGTAGGCCCTCACCAGACACCAAATCTACCAGTGCCATGATCTTGGACTTCCCAGTCTCCAGAACTGTAATGGAGAAATAAATGTTGTTTATAAGCTACCCAGTCTATGATATTTTTGTCACAGCAGCTAAAACAGACTAAGCCAGCTTTCTTTATCACATATCCTTTCCTGAAAGTGTCCTTATGAAAGGGGCAAAGTAAAGGGACAAAGCAGGTGATTAAATAGTTAATCCCACTAGGAGACTGTAAGTAGAAAGAACATGGTAGACCCCTGTAAGTTTATGATTATTCAAGAAAGTAGGTTTGCTACTTTTGTGGTTACCACAAAACCATGCAACAGGAGCAGAAAACACGCCCCAAAACATTAAAACAATGGTGACATGAGACCCACATCTTGCCCAGTGAGCTCAGTAAGCTAGGACATGCTCTCTGCACCCAACAAAAAACAATAATTTGTGGACCTAGTTTGACCATGTAGGGACAAGAAAACTCTCCTGCTCAATCTAGAGGAGTAGCTGATGATGGAAGCATGACTTCTACTCCAGAAAGACAAAGATTTCCCCCTCCCCAGTTTCTATGATTATAAAATTGTAGCCCAGAAGGTTCTTGGAGATGTAGTGTCTGTCAACTGCCCCCTTGTAAGCCTCAAAAGCATCCTATTCTAATAAATCACTTCTTACCTATTACTTTGCCTCTTGCTGAATTCTCTTCTGTGCTGAGACATAAAGGACTACGGTACTACAGCTCTCTGGAGCCCCCAAAATGACACGTTTCACTTAAGAGTATGTCATGCGGAAAATCCTTTGCATTTCTTTTCACTGTTCTTAAGCATCAAACTGTGGTTTTTGAAAGTAAACATGACTCTGATTCTATTCTGATGCTTAATTTAAGCTAAGTGACACACTGAGCAGAAAAAGATGACTCTGAATCCTAGTCAGGTAGTCTGTCTCCTTATCAGATTGGACTGGAATTAGGGAAGAAAAGAAAGGAAAGATCTACTCTCATTTATAAGCCTCTTATCCTTCTCCATCAGAGGCCAGACAGACTATAAACCACCATCACAGAAAACTATACAATCTAATCACATGGACCACAGCCTTGTCTAACTCAATGAAACTATGAGCCATGCTGTGTATGGCCACCCAAGACGGACAGGTCATGGTGGAGACTTCTGACAAAACGTGGTCCACTGGAGAAGGGAATGTCAAACCATTTCAGTATTATGCCTTGAGAACCCCATGAACAGTATGAAAAGGCAAAAAGATGGGCACTGAAAGATGAACTCCCCAGGTTGGAGGGTGCCAAATATGCTACTGGAGATCAGTGGAGAAATAACTCCAGAAAGATTGAAGAGACGGGGCCAAAGCAAAAACAATACCCAGTTTGTGGATGTGACTGGTGATGGAAGTAAAGTCTGATGCTGTAAAGAGCAATACTGCATAGGAACCTGGAATGTTAGGTCCATGAATCAAGGCAAATTGGAAGTGGTCATACAGGAGATGACAAGAGTCAACATCGACATTTTAAGAATCAGCAAACTAAAATGGACTGGAATGAGTGAATTTAACTCAGGTGACCATTATATCTACTACTATCAGCAAGAATTCCTTAGAAGATATGGAGTAGCCATCACAGTCAATGAAAGAGTCCGAAATGCAGTACTTGGATGCAGTCTCAAAAACGACAGAATGATCCCTGTTCTTTTCCAAGGCAAGCCATTCAGTATCACGGTAATACAAGTCTATGCCCCGACCAATAGTGCTGAAGAAGCTGAAGATGAACGGTTCTATGAAGACCTATAAGACCTTCTAGAACTAACATCCAAAGATGTCCTCTTCATTATAGGGGGCTGGAATGCAAAGTAGAAAGTCAAGAAATACCTGGAGTAACCGGCAAATTTGGCCTTGGAGTACAGAATGAATCAGGGCAAAGGCTAATAGAGAACACACTGGTCATAACAAACACCCTCTTCCAACAACGTAAGAGAAGACTCTAACACATGGACATTACCAGATTGTCAATACCGAAATCAGACTGATTATATTCTTTGCAGCCAAAGGTGGAGAAGCTCTATACAGCCAGCAAAAACAAGACTGGGAGCTGACTGTAGCTCAGATCATGAACTCCTTATTGCCAAATTCAGACTTAAATTGAAGAAAGTAGGGAAAACCACCAGACCATTCAGGTATGACCTAAATCAAATCCCTTATGGCTGTACAGTGGAAGTGACAAATAGATTCAAGGGATTAGATCTGATAGATAAGAGTGCCTGAAGAACTATGGATGGAGGTTCATGACATTGTACAGTAGACAGGGATCAAGATCATCCTCAAGAAAAAGAAATGCAAAAAGGCAAAATGGTTGCCTGAGGAGGCCTTACAAATAGCTGAGAAAAGAAGAGAAGTGAAAGGCAAAGGAGAAAAGGAAAGATATACACATTTGAATGCAGAGTTCCAAAGAATATCAAGGAGAGATAAGAAAGCCTTCCTCAGTGATCAATGCAAAGAAATAGAGGAAAACAATAGAATGGGAAAGACTAGAGATCTCTTCAAGAAAATTAGAGATGCCAGGGGAACTGTTCATGCAAAGATGGGCACAATAAGGACAGAAATGGTATGGACCTAACAGAAGCAGAAGATATTAAGAAGAGGTGGCAAGAATACACAGAAGAACTATAAAAAAAAGATCTTCATGACCCAGATAACCACGATGGTGTGATCACTCACCTAGAGCCAGACATTCTGGAATGCAAAGTCGAGTGGGCCTTAGGAAGCATCACTACGAACAAAGATAGTGGAAGTGATGAAATTCCAGTTGAGCTATTTTAAATCCTAACAGATGATGCTGTGAAAGTGCTGCACTCAATATGCCAGCAAATTTGGAAAACTCAGCAGTGGCCACAGGACTGGAAAAGTTTTCAGTTTTCATTCCAGTCCCAAAGAAAGGCAATGCCAAAGAATGCTCAAAGTACAGCACAATTGCACTCATCTCACACACTAGTGAAGTAATGCTCAAAATTCTCCAAGCCAGGCTTCAGCAATACATGAACCGTGAACTTCCAGATGTTCAAGTTGGTTTTAGAAAAGGCAGAGGAACCAGAGATCAAATTGCCAACATCCATTGGATCATCGAAAAAGCAAGAGAGTTCCAGAAAAACATCTATTTCTGCTTTATTGACTATGCCAAAGCCTTTCACTGTGTGGATCACAACAAACTATAGAAAATTCTGAAAGACATGGGAATACCAGACCACCTGACCTGCCTCCTGAGAAATCTGTATGCAGGTCAAGAAGCAACAGTTAGAACTGGACATGGAACAACAGACTGGTGCCAAATTGGGAAAGGAGTACGTCAAGGCTGTGTATTGTCACCCTGCTTATTTAACTTATATGCAGAGTACATCATGAGAAACGCTGGGCTGGATGAAGCAGAAGGTAGAATCAAGATTGCCAGGAGAAATATCAATAACTTCAGATGTGCAGATGACACCACCCTTATGGCAGAAAGCGAAGAACTACTAAAGGACCTCCTGATGAAAGTGAAAGACAGTGAAAAAGTTGGCTTAAAACTCAACATTCAGAAAACTAAGATCATGGCATCTGGTCCCATCACTTCATGACAAATAGATGCAGAAACAAGTGTCAGACTTTTTTGGGGGGCTCCAAAATCACTTCAGATGGTGACTGCAGCCATGAAATTACAAGACACTTGCTCCTTGGAAGAAAAGTTATGACCAACCTAGACAGCTTATTAAAAAGTAGAGATATTACTTTGCCAACAAAGGTTCATCTAGTCAAAGCTATGGTTTTTCCAGTAGTCATGTATGGATGTGAGAGTTGGACTATAAAGAGAGTGAGTGCCGAAGAACTGATGCTTTTGAACTGTGGTGTTGGAGAAGACTCTTGAGAGTCCCTTGGATAGCAAGGAGATCCAACCAGTCCATCCTAAAGGAAATCAACCTTGAATATTCATTGGAAGGACTGATGCTGAAACTCCTATACTTTGGCCACCTGATACGAAGAACTGACTCAATGGAAAAGACCCTGATGATGGAAAAGATTGAAGGCGGGAGGAGAAGGGGATGACAGAGGATGAGACGGTTGGATGGCATCACCACATCAATGGACATGAGTCTGTGTAAACTCCAGGAGTTGGTGATGGACAGGGAGGTCTGGCGTGCTGCAGTCCATGGGGTCGCAAAGAGTTGGATGCAACTGAGTGACTGAACTGAACTGAACTCTCATTTATTGATCAGAGGAACTATCCCCAGCTTGGCCCTCCTGATTATCATGGGTGCTGAGGAAACACTACAAGAAAACAAGCGCAGCAGCCCTCATGCTCCCATGTCTTCCTGGGGCTGGACCTTTATGCTGGATCCCGTTTACTCCCTAAAAGCCACAGTTGATGCCTGCCAAGCCCTTAGACACCCTGCTTCCTCTAGTTTTGCTAGGCTAGGGATGGAATAAAAAAAATTCCTTTCTTTAGATTTTAGCAAGTTACAATGTTTTAAAAACCAGTTTAATATAAAACTTTTTAATACATAAATACAGAAGGAGTGAAAGGATTTTATAGAGTATGGATTTCTTACTCTGTAAGAAAATCAACTCATACTTTCTTGATCCAGCTTCTAGACTAAGATTCTACCCCCATTTCCACTCCCTTATCAACCCCATTTTCTCTATTACCATTCACCTTTCTTTCCCAAGAATCTTACCTATTTTCAGTTATATGACTGGAGATCATTCCATGACTAAAGTAACTTCTGAATGGCTAAAAAAGAAGCCAACATTATATATATTAAGATCACAATTTTATAAAACAATCACAAACCCCTGATATATGCATGCAGGTATATAAATAAAGTGTGTCAAAGAGACAGAGAATGAGAAAAAGAGGGAGAGATATGTTTGCAGGTTTTTACAAGAACACAAGAGGACAACACGAATTTTGGGGATAGCAAACAAAAATTAGCAAAGGAAAAAGGCAAATGGCTGCAAAAGAAAAAGAAAGGAAATGGAAGGTAAAGGAAAGACATTCTTGTCAAATTTTTAGTTTTTAACTACTGAAAGGAAGTTGGAAGAACCACCATCAGTGTTCTAAGTTACTAACCATAAAGGAGTATTTTTCTTCTATTAAAATTTTTCTACATTTTCAATAATTAGAAGTATGTTACTTCTATAAATTATAATATTTATTAATTCTAATAATACTAATTTAACATCAGCAATGAGGAAGAATCCAAGGGATAGAAGTACTGACAGAAGTTTCTCAGGAAACCACAGGAAACCACAGAAGTATGTCTCAGCTTTGACGTGCATAGTGCTAAACATTAATCAAACATTAATATGCAGGATCTATGTCAAGAGTTCAAAACTTCAAAAGGCAATTTGAATCTCCTTAAATAATACTGACTGTTTCCCCTTCAATTTAAATACGTAATATATGCTTATTTTAGAACACAATAAAAACACCTACAATCTCTAAGAACTGTTAACATTCTGGTACATTTTCTTCAAGTCTTTTTTTTATGGTATAGTCATAGAATATATACAGATTGTACCAAAGTTTATTAAAAGTCCTTTATTCTTGGAAATTTATATTGCTACTAACTTTCTTATATCATGAATAATACTACAATGAATTTATCATAAATTTTATCTACATTTCTGATTATGTCCTTAAGGCAAATGAAATTATAGGGTAAAAAGGCAGAACTATATTGCTAAATTGGTTTCAAAAAAGTTTGATCAATGTACACTTCCACTTACAATATCTGAGTGTGCCTATCTCAAGGTAAGCACTGTCCATTAAATGTCCTTTTAAAAATATGGTGACAAATGAAAAATGGTACCTCATTGTTGATTTATTTTACTTTGATTTTTAATGAAGCAGAATATTTCAGATATGTTCAGTGGCCATTTGGACTTCCCTTTGGTCATTAACTGCTTATTTACATCCTCTGTATGTTTATTAGTTGGAGTTTGTCTTACTGATTTGTAAAAACTCTTTAAAAGTAATCAGTTAAAGTTTATTGAGGATTTACCATGTGAACTATGGTAAGTATTTAAATATATTATCTCAAATACAGTTGATCCTTGAACAACATAGGTTTGAACTGGACAGTTCCACTTATATGTGGATCTTTTAAAATAGTAAATACCACAATAATATATGATCTACAATTGGTTGAATCTGTGAATGTGGAACTGCAGATGCCAAGGAAACACAGATATGGAATGATTGAGTATAGGAGGAGTTGTGTACACAAAAGGCTGACTGTAAGTTACATGCAGAATGTTGACTGTACACAAAAGGCTGTACACAAAAGGCTGTTGTGTACACAAAAGGCTGACAATAAGTTACATGCAGAATGCTGACTGTTACATGCAGAATGTGGAGGGTCTGGGTCCCTAAAACCAGTGCTGTTCAATGGTCAACTGTAATCCTATGTGGTTCAGTCTATCATGATACCCTTTCCACAGATGAGCTGGCTAATTTACATGTGTCCCAGGTCACAGAGCTAGTGAGCAACATAGTCAGGATTCTAACTGGATTTGGGGACAAGAGATAAAATTAGATTCATATCTCACATCATATACACAAGAAGATTTCAAGTAAATTAGGGATCTAAATTTAAAAAATTAAACCATACAAGTACTAAATGAGTAAACTCCTCTTTAACCTTAATAAGCCTTTCTGTATATACGATTTAAAATCCATAGGCAATATAAGAAAATATTAATAAATTTATATAAAAAGTTTGCATGGCAAGAAACCACAATAAACAAAGCAACTGATAAAAAGGAAGAAATATTTTGAATATATATCATAGACAAAAAGTTAATAGCCTAAATATATATAAAGAACTCAAAAAAACAATGGACAAAAGACCTAAAACCTGTACTCTATAGCTCCAGTTAATAATACTGTGCCAATATTAAAATGGGAAAAAGACATGAAAATAAAATATAAAATGGCCTTCAAACATATGAAAAAGTGTTCAAGCTTAGTAATAATTAGAAAAACACAAACTAAAATAATTCCAAGATATCTGTTCTCATCTATGAGACTGTCAAAACTTAAAAAGTATGACAACACATTCTACTGGGGAAGCTATGGCGAAACAGGCACTCTCATATGTTGCTAGTGGGAATGCAAATCGGTACAATCTTTCTGAAGGGAAATTTGGCAATAGCTAACACAACTACAAATGCACTTACCTTGTGACCCAGCAATCCCATTACTAGGTATACAAACCTCCAACAATATGAAAATACATAAGCACAGAGTTATTTACTATGGCACTGTTTGCAATGGCATAATATTGAAAATAACCTAAATACACATACCTAAGAGAGTGGCTGAGTAAATTAAGATAAATCCACACAATGGAGTACAGCTGAACACATGGGTTAATCTGTGTATAACTTACAGTTAGCCCTCTGCATTCGGAGCTTCTCCGCATCCAATCATGAATTCAACCAATCGTGAATTGCAGTACTGTAGTATTTACTACTGAAAAATATCCATGTATCAGTGGACCCAGGTAGTTCAAGTCTGCATTGTTCAAGGGTCAACTGTACTATGAATTATAACAAAGAATGAGGAAGCTCTCAATGAACTGACCTAGAGAGAGTTCTAGGATACACTGAGCATAGTGTTAAAAGAGCAAAGTAGAAATGACTACATATAGTATGCTACTCTTCAATGAAAGAAAGAAGAGTTTATAAGAAAACAGCAATGTATCTGATCATTTGTGCAAAAGAGACAGAAAAGAGTTTATCAGAGATTTGTTACCTATTAGTAACAGAATGGGTGAAAGAGAATGGGAAGAAAGTGGGAATGAGAACAAGGTACCAAGAAACCAGGAGTGACACTTGCCTGAGCAAATCTTTGTGAATATTTTTCACTCTTAGAATCAGTAATGAGAGAAGAAAAAAAAAAAGAATTAAAAAAACAAAAAGGAAATGGGCATCAGTAAGAGGTGGGCCAACTTCAAGTGGCCTAATATAGAGGTAACTGGAGTCTCTGAAGGGAAAGAGGACAGAAAAAACAATAGCCAAAAACTTCCCAAACTTGATACAATTATAAATCCACAGATCCAAAAAGTTCAACAAAACCCAAGCATAAGAAGTATGATCAAAATTACAGTCAGACAGGACTTTCCTGGTGGTCCAGTGGTTAAGAATGCCAACACAGGGGACACAGATTCGATCCCTGGTCCAGGAAGATTCCACATGCTGCAAGGAAACTAAGCCCGTGTGCCACAACTACTGAAGCCTGCACATCTGAAAGCCCACACACCACAACTACTGAGCCCACACCCTGCAGCTACTGAAGCCCAATGCCTTGAGCCTGTGCCCTGAAACAAGAGAAACCGCTGCAATGAGAAGTCTGTACGCCACAACTGGAGAGTAGCTCCGGCTTATAGCAACTAGAGAAAGCAATGAAGTCTTCCCTGCAATGAAGACACAGGGCAGCCAAAAATAAAAATAAATGATTTAAAAAAATGAACAGTTAAAAAATTACAGTTAGACATATGGTAATCAAATTACTCAAAGCCAGTAATGAAAGAGAAAATCTTCAAAGCTACCAGAAGGGAAAAAAGACTAGTTATATGCAGGAGAACAAAGAAAAAGATAAAAGACATCATTAGAAACAACGCAAGTGAGAAAAGAGTGAAACAACATCTTTCAAGTACTGAAAGGAAAAAACTGTCAACCTAGGATTCCATACACCACAAAAATACTTTTAAAAATGAAAGTGAAAAAAATATTTTCAGACATACAAAAGCTGGAAGAATTTTCTTCTGAATCATCAGAAGATTCACACTATAAAAAATGTTAAAGGATATCCTTCAGGGAGAAGGGAATTATATCATATGAACATCTGTGTCTAACACAAAGAAATGAACAGCACCAGAAATTTCAACTGCATGGGCAGATATGTAAGATTTTTAAATTACTTAAAATCTTTAAAAAGTATTTTTAAAGATAAAAAGATAATTGACTAAACAAGAATAATACCAATATACTGTGGGGTTTATAGCATAAGGTAAAAAAGGTAAAAGTAAAGTGCATGGCAACAAAGATCAGCTCCAGTTCTAAAGATCAGGAGTAGGGCTTATACTGGGTCACAGTGAAACACAGGAGACTGAAGACTGGCAGTCCAAACCCAAAGTAAGCTCAAATGCAAGCTCAAGATCTCTTTGATTCTGCCTGTTGACTAGTTTTGGGAACAGTTCTGTACCTTAGTTCTTGATTTACATACCTCAGTTTACTCATGGAATGGTTCCTAGCCTGAACCTAGCAACTTCACGTTGTTTGCTTAGAAAGAAAGCTTGTCATCACCTAGAGGTTCAACTGACAAAGGTGTGCTATTCATATGTGAAGAATTATTCCTAGGCTTATTAACTGGTGCCCAGCAGAATTCCTGACTGACAAGGATACCACCTCTAAGAAATGAGTATCTTTATTATAAAGAAACTGGCACAGAAAAACCAAAAAGAATATATAAGAACATATATATATTCTTATATATATATATTATATATTCATATATATACATTCTTATATATATATATAGGGGTGGCACAGAAACTAAAAATTTCTTTACATCATGCAACAAAGTTTAAGAATATATATATTCTTATTCTTAATATATATATTAAGTTTAAGAATATATATATTCTTAATATATATATTAAGTTTAAGAATATAGGGTGGCACAGAAACTAAAAATTTCTTTACATCATGCAACAAAGTTTAAGGAAATGATAACCAAATTAGGATTGGTAGTGTTGTAGTCTGAAAAATTTTTTAATAAAAATTAAAAAAATTAGCCAATTTTTTCTTTCTTTTTGACCCTTCCTTTACATACCTCACCAGCCTGAGATTCGGATAATTCTAGCAAGAAGGGAATTTCTGTGTCAAAATTAGCGAAGAAGCTAGTCCACTGATATTCAAAAGCCACCAAATCCTAGAAAGAAAATGAAAAAGATAATGCGTTTGGTCATTTAAGGAGATACTTTAGAAAACCAGACTCATGAAACCACATCTGATCTCAAAATACCAGACTATTTAAATACATTGTTTAAAAGGTAGTAGCCAACTATTGATACCTGTTATCACATGGATGGACCTTAAAAACATTATGCCCAGTGAAAGACACCAGATATGAGAGACTACAATATATGAAACACTCAGAAAAGACAAATCTAGAGAGACAGCAAGTAGACTAGTGGTTTGCTTAGGGCTGGGAGTGGGAATGGAAACTGACTACATGTCAGCATGTACCGAATCTCAAGGCCTTGTGCCTGACACAGTGAGGCCTGTCAATACTAAAACGCAGAGTTTGGAACAGACAAAGGTTTATTACAGATTGATACAAGGAGATGGGTGGCTCATGCTCTAAGAACCCCAAAGTTACTGAAAGCTTTCAGCAAGCTCCTTTAAAAGCAAAAGGTGAGGGATGGGCGCAGTTAGTTGTTGCAGACTTCTCAGTGTCAGATCCTTTGTTCTTGAGGTGAGGTCATACATAGTCAGCTAATGATGTTCCTGTAAATCTCTACCAGATTTTAATGTTAAGTCTCTGTCCTGACAAGAAAGGGCAAAGCCCTAAGGTACAACTTTCACCCTCCAAGGTCCCAGTCCTGGATAAGAGAAGACAGATCTCAGTCGGCACCTCTTTCAGGGCCTGGTTCTCACATCCTGCCCAGCTATCATCCCTGAGGGAGCCAGGCCCCCAACCTAACTGGCCCTCCGTCTCCTCAGGTCGCTCAAATAAGGGAGACCAGATCTCACAGACTGTGACGAGACAGACATCCACTGCTGGTAGGATGGACAGACAGGGAAGGGGGAAGAGATTCACTACTCCTCAAGGCCTGGGCCACAGCTAGTGGAAGACCTTAGTGAGGGCTCTGGAGCCCTCTAGAATGGGTGAGCTGGAAGGCCTCCAGAAGGCCTGAATCTGCTTCTTAACTCACTCTCCACCTGGTGACTACCACACCACTGACCACTGACTGAATCACTTCCCTAAGGGTCACTCGACAGCTGATTGCTGAGGGGTTGGGGGGAGGAACAGGGCAGCACTGAGGCACCAACCAAATGGCTGAGCAAGACCATTTGCCTAGTTACAGGGTGTGGAGTAAAGAGGCACAGCAATGGCTGCCTGTTAAGGGGTGTGCTCAACCCGCTCTGTTGCAAGCACAAAGGAACTCTCTGGGTTGATGACAAGTTGTAAAATTCAAATTGTGGTGATAATTGCATCGTTCTGTAAACTTACTAAAAATCATCGAATTGTATACTTAAAATGGGTAAATTTTATGGCATATAAATTATATTTCAGTAAAGCTTTTTTTAAAAAAAAGGACAGTAATTTCCTTTAAAAGCTATTTTTAAAAAGGACAATCGGCAGTCCTTGTTGAGAGGGAGTTATTTATGAGGCAATGTAAAGCTATTTATGAGACACTGTACCTAGTAAGTACCAAAAGGGTTACAACAGTGAAGTCTGTTCAAGGACAAATTAGTTGACTTTAGTTAGAAGTTAAGTGGGGTCAGAAGTGACCCTGATCCCCTTTCTCCCTCATCCCCTCCTCCTAGGGGGAATGCAAATATGTACCTTACCTGCTGATTCTCCTCCAAATACAGCCTGCCTCCTTCCCCCATCCCAGTTGGTTTTAAGCATCCTCTCTGAATTCATTCCTGTAACCAACCACTACACATTGCTTTTTTGGCTTTTCTTTAAGGCATCATCAGCTAATCCAAAATATCAGCTATGACTTGCTTGATCTTTGGCCTTATTTTGAAGTGACATCTTTGGCCCTATTTTGAAGTCACTGTTAATTTGTACTCAAATTGGATAGGAGTTTTCTTATTTTTAATAAACCAACCCTGCCCTTATATTTCTTTTGGTTGTGCACTTTCTTCACTGCTGCTCACAGTGATTCTCTAGTTGCAGCAAGTGGAGGCTACATTGCGGTGAATGCTGAGGAGCACAGGCTCTAGGCGCAGAGGCTTCAGCAGTTGCAACACATAGCCTCAGTAGTTGTGGCACATGGGCTTAGTTGGTCCTCAGCACGTGGAATCCTCCTGGACCAGGGATCAAACCTGTCTCCCCTGCATTGGCAGGTAGAATCTTATTCACTGTATCACCAGGGAAGTCCCTGGAGAGTAGTTTTCACTGGCCGTCTCACACTGTGTAAGTGTACATGACAAGCACTCACCTTGCTTACAGCAGGCATTCTGTTTGCTGCACTAAAACTGACTGTCTGGATCTATGCTCTTTCCTAGTCATCTCTTTAAGGATACACAAGTACTCAGACCTATGAACTGTGTTAACCATGCAACAACTATACACCTGGCCTCAGGCCTAAGGCACAATTAACCTCTGCAGAGAATACTTAGTGTAAACAATATTCTCAAGTGTCTTCACTATTTTGATGCCTAGATGATCTATATTTTATTTATAATATATATATAACATTACATGTAATAAATATTATTTATACTTATTATTTATATTTATCAATATTTATATTATTTATATTTACTATTATTATAGTCAGCAAAAACAAGACCGGGAGCTGACTGTGGCTCAGATCATGAACTCCTTATTGCCAAATTCAGACTTAAATTGAAGAAAGTAGGGAAAACCGCTAGACCATTCAGGTATGACCTAAATCAAATCCCTTACCATTATACAGTGGAAGTGAGAAATAAATTTAAGGAACTAGATCTGAAAGAGTGCCTGATGAACTATGGACAGAGGTTCGTGACATTGTACAGGAGACAGGGATCAAGACCATCCCCAAGAAAAACAAATGCAAAAAAAGCAAAATGGCTGTCTGAAAAAGCCTTACAAATAGCTGTAAGAAGAGAAGAGAAGCCAAAAGCAAAGGAGAAAAGGAAAGATATACACATTTGAATGCAGAGTTCCAAAGAATATCAAGGAGAGATAAGAAAGCCTTCCTCAGTGATCAGTGCAAAGAAATAGAGGAAAACAATAGAATGGGAAAGACTAGAGATCTCTTCAAGAAAATCAGAGATACCAAGGAAACATTTCATGCAAAGACAGGCTCAATAAAGGACAGAAATGGTATGGACCTCACAGAAGAAGAAAATGTTAAAAAGAGGTGGCAAGAATACACAGAAGAACTATAAAAAAAAAGATCTTCACGTCCCAGATAATCACAATGGTGTGATCACTCACCTAGAGCCAGACATTCTGGAATGTGAAGTCAAGTTGGCCTTAGGAAGCATCACTACGAACAAAGCTAATGGAGGTGACGGAATTCTAGTTGAGCTATTTCAAATCCTAACAGATAATGCTGTGAAAGTGCTGCACTCAATATGCCAGCAAATTTGGAAAACTCAGCAGTAGCCACAGGACTGGAAAAGTTCTCAGTTTTCATTCCAGTCCCAAAGAAAGGCAATGCCAAAGAATGCTCAAAGTACAGCACAATTGCACTCATCTCACACACTAGTGAAGTAATGCTCAAAATTCTCCAAGCCAGGCTTCAGCAATACATGAACCGTGAACTTCCAGATGTTCAAGCTGGTTTTAGAAAAGGCAGAGGAACCAGAGATCAAATTGCCAACATCCATTGGGTCATCTAAAAAGCAAGAGAGTTCCAGAAAAACATCTATTTCTGCCTTATTGACTATGCCAAAGCCTTTGATTGTGTGGATCAGAACAAACTGGAAAATTCTGAAAGAGATGGGAATACCAGACCACTTGACCTGCCTCCTGAGAAATCTGTATGCAGGTCAAGAAGCAACAGTTAGAACTGGACATGGAACAACAGACTGGTGCCAAACTGGGAAAGGAGTACGTCAAGCCTGTATATTGTCACCCTGCTTATTTAACTTATATGCAGAGTACATCATGAGAAATGCTGGACTGGATGAAGCAGAAGCTGGAATCAAGACTGCCAGGAGAAATATCAATAACCTCAGATATGCAGATGACACCACCCTTATGACAGAAAGCGAAGTACTACTAAAGGACCTCCTGATGAAAGTGAAAGACAGTGAAAAAGTTGGCTTAAAACTCAACATTCAGAAAACTAAGATCATGGCATCTGGTCCCATCACTTCATGACAAATAGATGCAGAAACAGTGTCAGACCTTTTTGGGGGGGCTCCAGAATCACTTCAGATGGTGACTGCAGCCATGAAATTACAAGACACTTGCTCCTTGGAAGAAAAGTTATGACCAACCTAGACAGCTTATTAAAAAGTAGAGATATTACTTTGCCAACAAAGGTTCATCTAGTCAAAGCTATGGTTTTTCCAGTAGTCATGTATGGATGTGAGAGTTGGACTATAAAGAAAGCTGAGCACCAAAGAATTGATGCTTTTGAACTGTGGTGTTGGAGAAGACTCTTGAGAGTCCCTTGGACAGCGAGGGGATCCAACCAGTCCATCCTAAAGGAAATCAACCTTGAATATTCATTGGAAGGACTGATGCTGAAACTCCTATACTTTGGCCACCTGATACGAAGAACTGACTCAATGGAAAAGACCCTGATGCTGGGAAAGATTGAAGGCGGGAGGAGAAGGGGATGACAGAGGATGAGATGGTTGGATGGCATCACCGACTGAATGGACACGAGTTTGGGTGAACTCCAGGAGTTGGTGATGGACAGGGAGGTCTGGCGTGCTACAGTCCATGGGGTCGCAAAGAGTTGGACTCGACTGAACTGATAAATATTATATACATATATCAATATATGTCTAAAATTATTTTCAGTAATATGTAGGAGACAGTGCTGATATTTCTGAATATGTTTTATATATAATGTAGGATAAAAAATCAGATATATATATACACACACACACACACATTTAGGGAGAGACGAGGTTGGGGACAGGAAGAGAGAGAAGAAAATTTCCTAGCGCTGTCCACTGAAGAGACCTAGAAACAATGAAGTAATTTTCCCTCTAAAAATCAATCCTGAAACTGATAAAACCTCTAGAATCAATTACTAACATCAGGAGATTCAAGACAGGAAAACTGTTAAACTACATCATGGAAATGCAATCAATAAAATCCCATAAGGGCAAATATAAGACAAATGATCTGGTTTTTTCAACTGACAGTTAGCAAGGGATGGGTGGGAATAAAGAGAAGGAGGGGGAACCTAAACATTAGAAGAAACCTGCAACACACAGAAGCAGGCAAAGCTAAACTATGTGTTTACAGAAGCACATCTAGATGATACACTGCAAAGAAAAGGAAATGATTACCACAGAATTCACGACAGTGTTATTCTTCAGAGAGGAAGGTGACAGATTCGGCAGAAAGCACTCAGATTGCCTCTGGAGTAGGCAGCAAGGTTCTATTGCTTTGTCGTATGATAATTATTAGGTTATACATTAATTTTCTGCTGCTTTCTGAATCTGTGCTACTTTAATAAAAAGTCTTTAAAAACAAAACTCAGAAAAAAATAGAATAAAATCATTAATGTTTTTTAAGATATTCTCTCCTAATTTTACATAGGTAGTTTACAGAGTAAACAAATATATACTAGTAACTGGTAGTCTACAACTGATTAGGTCAGGCTGCCTTGCCATACTACCTCTGCCCTTTGTTCCAGTAAAACAGACCTTCGGAGTTTCAGATCTTGACCCATTGCTATTAGGTTCAATCAGTGGCCCTGATTCTAGGACAGTCTTCCCACTTTGGCACTGGTTTTACCCCACATGGACTGTGAACAGAACTGCACTCTCCACTCGTCCAACTACCACACTAATCACAAATCTTCAATGTCTGTCCAACTCTTCTTCTCAGATCCAGTCCCCATTTCCAGCTAGCTGCCACCACATCTTGGAACTGAAAGTACAATTAGATTCAGAAAGACTTGTGCCAGAACCTTTGCTTTGCCTCTTACTGGCTGTGTGACCTTGGGTAAGGAAACTAACCTTTCTGAGACACAAATGCCTTATGTGTGTAATGGAAGGATTATTATATTTACCTTACAGATACATTACAGGAATTACATGAAATAACCTATAGAAAGTGCTTATTACCAGGTCTTACATACTAGATCCCTGCATACTTGTCAATTTCTCTGCCTCTACTATCAGCTTAGCTGGAGTTGGCTAAGAATGTCTGAGCCTCTCCCTAGATTTCCTGACATTTCTCTGCTCTGTCTCTCAGACACCCATAATGTGTATCACTGGCCTCAGGAAAGTCACATCTGAGGCTGTGCACCCCAGTGTGGGTCTGTACCTCATCTGCTCAGCTCTGTCCAATCCCTTGGTCTATGCCAGAATGCTTTACTTTGTGAAGCTTAGGAAAACAAAAAAGAACCAATACAGCTATAGTACAGAATACACTTTGTTCTGTTTTACAATTCTATTTAGAAACAAACTCAGACGTATGCTTCTATTTTAATAGCCTGTATGGTGATACTCACCTTGGTGTGGATCTATGGTAAGAAAGTGAAGTTATATAGTTTGGTAGCAGTCATTCTCTGGTTATCTTCTAGGCGAAAAACATTCCATGCTTTGTGGAGTACACAGAAGAAGATAGGCACTTTGCTCCCAAAAAACTTCCCTGAGGTAGGTGGCTATGTCACTACTAATTACAGAATAAGGTGAAATGAACCATTAAATATTTCTTTCAACTCCATGCTATGACTAAGAGCACTAAATCCTTACCACTAGACCATCAGGAATCCACACTATGACTGAAATGGAAGATACAACAAATTGTCATACCAAAAATAACTACCACTATACATGAAATGTTCATATATATATAAATATATGTATCTATATAAATATCGATATATTTAAGACTTACTAATACCCTTGTGAAAAAGCAAGAGAGTTCCAGAAAAACATCTGTTTTTGCTTTATTGACTATGCCAAAGCCTTTGACTGTGTGGATCACAATAAACTGGAAAATTCTGAAAGAGATGGGAATACCAGACTACCTGACCTGCCTCTTGAGAAACCTGTATGCAGGTCAGGAAGCAACAGTCAGAACTGGACATGGAACAACAGACTGGTTCCAAATAGGAAAAGGAGTACGTCAAGGCTGTATATTGTCACCCTACTTATTTAACTTATATGCAGGATACATCATGAGAAATGCTGGGCTGGAGGAACCACAAGCTGGAATCAAGATTGCTGGGAGAAATATCAATCACCTCAGATATGCAGATGACACCACCCTTATGGCAGAAAGCGAAGAAGAACTAAAGAGCCTCTTGATGAAACTCAAAGAGGAGAGTGAAAAGGCTGGCTTTAAAGCTTAACATTCAGAAAACTAAGATCATGGCATCTGGTCCCATCACTTCATGGCAAATAGATGGGGAAACAGTGGAAATAGTGGCTGACTTTATTTCTGGGGCTCTAAAATCACTGCAGATGGTGATTGCAGCCATGAAATTAAAAGACGCTTACTCCTTGGAAGGAAAGTTATGACCAACCTAGACAGCATATTCAAAAGCAGAGGCATTACTTTGCCAACAAAGGTCCATCTAGTGAAGGCCACGGTTTTTCCAGTGGTCATGTATGGATGTGAGAATTGGACTATAAAGAAAGCTGAGTGCCGAAGAATTGATGCTTTTGAACTGTGGTGTTAGAGAAGACTGTTGAGAGTCCCTTCGACTGCAAGGAGATTCAACCAGTCCATCCTAAAGGAGATCGGTCCTGGGTGTTCATTGGAAGGACTGATGTTGAAGCTGAAACTCCAATACTTTGGCCACCTGATGCGAAGAGCTGACTCATTGGAAAAGACCCTGATGCTGGGAGAGATTGAGGGCAGGAGGAGAAGGGGACGACAGGACGAGATGGTTGGATGGCATCACCGACTCAATGGACATGGGTTTGGGTGGACTCTGGGTGGACTCTGGGAGTTGGTGATAGACAGGGAGGCCTGGCATGCTGCAGTTCATGGGGTTGCAAAGAGTCGGATACAACTGAGCAACTCAACTGAACTGAATACCCTTGTGTACTTCTCTATGCTCATTTTATATATGAGGAGACTGAGGTACTGAACAGTAAAGTTACCCGAGGATGCAATACTAACAACCAGCAAAAGTGAAAATATATCTATGTGAGAGATACCTAGAGCCTGTATGGTTTCCACCAGACACATCATTCTCAAAATTTTTCCACTTGCATTTGTGGAAATGGATTCTGTGTATGGAGGTAGAATTGGTTTGTTAGATCTGATGATGAAGGGAAGGTCTATCTGCTCAGACTCAAGGCCAAATTCAGAAGACAGGCCCAGACAGATATCAAGGTCAGATAAGCAGCAAAAGTCTGCAAAACTCAAGAAACATGTCAGTGTGCCTTCACCCTTGCCCATTACGGAAGGACCCTGAACTTCAGACAGGACTCCTGGCCCTAGGCTGGCATACAGCAGTGTCTGCTCTCAAATGACTTAAAGGGTGAAAAGAAGTTTAATTTCAGTATTTAAAAGTATTTTTAAGAATTACATTATATAATAAATTTAAGAAAACAAAAATAAGTAAAATAATAATATTTTTAAAATATATAACCAGTACAAAAATAATAACCAGTAAGACTACCATCTGAAATTTCTAAGATACACAAATACAAATTATTTTACAAAGATGGAAATATACTCTACTTTTTTACTTTTCCCACCAAAGATATTTTGAACATCTTTCTAAATAAAATCTCAGAGCAGTCTGCATTTTCTCTTTGCAGGATCTGACCAAGAAGCATGTAGCTGTAGGCAGTCTGGCCATCAAATAGCTGCCAGCAAAGACTGGCCAGTGAGATTTAAGGCCTAGATGCTAATTCTGACTATAAGGTTATCAGTCTTAGCAAAGAGAAAACACATGTGAACAGCAAACGTATTTGGACAGTGAAGAGAAAAAGGGTTTTTAAAGACAACTTTGGAGACTATGGAGCAGCTGAGCAAGAAAAGAGAGAAGGGAAAAAAAAGTAGATTTTTTTATAGGGACTTCTCTGGTGGTCCACTGGTTAGGAATCCACCTGCCAATGTAGGCGACACAGACTGATTGCTGGTCTGGGAGGATCCCACATACTCTAGGACAACCACAGCTGAGCCCATGTACAACTGCTGAGCCTGCTCTAGAGCCCACAAGCTGCAGCTGCTAAGCCTGCATGCTCCAACTACTAAACCCGTGCTCCGCAATGAGAAGCCACCACAATAAGCCTGTGCACTGCAACTGGAGAGTAATTGCTTGTAGCAATTAGAGAAAGCCTGCAAATAGCAACAAAGACCCAGTACAGCCAAAAATAGATAAATTTAAAAAACGAAGAGGTAATATGGGTATAGATTGGCTCCCTTTTTCAATAATTTTTTATCAGCACAAGTCAGGACTGAAATTGCATTTTAACTTCTTTTGGTTGTTGGATTTGAATCTTATTAACACATGTAGATTCACCTCAGAGATCCCTTTACAAATTTATAGTCATTTTCGTACATATTTATTTTATTGTATTTAGGGTTTATGAAAGCTCCTGAATTTGTGGATTGATGTATTTCATCAATTTAGAAAGTTTTTGGATATTATCAACTTAAATTTATTGCCCCATTTTCTCTCTACTCTCCCTTCTGGGACTCCAACTATACTTGGACTCCAATGATTTACTATGTAGATCATTTGACACTGTTTGGCAGATACTGGATACTGTGCTCTGCCATTTTTGTTCATTTTCTCTCTGTCTTTCAGTTTAGAAACTTTCTGTTGACTTATCTTCAAGTTCATTGAACTTTTCTTCATTGGAGTCTAATTTAATAAATTAGCCAATTTAATAAATTCTCCATTTTTATAGCCCATATTTCTCATTTCTAGCATTTTCATTTGGTTCTTTTTATAGCTGTCAGGTCTCTGTTAAAATTCCTCATCTCTTCACATATGTTGTCCCATTTTCTTCCAGATTCTTTAGCACTTTCATCATTTAAACTCTCCATTGGTCAATTCTAACATCTGGGCCTACTTCTATTGACTGTTTCCTTTCTTGACCACATATCAAATTTTCTTGCTTCTTCTTATTTTATAATTAAAAAAAAAATATGCCAGATGTTTCGTATAAAACAGTAAAAACTGACATAAATACCACTCACCTCTAAGAAAGGGCCACTAGATCCCTCTCTTTCATTAGACCACTAAAGCAGGGAACTAAGTTAATCTGATCTGTAATTGATCAGGGTCTGGATCTTGTAACATTTGTAGTTTGGTTTAAATTCAAATTCAAATATTTTAAGGGTAGGCTGTGAACTTTAGTGATTTTGCTCTGACAATTTTCTGGAAATCTCTTTTCATTTCACAGCTAAGCTATCAGCTTTAGGAATTACGGACAATCTCTCCCTGCTTTACAAGCTGGCTATCAGCTTTTTGGGTGGCTAAGAAGTTCTCTTTGCTCTCCATCTCCAGTCCCTTGGTTCTGTGTATGTAAAGAGATCTTAGTCTTGCTGCCTGTCCCTAGCCTTAAAAGGGTAGCTGCTTATACCTTGTGAAGACCTGAAATGCTGCCAAAGGGTTGCTCTCAGCTCTCATCTCTAATCCAGGTTATAGTTGAGTATCAAGTGCTTCAGGCAAGATGGGTAGATTAACCTGAACACTTGTGAAGACCTATGGTATCGAGTTGAGGGGTAAGTGTTGACTCACTCACATACAGCCATTAAAAGGTCTTTAAAAGGTCAACTGATTTTTACTGATCCTTGTGTATGATAGATTTCTCTTCCTCATGCTGTTCCATTAAAAATGAGAACAGCATCCTATGAAGGGCCCTATTTTTCAGAAACAAGAGTTCTTTGCAGTTTCTTTGCATCTTCAGCTCTCTAATTGATTTTAAACTACTATTTTGCTGCATATTCAGATTGTTTGGTTGTTAGGATGAGAAGAATGGTCTCCTTTGATTTTCTATATCCCTAACTTGGAGGAAAAAAATCATGGTCATTTTTATTTATTTTGTGAACAGCCAATTCTAGTTGTCTTCCAGTTCCCCACCATTGTATTTTTCTTACCAATTGGTAAGAGCTCTCCATAATGTAGTAGGTATAAATGCACTCAATCATATTTTGGTATAAGAAATACCATCTTACTTTATTCTTTGTAAATAAAATTAAATCTGGCTCTGAGCCCTCACTTTTCCTCTTAGATGGGAAGTCCAACCTCAGACATTAAAAGGGTTTCCTTTCACTTTTTCAAGATACCATCTAAGCATATGAAGCTCACTGGAAATTAGAGAACCATGAAAGGGTTTGGTCTACAACTCGTGATGATTACCGCTGTTGCTTGATGTTGCATGATGTCACTGCTGCTCTAGGTATAATTAAAGATGTTCTCTGGGTGGTCCTATTCCACTGACTATGGAGATGATTGCAGTGTTCTCAAAACTACAATGCTATGTCTAGTCTCCATGTGTGACCTGCAGCTCCCTATTTAGGGCACTGCACACAAATGGGGTGTGGCTCCCAGATACTTTGCAGAAATTCCTATATTACTTATCACTCTTAGTTGTCAGTATTTAAATTTTCTTTATCATTCTTAGTCTTTTTTTCCCTTCCTTTTTTTTTGGCTCGTGGGATCTATTTCCATGACCAAGAACTGAACTCGGGCCCCCAGTAGTAGAAGTCCTAATCACTGGACGACTAGGTAAATCCCATCATTCTTACACTTTTAATGTTATACATTTTTTCACTTTCACTTTTTCCCATAATTAGCCACACCATGGACTGATGATGACGATTAAGTCTTTTTAGAGAACAAAAAGTTCAGGTTTTATTTTTCTCTTATATTCCTATGTTATTAGAAATGTTTAAACAGAATGGATGTTCAATTTTATCTAATGTCTTTTTGGTGTCTATGGAATCATCATAAATGGTTCCAAGGAGAAAAATTAGTACAGTGATTACATTAACAGATTTTCTGGTATTAAACTAAATATTAAATGCTTAATATACCCTAATTCATCATAGAATGTTCTTTTAGTATGATACTATTTGCTGACATTTTACTTAAAATATAGGCATTGATATTTGTAAGTGAAACTGATGTGTAGTTTTCATTTTTGGAATTGTTTTTGTCTTTGGAATTATTTGGGGTCTTACTTTGACAGTTAATATCATTAGAAGGCTACATATAAGCTGTTCTTTTTCCATGGATATCCATCCATGACTGCTGAGAGATACTACTGAGCTGTTTAAACAAAGTACCTATATCTTAGTTTTGTTTGTTGCTCCTTGTTACAAACTGTTCTGCCCATTGTGAATTTTTTTCTTCAAAGTTCAGATGAAAAATTAATACCTGATCCTTTAATCTAGGAGTCAGCAAATTACAGCCTGTTGGAAGGCCATTTATTTTTGTAAGTAAAGTTTCCCTGGAATATAGACATAACCATTCATTAAAGCATTGCCTACAATGGTATTGTTGAATAGTTCAAAGACACAGGGCTCACAAGGTCTAAAATGCTATTATCCACCTCTTAACAGAAAAACACTGCCAACCCCTAATACTTAATTCCTTTAAGACATATCCTAATTTCTTAATCTTTTCATTAGATCTTTTCATTCAGAGAAGGCATCCTCTGGACTGTTTTTCTAAAGTCCAGCCCAACAGAAAGAATGTCTTTAGGTGAAAACCTAAACCTTGGACAAGGCAGGGAGCCTTGGTTTCATCTTAGGTGGTTTCTCAGAGTGAAAGAGGCAGTATCTCTTTTCCAGGTCCTCTTTCACTCCAAAGGAGTTCAAGATAACAATCAAGGAAGAAACTGCTCAATTCTTTAACTAAATGCAAACTAAAATATATCCTGCATTTCTACAAGTTAAATATCATTAGTAGATTACTGAGCTGGTTATATTTATATGTTAAATACAGTGTGGCTCTTTACCTCGGAAAGCAAACTCTCCAGGGACACAGGATCCATCTTGCTGTAGACATTCCATAGATTCAAACTCACATCTTGCAACTGTAATACAAGGGGGAAAACACTGAAATAACTGAGTCGGTATCATTAGGACAATCAGAATTATTTTCTGACATTTAGAAATGGTTATCTTGGTGAATAATATATCAAAACTTTGTCAATTATCAGAACCTATACATACTTGATAAATGTGTCCCACTGAAGGAAACTATCTTTTCAGATTCAGAGACTTTAGTATATCTTTTGAATATCATCTTTGATGGGCATATACAAATTTATACACATATACACACAAATATATTGTGAATTCATTTAAAATAAAATTTTAATTAGAATATATTCTTACAGTTTAAAAAAATCAAATACTAGTACTAAAGGCCTGTAATGAAAAAAATTTAATCCCTACTTCAATCTTTCATAAACTGCCCCTTGTCTCAGTCCTCAGAGGCAACCACTTTGAAGTCTTTTAATGTTTTCTTTTTGGTAATTACCTCCATATTTTGATATAAGCATCTACCACTATTTCTTCATTTATCAATTCAGAAATTAAATACTGACTTATGACAAAGATGTAGCTCTGCTATACTTATCCCCATTCTCACTTTTTCTCATACACATACCTAATACCATGATATGACTTTTTTGGCTATACTGCTGCTGCTAAGTCGCTTCAGTCGTGTCCGACTCTGTACGATCCCATGGATGGCAGCCCACGAGGCTTCCCCGTCCCTGGGATTCTCGAGGCAAGAACACTGGAGTGAGTTGCCATTTCCTTCTCCAATACATGAAAGTGAAAAGTGAAAGTGAAGTCGCTGAATCTTGTCTGACTCTTAGCGACCCCATGGACTGCAGCCCACCAGGCTCCTCCATCCATGGGGTTTTCCAGGCAAGAGTGCTGGAGTGGGGTGCCACTGCCTTCTCCGTTGGCTATACTAGTAGTTATTATTTACAATATTAAAGATATATATGTAATATATAAAATTTACTGCACGCCTAGTACATACCATACTATTTACTTTCTTAAACAAATTTCGTTTTTCCAAAAGCTACCAACAGCTTTTTTTTTTACTTGTATTATATATATACATTAAAAAAAAAATCAATCCTAAATTTTTTTCTACCTTTCCCACTTAATTTGCTCACAGTTAATCTCCTTACACTAGAGTTTCTCAATAGAAACACTACTGTGATTTGAGGGCCAGTTATTTCTTTGATGTGAGGGGATGCCCTTGCATTGTTTTGTGCAACATCCTTGGTCTCTTACTCACTGGATGCCTATAACAATGACCCTCCCTGTCTAGGCAAATCAAAAGCATGTCCAAATATTGGGGGGAGGAGAGGGATGAGACAGCAAAATCATTCCAATTGAGAACCACTGGTTTAAAGATATCAGATAATCTCTCTCTTTCTTCCAGCTTCATTCTGAAGCTTTCACATGATGGATTTGATCCCGTGGCTTAATTTGTCTCCTCTTCCTTGGCTGACTTCCTTGTTTGTTAGAGCACATCCTTCAATAGCTTTCTAAGAAAAGATTAATGGAAGGAAAAAATTTTTTTAAGTTTAAAAATGTCTTTATTCTGTCCTGTGACTGATTTGGCAATCACTGATGCTCTTTCCAGTCAGCAAAAACAAGACCAAGAGCTGACTGTGGCTCAGATCGTAAACTCCTTATTGCCAAATTCAGACTTAAATTGAAGAAAGTGGGGAAAACCACTAGACCATTCAGGTATGTGGAAAGAAGAGAAGCAAAAAGCAAAGGAGAAAAGGAAAGATACACCCATTTGAATGCAGAGTTCCAAAGAATAGCAAGGAGAGATAAGAAAGCCTTCCTCAGCGATCAATGCAAAGAAACAGAGGAAAACAATAGAATGGGAAAGACTAGAGATCTCTTCAAGAAAATTAGAGATACCAACGGGACATTTCATGCAAAGATGGGCTCAATAAAGGACAGAAATGGTATGAACCTAACAGAAGCAGAAGATATTAAGAAGAGGTGGCAAGAATATACAGAAGTAGTACACAAAAAAGATCATGACCCAGATAACCAAGTTCAGTTCAGTTCAGTTCAGTCGCTCAGTCGTGTCCAACAGTTTGGATTAACTCCAGGAGTTGGTTATCGACAGGGAGGCCTGGCATGCTCGGTTCATGGGGTCGCAAAGAGTCGGGACATAACTGAGCCACTGAACTGAACTGATGCTCTTTCCATTCTTTTGGATTCTTTAGTCTCTCTGTGCTTCATTCACCTTGGATGGTTTCTACTGCTATGGCTTAAAAATCATTAATCTTCTTTGGCAGGATCTAAGTTAATGTTACTGCCATCTAGTATATTTTTCATCTTAGATATTGCAATGTTCACTTCTAGAAGTTCTATCTGGGTCCTTTTTATATTTTCTATTTGTTTAACCCATTCAATCTTTCCTCTAGCTTCTAGAGCATATGGAATACAATGAGAATAACTGTTTTATGTCCTTGTTTGCTAATTCTAATGTTTCTGTCCATTTCAGGTCAATTTTGACTGATTACCTTATTATCAGTCATATATTCCCACTTACCTGTAAAGTGATAATCTTTGGATGCCAGACACTGTGAATTTTACCTTGTTGGATACCAGGTATTTTCATATTCCTATAAATATTCTTGTGCTTTATTCTGGAATGCAGTTACTTGAAAACTGTTTGATCCTTTCAGGTCTTACTTTTGTAAATTGTTAGGAGGGTCCAGAGCAGTGCTCATACTAGGGCTGATTATTCCCCACTACTGAGACAAAACCCTCCTGAAGACTTTATCCAATGCCCCTTATGAATTATGTTCCCACCTAATTGGTGGGAACAGGCACTATTCCCAGCTCTGAGCATGCATCAGGAACTGTTCTGGAATAATTTCACCTGTGTTTTTCTTCCTCCAACTTCAGTGGTTAAGTCACACAAAAGCACATATAGCAAAACTCTGTTGAATACTTGGGATGCCAGAGGAGGAGGAAAGGAATCTTCGCAGACCTTGGGAGTTCTGTTTTGGGGGAAATCTTTCCTCTTTAGTACTCTAGATGCTTTGGTCTCATCAGAATCTTAGCAGCATCTACTCAGCTCAGGAAGTACATTGGGATCTACCTGGGTACCCCCTTCCTGTGCCACGGCCTGGGAATTTTCTCAAAGTACAGTTGATCCTTGAGTGACATGGGTGTTAATGCTAACATGGGAGAATCGATGCTCTCTGCAGATGAAAAGCCATGAATAAAGCTTACAGTCAGCCCTCTGTAAAAGCAATTCTGCATTCATGGTTCTGTGCCCGTGGATTCACCCCACTGTGGATCATGTAGTACTATAGTATTTACCACTGAAAAAAAAATCTCTGTGTAAGTGAACCTATGCAGTTCAAACTCCTATTTTTTTGAAGGTCAACTGTAGTAAGCTAGGACAATCCTGGGGTTCATCTTGTCTATTTCTCTCTCTCAAGGGAATTACCTCCTTGCCGGACATCTAGTGTCTTAAAAACCATTTTTATCATGTTTAATGTTAGTTTAATGTTTGTTTGTTTTGGTTGGGGAAGGAGAGAAATCAAACTTCTGTTGTCTTATTGTACAAGACTTATTTTTTCTGCCTGGAAGCTTTTTATGATATTCTTTAATTCTTATTGTTTAAAAAAGCACAGACAGATTTAAGCTTTTTTAAAAATCTCACTGATGCTTGCTAAGCAATTTAATTTAAAAGCTTTTATTTCTCATTATCACTGGAAATGTTTACTTCTATTTTTAAGTTTCCTCCCTTCTGGTATCTCTGTTCTATCCTTCTAGACCTCCTACTTAAAGGATATCAAACCTCACAGATAAGTTCTCTAAGATTTTAAAGTTTTTTCTCATATTTCCTTTTATTTCTAAAGTTTTTAATTTTGAGATTTTCCTAACTTTACCCTCCCAATTGCTCTGTTAATTTTATCACTTATAACTTCCCAGAGCTCATATTTTCCTTATATTCATTTATCACAAAATAACTCTTGTTCTATGGTCATCAAATCTTACATTTCTCCAGGCATCCTAAATAGAGTTTTATATCTTAACTTTCCCCCTATATCTTAAATTATCTTTGTGTCACATTCAGAACTTTTTAAAAATCTTGACTTTTTCTTTCAAATTACAGGTGATTTAATCCAATGTGTGGTGAGCTTTCACTGCCTGTTTATATTTTCAAAAAAATGTTGATGGGAAGCTTTCTGTTCTTAGCAGAGCTTGTCAAGTACCAGTAAGTTTTGTAGCAGAGTAGACATGTAAGAGGCAGCTATAGGATCTCTACTCCCTCATATTCTAAATACCAAAATGTAGAGAGCTTTACTACACTACCCAAAGCGTTACCTTTGTTTTCAAGTTTCCACAGAGAAACTCCACCCACTCACTTTGTTCCTTGTTTTTCCTACTAAGGAGGTGGCAGTTGGTAAATGTCTGGTTGCTTGTCACTCTGTGTCACACTCCGTGACACATAAACACACACTATTACATAATCTTCACTTTTGATATCACCATTTTCCATTCTCTATCCTCCATTTTATTATCTTTTTCCTCATTGATTTAACCTATTTGGCTCCTTTCTCTGTAATGTGCAACAGTTTTACAAGTGTGCCAACTGATGAGATTTTTGAGGTACTGAACTTGATGTCCATTTTTTAAAATTTATTTGATATTGAAGTACAGTTGATTTTCAAAATTATATAACTTACAGGTATATAACACAGTGATTCACAACTTTAAAGGTTATACTACATTTATAGTTATAAAATACTGGCTATATTCCCCGTGTTGTACAATTAAGCTCTGTAGCTTATCTTCAACATAATAGTTTGTACCTCTCATTTCCCTACCCCTATCCTGCCTTCCCCTACTTCCCTGTTCCCACTGGTAACCACTAGTTAGTTCTCTGTTATCTGTGGGTCTGTTTCTTTTCCATTTTATTCATAGTAGTGTTGTATTTTTCAGATTGCACATGTAAGTGATATCATAAGTGCCTGTCTTTGACTTACCTCACTTAGTATAATACCCTCCCAAGTGCACCCATGTTGTTCCAAGTTTTCGTTTTATGGTTAAGCAGTATTCCACTATATATATACACACATACGTATATATACCATATCTTCTTTCCATTCATCTATTTATCAACATTTAGGTGGCTTCCGTATATTGACAATGGGCTTCCCAGGTGGCACTAGTGGTAAAGAACCTGCTTCCCAGTGGAGGAGACATAAGAGCTGCAGGTTCTATCTCTGGGTCGGGAAGATCCCCTGGAGGAGGGCATGGCAACCCACTCTAGTATTCTTGCCTGGAGAATCCCCATGGACAGAGGAGCCTGGTGGGCTACTGTCCATAGGGTCACAAAGAATCAGACACGACTGAAGTGACTTAGCACACGTATATTGACAACTGTAAATAATGTTGCTATGAACATTGGGGTGCATGTATTGAGTTAGTGGTTTTGGGTTTACAACTGTAAATAATGTTGCTATGAACACTGGGGTGCATGTATTGAGTTAGTGGTTTTGGGTTTACATATATGTAAACATATATATGTATACATATATACATACATACATACATATATATATATATAAAACCCAGTAGTTCCCTAGGAGTGGAACTGCTGGGTTATATGGTAGTTATATTTTTAGCTTTTTGAGGAACCTCCATACTGTTTTCCACAGTGACTGCGCCAATTTATATTCCTACCAACAGTGTATGATGTGTTCCCATTTCTCTACATCCTCACCAACATTTGTGTTCTTTTTGGTGTCATGCTGACAAATAAGAGGTGAAATCTCATTATGGTTTTGATTTGCATTTCCCTGGTGACTAGTGATGTTGAGCACCTGTTCACATGCTTGTTGGCCATCTGTATGTCTTCTTTGGTTAAATGTCTCTTTAGCTCTTCTACCCATTTTTGGATTTTTTCTTTTATGTGTAGTTCTATGAGCTGTTTACATATTTTGGATATTAACCCTTATCAATCATATCATCTGCAAGTATCTTCTCCTATTCACAAGGCTGTCTTTATTTTGTTGATGGTTTAAGATTAATTAGGCCCAATTTGTCTATTCTTGCTTTTATTTTCCTCGCTTTAGGAGGCAGATCCAAAAACCTATTGCCACAATTAATGTCAGAGTGTTCTGCCTAGGTTTTCTTCTGGTTTTATTGTTTCCAGTCTCACACTTAGGTCTTTAATCCACTTTATTTTTGTATATGGTGTCAGAGAATGTTCTAATTTCATTCTTTTACACACAACTGTCCAGTTTTCCTATTATGTACTGAAGAGACTGTCCTTTCTCCATTGTATATTCTTGCTTCTTTTGTTGTAGATTAACTGACCTTAAGTGCATGGATTTATTTATTTATTATTATTTTTTTAAGTGCATGGATTTAATGCTGAGCTCTCTATTCTGTTTCATTGATCTATGTGTGTCTGTGTGTCAGTATTAAGACATACTGCTATTATTACTGTAGTAGTGTAGTACAGTCTTTAGTCAGGGACTGTTATCCTTCCAGCTCTCTTTCTCAAGACCATTTTGGCTATTTGGGGTATTTTGTATTTTCATACAAATTTTAGATTTGTTCTACTTCTGTGAAAGACCCTGGTATTCTGACAAGGATTACATTGAATCTGTATATTGCCTTGGATAAGTATAGTCATTTTAACAATATTAATTCTTCCAATCCAAGAACATAGTGTATTTTTCCATTTGTGTTGTATTTAATTTGCTTCACCAATGTCTGTTTCCTGAGTTCTTTTATCTCCTGACGTACATTTATTCCTAAGTATTTTATTCTTTTTGATGAGATGGTAAATGGGATTGTTTCCTTAATTTCTTTGTGATAGTTAACCGTTAAGTGTATGGAAAAGCAACAGATTTCTGTATATTAATTTTGTATCCTGCAACTTCACCAGCTTCACTGATGAGCTCTAGTAGATTTCTGGTAGCATCTGCAGGATTTTCTATGTAGAGAACTATGTCATCTGCAAACAGTGACAGCTTTACTTCTTCCTTTCCAATCTTAATTCCTTTTTTTGGTCATGTATGGCCTTTATTATGCTGAGGTATGCTCCCTTAGTGTGCACTTTCTGGAGGTTTTTTTTAAAATCATAAACAGATGTTGAATTTTGTTAAAAGCCTTTTCTGCATCTACTGAGATAACCACTTTTTTTTTTTTTTTTTTAGTTTTCACATTGTTAATGTGATGTATCACACTGATTGATTTAGGGATACTGAAAATTTCCAATGATAGGTCCTATGTGGTCATGATGTAGGATCCTTTAAATGTGCTTTGCAATCAACTGAAGATTTTGTTGACAATTTCCACACCTATGTTCATCACTAATATTGGCTTGTTATTTTCTTCTCTGTGATATCTTAGTCTAGTTTTGCTATCAGGTGATGCTGGCCTCCCAGAATGATTCTGGAAGTGTTCTTTCTCTGCCATCTTTGGAATAGCTTCAGAAGGATAGGTGTTAACTCTTCAAATGTTTGGTAGAACTTACCTGTGAAGACATCTGGTCCTCTTCTAATGTTTTCTGGAAGGTGTTTGTGTGTGGTTTTTTATTTTTTATTTTTGAACTGATTAAATACTAATACTGGTAACTGGTCTGTTCATATTTTTTATTTCTTGGGAGATTGTACCATTCTAAGAATTGGTCGATTTCTTCTAGTTTGTTCACTTTACTGGTATGTAGTTGTTGTAGTGGTCTCTCATGATCCTCTGTATTTCTGTGGTGTTGGTTGTTACTTCTTTTTCACTTCTCACATTACTGATCTGGACCCTCTCCTTTTTTCTTGATGCATCTGGTTAAAGACGCAACAATTTTATCTTTTCAAAGAGCCAGCTTTTAGTTTAACTGATCTTTCCTATTTTTACTTAGTCTCTATTTCATTTAGTTCTGCTGTCTCTATGTTTTTTTTCTTTCTACTTACTCTGGGATTTGTTTGTTGTTCTTTCTATAGTTCCGTAAGGTGGGCTTCCCTGGTAGCCCAGACAGTAAAGCATCTGCCTGCAATGCGGGAGACCTGGGTTCTATCCCTGGGTCGGGAAGATCCCTAGAGAAGGAAATGGCAACCCACTCCAGTACTCTTGCCTGGAAAATTCCATGGATGGAGGAGCCTGGTAGGCTACAGTCCATGGGATCACAAAGAGTAGGACACGACTGAGCAATTTCACTCACACTGGTAGGTTGTTTGAGATTTATCTTTTTCCTGAAGTAAGCTTGTTTCGGTACAAACTTCCCTCTTAGAACTGTTTTTGCTGTGTCCCACAGATATTGATGGCTCAGACAGTAAAGAATTTTCCTTGCAAGGCAGGAAACCCAGGTTTGATCCCTGAGTCAGGAAGATCCCTGGAGAAGGAAATGACTACCCACTCCAGAATTCTTGCCTAGAAAATTCCACAGACAAAGAAGCCTGGCAAGCTACAGTCCATGGGGTTGCAAAGAGTCAGACATGACTGAGTGACTAACACTTTCACTATAGGTATTGAGGAGGCTTCCCAGGTGGCGCTAGTGGTAAAGAACCTGTCTGCCAGTGGAGGAGACAAGAGAGGCACTGGAGGAAAGCACCGGCAACCCATTCCACTATTCTTGCTCAGAGAATCCCACGGACAGAGGAGCCTGGTGGGCTACAGGCCATAGGGCCACAGAGTCAGACATGACTGAAGTGACTTAGCACACTTAGCATACACAAAGGTATTGAATTGTCATGTTTTCATTTTCATTAGTCTCTAGGTAACTTCTGATTTCCTCTTTGATTTCTTCAGTGATCCATTTGTTGTTAAGTAACATATTGTTTACCCTCCATGTGTTTTGAGGGTTTTACCATTTTTCTCCCCCATTGCAGTTGGTTTCTAGTCAGTATTGTGGCTGGAAAAGATGCTTGATATGATTTCAATTTTCTTCACCAAGACTTGTTTTGTAGCCTAGTATGTGACCTATCCTCCAGAATGTTTCACGTAGACTTGAAAAGAATGTGTATTCTGCTGCTTTCAGATGGAATACTCTTACCAAATAAGTCCCTTTGGTCCAATGTGTCATTTAAGGGCAGTGCTTCCTTATTGATTTTCTGTCCAGATGATCTGTCCATTGATGTAACTGAGGTGTTCAAATTCTCTATTATTGTGTTACTGTCAATTTCTCCCTTTCTGTCCATTAATATCTGATATATGTATTTCAGGCAGTTTAGTCACTCAATCGTGTCCAACTCTTTGCAACCCCATGAACCGCAGCACACCAGGCCTCCCTGTCTATCACCAACTTCCGGAGCTTACCCAAACTCATGTCCATTGAGTCTGTGACGCCCTCCAACCATCTCATCCTGTCGTCCCCTTTTCCTCCTGCCCTCACTCTTTCCCAGAATCAGGGTCTTTTCCAATGAGTCAGTTCTTCGCATCAGGTGGCCAAAGTATCTCAGTTTCAGCTTCAACATCAGACATTCCAAAGAACATCCAGGACTGATCTCCTTTAGGATGGACTGGCTGGGTCTTCTTGCAGTCCAAGGGACTCTCAAGAGTTTTCTCCAACACCACAGTTCAAAAGCATCAATTCTTCAGTGCTCAGCTTTCTTTATAGTCCAATTCTCTATTTAGTTGCTCCTATATTCGGTGCAAATATATTTATAATTGTTATATCTTAGTGCATTGATCCCTTGATTATCATGTGGTATCCTTCTCCATCTCTTACAACAGCGTTTATTTTAGGGCTTATTATTGTCTAAGTATTGCAACCCTGGCTTTGATTTTTATTTGCATGGAATATCTTTTTCCATCCTCTTACTTTCAGTCTGTCTATAAACCTGAAGTGATCTCTTCTAGGCAGTACACACACACACACACACACACACACACACATATGTCTTGTTTTTGTATCCACTCAGCTATTCTGTGTCTTTTGATTGGAGCATTCAGTCCATTTACATTTAAGGTAATTATTGATATGTATATTCTTATTGCCACTTTGTTATCTGTTTTGGGGTTACTTTTGTAGGCCTTTTACCCCTTCCTTCTTCCTTAATTCTGTTGTGATTTAGTGACTATTTTTAGTATTGTATTTGGATTTTTATTTTTTGTGTATATCTATTACAGATTTTTGGTTTGTGGCTATCATGAGGTTTTTAATATAATGTTCTATGTACATACTTAACTGTTTTTAAGTTGTTGATCTCTTAATTTCAAATGCATCTTAATCCCACAGCGTATACTCTCCTCCCCTCTCAATTACTATTTTCAGTATCGTATTTTACATCTAATTGTTTTGTGTACCCTTTAACTGTTTATTGTGGGTGTTTGTAGATACTGTGGATTTCACTATTTTTGTCTTTAAACCTTCCTACGAGGTTCATGCATGGATGATTTCCTATCTTTATTGTATGTTTTCCTTTACCTTTTTCATTTCAGAATTTTCATGTTTTTAGAGTAATAGCCTTTTCTTTTTCACCTAGAGAAGTTCTTTTAACACTTGTAAAATTGGTTTGGTGAACTCTTTTAGCTTTTGCTTGTCTACAAAGCTTTTACTCTCTCCAATAAATATGAATGAGAGCACTACTGTGTAGCATACTCATGCT
Organism: Bos mutus; assembly: GCF_027580195.1. Taxonomy (NCBI): domain Eukaryota; kingdom Metazoa; phylum Chordata; class Mammalia; order Artiodactyla; family Bovidae; genus Bos; species Bos mutus. The sequence goes on along the minus strand of NC_091629.1, from coordinate 36,313,943 downwards.
CATAGGTATTTTCCTTTCATCACTTTAAACTTACAGCACTTCCCTCTGGCCTGCAGGGCTTCTGCTTAAAAGTCAGCTGACAGCCTTATGGGAGTTCCCTTTTATGTTATTTGTTCCTTCTGTCTTGTTACTTTTAATATTCTCTCTTTAAATTTTACATTTTGATTACAGTGTGTCTTGGTGTGTTCTTTTTGGGTTAATCCTATATGAGACTCTCTGCACTTCCTGGTCTTGAAGGACTGTTTATGGCTCTTAAGTATTCAGGGATTTTCTTAGCACCTTTCTTTCTAAGACTTCTAAAATGCAAATATTAGTGTGCTTGATGTTGTCCCAGAGGTCTCTTATATGTCATTTCATTCTTTTTTCTGTTTAGCATCAGTGATTTCCACTACTTTGTCTTCCAGCTCACTGATCCATTCTGTATCATTTAAACTGATGATTCCTTCTAATGTATTTTTCATTTTAATTGTATTCTTCATCTACAGCTGTTCTTTATATTTTCTCATTGTTAAAAACTTACAGTTTTTTGCTCTGTGCATCTATTCTTCTCTCACATTTTTTGATCATTTTTACAATCACTACCTTCACTCTTTCTTGGGAAAACTAAGCTTTTCACTTGTCTTCTGGGTTTTTTTTCTTACTCCTTTGACTGGAACATGTCTCTCTGTCATTTCATTTTGCCTAAGCTGCTGTATGTATTACTTATCTGGTGGGTTAGTTATGTTTCCTGACTTTAGAGAAGAGGCCTTCTGTAGGAGACATTCTATGCATCTCAACAGTGTACACCCCTCTCATCACCCAAGCTATATGTTCCAGGGGTTTCCCCATGTTGGCTGCATGGGTCCCTCTTTTGTGGAGGGCTATTTGGGTGATGTGGTAAGACTTTGCTGGCACCTGGTCCAGGTGGTTACCAGGCCCTGCCTTGTGCAGAGACTGCTGGCTGCAGGTTGGTGGGCTGGAGAACCTCAGGGAGCCCCAGGACTCGTGCTGGTTCATTGGTAGGAAGAGTCAGGATCCATAAGACTCTAAGACTGTTAGTGGGTGAAGCCAGGTCCTGGGGTTAGTACCAGATTACTAACAGGTAGATCTGGGTCCTGGAGTCTGGTTTCTGGGCCCAGGTATCTCAGAGCTGGTGTCAGATTACTGGGAGAGGGGAGTGACAGTTGCGTTTGTGGTTCAGGATATCCTAAAGCTTGTATTTGCCTCTTAGTGTGGGCAGGGCCAGGGTCAACGTGGTCTTAAGTCAGGGCCTGCTTTGTGCAGGCTGGATTCACAGCCTGTGGAAGTCTGGTTTTTCTGCATTTGGTGTCTGACTCCTGATTGGTGAGGCTGGTCCAGAGGCCACAGCAGGCTTCCTGGAGGGCAGGGTCAGGGATCAGGAGATCCTGGGACTGGTGCCTTCTCACTGGTGGGTGGAGCTGGGTCTTGGCCTCTGGTGGGCAGGGGTAAGTCTAAAGGTGGTTGAGAGCTCAGGAAATCTTTAGGTAGCCTGCCTGCTTATGGATGGGGCTGTTCCTCCTGGATGGGGCTGTTCCTCCCCCCAATTAGTTTCACCTGGGGTGTCCCAGCACTGGCTCCTACATGTTTATTGGCCAGGTCTTGGTTCTAATGAGTGAAAGGGAGGATTCTACAACAGCGCCCATTACCACCAGTGTCCACAAGGCAGAAGGGCACACCCAAGGAATGGCTGCCATCAGCATCTATATCCCCAGGGTGAGCTGCAATTGCCTCTTGCTTCTCTGGGACACTCCCCAACACCAGCAGGTAAGTCTGGTCCAGGGTTCTATCAAATGATTGCTTTTGTCTTGAGTCCTGGAGTATGTGATACTTTGTGTATACCCTGTAAGAAAGAAATCTCTATTTCCCTCAGTCCTGTGGGACTCCTGAAATTAAGCCCTGCTGGCCTTCCAAGTCAAATGCTCTGGCAGCTCATCTTCCCAGTGCAGGGCTGCCAGGCTGCAGAGGCCACCATGGAGCGCAGAACTCTCACTGCTCTATGAGAACCTCTGCAATGTAATTATTCTCCAGCTGTGGGTCACCTACCTGGGGGAAGGGACTTGAGTACATCAGAAGTCCATCCTTCCTGTCTTTTGGTTCATTCCTTATGACTTTAGCTGTAGCAAGTCCTTCCTGGTAGGTTATGGTCTTTTTTTCATCAATGGTTGTTCTGCAAATAATTGTGATTTTGGTGTGCTTGGGAGAGGGGATGAGCTCAGGGTCCTTATACTCCCCATTTGGCCAATCTCCCTGATTTCTATTTTGAAATTCAAATCTTAATTCTACTAGTGAATTTTGAGGCTTAGAACAATATTTTCTCATATGCCATCCACTTCTCTTTTAAATTCTGCTTGCTCTAAATACCACATCTTGCCTCTCTTTCTAAAAACTGCATGCTTGAAAAGTACAAATGATATTTTTCTCAATTTTTATTTCCTGGAGAAAATATTTTTGAAAATCATGCTGATCCATCCCTGCATCTAATATGCTATGGTCTCCTTCTTATCTTCTGAATTTTTTCATAGGGTTTATTCTACTTTTCAGTACAAAAATTTTTATGTTTGTCCATTAGCAGGTGAATGAATGCTTGCTCTGTAGTTATTACTCAGAAGTTTGCTTTTAGAATTCTCCCTTGAAGAGTTGGTTAATATAAATTTATATTACCAGATCACACAGTTCTAATAGCTGGAGAGTAAGAAGGAAGTTGGAGATGGGGAAAGCCCTAGCAGAAGAACTACCCTGTACTGCTTCCAGGAAGAAAGAGTTCTCTGTATCCATAACTTAGTCTGGCCCAGCCTAAATATCAAATAAATGCTCTAAGGGTCTGGTTTCCTTTCTCATGCTGGCACCTACCACAACAGGGACAAAACATCCTCTAAGTTAAGGATTTTCCTCTGGGTATAAGCATGCAATAAAAGAGAAGTTTAAAAACTTAAGTTATATCTGTAGTTCTCCTCCTAGCTTTCAAAGGAGGCAGGAACTTTTCTGGCTCAGGCAGTTATCAGGCCTCTAATATGTCAATCAGAGAGAACCAGACAGTATAATGGCAGAGTTGATCACTAGGCCAAACTGCTGCATACCTTAAAGGACAAGGAAGGACAGGGTAAGGAAGAGAAGAAAGGTCGGGGAAAATGAGATGGGGACAAAGAAAAATATTTGAGAGAATGAAAATTAGTGGCTAAAAAGAAGGGCAGGATCTAAAGAAAGGGATTCTGAAAGAAGAGTTAGAGTAATAACTTTTACTATATGATGTATGCTGTTTCCTCCTCACTGCCCCTAAAACCACCACCCTCCAGCAAAAATCTACATTACCTTGTAAAAGTTTTTCTGAAAAAGAATTTTGTTCCTTTGGGATCTGACTTCATGGTTTGATGCACCTCAAGGCAGGAGCCAGAGGCCTGCCCCATTTGAGCTGCATGAATTGTCCAGCTTCCAAGCACACTGCTTTTCAAGTACCTAGTGGTAGCCCAGGGGTTAGAAGCATAGGGTCAGAAGCCTGACTTTCTGGACTGGGCTTTAGCCCTGCCACTCACTGGCTACTAGTTCTGTGACCTGGGAAATTCATTTAAACTTTCTGTAAAATAGGGATGGTAAGAGACCTACTTCAGAGGGTTATTGTAGGAATTAAAGTTAATTCATGGGCTTCCCTGGTGGCTCAGCTGGTAAAGAATCTGCCTGCAATGCGGGAGACTTGGATTCAATCCCTGGGCTGGGAACATCTCCTGGAGAAGGGAACGGCTACCCACTCCAGTACTCTGGCCTGGAGAATTCCTGGACTGTATAGTCCATGGGGTTGCAAAGAGTCAGACAGGACTGACTTTCACTTTCTTTCCAAATTAATTTATACAAAATGCTGAGAACAGTGCCTGGCATCTACAAGACAGTATAAATGCATAGTTTATACAATTAACTAAAAATAAACATTACCATTATCACTAAAAATTTTAAGGTTCTTCTCTATGTCCTATGGCATGCCTCCTTTCAAGTCCCTATTCTCCTAAACTGTGTGCGCTCAGTTGCGTCCAACTCTGCAACTCCATGACTGTAGCCCCCCAGGCTACTCTGTCCATGGAGTTTTCCAGGCAAGAATACTAGAGCAGGTTGCCATTTCCTGCTTCAGGGGATCTTCCTGACCCAGGGATAGAATCCACGTATCTTGTGTCTCCTGCATTGGCAGGCAGGCTCTTTACCACCTGTGAAGCCCCCCTTCTTCCAAATTTTAGGGTGTTAACTGCTGTCAGGGGCAGCTGCCACAGCCTTGTGGATGTTCTACTACTTTATTGTAATAAATGTGAGAAAACTGGTTTGGGGCAAGAAGAATGGGGCTGATGTGGTGTGTGTCTTCTTCATCCCTACAGCCCATGTTCCTCTACATTACAGGGTTTGCCAGGTGAACCTCCAATCATTTCTCAGGGACACTGCTACTTCTCAGAAGGAGGCAAAAGAATCAGTCCTGGACCTTGCTTCCAAAGATCCCACTTACTCTATCCCTAAGAGTATGGCCCCATTTCCAGCACGTCTGGTTTCCTGTACTGGGAGCAGATCATTTCAGTGGGGATCCTATGGAGGCATATGGATACCAAGTCATCCTTCCTAATGCATACCCTAGATGATCCCCTCTTCCAGTTCTCATTCATTAATTCACTTAACAATACTTAACTGGTCATCTTCTAGATGCAGAACACTGAAATAAAAGATACTGTTCTTACCATAAAAGCTAATCTTTTTATTCCTTTAGTTGTTGTTTAGTTGTTAAGTAGTGTCTGAGTCTTTTCTGATCCCATGGACTACAGCCTGCCAGGCTCCTCTGTCCATGGAATTCTCCAGGTAAGAATACTGGAGTGGGTTACCATGCCGTCCTCCAGGGGATCTTCCCAACCCAGGGATTGAACCTGCATCTCCTGCATTGGAAGGTGGGTTCTTTACCACTAGCACCACCTGGGAAGCCCCTAGTACACAGTACTTATACAAAATCCTGCACTTTCCCTTTCATTGCCCTTAAATAGTTAAATTATACAAACTTCTGAGATACAAACAACAATAAGAATGCTTTTGTTCTCCAGAAACTTCCAATCCAGAGGCCAGGGGTGGGTGAGTGGGTAAGTGGGTATGACAGATATAAGTGACATAGGACAGTAAAAGTTATGAGGAGTCAGCCTGGGGTGCTATATGTAACTCAGAATGGGGAAAAAAGGAGGACAGAGAGAAGCTTTACGAATAAAGGCCATAGGAGCTCACTTTGCAGACTAGCCTTAAACAGCAATAATTTTCCATTTCAAATACTTTAAACTGTCCCATACCCTTTGGAGTCACTCCCAGCTTTCTAGAGTGTTATAATGAACACCCACACTGTGGGCCTTCATAAAAACAGCTTAGTGGCAGAAAAACCAAACATGCTGCTTTTCATACATACCTCATATTTCATGGTAAAAAATCCATCCCCTCCAATGCCCTCAAGAGCAAAGGCCTGTACAACAGGCCACTTCTCCACTACAAACATATCAAATATCTGCAAGTGACCTAGAGGAATCAAGTACAACATGTATCAAATTTCATCCTGAATACAGCAGTCTAAACCTGATCTAATGTGCTCAGAAAGGCATCATTTCTCACAAGTTCACCACAGCCTCATCTAGCAAAAAAAATACCAAAAACTGAAACAGATAAAATGGTTAGATATTAACACTAGAAATACAAAATGAAAGTCAAGGAAAAAACAAAATACAAACAAGTTACAAAAATTCAAGTTTCTCCATATTTTCACATTCTGGTTTCCAGGGAAAGTAAGAAAACAAATAGTGGCCTATTATATCTGACTTGTATCCCTAAGTGGATATATTAACAGACCAAAACTTGACTCCTTTCCCTTAAAAAACACATAGCTAACCAACTTCCTCAAGGGAAAAGTATGAAATCAAAATATTTCCTTCCCTATTATTATAAGGAAGGAAACATTAAATGTACAAGTTTTTTTTTTTTTTTTTTTTAGTAGATAAAGACAGAAGCACTGCTAAACTTGCTGATCTTTTCCCTCTGTTTTTACACTTGTTTTTTTGGCCATGCCCCACAGCATATGGGACGTTAGTTTCCCAACCAGGGATTCAACCCACACCCCCTGTAATGGAAGCACGAAGTCTTAATAAGCACTGGATCACCAGGAAAATCCCCTATACATTATTTTTGAGCATCACTGTCAGCATATTTTTAACAGCTACCCAAATTACTATTTCTTATTGGCAAGAGGCGCCACAACTATATTTCATCTTTAATAAGTGGTACAGACTAGATCCTCATGAGTCCTTCAATCTGATTGCTGGTAGCATGCTGTGATGCTGCAGAAACTTCAGTTATGAACAAAAACTTGCATAGCAAAGTCCTAAGATTTCATTCTGCCCGATCCTCTCTGCCTTTACTGAAAACAGATCAATGGGTTTTCCAGATGAATGTCTCCACTGAAAGGAGAAGTAAGGACTTTCGACTCATACGCCAGCCCAGCAAGGTTCTAAAATGGATGACTGTCAGATACACACCTTGGGAGCTATAAGGAATACCAATTCTACTGCAGTCTCGAACCATGTCCACAAAGCTGGCAATTTTAAATTCTTCTGCAGCTTCCTCATCTTCATACTAAAGAAGGAAATTAAAGGAATCAGGCTCTAATGAGACATCATATAAAATTCCATATTTCCTCTGCATTTTTATTAGTTGTCCCAAATGTCCCATGAGGGGTTTTTTTTTTTGGTAGCCATGCTGTTCAGTTTGAAGGATCTTAATCCTATGACCAGGGGATGAACGCATGTCCTTGGCAGTGAAAGAACAGAGCTCTAACCACTGGACCACCAAGGAATTCCCTTCAAGAGGGTATTTTTAAAGCCAGCTTTTTGTGTCTGTTGATCAAAAACACATCATTCTCTTACCTTACACCACACACAAAAATCAACTCAAAATGGATCAGAGACCTAAATTCAAGAGATAAAACTTATCCTCAAAAATCTCCCAAATGGGGGACTTCCTTGGTGATCCAATGGTTAAGACTCAGAGCTCCCAATGCAGGGGGCATGGGTTGGATCCCTGGTTAAGGAGCTAAGGTACAGCATGCCACACGGCACAGCCAAAAACAAATTCCCCGAATGCTCATATGGAAAAAGGGTTCTAAACTTACACTGGGTCCCAACTTCCATGAAATTCTAAATCTTAAGCCCCAATTTGATTTCTATCCAAACTCTTAGAAAGGGTCCAAAGGGAAAAAGAAACAAATACCAAGAAATCCAAACATGGGAATGTCACAGAACGGCTCCTGGGGCCATTCCTAGGCCTGAGCAAATGGGCCCAAGTTGGGGATGAAGAAGCAGGGCAGGAAGGTAGGTTCATAAGCCTACTATTAGGTCACAATTTTAACAGTTCTTTTCGCCTTTTTCAGGCATGTAATTTATTGCTGGGGTAGCTTCATAATGAAATATGAAAAGTTCCACTAAAACAACTTTTTTGTGAAACCACATTTCACAATTTGATTTGGGGTGGGGACGGAGTCATGCCACATGGCATGCAGGATCTTACTTCCTTAACCAGGGACTGAACCGTGCCCCCTGCAGTGGAAGTTCGGAGTCCTAATCACTCGACTGCCAGGGAAGGCCCCAATTTAATTTTTTTAAGGACTTTCTGTTCCACGTCTATTTTTTCCTGAAGTATCCTTAGAGTGTCTCTACGTTTTTATTTTATATTTTCTCCTCACCTCATTTTCAGTCATGCAGTGGAAATGCAGATTTCTCCAATGGGCCACATAGGGTAACAGATAGCGATAATTTACAGGATTACAGTACAGATGGACACTATCTGATTTAATCAATATAATCACATCTGTAAGAAAACAAAATTAAAACACAAGATGGTCAGAGGATTTCCTTTAGACACCTTCTGCCCACATAATCTGTGAAACCATTAAAACTACCTCAGAAACAACGTAACAAAACTCTAAACTGAAAAATTTTAAATTAGGCAACATGCTTCAAAGTGACTGTAGAACACTCAAGTGTGGACAGCAAAGATTTCCTCATCCCCACACAACACTTCATCCATTGTAGCGCTCTGGTTATGGTAGAATAAGTCAAAAGAACAGCCTTCAGTGCATTTCATAAAGTTTAACAAAGCAAAGTCTGCTGTACCAAACTCAGCTGTGTTCTTCACCGTGGAAATAAATAGTAAATGGCAACTCTGCAGCTAAAAGTCACTGAGGCAGGAAAACAGCACGGAATATGGCCAGTGACCTGTTCTCCTGCATACATCAGTGTCTAAAGCTCTTAGTTTGGGTCAAGGCAAATTGTGGGCCTGAGGACATCACTTTCCTTGTGACCTGGGAAAGGTTACTATATACAAGGGTGAACTCTGTACACAGGAAAGGCTGAAAGGAAGGAAGGAAAGGCAAGTGGACAAGGCTTCTATAAATAGATCAACAGCTCACAGATACAAGGAATAACAATCAGTGTTGCTGGGTCAAATAAACAAAGCAATCCCAAAGGTGCAAATAAAACCAAGTAAACTAACAAACGGGGGCTTCCCTGATGGCTCAGATGGTAAAGAACCTGCCTGCAATGTGGGAGACCCAGGTTTGATTCCTGGGTTAGGAAGACCCCTGGACAAGGGAATGGCAACCTACTCCAGCACTGTTGCCTGGAGAATGCCATGGACAGAGAAGCCTGGCAGGCTAGAGTCCATGGGGTCACAAAGAGTTGGACACGACGGAGCAACTAACACACACTAACAAATGAGCCAAGGAATAGGGCAGGAATATTAAAACAGTTTAAACACTAAGAAAGTGTCACACTTTCAGAAGAAAAGCAGAGGCTTCATTCTATGGCTCCTCAGATACCAGAGCCATTAGGCCTCTTTCTAACAACACAATATTTGGGAAAGGGCTGGAGGAGCTGGCTGGAAATGAGAAAGGAGCATGGGAGCAGAGAGCAACTGAGGCACCAGGCTTAGGGCAATGCTAACATGTAACACAGTGTGACAGATAATAATCTACAAAAACATAAAGCCCAGTGAATACTGATGTCAGCTGACTACACAGCTGGGTGGCCTCATGAAATAAAGCTCTATGATTATGACCTATAAAATCACTCTAAGCTCCACACTCAGTCAGATCCAAGGTGTTCAAGGGATCACAGAATGGAGCAGCCTCTTCACTGCTGACTCTCAGCTAAGTGCTGGACTTAAAAGGCACCATGGGATGGGAAAGAGTCCGCCCTCTCATCCTTCTGGGAGACTTACTCTGAATCACTTGTAGCTGACCTGCTTAACAGTGAGAGTTTGACATCACTGAGAGCTCCCTGTGTCGACTGTACTCTATACTGATGTACAACATACTGCAAAGAATTAGGATCCAGTAAAAGAAATCATGCAACAGCCACTAAACCGAATGAAGCATGCTTGGATCTCACAGGACTAAGGTTATCACCACAAGTAAATTTTAACAGAGTACACAGGCAGGTAAAAGAAGAAAGCGTAAGAGAACTGGATGAACATATAAACTATTTTAAAAGTTTTTTTTTAATAAATTCTTTGTATTTGCCTCTTTTTCTTTCAGATAATTAGGGATTGTAACGCAGAAGATAAATCTGGTAAACTCACCTTTCTAGCTATTTGGATTTAAAAAATGAATTAATTTGGAAGAAAATGCTCATTACAAGCCTTCATTGTGCTAGGCGACAGGATAAAGACAGAGATAAGCAGAAAAGAGGACCTTTGAGGACTTAAACTATTTCTTTTATTTCAATATTGTAGTGTCCTTAGCAACCTTGACTACAGTGAATGAAATGTGTGGCTGCACAAGCATCTGCCTTTTTATAATTCTCAATGAGCTGCCAAAATGAATTATTTCCAAACCAGTAGATGTTATACAGTGTAAGAAAGCAATTTTTAACATCAGAATCTGAAACTAAATTTGAGTTAAAAAAAATTACTAGAAGGGATAATTTCAGCCTGCTCTTTCCACACTAATAAAAAGAAAAACTTTAACAAATCTCTAATGATAGATACTACTAAGGACTTTACTAAGAAATTAGAAGAATTTTCATATACACTAGGCCAGGGTTCTTCAACTTCAGCACTACTGACATTTAGACCAGAACATTTTTTGTTGTGAGGAGCTGGCCTGTGTATGCATCATAGGATGCTTAGCAGCATCTCTGGCTCTACCCACTCTGCCCAGCTGTTACAATAAAAAATGTCTTCAGCCAAATGTCCCTTGGGGGATAAAACCCTCTAGTTGAGAATCACTGCATTAGATTCACAGCAAGATTATTTCAACATCAGATTTTGCATCCCCCAGCTGCTTCACAAGAGCTGTCTCTTGTCCATTTTGATTTGTCTATTCCCGTGTCTTCTGATCCATCTGGCAGACAAGTCATGATGCTAAGTATGTGATATCAGAGATAGCTCTTGGGCATCACCCCCATAGCAGCACGACCACAGGGTGAGTGTCTCAAAGCGAGAAAAGGGGAATGTTAGCAGAAAGACTGCATTGTAATCACAGGCACCATCATAAATTACAGTCACATAGAAAACAATGCCCAAAGACAGGGCAGGACAAAGAGCCTTTGTTCCTAAACTGAAGATCTACATGAAATCTTCCTTGTAGGAGAACCTTGCAGGCTCGTCCTTGACTTACAGTTGAAAGTGCTATCATAGGACAACAGCATATAACATGAGCCTTCCAGCATGTAGAGGCAGTAGGAAATTTACAGGAAAACTAGTACCTTGCCAAGAAGATATAATGTCAAATACTGATGTTTACCATTTCCTCTAAAACTGATTTATCCAATAAACATACTCTGAAAACTACTTGTCACTCAGTTCAGTTCAGTCGTTCAGTCCTGTATGACTCTTTGCGACCCCAAGGACTGCAGCATGCCAGGCTTCCTTGTCCATCACCAACTCCCGGAGGCTACTCAAACTCATGTCCATCATGTCGGTGATGCCATCCAACCATCTCATCCCTGTCGTCCCCTTCTCCTCCCGCCTTCAAACTTCCCAGCATCAGGGTCTTTTCCAATGAGTTGGTTCTTCACATCAGGTGGCCAAAGTACTGGAGTTTCAGCTTCAGCATCAGTCCTTCCAATGAATACTCAGGACTGATCTCCTTTAGGATGGACTGGTTGGATCTCCTTGCAGTCCAAGGGACTCTCATGAGTCTTCTCCAACACCACAGTTCAAAAGCATCAATTCTTCAGTGCTCAGCTTTCTGTACAGTCCAACTCTCACATCCATACATGACTACTGAAAAAACCATAGCTTTGACTAGATGGACCTTTGTTGGTCAAGTAATGTCTCTGCTTTTTAATATGCTATCTAGGTGAGTTATAGCTTTTCTTCCAAGGAACAAGCATCTTTTAATTTCATGGCTGCAGTCACCATCTGCAGTGATTTGGGAGCCCAAGAAAATAAGATCTGTCACTGTTTCCATTGTTTCCCCATCTGTTTGCCATGAAGTGATGGGACCGGATGCCATGATCTTCGTTTTCTGAATGTTGAGCTTTAAGCCAACTTTTTCACTCTCCTCTTTCACTTTCATCAAGAGGCTCTGTAGTTCTTTGCTTTCTGCCATAAGGGTGGTATCATCAGCATATCTGAGGTTATTGATATTTCTCCCAGCAATCTTGATTCCAGCTTGCGGCTTCATTCAGCCTGGCATTTCGCATGATGTACTCTGCATATAAGTTAAAAAAGCAGGGTGACAATATACAGGCTTGACTTGACGTACTCCTTTCCCGATTTGGAACCAGTCTGTTGTTCCAGGTCTAGTTCTAACTGTTGCTTCTTGATCTGCATACAGATTTCTCAGGAGGCATGTCAGCTGGTCTGGTATTCCCATCTATTTCAGAATTTTCCAGTTTGTTGTGATCCACACAGTCAAAGCCTTTGCCAGTCAATAAAGAAGAAATAGATGTTTTTCTGGAACTCTTGCTTTTTCGATGATCCAACGGATGTTAGCAATTTGATCTCTGGTTCTTCTGCCTTTTCTAAATTCAACTAGAACATCTGGAAGTTCATGGTTCACGTACTTGTCACTAGTCTATTATCTAGTAGGTGACCAAAAGCATATTACTTAACATATCAGCAAAGAAGAAATGTTTTTCATTAATAAAAGAGCAAAAATTTATGGGAGCGCAGGCTATTTTAAATTTTCCATAAAAGGGCATTGAAATAAGCATTCAAAGGAATAAATCACGTAACTTCTCTCTCACACAGAGTCTACCAATATATACTTACCATCTAAAACTTCTTCAGAAAACCCTGTTTTCTCAAAATCACTGGCATTTTGATTGTACAAACCAAGCAGAAGATAATTTGCCAGCTCTCTGCAGCCTTCATTGTACCTGCTATCGATTCCTGCAAGACAAAGAAGGTTCTGATCAGCTGTACTGTACTATGGGAGAAAATGAGTCCCAATAGTTTGTCCCTGCTCAGCAAAACTGTGATGGTTAAGTTAAAGGTAGCACCTCGGACCAGTTTCATGCCAGAAACCAAACTAAACAACTCTCTGTGAAAGAAGTAGCCTCAGCATCAAGTATTCTTACATGGATTCAATATCTGAATACCTGAGATGGTGAAACAGCACAGAATACAGAAGTTATTAATTTAATCGAATGAAATTTTTGAGGATAGAAGTTACCAGAAAATACAGTCCACACCCTGTCAGAGGTGGTTAAAGATTTTGTAATACTTCCAGTTGGAATAGGACTAGGCATCAGAAAAAGTATTTTCTTCTCAAAACGACCTTTATCAAAACAGTGAAATCAAATAGAGGAGAATTAAGGTGGTTTGAGAAGAACTCAAAGAAGTGAAAAGAGGACAAGTGAATGAAACCACAGACATCCATCTTCTCACAAATATTTATCAGGCCCAAAGCCGTGCACTGTGCTGGATGCTGAAGCATGCAAACATGCCTACAAATGGTCCTCATGAAGCTTACAGTCTAATGGGGCTGGGTCAGAGACTAATGAAAAGGAAATTAAAATACTGCCTTCATAACTGCCTTTCAATGCCACAGGCACATATACTATTTGGTTCCTGTCTATGTGTAAAAGCCCAGAGCCGTAGCTCTGGGACATGTCAAGGGCAGGGAGCAGTCTATGTAAGGTTGAAGGGAAGGGGCTGTGGCAGAAGGAGCTCAAAGAATGTAAATACAGCTGGAGCTTGGGAAACAGGACTGCCAATGGTTTTTCAGAGCAGTGAAAAGTGAAAAGTAGTGGGCATTCAGGCCAGTAGGGCTGAGAGAGGACTTCTGTGGGAAGACTACTTTCTCAGCTAGATCAAAGCAGCACAGTCCTCTTCTATCCCAACCAACACTTCAGTGAAGAAAGGGATAAAAAAAAAAATCAAAAGTGCTAGAGTTAAAAATAACCAGTGGGGAACTTCCTTGGTGGTCCAGTGGTTAAGAATCCACCTTCTAATGCAGGGGATGTGGGTTCAATTCTTTGTTGGGGAACTAAGATCCCACATGCCAAGGGGCAACTAAACCTGTGCGCTGCAACTACTGAACCCGAGTGCTTCAACTAGAGCTTCCTCAGCTGGGAGGATCTAAAAGCAATGACATCCCTGTAGCATACACAGTACCTAGATCTTGGTTTCTAATACAATTCTCCAATAACAGAAATCAGGGCTCCTTAAGAGCATGGGTGTTTTGAGGACTGAAGCAGGTAATAGACAAAATAAGACTGGAGAATCTTATACTGTCAGAAAATACAGAAGTGCTAAACAGACTAAAACTTCGATGAGGATATATCAAAGGGAGGGACATAGGAGTCAACCAAAAAAGCTCCAAATGGTCAAGCTGATACAATTTGAAGTAGCAATGGAATATAACCTAAAGTATAAATGAAATAATACTAGATTTTAACTCAAAGTATAAAATAAATATTCATGAATTGATACTGATACAAACAAATGACTGAAATAAATGAGGGAGAAAAGACAAATATCCCATGAAGAAGAATTTCAAATAATTTATGTAATTACTATCCTCTGCTCAAGGCAATGGGGTATAAACCCTACTCCTTAGTGTGTAAGCTGCATAGTGACTTCCTCCCAGAGGACAGTATGGACGGAGGGGTGGGGAAAAAAATTTATAGTACAGAATGTCACAAATACTATCTCAGACAAATGATGAAAGTCAATATTCACTGAAAAGTCTTGTTGTTAATATGTACTCTCACTATCATGTGAAGAAAATGGCATGTTACTTCACTGATCTTCCACTCCAAAGTCCACAACTCCAGTCTAATTATGAGAAAAACAAAAGAAAAATCCTAATAGAGGGATTTTTCTAGTACTAGTACTTCATTATTACTCCTCAAAACTGTCATTAAGGTCATCAAAAACAAGGAAAGTCTGAGAAACTGTTATGGTCAAAAGAAGCCTAAGAAGACAACTAAATTTCACATGGGATCCTAGAACAGAAAAAGGACATTAGGTAAAATTTAAGGAAATGTGAAGCAACTGTGGACTTCAGATAATAATAATATATTAATACTCATTAATTGGGCTTCTCTGGGCTCAGCTGGTAAAGAATCCACCTGCAATGCAGCAGACTTGGGTTTGATCCCTGGGTTGGGAAGATCTCCTGGAGGAGGGCATGACAACCCACTCCAGTATTCTTACTTGGAGAATCCCATGTACAGAGGAGCCTGATGGGCTACAGTGCATACGGGCACAGAGTCGGACACAATTGAAGCAACACAGCATGGACACACAATAGGGGAAACTGGATGAAGGGCACATGGGAACGCTGTACTACTCTCTTTGCAATTTTTCTGTAAACCTAAAAATTGTAAAAAAATCTAAAATTGGGCTAAAAAATTATTTTTTTTAAATGGAACTCTCAAGAACTGCTGGTAAAAATATAATACAGTAGAACCACTCTGTATGCAAATGTTACAGTAGTTTTATTTGTAGGTCCTAACTGGTATGTACATACAATAAAATAATAATTACCAATAAAAAGAGACATATTCATGATAGATGCTACTGTAAGGATGAATCTCAAAATAATTATCCTAAGTGAAAGAAGTCAGACAAAAAAATATATACTGTATGATTCGATTTATATAAAACTCTGAGAAATGCAAACTAATGTATAATGACAGGAAGCATATTAGTAATTGCCTAAGAGTGGAGAAGAGACAGAATGGAGACCCTACAAAAGGACACAAGGGAACCTAGAGTTAGTAATAGCTACGTACATTATCTTGACTGTAGTGGTACTCTCACATGTATACACATACGTCACCCCTTAACCGAAGTAAAGTTCAATGCTGTAAAGAAATATACTGCATAGGAACCTGGAATGTTAGGTCTATGAATCAAGATAAATTGAACGTGGTCAAGCAAGATGGCAAGAATGAACATGAATCACTGAACTAAAACGGAAGGGAATGGATGACCAGTGTACCTATTACTGTAGGAAAGAATCTCTTAGAAGAAATGGAGTAGCCCTTATAGTCAATAAAAGAGTCCAAAATGCAGTAATTAGGTGCCATCTCAAAAACAAAAGAATGATCTAAGTTCGTTTTCAAGGCAGACCATTAAACATCACAGTAATCCAAGCCTATGTCCCAACTACTAAAGCCAAAGAAGCTGAAGGAGAACGGTTCTCTGAGATCCATAAGACCTTATACAAACTAACATCAAAAATAAGATATACTTTTCATCACAGGATTGGAATGCAAAAGGAGGAAATCAAGAGATACGTGGAGTAACAGGCAAGCTTGGCCTTGGGATACAAAATGAAGCAGGGCAAAGGCTAACAGTTTTGTCAAGAGAACACGTCATAGCAAACACCCTCTGCCAATGACACAGGAGACAACTCTACACATGGAGAACACCAGATGGTCAACACTGAAATCAGACTGATTATATTCTTTGCAGCTGAAGATGGAGAAGCCCTATACAGTCAGCAAAAATAAGACCTGGACCTGACTGTGGCTCAGATTAAGAACTCTTTATTGCAAAGTTCAGCTTAAACTGAAGGAAAGTAGGGAAAATCACTAGATCATTCAGGTAGGACCTAAATCAAATCCCTTATGATCATGCAGTGGAAGTGATGAAATAGACTCAAGAGAATCTATTCCTTATATATTATATTATATATTATGTAATCTATTCCTTATATATTATTATAGAACCTGACAGACACAGTACCTTAAGAACTATAAACGAGGTTTGTAACACTGTACAGGAGGCAGTAACCAAAACCATCCCAATGCAAGAAGGCAAAGTGGTCGCCTGAGGAGGCTTTACAAACAACAGAGAAAAAGAAGAGAAGCATAAGGCAAGGGAGAAAGGGAAAGATACACCCAACTGAACACAGAATTCCGAGACTAGCAGGGAGAGATAAGAAAGCCTTCTTAAGTGAACAATGCAAAGAAATTGAGGAAATCTAGAAAGGGAAAGATTAGAGATCTCTTCAAGAAAACGAGATGTCAAGGTAACATTTCATGTGAGGATGAGCATGGTAAGAGACAGAAACACTAAAAACCTAACAGAAGCAGAAGAAATTAAGAAGAGGTGGCAAGAATACAAAGAAGAATTACACAAAAAAGATCTTAATAACCTGGATAACCATGATGGTGTGGTCAGTTACCTAGGGACAGACATTCTGAAATGTGAAGTCAAGTGGGCCTTCAGTTCCGTTCAGTCACTCAGTCATGTCCGACTCTGTGACCCCATGGACTGCAGCATGCCAGGTTTCCCTGCCCGTCACCAACTCCCAAGCTTACTCAAACTCATGTCCATTGAGTTGGTGATGCCATTCAACCATCACATCCTCTGTCGTCCCCTTCTCCTTCTGTCTTCAATCTTCCCCAGTATCAGGGTCTTTTCCAGTGAGTCAGTTCTTCCCATCAGGTGGCCAAAGTATTGGGAGTTTCAGCTTCAGCATCAGTTCTTTCAATGAATATTCAGGACTGATTTCCTTTAGGATGGACTGGTTGGATCTCCTTGCAGTCCAAGGGACTCTCAAGAGTCTTCTCCAGCACCACAGTTCAAAAGCATCAACTCTTCGGTGCTCAACTTTCTGTATAGTCCAACTCTCACATCCATACATGACTACTAGAAAAACTACAGGTTTGACTAGATGGACCATTTTGGGGAAAGTAATGTCTCTGCTTTTTAGTATGGCTGGTCATAGCTTTTCTTCCAAGGAGCAAGCATCTTTGTGTGTGTATGTGTAATAAAGTTTTATTAAAGTATAAAAGAGAAAGCTTCTGACATAGACATCAGAAGGGGGCAGAAAGAGTGCCCCCCTGCTAGTCTTTAGCTGGATGTTACAGAGCTACCAGCAGGCTGCTAATTACAGAAAGGGAATGTGTCAAAACCCACAGCCTGGAACCAAGCCCCTCACCCACAACATGCATTTTGAGATAACTCTGGCACAAGGTGAGTCATCCCAGGCCGTAAAATGATTGCCATGAATCTTGAAGAAAGGCAGGTTTCCAAGTAAATATATAGTTTCACTAACATAGATTAGGAGAACAATGTATGAGTAAAACAGTGGTTTGTTCTGAGTCTTAAGCAGAACCAACTTGAAGAAAGAGTCTAGGGTAAATACATAGTTCATTAACATAGCTTAAGAAAAACATTTCTATAAGAAAAACACATAGGTTAGCTCAAGAAAAGTTAAGTTCAGGTGGAACCAGGTGTCATCTTGGCAACACAGACTTTTAAGAGAAACTTCCTTTTAAATTTGTGTAGAGAAGGGAAAAAAATCTGACACTTGTAGTTTGTTTCCTCCTGCCACTTAAGAGAGAGATAAAAAACGTCTGACACTTGCAGCCAATTTCCTCCGTTTGGAGACCCCTAGCCTTCCTGCCTGTTAACCTCTCATTCCCCCCTTTTCTTTTAGGAGAATTATGTTTCCTAGGGAAAGGGGGGCATCGTTCTCATTCAGTATTGCTTCCAAGCGGATAAGGGGCATTGTGCCTAAATTGGTGAGGCAACATATGCTCCTAACCCTCATATAGAGGGTCTCTGATTCAGGGGGCCCAAGTAATAGTTGGAGGGAGGACCTAAATCAAATCCCTTATGATTGTACACCGGAAGTGACAAATAAATTCAAGGGATTAGATCTGTCAGACAGAGTGCCTGAAGAACTATGGACAGAGGTTCATGACACTGTACAGGAGGCAGGGATCAAGACCATCCCCAAGTGGGCCTTGGGAAACATTACTACAAACAAAGCTAGTAGAGGTGATGGAATTCCAGCTGAACTATAGCAAATCCTAAAAGATGATGCTCTTAAAGTGCTGCACTCAATATGCCAACAAATTTGGAAAACTCAGCCATGGCCACATGATTGGAAAAGGCCAGTTTTCATTTCAATGCCAAAGAAGGGCAATGCCAAAAAATGTTCAAACTACCATACAATTGCACTTATTTCACATGCTATCAAGGTAATGCTCAAAATCCCTCAAGTTAGGCGTCAGCAGTATGTGAACAGAGAACTTTCAGATGTACATGCTGAACTCAAAAAAGCAGAAGAACCAGAGATCAAATTGCCAACATTTGTTGGATCATAGAGAAAGCAAGGGAATTCCAGAAAAACATCTACTTCTGCTTTGTTGAGTATGCTAAAGCCTTTGACTGTGTAGATCACAACAAACTGTGGAAATTCTTCAAGAGATAGGAATACCAGACCACCTTACCTGTCTCCTGAGAAATCTGTATACAGCTCAAGAAGCAAAAGTTAGAACTGTACATGGAACAATGGACTGGATCAAAATTGGGAAAGGAGTACGAAAAGGCTGCATATTGTCACTTGGCTTATTTAATGTATATGTGGAGTACATCATATGAAATGCCAGACTGGATGAATCACAAGCTAGAATCAAGATTGATTCATACAGAGCAACAAAGGAGACACAGATGTAAAGAACAGACTTCTAGATTCAGTGGGAGAAGGAGAGGATGGGATGATTTGAGAGGATAGCACTGAAACATGTACATTACTGTATGCAGAATGGATGACCAGTGCAAGTTCCATGCATGAAGCAGGGCAACCAGGGCTGGTGCTCTGTGACAACCTGGGGGGAGGGGGTGGGGAGGAAGGTGGTGGAGAGGGGGCTGGGGAGGAAGATGGTGGCGGGGGCGTTCAGGACGGGGGGACACATGTATGTCTATGGCCAATTCATGTTGATGTATAGCAAAAGTCACCACAATATTGTAAAGTAATTATCCTCCAATTAAAATAAATAAGTAAATAAAAAAGATTGCTGGGAGAAATATCAACAACCTCAGATATACAGATGATACCACTCTAACAGCAGAAAGCAAAAAGGAGCCTCTTGATGAGGGTGAAAGGGGAGAGTGAAAAAGCTGACTTGAAACTCAGCATTTCAAAAAACTAAAATCATAGTATCCAGTCCCATCACTTCATGGTAAACAGAAGGGGGAAAAGTGGAAACAGTGACAAATTTTATTTTCTTGGGATCCAAAATCACTGTGGACAGCGATTCTAGCTATGAAATTAAAAGATGGTTGCTCCTTGGAAGAAAAGCTATGGCCAATCTAGACAGTGTATTAAAAAGCAGAGACATCACTTTGTCAACAAAGGTCTGTATAGTCAAAGCTACGGTTTTTCCAGTAGTCATGTAGGGATGTGAGAGTTGGACCATAAAGAAAGCTGAGCACCAAAGAATTGATGCTTTTGAATTGTGGTGCTGAAGAAGACTCTTGAGAGTCCCCTGGACTGCAAGAAGATCAAGCCAGTCAATTCTAAAGGAAATCAACCATGAATATTCATTAGAAGGACTAATGTTAAAGCTGCAGCTCCAATACTTGGGGCACCTGATGCGAAGAGCCGACTCACTGGAAAAAACCCTAATGCTGGAAAAGACTGAGGGCAGGAAACGTGGGTGATAGAGGATGAGATGGCTGGATAGCATCACACTGATTCAATGGACATGAATTTGAGCAAACTCTGGGAGATAGCAGACAGGGAAGCCTGCCCAGCTGCAGTTCACGGGGTCACAAAGAGTCAGAAATGACTTAGCGACTAAACAGCAACAACATACATATGTCAAAACTTATCACATTGTACCCTTTAAATATATGCAGTTTACTATACATGAATTAATACCACCATAAAACTGTTTTTTTTACAAAGGTTAGCAGAAAATCAGTGAAAACATTTCCTATATCATAAGAACTAAATGGCAAATGCCAAAGTGGAGGGAGTCAGAGTTGCTAGGAAGGATACTGCAGGGGTTAGAAGGCTAAATTAAACCAACCAACTGATCACGAGATGCTATGATAACTCTAATTACCCCCCAAAGTAGAATTCACTAAACTCCTGAAGTTGTTTAAAAACATACAAGTGCCTCATTGACTTCTGGCTTCACAGCTCTTTGTCCTAGAGGTTTATTAACTTTTTACCTTAAACTTCACATACCCACCTTCAAACATCAATTTCTGCAAGACTTGTGTTTTCATTTTACATATATATATATATATATATATATATATATATATGTGTATCTGGTCTCATGGTATTCTTTTTAGGTTGACCCTTTTTTCAATCCTTTAGTATTTGTATTCAAGTTGCCCACGTGATCGATTTTATGCTGCCTATTTTTACTAGGTTGAGCCTTAACTAACAGGAATAATAGCATAAGTACAGTAACAAATAGGTGGTTTTATTCAAAAGTAACTTCATGGCAGAGAGAGCCCCCACCCCCTTTATTGGCTGCAGCTGGAAAGAGAATCCAGTGATTGTTGTTTCAGCATTTGAAACCAATGACTGGAATTCTAGGCCCACTGTAAACTATGTCTCTTGAGTAAGTGAGTGATGGAGTCAAAATTCAAACCCAAAACCTGCTTGGCTCCAGAGTGCGTATTTCAAACTCCAGTGTGCACTCTGCACACTGACTCTCATAAGTTTAAATGAAAGTGCTAGTAAGTGAAAAAATAAAATTATGCATAGACTATCTGAAGGACAAAAAAGAAAGTGGTTCACTTCTGGTGGGAAGGAAATTAGAAGGCTGACAGACAAACAACCTGATCCAAGCAAGTTTTATGACTCAATACTGTGAATGTAAATGAAAATGAAATAAAGAAGGAGACTGATCTGACATAGAAAAATCTCCAAGATACACTTATCAAGTGAAAATTTTTTCAGTTAGGTTAGCAACAATATACATAAAATGTTCCCTTTTGTGTTAAAAAAATACAGTTGATGTTATCTCTTGGGGAGTGGAACTGGTATCTGGGATGATTAGAAAACTTCATTACTGTGTACTGTCTTAATTTTTCTTTCATAGTAAAAGAAAGTGATAAGGAATAAACACCCAATTCTGTCACTCTATGGCCCTAGGCAAGTCTGTTTTGTCCCCCAGAGTCTCAATTTCGCCCCCTTACAAGGATCACTGTGAGGAGAAATAACATAAACAAACTGCCTACTCTGTGGTACAGGCTCCCTATTTCACTGATACGTCAGTGGACTTCATTAAAACAGCAACAGATTTAAGGGGAACAAGGGCTGGGAGAAGAATACTAACTCACAGCTTGTCTCACAGTGATGACACTATTATTAATATCTTCCTGTGAACAGAAGCAAGTTGCCCCAGCCCTGAGTCCCAGCTTGTGAAAAACACTGACCTAGGATGCAGAGGATCCCGTCGGGTCGAGACTTGCTGCTCTGGGTCAAGATGCGCTGAACCTGGCGGAGTCGACTGCAGCTGCAATAAGAAAAGAAATCAGCTCCCTGAGTGCCAGCACATGAAGGCATGAGAAAGAAAATGACAGCAAGTGATGGAAACTGTTCTCTGTCTGACTTTGACGTCAGAATCATAAAAATAAATTACGTATTCTTTTTTCTAATATTTTGTGGAAGAGATTATGCAGAATTGGTCTGTAGACTAAGTCTGAACTGCTGATTATAAACTGTATGGTCAGTGGCTCTCTCATTCAACAAAGAATGGAACCAAAGGCCCTGTCATAATCAATGCTAGACAGGACTAGAACCCAGCAGATGACCAGAAGAACCTCCAATGTCTTAATTTTGAATATTATCAAAGAAGAGTTTCTACACTAATTTGTCCTAACTGTGGTCCTTATTGATCTGTTAAAAACAAAAAACAAGCAGATAAAAATCAAACTAAGGACCAGTGAGTGTCATCACAACTACCCCCATAAGTGTGTCAGTACATGGTATTTCTTGCTGTATCATCCTGCCAACTACGCCAACTGTCTTGCTGTTCACACTGTTCACTGAACCCAGGGTAGGCAAGGGGTGCGTGGGCAAGCTGGAAGAAGACTCAAGGAGCTGTAGGAACTGCAGTCGTGTCTAATTCTCTCTGGGCTGGCATAGCAGCCGTACGGCAGCCATGCTGCATTCTCTCTTGGTTGACCCAGTGGATGCAGCCATAACACAGCCTCAAGGGCTTATCAAGTGGAAATTATACAGGTTTACAAAATTAAAATGGACCAAGTGAGTACACTGTGATGTGTGTGCACAGTGCTGTAAATCATCTCAGCTGTTACATAACCATATATTTACAAAAGGTGGGGGTGAGACAGCCTGACCACTGCCATCTTGGCTAATTCGATCTTTCTCTACAGAACTGCTCCATTTCTGTGCAAATCTCTGATTCCACTGATGTTAGAGACATACTCTTCCTTCCAAACAAAGCATAAGGAGAGGTACTTCCGGACACTGATATCACCTCTAAGGACCCCATGCTTTCCGTATCAATCCCTTCTCCCTCCCAGATTCCGAGAGTGGTTCACTTTCCTGCTTGAGACTGATCCTTCCATAGGGTCTGTCCATATCACCTTCTGGTCCAAGATCTGTCTCCACTATTCACCCCTTAAGGCTCTTGTATTAATTTTCCCCCCTACAGTCAACATATTCCCAATCGTTGTTGTTTGGTCACCCAGTCGTGTCTGACTCTTTACAACCCATGGATGCAGCACACCAGGCCTCCCTGTCCCTCACCATCTCCTAGAGTTTGCCCAAGTTTATGTTCATTGCTTCAGTGATGCCATCCAGCCATCTCATCCTCTGACTCTCTCTTCTCCTTCTGCCCTCAATCTTTTCCAGCATCAGGGACTTTTCCAGTGAGTCAGCTGTCCACATCAGGTGACTAAAATACTGGAGCTTCAGCATCAGTCCTTCCAGTGAGTATTCAGGGTTGATTTCCCTTAAGATTGACTGGTTTGATCTCCTTGCTGTCCAAGGGAGATAAAACAAGACGATTGCTTCTTGGCAGGAAAGCTATGACAAACCTAGACAGTGTGTTGAAAAGCACTGGAAGAGTATGTCTCTAACAGCAGTGGAATCAGAGATTTGCACAGAAATGGAGCAATTCTGTAGAAAAGTGAATTAGCCAAGATGGCGGTGGCCAGGCTGTCTCACCCCCACCTTTTGTAAATATATGGTTACGTAACAGCTGAGAGGATTTACAGTTTGTCTCAGGAGTCTTCTCCAGCACCACAGTTTGAAGGCATCAATGCCTTGGTGCTCTCCCTTCTTTACGATCCAGCTCTCACAACCGTACATGACCACTGGGAAGACCACAACCTTGACCATACAGACCTTGGTCAGCAGAGTAATGTCTCTGCTTTTCAACACACTGTCTAGGTTTGTCATAGCTTTCCTGCCAAGAAGCAATTGTCTTCTGATTTCATGGTTGTAGTCACCATCCACAATGATTTTAGAGCCCAAGAAGAAATCTGTCACGACTACCATCTTTTCCCCTTCTATTTGTCATGAAGAAATGGGGCCGGATACCATAATCTTAGTTTTTTTAATACTTAGTTTTAAGCTGGCTCTTTCACTATCCTCATTCACCCCATCAAGAGGCTCTTTAGTTCCTCTTCGCTACCTAGAAGCCCCACCACATCCTCATTATCTAAGATTCTCCATAAACCTACTACAATAACTGTTCCATCCATAACAGTCAGACTCCATCCTCACTCCTCTGTTCTAGTACACTTGTCCTATACTCATCCAAGCAATAGTATTTCCAGCTAAATAACACCATTTCCATGTCTTGAATTCCCTTTTCCCCCTGTTCTTTCTGACGTTCCCACACACCAAGTCCATGACTTAGTGGTCCTTATCACTACCTTCCCTCAAGACGGTCACCATCTTCTACCTAATACCAAAACCAGACAAAGACAGCACCAAAAATATAGAAACATACAAATAAATATCTACCATGAATATAGATACAGAAATCCTCAATAAAATATTAGTAAATGTAAGTCAACAACATATAAAAAGAATTACACACTACGGCCAAGAGGGATGAAAGTCTGGAAATCAATAAATATAATCCCTAATCTAACAGGCTAAAGAAGAAAAAAAAAAATCATATGACCACATAATTGATGCAGAAAAATCTGAAAAAATTAACACCAATTCATAATTTAAAAAACTTAGAAAACTACAAATAGATGAGTTTCCTCAACTTGATAAAATCAATTTTGGTTTTGATACCAAAAAAAACAAACAAAAAAACCCTCCAAAGCAAATTCTGGGATATACTTAATGGTAAAAAAAAAAGAAAAGAAAAAAAACACGGAACAAGAAAAGGATCTATGCTCTCATTAACCCATTCAACATAATACTGGAAGTTCAAGCCAATGCAATCAGGCAAAAAAAGGAAATAAAAGGTATACAGATAGAAAAGGAAGATATTAAATTATTTGCATAGATGACACAATGGCCTATATAGGGAATCTCACAGAATCTATAAAAAAATCTTAGAATAAGTGAGTTCAACAAAGTCATAATATCAACATATAAAAACCAACTGTATACATGAACACAGAAATTAAAAATATAGTATCATTTAAATATAAACTGAACAAAACATGAACAGTACTTACATGCTAAAAAATACAAAACATTGATAAAGGAAACCGAAAAAGATCTAAGTAAGTGGAGACATTCAACATAATATATATGTCAATTCTTCTCAAATTGATTTATAGGTTTAACACAATTCCTATTAAAATCCTAGCAAGATTTTTTTACAGACATAGACAAGATCACTCTAAAACTTAGAGGGAAAAATAAAGGAACATTCAAGGACAGTGAGAACTGTTTAGAAAATGAATAAAGTGGGAGGAATCACTATGTCTGATCTTAAGACATATTATATAGCTAAAGTAATCACGACTGTGGTTCTGGCTAAAAGACAGATACATAGACCAATGGAATGGAACAGGAACAACAGAAATAGACCCAAAAATATAGCCAAGTAATATTTGAGACAGCATGGAAAGTAACCCAAGAGAGGAAAAATAGTCTCTTCAATAAATGGCGTTGGAACAACTGGATATCCATAGACAAAAACATGAACCTTAACCAAAACCTTATAACTGGCACAAAAATTAACTCAAAAGAGATCACGGATTTAAAGATTTATATATAAAATCTTTAAAAGAAGAGAAGAAAATATTCAGGATATAGGATTCAATGAAATTCTTAGACTTGACACCAAAAGTATGATCCATTAAAAATTGATACATTAGACTTCACCAAAATTTTAAACTTCTGCTTTGTGAAAGACTATTGAGAGAATGAAAAGGCAAACTACAAAATGGGAGAAAATATTTGCAAATCACTTATTTGAAAAAGCACAATACAAAAAAACTCAAAACTCAACAGCAAAAAAAACACTCCAATTAGAAAATAGGTCAAGGTATAAAGAAAATTTTCTCAAAGTGGATAGAGAAATGTCACATAAACACATGAAAACAGATTCAACATCATTATCCATTGTTGTTGTTGTTGTTCAGTAGTTAAGTCGTGTCTGACCATTTGCAACCCCATGGACTACAGCACCTCAGGCTTCCCTGTCCTTCACTATCTCCCAGAGTTTGCTCTAATTCATGTCCATTGAGTTGATGATACTATTTAACCATCTCATCCGCTGCTGCCCCCTTCTTTTTCCTTCAGTCTTTCAGGGTCTTTTCTAATGAGTTGGCTCTTTGCATCAGGTGGCCAAAATATTGGAGCTTCAGCTTTGGCATCAGTCCTTATGAATATTCATAGTTGATTCCCTTTAGGATTGACTGGTTTGATCTCCTTGCTGTCCAAGAGACTCTTAAGGGTCTTCCCCGGCACCACAATTCAAAAACATCAGTTCCTGGGCACTCAGCCTTCTTTATGCTCCAACTCTCACAACCGTACATGACTACTGGAAAAACCACAGCTTTGACTATATGTACCTTTGTTGACAATGTGATGTCTCTGCTTTTTAATGTCATCTAGGTTTATCATAACTTTCCTTCCAAGCAGCAAGAGTCTTTTAATTTCATGGCTGCAGTTACTGTCAGAAGTGATCTCTGGAGCCCAAGAAAATAAAATCTGTCATTGCCTCCACTTTTTCTCTATTTGCCATGAAGTCTATGGCTATATCACCCTGAACGCACCTGATTTCACCTATTTGCCATGAAGTGATGGGACCTGATGCCATGATTTTAGTTTTTTTAAAAAATGTTGAGTTTCAAGCCAGCCTTTTCACTCTCCTCTTTCACACCCATCAAGAGGTTCTTTAGTTCCTCTTCACTTTCTGCCATTAGAATTGTATTATCTGCATATCTGAGGTTGTTGATATTTCTCCCAGCAATCTTGATTCCAGCTTGTCATTCATCCAGTTCAACATTTCACTTGATGTGCTCTGCACAGAAGTTAAATAAACAGGGTGACAATATACAGCATTGTCATACTCCTTTCCTAATTTTGAACCAGTCAGCTGTTCCATGTTAGGTTCTGATTGTTGCTTTTTGACCCACAAACAAGTTTCTCAGGAGACAGGTAAGGTGGTCTGGCATTCTTATTTCTTGAAGAATGTTCCACAGTTTGTTGTGATCCACACAGTCAAAGGCTTTAGCATACTCAATAAAGCAGAAGTAGATGTTTTTCTGGAATTCCCTTGCTTCCTCTGTGGTCCAATGAATGTTGGCAATTTGATCTCATAGATTAGAGAAATGCAAATTAAAACCACAGTGAGACACTACTATACATCTACTACTAAAATAACAAACAGTGATGATATCAAATGCTGGTGATGATTCAGAGAAACTGAATCACTTGCAGATTTCTGAAGTAAATTAAAGAAGACATCAATAACAGAAATACATTCATATTCCTACATTGGAACTTAATATATAATATTATATGTTTAATGCCAGACTCCTCTGTCCAGGGGATTATCCAGGCAAGAATACTGGAGTGGGTTGCTATCCCTTTTTCAGGGGATCTTCCCAACCTAGGGATTGAATCCATGTCTCTCATGTCTCCTGCACAGGCAGGCAGGCTTCTTACCACTAGTGCCACCTGATAAACTGTGGTCTATACATACAATGGAGTATCATTCAATCTTAAAAAGGACAGAAATTCTGACACATGATAATACATGAAATAAGCCGTAAGGACCTTACAGTAAGTGAAATAAGCCAGTCCCGAAAGGACAAATATTGTATGATTCCACTTTTATGAGGTACTTACAACAGACAAATTTACAAAGACAGAAAGTAGAATGGTGGTTGCCAGGGGACGAGGGGATGAGGTGGAGGAAGGAGTGGGGAGTTATTGTTTAACAGGTACCAGAGTTTCAGTTCTGCAAGATGAAGAGTTCTGTGGATGGATACTGGTGAATGTAGCACAATAAGGTAAAAATCCTTAATGCCACTAAACTGTACACTTAGAACAGTTTAGATGGTAAATTTTATGTATATTCTGCCATAGTTTAAAAAATTTTAAGTTTAAAGAAGCCAATGTCATGTAAAACAGAAAAAACAGAGAGGGAGAACTCTTGTAATAAAGAATAGTAAGTCAGTGCAACTTATTAACCTTAATTTGATTTAAACAAAACCAACCAACCAACCCACCCAAGGGAAACATCTATAAGACATCTGACAAAAATTTGAGTATGCCTCTATTACATATTAATAGAATATTATCTATTATCCAGGGCATATTCAAATTTACTATCAATTTTCTTAGCTGAGATAATATTATGGTGGTTACATAGTAGAACGTCCTTTTTCAGTGAAGTGCCATGATGTCTACAAAGTGCCATGATGTCTACTACTATGTCAACATAAAGAGTTTAACAAAAAAGAATGAAAAGAAAAGAAAAACTAAAGACAATGCACACAGGCAAAGAGTCAAAACTGGTAAATCTAAGTGATGGGTATATTCTTGTACTATTCTTTCATTTTTTCTGTATTGTTTGAACATCTTCATAATAAAAATCTGGGGCTAGACATAAGGCGGAAAGGCAATGGCACCCCACTCCAGTACTCTTGCCTGGAAAATCCCATGGACGGAGGAGCCTGGTAGGCTGCAATCCATGGGGTCGCTAAGAGTCGGACACGACTGAGCGACTTCACTTTCACTTTTCACTTTCATGCATTGGAGAAGGAAATGGCAACCCACTCCAGTGTTCTTGCCTGGAGAATCCCAGGGACGGGGGAGCCTGGTGGGCTGATGTCTATGGGGTCGCACAGAGTCGGACATGACTGAAGTGACTTAGCAGCAGAGATAAGGGGGAACATGTGGAGTAACTCAGGGTTTTGGAAGCAGCAGAATTTAAACTGCAACATGATTAAGATTAAAGTAAGAAAACTCTATCCCTGGGAAATGGTTGCCTATCCATCCCCACTTTCTCATGTTTAATATAAGATTCATCTTGCAATCATTCTCTGCACTAGAAAGATTTCGTTAAGTTGGTCCTTTGGTCCATTTCCCAATCCTGGCTGACTACCAAGTTACCAAGAGCTCGAGTTTTCAAGCTCAGAACCAGCCAGTGCCAAAAAGCTTTAACAGGTCATGTGACCAGGAAAAGCCAGTTCCCCAACTACTGCTATGGGAAGCCAAGACAGGAGCAAAAGAGGGGTTTTTTGGCCAAAGCAAGTAGAAGCAAATAAAATGTAGGAAGATCTTTCTCTTCCCAGAGTAAAACATTAATAACATTTTCTTGTAAAATGGCTAGATCTAAATTTAGTTCTTTTTTTCCTTTGAACGTTTTCTTGCTTCCCAATTTTTGACTAGAACATAGCCTATCACTGAACCATTAAACTTTTCATTTACTGAAATATTTATCTATTTAAAAATCACCTATTAAGTATAAAGAAAACCAAAATATTCATATTCCAAGCACTCAGAATTAACCTACATTAGTGCTTTTTTCAGTTATGTGAAGTATTAATTTATTATCCTTTTTTATTTAAAAATCAGAACACTACATACGAAACTTAAGTCTTCACTATTCCCCACCCTCAGAGGTGACCATTATGAGTTTTCTTTGTATCCATCCAGTCTTTTTTCCCTTTTTTTTTCAGTAGAAACTTTCAGTTCAGTTCAGTCGCTCAAAAACACACACCAAACCCAGCACTAGCACCGCCCTGTAGCTTTCAGGTCTACCTGAACAAAAGCTAGCACATCCCGAGTAGAAGGCCTGTGGTCACCTGCAACGCTACAAAGTTCCTCCTTTAGAGTATCTGCAGAGGGTCAAAAGCAGACTAAACAACGACAGTGAACGCTCAGCACAGCCAGAAATACAGTTTTTATCAAATAAGCTGCTTGAATACTATACTTCTCACTTTCGTTGGATTCAGCCTCAAAATCTAGACATGACAGGTGATACGGCAAAAACAAGACCTAGACAGAAGCAGTCTGCCCAGATCACAAGGCTGAGTAAAGATTAACAGCATCAGAACCTGAGTGACCAAATATCCTGGCTCTGAACTTTACTTTCTGATGTACCTCACTGATTTCCTGACAACAAAGTTAGCCTCAGACACAGTATTTCTGAATTCTTAACAATCACCTCCGTTCTCCCCACTGTCCATTTTATACTTATTAGTTAGTTCACTGCTCATTGCTGTTATAACAATTACTATATACATAGCTAAGTATATTTTGTTTGTGTTTTATTATCATGGTTCCCTGGAAATGGGAGAAATTTTGCAATTTTTATTTTTGTCTGTTTTTCTTCATAATTTATGCTTTTTGATTTTTAAAATCAAACTATTAAAACATGAATATATTCTCCTTATATGCTTTGTGGTTTGGATGTTTTACAAAGTGAATTCTCATACCAATCTGAATCACTTCATCCTATAAAACTGCTGTGAACAATCTGATATAATATAGTTAATACATAGTTTGGGTGAGTTTTTTGGGGAGAGAGTTGTTTTTCATTTCACTGTTTTTACATAAAATCAAAATAATGAGATATGTAACTGCTCTGCAACGTGCTTTTTTTTTTACTTAACATTGTACCTCAAGATCTTTCCAAGATAGTAAATACAACACAACCTCATTTTTAACACTGTTGTACTATATCCTTTTGCTTTTACTTAACAAGACACTATGATTGAACATTCATGATTTTTATTATTTTTGCAAACAGCAAACAATGTTTCAATGAACAACCTTATAAAGCCATCTTTGGCACAAGTCTAAAAAAAAAGCTGGCTTAAAACTCAAAACTCAGAAAACTACAATCATGGCATCAGATCTCATCACTTCGTGGCAAATAGATGGGGCAAAAGGAGAAACAGTGACAGATTTTATTTTCTTGGGCTCCAAAATCACTGCAGACTGTGACTGCAGCCATAGAATTAAAAGATGCTTGCTCCTTGAAAGAAAAGCTACGACAAACCTAGACAGTGTATTAAAAAGCAGATACATCACTCTGCTGACAAAGGGCTGTATAGTCAAAGCTATGGTTTTTCCAGCAGTCATGTACCGATGTGAGAGTTGAACCATAAAGAAGACTGAGCACCAAAGAACCGATGCTTTTGAACTGTGGTGCTGGAGAAGACTCTAGAGAGTCCCTTGGACTGCAAGGAGATCAAATCAGTCAATTCTAAAGGAAATCAACCCTGAATATTCATTGGAAAGACTGATGCTGAAGCCAAAGCTCCAATACTCTGGCCACCTGATGCAAAGAGTCGACTCACTGGAAAAGACCCTGACACTGGTAAAGACTGAGGGCAGGAGGAGAAGGAGAAGGAGGATGAGATGGTTGGATGGCATCATCAACACAGTGGACATGAGTTTGAGTAAACTCCAGGAGATAGTGAAGGACAGGGAAGCCTTGCGTGCTGCAGTCCATAGGGTGGAAAACAGTCGGACAAGACTTACCTACTGAACACAAATAGCAACAAATTTTCTGCAAGGCAGAGACTAGCATTGCCAGGTTAAGAGGTATCTGCATTTAAAAATTTGAGAAATTTTGCTAAATTGTTTTCTTAAAACATTCATCTACAATATACCAGAATACCTGTTTCCCCATAACTTCTAAACCATGTATTACCACTCTTGAACTATTAATGTAATAGTCAGAAGTCTCCTTGTCAGACAGTTGTCCCTTGGTATCCATGAAGGATTGATTCCAGGAACCCCTCAGATAGTAAATCTGCAGATGTTCAAGTCCCTTACATAAAATGGCATAGTATTTACATTATAACCTATGCACATTATCTGGTACATTTTTTAATAATTTTTCTTATTTGCTAATTTTTGGCTATGCTAGGTCTCCACTGCTGCATGGGAGCTAGTCTTCATTGCAGTGTGCCAGCTTCTCACTGCAGTGGCTTCTCCTGTTGTGGAGCACAAACTCTAGGGCATGTGGGCTTCAGCAGTTGCAGCACATCAGTTCAATAGTTGCAGTTCCCAGGCTCTAGAGTACAGGCTCAATAGCTGTGGTCCATGGGCTCAGCTGCTCTGTGGCATGTGAGATCTTCCTGGATCAGGGAGTGAACCCGTGTCTCCTGAATTGATGGGCAGATCCATCATCACTGAGCCACCAAGGAAGCTCCCCAGTATATTTTATATCATCTCTAGATTACTTAACCTAATATGAATGCTATGTGAACGGTTGTAAATACAATGTAAATGGTACGTAAATAGTTGCTTGTGGATGGCAAACTCAAGTTTTGCTTTTTGGAACTTTCCTAAATTAAAAAATATATTTTTGATTTGAGTGGTTGAATCCATGCATGCAGAACCTGTGAATCTGAAGGGCTGACTGTACCAGTACTTCATTTAGGATTTCTGCAGTTGTTATTTTCTTTTGTAATCTCTCTGTCAAACACCAGAATCATGCTAGCATCCGAGAACAAGTGGGAAAGCTTTCTGAGGTATATAATTCATTCGGCATGCTTTCCATTTTTATCTTCCTTAGTAACATACACTATGCCTCTTCTCTACGACAGCATCCAATCATGAGTCACCCAGCAACAAGCCAGCCCAGCTGGAGTCCTTTCCAGGGACTTTCTGTTTCAGATGTAGAAGAGAAATGGCCTCTAGGGTCACAGTCCAGGAAGAAAGTGGATTTGAGGCTATACGGATAGAGGCAACTATTTTGATAGCAGAGTCCCAGTTCCTGAGGCCCTACTTCGTACAATTCTTCCTATCTTGTCTCAGTTCAGTTTAGTCGCTCAGTCGTGTCCGACTCTTTGTGACCCATGGACTGCAGCATGCCAGGCCTCCCTGTCCATCACCAACTCCCAGTTCAGTCCAGTTCAGTCGATCAATCGTGTCTGACTCTTTGCGACCCCATGAATCGCAGCACGCCAGGCTTCCCTGTCCATCACCAACTCCCGGAGTTCACCCAGACCCACGTCCATCGAGTCAATGATGCCATCCAGCCATCTCATCCTCTGTCGTCCCCTTCTCCTCCTGCCCCCAATCCCTCCCAGCATCAGAGTCTTCTCCAATGAGTCAACTCTTCGCATGAGGTGGCCAAAGTACTGGAGTTTCAGCTTTAGCATCATTCCTTCCAAAGAACACCCAGGACTGATCTCCTTCAGAATGGACTGGTTGGATCTCCTTGCACTCCAAGGGACTCTCAAGAGTCTTCTCCAACACCACAGTTCAAAAGTATCAATTATTCGGCGCTCAGCCTTCTTCACAGTCCAATTCTCACATCCATACATGACCACTGGAAAAACCATAGCCTTGACTAGACGGACCTTTGTTGGCAAAGTAACGTCTCTGCTTTTGAATATGCTATCTAGGTTGGTCATAACTTTCCTTCCAAGGGGTAAGTGTCTTTTAATTTCATGGCTGCAGTCACCATCTGCAGTGATTTTGGAGCCCCAAAGAATAAAGTCTGACACTGTTTCCACTGTTTCCCCATCTGTTTCCCATGAAGTGATGGGACCGGATGCCATGATCTTTGTTTTCTGAATGTTGAGCTTTAAGCCAACTTTTTCACTCTCCACTTTCACTTTCATCAAGAGGCTTTTTAGTTCCTCTTCACTTTCTGCCATAAGGGTAGTGTCATCTGCATATCTAAGGTGATTGATATTTCTCCCAGAAATCTTGATTCCAGCTTGTGTTTCTTCCAGTCCAGCGTTTCTCATGATGTACTCTGCATAGAAGTTAAATAAGCAGGGTGACAATATACAGCCTTGACGTACTCCTTTTCCTATTTGGAACCAGTCTGTTGTTCCATGTCCAGTTCTAACTGTTGCTTCCTGACCTGCGTACAGATTTCTCAAGAGGCAGGTCAGGTGGTCTGGTATTTCCATCTCTTTCAGAATTTTCCACAGTTTATTGTGATCCACAGTCAAAGGCTTTGGCATAGTCAATAAAGCAGAAATAGATGTTTTTCTGGAACTCTCTTGCTTTTTCCATGATCCAGCAGATGTTGGCAATTTAATCTCTGGTTCCTCTGCCTTTTCTAAAACCAGCTTGAACATCAGGAAGTTCACGGTTCACATATTGCTGAAGCCTGGCTTGGAGAATTTTGAGTATTACTTCACTAGCGTGTGAGATGAGTGCAACTGTGCGGTAGTTTGAGCATTCTTTGGCATTGCCTTTCTTTGGGATTGGAATGAAAACTGACCTTTTCCAGTCCTGTGGCCACTGCTGAGTTTTCCAAATTTGCTGGCATATTGAGTGCAGCACTTTCACAGAATCATCTTTCAGGATCTGAAATAGCTCAACTGGAATTCCATCACCTCCACTAGCTTTGTTCATAGTGATGCTACTCAAACTCATGTCCATTGAGTCGGTGATGCCATCCAATCATCTTCTGTCGTCCCCTTCTCCTCCCGCCTTCAATCTTTCCCAGCATCAGGGTCTTTTCAAATGAGTCAGTTCTTCCCATCAAGTGGCCAAAGTATTGGCGTTTCAGCTTCAGCATCAGTCCTTCCAATGAATATTCAGGACTGATTTCCTTTAGGATGGACTGGTTGGATCTACTTGCTATCCAGGGGACTCTCAGGAGTCTTCTCCAACACCACAGTTCAAAAGCATCAATTCTTCAGTGCTTAGCTTTCTTTATAGTCCAACTCTCACATCCACACATGACTACTGGAAAAACCAAAGCTTTGATTAGATGGACCTTTGCTGGCAAAGTAATGTCTCTGCTTTTTAATATGCTGTCTAGGTTGGTCATACCTTTTCTTTCAAAGAGCAAGCATCTTTTAATTTCATGGCTGTACTCACCATCTGCTTGTCTATCTCCCCACTATTCCTTCCAGTCAAGTAGCCAATACATTTATTTCCTTTTTTACTTTACTCTTTTGAGTTGGGTTTCTGTCACTTGAAACAGAAAGCATTCTTATTACAAAATCATACCTCTTGATTAGAAGGACCATCAGGAAATGTTCAGGATTAAACCACACCAATGTCTATGACTTACTTTGAAAAGCATTAAAATATAGGATGAATTGATGGGTGAATATCAGGATGACTATAAGGCAAACAGAGCAAATATATTAAGCAGAGAATCTAGGTATGAATATACATGAATGTCCACTGAAAAATTCTTTCAACTTATTTGTATTTACGAACAGTTTTCATGATAAAATATTGGGGGGGAAATCAACAACACGAGTTAACACAAGTTATATCAGCATTAATTCGGACTTTATGCAATGATTACAACGAGCTACTGTAGGACTACTAAGAAAAGGGTTTAAGGTTTAAGAAAGCTGGCTCTGCAATAAAGTGGCAATTATTTATTCTCTCTGTGAAACAGACTTGGAAGAAAGGCAAAAAGGCAGGATGTGTCTCAAGTCAATAAATGTCCTTTCCCACTGAATTCCTTTCTGGAGCAACTTGCAATGGAACACACAAAGCCAACATTACTGCTGTCATGACCAGTACATGGTTAAACAGTGACCATAAAGTGACTCAAACTGAAGGAACACATACACACATACATGTGAGCATGCACGACTGAGAGATGTGTTGGCATCACCTGACTATTCAGTGACTTGAATTTTCTCCCAGCACTTTTTCATATAGTTCACCAGACCCATTAGTAATTCTAAGCAATATAACTTTCATTCCACATAGCTATTAATACCTCCCTGTGATAGAGACAGTTTCCTAATCCATATGCATTTTCTCCTTCTTTTTTTACTAATAGTATTCTGATTTGGAGCAACAATAGGCACAGCTTCTCTACTTCTAGAGCTGACCAATGAGACATGCAAAAGCCATCAGGTTGAGGCCGCTGGGAAAGCTTTCTGAAGAGAAGGAACTGACATATCTAGGAAAGCTGCCTTCTTTCCTCAAAGATCTGATAGCTGGAGTTCCTTCCTGCAGTCATTCTGTGACCCTGGAGCTATAGGAAAAATGGAATCCATTTGCTAAATACAGACACAGAAGAGGCTGGTTCCCTGATGACTTCATACTAGGGGTAGCCTGCCCTCCTCTAGACAGACATCTTTTGCAAGACAGACTAAACCTCAAAGTTGTCATTATTGTTAACTATCTTTTACCAGCTGCCAAATAGTTCCTAATAGGTCCCGATAGGATTGATGCTTTTGAACTCTGGTGTTGGAGAAGAGTCTTGAGAGTCCCTTGGACTGCAAGGAGATCAAACCAGTCAATCCTCAAGGAAATCAGTCCTGAGTATTCATTGGAAGGACTGATGCTGAAGCTGAAGCTCTAATACTTGGGCCACCTGATGCAAAGAGCCAACTCACTGGAAAAGGCCCTGATGCTGAGAAAAATAGAAGGCGAGAGGAGAAGGGGATGACAGAGGACGAGATGGTTGCATGGCATCACTGACTCAATGGACATGAGTTTAAGCCAACTCTGGGAGATGGTGAAGGACAGGGAAGCCTGGCGTGCTTCAGTCCATGAAATCACGAAGAGTCAGACACGACTGAGTGATTGAACAACAACAGATAGGTCACCTTATCTAAAATGGTTAAAACTTGCACCCAACTGCAATTCATGTCTAGACCCATTTCACAAATTGGGGTATGTAAGACTCTCTACAAACTAAATATAAGAACTTCAGAAAATGCTACCCACCATAAATGGAAAAATGGTATCTCAAAGTCTATCACTACACTTCACTGAAAGAATGTATTGTTTTCCATTTTTTTTCCTTTTCTCCAGCCTTCTCTGAACATTTCCACAATCTGCTCTTTGGAAAGTCAGTTCACAGGTCTTCATTCAGAAGGCATCCACAATTACTTTCCTGCATTTCTTTGACTATTAAAAGCATGCCAAAATATAAATGCAATGTTGAGTCCTGACATGAATCTTGGAATAGAAAAAAGACATTAGTGGAAAAACTGGGCAAATCCAAATGAAGTTTGGAGTAATAAACTCCAAGTAAACAAAAATTTACTTAGTAAACTAATATGAAATACAAATATTAATTTCTTAGCTTTGATAAATGCACCATGTCAACATTAGAGGAAGCAGGGTAAAGGTCATATAGAAACACTATATACCATATTTGCAACTCATCTATAAATATTATTTCAAATAAGAAGCTTAAAACAAAAAACAGGCCAAATTAGCTAACTTTCCCTCAAACCAGGGTTCAAAATCACAGATGTTGTTTAGTCACTAAGTCATGTCTAACTCTTTTGTGATCCCAGGGACTGTAGCCTGCCAGGCTCCTCCTCTGTCCATGGGATTTTTCCAGGCAAGAATACTAAAGTGGGTTGCCATTTCCTTCTCCAGGGGATTTTCCTGATCCAGGGATCAAACCCACATATCCTGTGCTGGCAGGCAGATTCTTTACCACTGAGCCACCAGTGAAGCCCCAAATTACAGATAACAGTTTTAAATACCCAAGTCATAAACTGCTTTTTCTTTTCTTCTTAATTTCAGGGCAAAACAACAGTATGTAAGCTGTAGAGGGCATCTGGATCTCATTTACTCCCCATCTCCAAAAATCAGAACATCACAGAAGAGCCCAAGAGCTAGGAAACACTGTTAAAATACTGTGCCCTATTGATGCAACAACACAGTCATCCCAAATATATGTGAAAATAAGCAGGCAGAGGCTTGCTTTTCAAAATGTCGTTTTTACAAAAGACCTACCCGTTTTCAGTAACTGAAAGAAATTTGAAGAAGGTTTTTGCTTTTATGAAAAAAAGATGAAAAACAAAGATAGCCACCATCTGTTTTACAGTGGAGCAATGAGTGGCACTGCCAAGCTCGTTCCTGGTAACTACACTCAGCATCTCAGCAACAGCTTTGAACTGTGTCTGTGAGCATCTCTGCTTTAGCCTGATTTACTTTGTGCCTCTGTTAGCAAGATGTGTTTTGAAGTAATTGTTTCTTCACTTATGCCATTTCAGTTTACAAAAGTTTTCCTGGGAAGGCCCTACTTTCTAAGAGCTGGGTGAAATCCATAAATAGTCCTCCACCCCTGGTTCAGAAATAAGGTCATAAAAAAATAAGTAAGCAAACCCTTTTTACTTCTATAAGCACCAAACCAAGCTTCCCTGGCCAGCATCCCAGTAAGTATACTGAAGGTGAAACTTCACATCTTCATACATACAAGGTCATATCTTGCTCTGCATATTGAGTTCTCCTAAGGCAGGGACCATGAAAAATTTTATTTTCTTGGGCTCCAAAATCACTGAGGATGGTGACTGCAGCCATGAAATTAAAAGATGCTTGCTCCCTGGAAGAAAAGCTATGACAAACCTAGTCAGCATACTAAAAAGCAGAAACATTACTTTGCCGACAAAGGTTGGTATAGTCAAAGCTATGGTTTTTCCAGTAGTCATGTACACATGTCAGAATTGGACCATAAAGGATGAACATCAAAGAACTGATCCTTTCAAACTGCAGTGTTGGAGAAAACTCTTTGAGAGTCCGTTGGGCTGCAAGGAGATCAAATCAGTTAATCCTAAAGGAAATCAATCCTGAATATCCACTGGAAGGACTGAGCTGAAGCTGAAGCTCCAATACTTGGCCACCTGATGCAAAGAGCCGACTTACTGGAAAAGACTCCGATGCTGAGAAAGATAAGGCAGGAGGAGAAGGAGACGATAGAGGATGAGATGGTTGGATGGCATCACTGACTCAATGGATATAAGTCTGAGCAAGTTCTGGGAGATGGTGAAGGCTGGTGTGTTGCAGTCCATGAGGTCACAAAAAGTCGGATCCAACTGAGCGACTGAACAACAACAACAAAGGCAGGGACAATTACTATTTCTGTAGATCTGTAAACCAAAAACAGAACCATGGGTACTGGCCAGTAAACATCACCTGAAGAGAGAATCTGCCTCTGTGAGGCTTTACTTAAGCCCTCTCAGTAGAACATCACTATGATTAACCACTTTCCCACCATTTAGCTTACAAATGTGAGTCTTCATTCTCTGAACACCCATAGCCCACAGTTTCACCTATAATTATTGTCTATTCATTCAACAAATAATTAGTGCAAGCAGTGTTTCACAACAGCTAACAACAGCGGTCACATTTACTGAGTACTGACTATGTGCCAGACACTGACCTAAGCACTAGGGCAAGCAATGTGGGAAATGACAACCAAAAAATGGTCCCAACTCTTTGGTAATTTCCAGGTGCCAACAAAGAAGGCCCTTTCTTATGAGCCCTTTAACAAGGAAGAAATCTCACCTATACATGTTATAGAACTCCAGCACAGGAGCTCCTCGGTCAGACTTTTTGCTAAAGCACACCCCATTCAGTGACTCATAAAGGGTGCATGGAAAGTCAAACTATGAGATCTTGCATGTGTGAAATGTTTTTATCCCTCCCTCACCTGCCTGAGAATTTGGTTGGATAAAGGATTCTGAGTGGGAATCCATTTTCTTTTAGTAAGCACTATTTGCTCCATTATCCTCTAGCGTCCAATCTTATGATTCCTGACTTTATTTTATTTGTAGATATCCTTTTCTCTTTATAGTGCTCAAAAATGTCATGATGCTATGCCACACATGCATATTTTTAAATTAATTGTGCTGGATTTTTGGAGGGTTGTTTTAATCTGGAAACAGAGACTTTTTGAGAAACTGTATTTTATATTGGATGATTTCTTCATCCCAACAAATAATAACCACTCACTATCCCTTCTTGTTACAGACATCTACAATAGGTCACTCAGTCCTCCACATTCCCTCAAGATTTTGGCTTCTGGATCATTGTCTCTTTGCTATTACTACTCCGAACTTAATTCATGATGATCTCAATACGCACTGACCTTCTACTATCCTTACCTCCCAGTTCCTTTACTCCTATCTTCCAATGATGTCCTCTATCCCAGGGGTCCCCAACCCCTGGGTGACAACCAGTACTGGTCTATGGCTTGTTAGGAACCAGGCTGCACAGCAAGAGATGAGTCGTGAGCAAGTGAAGCCTCATGTGTATTAATAGCCACTCTCCACTGCTGGCATTACTGGAGCTCGAAACCTACTGCACTTATATCATTTCAAAACCATTCTCCCCACCCCCAACTCTGGTCTTCTAGGAAATCAGTCTCTGGTGCCAAAAAGATTGGAGACCACTGCTCTATCCTACCTCTGCCACTCCCTCCCCAACTGCCCACATCCAAGGAGCTTAATACATCTTAAGGTAAAACATTCAACATGGTAACTGGGTCTCATCTTAAATTCAACCAAATGGGCACCTGGTGCTATCTGGCAATCCAAAAATATTTCCTTATTCATCTCATTTTCCCTCACTCTCCTGGATGAATTTCACACCTGCTTTCTCCTCAAACTTCCAACACCTCTCTCACTTTTCATTTTTAGCTGAAGACCTTCCTTCTTATTTAACTGAGCATATGAAGTAATAAGAAGAGAACTTTCACTCTGTCCCACTACCAAGCTAACAATGCCCCAGTACTTGGGTTAGTTTAATCACCACAGATGAACCGTTGTCCACGTCCCTATCTAGCTTGAGGCCAACATATCCATATTGTCCCTTCTCTCTCTTAATCATCAATTTGTTTCTCTGTACTCCAACATCCTGTTAACTTACAAACATGCTATCTGCCCACCTAAAGACAAAAAGAACTTTAGCATTTCATGCTCCTCCAGCCACAGCCCTATTACTCTGCTCTCCCTTATAACAATCCTTGAAATAACATCACTATAACTCTTTATACTCACTGTCTCCAATTTCTCTCCTAGATTCTCCTGAATCCACTACACCAAAACTGTTTTGTCAAGGCCATCAACGACCTCCGTATTACTAAATCTAATTGTCTATGCTAACATTTATCATTAGACCATAACTGTCCTTGATTCTTCCCTTATTTCAGGAGGTAGGAATCCATTTTCCCTCAAACTCTGGAAGACATTGGTACACTGTCTTTTCTACACAGGAAATCCCAGAGTTTGGATGCCGGTCCTCTTCTCTATCTACATTTACTCCCTGGGTTTCTATCCAGTCAAGTTTAAAAAAAACAAACAAACTTGGAGTCATCAGTAATATGAGTGGTATTTCCAGTTCCAATCTCTCTCCTGAACTCCAGTCTAATATATCCAACTGCTAATGCAGTATCTCCACTTTGATATCAATTAGGAAACTCAAAATGAACAAGGCCAAAATTGAACCCTTTTTCCACAAGCCTACTCTTATTCCAGTGTTTCCAATATGAGTAACTGGCAACTCCATTCTTCCAACTGCTGAGTCTCAAAACTGCCTATGCCTTCTAACATTATTGTTCCTTCCCTATTTCATCCCCAAGACTTATTTCTCACCATTCCGTATTATGATTTTTTACTGTTTTTATCTCTCTCCCCTTACAAAGAAGCTCTTGGAGGGCAGACGTCTGTCTTATCTGTCTGAATTCACAGCATCCAGCACAGTATATATTGGAATTTGCATAAAGAGGCAGTGAAATTTAAACTATTAAACAAGTCCAAAGCAGGATCAGATTCCTCTGCAGGAAAAGATCTTAAGTAGGAAAGCATATTTCAACTATTTCCATTGGTTCCTTAGTACAAACAAAGATAGTTATTTTGTTGGTAAAGAGTCCGCCTGCATGCAGGAGACCCACGGTCCATTCCTGGGTCGGTAAGATTTGCTGGAAAAGGGATAGACTACCCACTCCAGTATTCTTGGGCTTCCCTTGTGGTTCAGCTGGTAAAGAATCCACCTCCAATGCAAGAAACCTGGATTTGATCCCTCTGTTGGGAAGATACCCTGGAGAAGGGAAAGGCTACCCACTCCAGTATTCTGGTCTGGAGAATTCCACAGACTGTATACTCAAACATGACTGAGTGACTTTCACTTCAGTTATTTTAATAACTCCAAAATCTCAGTGGCTTGAAAACAGGCTTATTTCTTGCTCAGTCTACATGTCAAAGATAGGTCATCTGGAAGCTAGTTCTGGTTCCCAGATTAAGACTAGTCACCATCTGGAGCACACAATCACCAAAACAGAGGGAAAGAGAGTGGCAAGTTACACACCAGAAGCTTTTACCATGAAGGGATACACATCATTCCTGTGCACATTTCACTAACCAAAAGCAACTAACAAGGCCATACTCAACTTCAAGGGGGCAAGCAAGTACAACTGTACCATGTGCCCAGGAGACAGAAACCCAAGATATTTGATGGACAGCACTGATGACTACCATGAGTGGCTTCCAGATCTAAGTAACAATATTTTAACTCGTGATCTCTATACCTAGTCTGTGAAGATTAACCCCATTGCTAGAATAGTGCCACTCACTTGCAAAGTACCATCTATGGGTCTTTAGGAATGTAACTTCACCAGTTAGGCCTGCCTCTTTAATCACTCAGGAGTCGGAGTGTAGCAAAGAAGCCCAAATATGGGTGATAGCAAAGTACTGAGAACAAACCTGGTAGGAACATTCAGCGTCATAATCAGGGAAAGGCTTGACTGAATGAGCAAAAAAAGTATGTTCAGTTAAAAACGGAAGGGAAAGGAAATTCGTCAAATTTCTTTTACCAAAGGTATACAAACACCAGGCCTTGAGGTACCTGGTACTATCCCTGTCCGACGACTAACAAGTTTCACTCAAACCACATGGCAGAAAATTCGAAATTTGAATATGATTAGTAAAGTTAGTAAACGTTAATGTTTTTAACAAAACAAAACAAAAAAATACTTACCAAAAAAAAAAAAAAGCATGCTGCCATGCTACTAGAAGCAAGGAAGGAAGCAGTTATTTTAGAGATGGATTTTACTGGGAAGCTTTTTTTTCCTTAAAAGACTCCAGACATCAAAGCTCAAGATGATAGGGACAAATCTCAAGTCTACAAAGGCCTTGAATTTAAAGGGTGGCTGCCCAAGTTCTAAGTACCCAGAGCAGTTTCTATTGTATTCAACATTCAAATACTTTGTAACAGTGAAACTGGCTGCCAGAAACGTTAAAACAGACTGGAGATGGTTACCACAAGCAGCTAAACAATTGGAACCTTAAAGCCCAATGGAATTCCACTGCAGAGCTGAAGAGGAATCCAACTATGTCACCTGTCACCAGCCAAATCAGAAGCAACCAAGACTCCCAAATGAAACCAAGGGTATCTAGTCCCACCTCCTCTATCCTTTATTCAACAAACATGCGTTAGTAGCTGGCGTGGAAGAAGGAATGTCAATAAGTATGAGAAGGACATGATTCTAAGATTTAGCTCTTATTCGTCACGAATCTGGTGGAGTTCAAACAAGATAAAAACATAACAAAGCGATAAAAAACATTTTCGAGCAAAAATTTTAAAATACAATGCCTTAAATACCGTAACAAAGATATAGGAAAGACTGTTTTCACAGGTAAGTTGAGAACCTTCTTTCATAGGAACACTGTATTTGCTTTGCTAAAGAGCTAGAATCGAGAAAAAGCGAACAAAACAAACAAAAATCCTCTTCTGGCTTAATGACAATTTAGCAGAACCAAAGCCCATTTCTCTCTCTTCCTCCATTCCTCTCAACGGTCTCTGCCACAACCCCTCCATTATTTCATCATCCGCACTTCGCTGACGGCCCCAACCCAGTTCCATCACAAACGATACCAAGACTATTAAGGTCAGTCCCAAAGGCACAGAGAGTAGAAATAAATCTTCATATACAGAAAAGCAGCGGGGACTCTCCCTGTACTGAGGCACCCCGGGGCCTTTATCTCTAGGTTCTGTGGCCTGGGGTCCGCAGCTTTCGGGGATTCTGGCCCCCCTTCCCTACGCAGTTTTTGCCTCCTGCGCCCCTAACGACCTCCACCTCTCCTCAATCTGAGCTCCTCATCATGGAGTGAGGGAGCGACTCAGGACAGGGCAGTGGGGAAGTGCGGAAACGCGCAGTATGGAAGATGCGGTCCGGGTGGGTGTTTGTGTAGGGGGAGCGAGGGGGCAGACGCAATGCAGAGGAAAGGTTCTAAACGAGACCTGCTCCTTCAGGGGAGCAAGGCAGGTCAGCCATTTCTAGGTAAACCAATATGGGGTTCTATACAGGGGAGCTATTGTGAGGGGACGTCTTCAATGATGGCCATTTCTGGGAGAAATATTCTACGGGGAAGGCAAGTGAGTTAATCAGCCACTGTGCAGGTCCTCGATAAGAGAATCTTTTCATGGTGAAATGTTCTGTGGGGGTGGGGATGTCATAGCACGGGGGTCTTCACAGGGGATCCGTTGTGGGGTTGTCGACAAGGAAGCCATTGTGGGAGCCTCGGCACCAGGCGCCGTTCCTCGGGAAACGTTCCTCAGGAAACTGTTCAGGGAAAAACCGTCCGCTAGGAAGCCATATCGGACCACGCCCTTCGGCGAGCGGCGTCGCCAGACCCCAACAGCCCGCAACCCCTCGCCCGCCCCTTTGAGGCCTCGTCCCCCTGTACCTGACGGAGGGCGACCCTCGGCCAAGGCCGCCGAGGGAGCGCGCCCGGGTCAGCCCCACCCGGTGCGGGGGATATGCGTCCATTGCAGTCGACAGCGGAGGAGGACCGAGCCGCTGCGAGGGTCGCTCAAGCCTGAGGGGCGGCTTCAGGCCCACTTCTGCCAGGCGGGGCGGCTGGGCGTGCCGGGTGGGCGGGGGGCGCAGCGTGCAGGAGCACGGCGGGGGCGGAGCCCGACGGGCGCAAAGGGCGCGGATGTGGGCGTCTGCAGTGGGTAGGGGGCGGGCACAGGGCCGCAGGGCCGAGTCCTCCTTAAGCTTCGAGGCGGTTGCGTCGGATGCTGCGAGCGCGGTTGCCCAGAATTAAGGCTACCACGCCGCTGCTCTGCCCTGTCTTCAGGCTCCCTATCGTGGAGTCGGATTCTGCGGCGCTGCCAGCCACGCACACAGGCGCTCCCAGGGGCGGGGCCTCGTTCCGCCCCGCCCCGCTCAGCCGCCCTCGGCCTCCTGCAGAACCTTCAGAAGTTGCTGCACCTCGCCGGCGCGGGGGCAGACTCGAATGCCGCTTGGGTGCTCGGATCGCGTACCCCGGTCTCCCCGGAGGGTACCTTGCTGCAGTTTCTACACCCGCTGCTAATCAACTACGCATCCTCCCTTCAAACATTCAGC
Source organism: Bos mutus (assembly GCF_027580195.1). Taxonomy (NCBI): domain Eukaryota; kingdom Metazoa; phylum Chordata; class Mammalia; order Artiodactyla; family Bovidae; genus Bos; species Bos mutus. The sequence continues at coordinate 36,269,226 of NC_091629.1, read as the reverse complement.
CGATTTCTAGCCGACCTCGGGTTAGCAATGCGCGCCTAACCTTGCACAGACGTTAGGGGCTCACAGGGGCCCAGAGGATCCCTGCCTTTTACAGTTCAGATTCTAAGTCCACCCGTTTCCAACCACAGGGCAATGTGTAAGAAAGCAAAAGAGCCTCAGTCTTATGTATAATTCACAGAGTTTCCAGGCATTATATATATATATGGGATATATTTAATGATTTTGTTCTGCGTCATATACTGACTTTGTCAGGATGCCCTAAATGTCCTATATTCGTCTTTTTACAGTCAATTGGGCTTCCCTGGTGGTTCAGGCGGTAAAGAATCTGCCTGCAACGTGGGAGACCCGGGTTCCATTCCTGAGTTGGGAAGATACCCTCGAGAAGGAAATGGCAACCCACTCCAGTATTCTTGCCTGGAGAATCCCTTGGTGAGAGGAGCCCGGCGGGCTATAGCCCATGGGGTCTCAAAGAGTCTGACGAGGACGAGCGACTAACACTTTCACTCTTTAACACTTCTTTCTGCCACAGTATTTTGTTCTTAAATTACTAGCTGAAAGTCCTTTCTCTACAAATAAAAGATTTGATCAATCTCTATGGTTTCTCCAATGAGTTTGGCTGAGGGAACACCAAAAGAAGGAACTAGAAATTAAAAGTACTTGTTTTTCATATTCAAGAAAGGAAAAGATTTTCTGGCTCAAGTTCCAAGTCCTGAACAAGAAATCACTTCACATCAGTACACTGGCTCTGCAAACCAACCAATCAGCAACAGCCTCACTCCAGTGGCTTCTGAAAATCAGCCATTCAACAACAGTTTCACTCCAGTACCTAGGCTTCTGAAAGTTGCTAAATCAAAGTCAGCCTAAATCAATGTCAGCCTCAGCCAATCATTGACAGCTCCATGCTTCTAGGCGACAACCAATCAGCAAGTGCCTCACTGCGGGGACCAGGCTTCTAAAGGTTTAGTAGACCCTCAGCAGCGTTACTATAATAACCGTGAGGAGGAAGCTGGAACTCAGTCGGTGTACGCTCACGCTTCTGAAATACCGCCAATCCCTAAAAGCAAGCTTCCCAAAACATTGTGTAAGATCCGTTATGACTTTGTTAAACGAAAATGTTCCTTACAAGTGCAGTTCTTCTTTGTAGGCAGACCGTTCACCTTTGAGTTCAATTTGCTTTTCTTAAATTCAAGTTCCCAACCCTTTCGTGACTCAATTCCCACGTACGAGTTTGGACTTTGTGACAGATGCAATGATGCAGACATTAGATGTATTAAATACTTTTTCAATTTTTGTATTGGTCACTAGTATCAATGTTTTTTGTTTTACAATGCAATCGGTTTATTCACAAAGCTGTGCAATCATTTTAGCTGTACCACGATCATTTTAGAACATTTCCAGCTCTCCAAAAAGAAACCATTTAGTCGTCACTCCCCCATTTCTTCCCAACTATCCCAATACTGCTGCTGCTGCTGCTGCTGCTGCTAAGTCGCTTCAGTCGTGTCCGACTCCGTGCGACCCCATAGACGGCAGCCCACCAGGCTTCCCCGTCCCTGGGATTCTCAAGGCAAGAACACTGGAGTGGGTTGCCATTTCCTTCTCCAATGCATGAGAGTGAAAAGTGAAAGTGAAGTCGCTCAGTCGTGTCCGACTCTTAGCGACCCCATGGACTGTAGCCCACCAGGCTCCTCCATCCATGGGATTTTCCAGACAAGAGTACTGGAGTGGGGTGCCATTGCCTTCTCCGATCCCAACACTAGGCAACCACTAATTTCTCTGTCTCTGGCTTTGCCTATTTTGAACGTTTCACATAAATGAAATCATATAGTATGTAGTCCTTTGTGTCCAACTCTTCATTTAGCATAGTGTTTGCAAGGCTCATTCGTGTTGTAGTATTGTACAAAGGTTTCATTTCTATGGTTGAATAATACTCTTATTACATGGATATCACATCTTTCTTATCCATTTATCAGTTGATGGACATTTGGGTTCTTTTCATTTTTTAACTTTTTTTTTTTTAGTGAATGCTGCTGTGAACATTCATGTACAAGTTTTTTGGTGGGTATATGATTCAAGTCTCTTGGGAATATAACTTAGGAGTGGAATTGCTGGGTAATTTTATTTACCTTTGGAAGAATTTTCAAACTGTTTTCCAAAGCAGTTGTACCACTTACAGCCCTACTCTGGTAGCTCAGATGGTAAAGAATCTGCCTGCAATGTGGGAGATTTGGGTTCTGTCCCTGGGTTGGGAAGATTTCCTGTAGGAGGGCACGGCAACCCACTCCAGTATTCTTGCCTTGGAGAATCAGCGTGAACAGAGGAGCCTGGCGGGCCCCAGTCCATGGGGTTGCAAAGAGTGGGACACAACTGAGTGACTAAGCATAGAACACAATTCTTTATTTATCCTAAATACAAGTCCCTTATTAGATCTACAATTTGCAAAAATTTTCTCACACTCTGTGGGTTGTCTTTTCACATCTCTGATGGTGTCCTGTGAACCACATAATTTTTAATTTTGTTGATATCGAATTTATCTATTTTGTCTTTTTTGCTTGTGCCTTTGGTGTCATATCTAAGAAACCATTGCCTAACCCAGGGATTTAATCCCTGACATTTTCTTCTGAGTTAGTAGCTTTGGCTCTTATATATAGGTATTTGATCCATTTGATATGGAAATTTTGTATTTGATGTGAGGTAGAGGTTCAGCTTCATTCTTTTGCTTGTGGCTATCTAGTTGTCTCAGAACCATTTCTTTTCCCATTAAGTTGTCTTCTCACCCTTGTTGAAAATAAATTGAATTACCTCTCTTTTTATTTGCTGTATTAAACCTCTAAATGCCAAAATGCAAGTGTGAATTTCATGATAAATTTTCTGAACAGTGGACATTATCAAATGAGGAAAAAGTCTTCTTGAAGCTCTCTGTGGGGTATGCAAATGTTCATTCAATATTGAAAATGATAGAAAGTCTGACATAAACCAGCATATAATAACAGCTAAGCGTAAAAGATGCGTGATTTCTTCAACTTGAATCATAGAAAGTGATAAAATAAAAATTTGATTATGAGAAATCTAGATGAAGAACATAAAATAATCACAGCAGAAGTTGTAGCAGCCTCCCACATTGTATACTGTCATCAGTCTTTCAGCTTGAATGACTCTTTGAATGTATTGCTACCAGTATTTTCTAATTCCAAAACTGGAAGCAAAATGTCAAATGCCAGGACAACACCTACTGCAATAATTTAAAATGTAATAACTCCATTTACTACTTCAGTGATTATCAAAGCCCTAAATGCCTCATCTTTTTTATGGATTCAAGCAATGACAATGCAGAGAAATTCACTTGTACAATACCTTTCTTGTGAAAAGGCTCACTTGTAAGGTTATTTTTAGTAAAAACTCTTCCAGATGAGACTTCAGAAACAAGAGCAAAATTTGCAGAGGAAAAAACTCTTTCCTTTTGAATTAGGAATTAAAGAGGAAAATTGTACTGCTTTTGGTGGAGATGATACAAATGATGCCAGATGTTTGCATAAAGGTGCAAACATTGTTTATTCAAAGTTGAAGTAAAACACGAATGTTTCTTTGGAAGCCGTTTGGCTATCTGCCTCATATACTGCATCAGATCAGATCAGATCAGATCAGTCACTCAGTCGTGTCCGACTCTTTGCGACCCCATGAATTGCAGCACGCCAGGCCCCCCTGTCCATCACAAACTCCCGGAGTTCACTCAGACTCACGTCCATCGAGTCAGTGATGCCATCCAGCCATCTCATCCTCTGTTGTCCCCTTCTCCTCCTGCCCCCAATCCCTCCCAGCATCAGAGTCTTTTCCAATGAGTCAGCTCTTCACATGAGGTGGCCAAAGTACTGGAGTTTCAGCTTTAATATCATTCCCTCCAAAGAAATCCCAGGGCTGATCTCCTTCAGAGTGGACTGGTTGGATCTCCTTGCAGTCCAAGGGACTCTCAAGAGTCTTCAAGACCACAGTTCAAAAGCATCAATTCTTTGGCGCTCAGCTTTCTTCACAGTCCAACTCTCACATCCATACATGACCACTGGAAAAACCATAGCCTTGACTAGATGGACCTTTGTTGGCAAAGTAACGTCTCTGCTTTTGAATGTGCTATCTAGGTTGGTCATAACTTTCCTTCCAAGGGGTAAGTGTCTTTTAATTTCATGGCTGCAGTCACCATCTGCAGTGATTTTGGAGCCCCCCCAAAAATAAAGTCTGACACTGTTTCCACTGTTTCCCCATCTATTTCCCATGAAGTGATGGGACCGGATGCCATGCTCTTTGTTTTCTGAATGTTGACCTTTAAGCCAATTTTTCCACTCTCCACTTTCACTTTCATCAAGAGGCTTTTTAGTTCCTCTTCACTTTCTGCCATAAGGATGGTGTCATCTGCATATCTGAGGTGATTGATATTTCTCCCAGCAATCTTGATTCCAGCTTGTGTTTCTTCCAGTCCAGCGTTTCTCATGATGTACTCTGCATAGAAGTTAAATAAGCAGGGTGACAATATACAGCCTTGACGTACTCCTTTTCCTATTTGGAACCAGTCTGTTGTTCCATGTACAGTTCTAACTGTTGCTTCCTGACCTGCGTACAGATTTCTCAAGAGGCAGGTCAGGTGGTCTGGTATTCCCATCTCTTTCAGAATTTTCCACAGTTTATTGTGATCCACATAGTCAAAGGCTTTGGCATAGTCAATAAAGCAGAAATAGATGTTTTTCTGGAACTCTCTTCCTTTTTCCATGATCCAGTGGATGCTGGCAATTTGATCTCTGGTTCTTCTGCCTTTTCTAAAACCAGCTTGAACATCAGGAAGTTCACGGTTCAGGTATTGCGGAAGCCTGGCTTGGAGAATTTTGAGCATTACTTTACTAGCATGTGAGATGAGTGCAATTGTGCGGTAGTTTGAGCATTCTTTGGCATTGCCTTTCTCTGGGATTGGAATGAAAACTGACCTTTCCCAGTCCTGTGGCCACTGCTGAGTTTTCCAAATTTGCTGGCATATTGAGTGCAGCACTTTCACAGCATCATCTTTCAGGATTTGAAAGAGCTCAACTGGAATTCCATCACCTCCACTAGCTTTGTTCGTAGTGATGCTTTCTAAGGCCCACTTGACTTCACATTCCAGGATGTCTGGCTCTAGGTCAGTGATCACACCATCCTGATTATTTGGATCACAGTGTATAATATCTGTTTAGCAATGGATTATGCAAACAGAAACTATCGCTGTTGAAGCATTCTATTGCTTAAAGGAATTGTAGAATGCACTAAAGGAATGATTAGTAAAGATTTTATCCCTTTAAGTATCAAAACTGTTTTTAAAGGAGACTGGAAAAGAAATCCTGACTTGAAGTGGATAATTATTACAGTACTTGTCATGACTACCTTTTGAAATGGATTTCATCTCATTAAGAATTTGATTGCTTTACAAGACTATTACTACTCTTATGGCATGGGAACAAGTGGAATCATCATGTGTAGCGTTGAAGAAGAAAGGAAGAAACATTGATGACAATGTTCTTTTTCTGTAGAAAACATTTTTAAAAGTTATTGATCAAGAGATGCAGCATAAATCCAAAAAATGAAAAACCATCTCATTCCACGAAAGGTGGTGTTTGCTTCAACAAGCCATATTTGAAGAGCAGTTTTCAGGGTTGTTAACTTTATCTAGTGTTCAGTTCAGCTCAGTTCAGTTGCTCAGTCGTGTCCAACTCTTTGCTGCTGCTGCTGCTAAGTCACTTCAGTCGTGTCCGACTCTGTGCGACCCCATAGACGGCAGCCCACCAAGCTCCCCCGTCCTTGGGATTCTCCAGGCAAGAACACTGGAGTGGGTTGCCATTTCCTTTTCCAATGCATTAAAGTGAAAAGTGAAAGTGAAGTCGCTCAGTCCTGTCCGACTCTTATCGAACCCATGGACTGCAGCCTACCAGGCTCCTCTGCCCATGGGATTTTCCAGGCAAGAGTATTGGAGTGGGGTGCCATTGCCTGCCCAACTCTTTGCGACCCCATGAACCACAGAATGCCAGGCCTCCCTGTCCATCACCAACTCCCAGAGTTCACCCAAACTCATGTCCATCGAGTCGGTGATGCCATCCAGCCATCTCATCCTCTGTCGTCCCCTTCTCCTCCTGCCCCCAATCCCTCCCAGGATCAGAGTCTTTTCCAGTGAGTCAGCTCTTCACATGAGGTGGCCAAAGTACTGGAGTTTCAGCTTTAGCATCAGTCCTTCCAAAGAACACCCAGGACTGATCTCCTTTATGATGGACTGGTTGGATCTCCCTGCAATCCAAGGGACTCTCAAGAGTCTTCTCCAACACCACAGTTCAAAAGCATCAATTCTTCGGTGCTCAGCTTTCTTCACAGTCCAACTCTCACATCCATACATGACCACTGGAAAAACCATAGCCTTGACTATGTTGACCTTGACCTTTGTTGGCAAAGTAATGTCTCTGCTTTTGAATATGCTATGTAGGTTGGTCATAACTTTCCTTCCAAGGAGCAAGCGTCTTTTAATTTCACGGCTGCAGTCACCATCTGCAGTGATTTTGGAGCCCCAAAAAATAAAGTCTGACACTGTTTCCACTGTTTTCCCATCTGTTTCCCATGAAGTGGTTCTGAATGTTGAGCTTTAAGCCAACTTTTTCACTCTCCACTTTCACTTTCATCAAGAGGCTTTTTAGTTCCTCTTCACTTTCTGCCATAAGGGTGGTGTCATCTACATATCTGAGGTGATTGATATTTCTCCCAGAAATCTTGATTCCAGCTTGTGTTTCTTCCAGTCCAGCGTTTCTCATGATGTACTCTGCATAGAAGTTAAATAAGCAGGGTGACGATATACAGCCTTGACGTACTCCTTTTCCTATTTGGAACCAGTCTGTTGTTCCATGTCCAGTTCTAACTGTTGCTTCCTGACCTGCATATAGGTTTCTCAAGAGGCAGGTCAGGTGGTCTGGTATTTCTATCTCTTTCATAATTTTCCACAGTTTATGGTGACCCACATGGTCAAAGGCTTTGGCAAAGTCAGTAAAGCAGAAACAGATGCTTTTCTGGAACTCTCTTGCTTTTTCCATTATCCAGAGGATGTTGGCAATTTGATCTCTGGTTCTTCTGCCTTTTCTAAAACCAGCTTGAACATCAGGAAGTTCACGGTTCACATATTGCTGAAGCCTGGCTTGGAGAATTTTGAGCATTACCTTACTAGCGTGTGAGATGAGTGCAATTGTGTGAATGTGTGTTTTAGCATTCTTTGGCATTGCCTTTCTTTGGGATTGGAATGAAAACTGACCTTTCCCAGTCCTGTGGCCACTGCTGAGTTTTCCAAATTTGCTGGCATATTGAGTGCAGTACTTTTACAGCATCATCTTCCAGGATTTGAAATAGCTCAACTGGAATTCCATCACCTCCACTAGCTTTGTTTGTAGTGATGCTTTCTAAGGCCCACTTGACTTCACATTCCAGGATGTCTGGCTCTAGGTGAGTGATCACACACTGTATGTTCAGTATATTGGCTCATAATGCTACTGCTGATTATATTTTTTCATTAATGAATATTCAACAAACAAAAAATCTAAAGAAGTTAGATGTGACCATTGTAGAAGCTTGATACAAAGAAAATGAACATAGATTATGTGCACAAGGAATTTTACAAACAAATTCCACGAAACAAGGAAATACTAAAGGGAACCAAAGGGTCAGAAAAATATAAAAGTATATAATTTAGATACCTTTTATTTCCTATGAATAACATTTTTAAAGTACCTGTTCTATACAATATTTTTCTTTTACATCAGTGTACATATGCATAAGCAATTAGATATAATTTAAATCTAACTGGACAACCTGTTTTTTACTTGCTAAATCTGGCAACCCTACTCATAAATGATCTGAGACAATATATGTTATCCACTTAAGAGGGTCTTCTTAAAAGTTTTTCTCCAAAAATATTTTTTACAATAAAATGGATAATAAAATACTGTATAGTTCAGTAAGTTTTGACAAATGTTTACAGTTCTAGAATTATTGCCCCCCACCCCAACTAGGATATCAGACATTTCCATGACCATAGAAAAGTTCCCAGAAGCCGCTTTGCAGTCAAATCCCCCATCTTGGCCCCAAACAATTATTGATTTGATTTTAATGGCCATAGATTAGTTTTGTCTACTCTTCAAATTTATATAAATGAAATCAGTGTAATGATTTGGGGATTTATTCATTTTGTTATACATATCAGTAGTTTGTTCCTTTTTACCAATGAGTAAGTTTCCATAGGTTGGACAAAACATTATTTGTGTATCCATTTACTGGTATATGGGCATTTGAGTTGTTTCTATTTTGAAGCTACTATGTTTGAAGTCCTATAAACATTTGTGTATAAGTCTTTGCATGACCATATATTTTCAGTTTTCTAGGATAAACACTAGGAGTAAAAGTGCTAGGTCATATGGTACATGTATATTTAGCTTCATAAGAAACAATCAACCAGTTTTCCAAACTGTTTTCATTTTACATTCCTACTTGCAGTGCAGGAGAATTCCAGTTGTTCCATATCCTCACCAACACTTGGTGGTGTCAATCTTAACTTTCATTCTCCTGGATATACAGTGGGATCCCAGTATGGTTTTACTTTGTATTTCCCTAATGATAATGCTCAAGAAAAGGAACTGTCACTGCTTCCCCCTTTTCCCCTTCTATTTGCCATGAAATGATGGGACCAGATGCCATGATCTTAGTTTTTTTTAATATTGAGCTTTAAGCAGACTTTTTCACTCTCCTCCTTAACCCTCATCAAGAGGCTATTTAGTTCCTCTTCACTTTCTGCCATTAGAGTGGTATCATCCACATATCTGAGGTTGTTGATATTTCTTGCAGTAATGTTGACTCCAGCTTGTAATTCATTTAGCCCGGCATTTCACATGATGTGCTCTGTGGGTAAATTAAATAAACAGAGTGACAATAAACAGCCTTGTTGTACTCCTTTCTCAATCCTGAGCCAGTCAATCGTTCCATACCAGGTTCTGACTGTTGCTTCTTGACCTGCATACAGGTTTCTCAGGAGACAGGTAAGATGATCTGCTGTTAAGAGTTGTCTACAGTTTGTTAGGATCCACACAGTAAAAGGTTTTAGTGTAGTCAGTGACTTCAGCCATGAAATAAAAGATGATTGCTTCTTGGCAGGAAAGCTATGGCAAATCTCGACAGTGTGAAAAGCAAAGACATCACTTTGCTGACAGAGGTCCATATAGTCAAGGCTATGGTCTTTCCAGTAGTCGTGTACGGATGTGAGAGCCAGACAATAAAGAAGGCAGAGGGCCAAAGAATTGATGCTTTCAAGCTGGGGTGCTGGAGAAGATTCTTGAGGGTCCCTTGGAAAGCAAGGAGCTCAAACCAGTCAATCCTAAAGAAAATCAACGCTGAATACTCTTTGGAAGGACTGATGCTGAAGGTGAAGCTCCAAAACTTTGGCTACCTGAACAGTTGACTCATTGGAAAAGACCCTGCTGCTGGGTAAGATTGAAGGCAGAAGGAGAAGGGTACTACAGAGTATGAGATGGTTGGATGGCATCACCTATTCAAAGCACATGAACTTGAGCAAACTCCGGGAAATAGTATAGGACAGGGAAGCCTGGCGTGCTGCTGTTCATGGGGTTGTGAAGAGTCAGACAGGACTTGGCGGCTGAACAATAAGTGATAATGCTGTTGAGCACCGTTTCATGTTCTTATTTACCATCTGAATATCTTCTATTGTGAAGTGACTTTTAAGTATTTTGTCCTCTTTTTAAAATTAAGTTGTATATATTTTATTACTGAGTGAAAGGAATTTTTTAAAGTATTTTGAATATAATTTGTTTCCCATATATATGCATTGGGAACTTTTTCTCCCAGCTCTGAGGGTTTCATTTTTATTTTCTTAAGGGATATCTTTTATGCAACAGAATGTTTTAATTTTCATGAGTCTAATTTATTTTTATTTTTTCATTTATTTAGAAGGTGTTGGGGCTGTAGGAACAGGAAGAAGTATGAAGGCCTGGACCAGCTATGAGTCCTTCCCTGAAGTATTGATTCCCCTACCCTCAGAGCCACCAATCACAATCTTGAACATGAAAAATAAGAAAAACCTGAACAGATTCAATTTTGATTCTTTGGGCAAAGCTGTTGCATAGCTACCTGTGGTGACCTGGGAGGCTTCTTACTAGAAGTGATGTTTGTGTAGGAGGGTCTAAATGATAAGTAATAATAAAAAGCTATTTTTAAAATAATACTACATTCTAAGCACCTTTCATGTCATTCTTTGTTGTAGCCAACCACCAAGATGGCCCCCAACGATCCTCACCGCCTATATTTCAGGCCTTTGTATAGTTCTCTCCATTTTCCAGCTAAAGAAACCAAACTTCGGAAAGGTTAAGGAACTTGCTGAAATAAGTTGCTCAAGTATCAGAGTAGATATTTTTCCTTTGACAATTTAATTATATTTCTTTTACACTTTAATGAAGAAACATTAAAGGGTAACATCACAGCTTAGATAATAAATCTCCTCAGGCTTTCTTGAACCTCTTTTAATTTGTTTTCTAATGTTGCACCTTCTTTTAAAAAACCCAAGGCCGCTCAATTTTACACTCTCTCCTCTATAATCTGTCATCATGCATTTCCCACTAAGCAAATACTAGCACTATTAGAACTAAGTTTTGACTCTAACTCTTTCTACAAGGCCCATATTCCTAACCACTCTGCCTCCGAAGGGTTTCCTAGGAAGAGAGTAAGAGAAGAGCATTATAGGCAGAGAAAATAACAAATGCAAAGAACTCAGGGTTTGGCAGGATTCAGCTGCTTCCGAGGGAATAGTTGGACTGTGGTTCAGTATAGCTAGAGATCAAACTTCTTGGGAAAGGAGCCGGTATCTGGTGTATAGAAACCTGTAAGTTATAAGTTACATCAACAATTTTGGATTCCTCTACAGAAAAAAAAAATTTAAGCAGAGGAAAAACATGCTATATTCAAACTTTTCAAAAGACTTTTTGATGATTTAGCAGACGCTGGTGTTGCTCGTTGGCACTTACCATTTCCTTGCATGCTGGCCACCATCCGTGTCAGCAGGCTGGAAGTGCTAGGGAATTAATGTCCACTGGAAGCCCTCAGTGAGTGAAGGGAGTTGTTGCGTAAGTCGTTGTCCAGCTTCTTACTCATCAGGTGGGATGACTCAGAGACATGTGTCCCACAGAATTTCTCAGGGTTCCCCAAGATTAAGCTCTAATTGCCCATAATCATAACGTGCTTGAAAATGGATGCTCCATCAACTGCTTTCCCTTCCCTAGTCTCTTCTCTAGTCTCCAGATGGTTTTTCCTGTGATTACCTCACAAACAAGATACAATTGTCCCCGCTTTTCCCTGAGGGATATGTTCCAAGATCCCCAGTTGGACACCTGTAACTGAGTGTGCTGTGTGCTCAGTCATGTCTGGCCCTTTGTGACTCTTTGGACTGTAGCCTGCCAAGCTCCTCTTGGTGAGGATAATACCAAACTCTACATATACTATATTTTCCCTATACACACAAGCCTATTATAAAGTTTAATTTATAAATTAGGTACATAGCAGATTAACAACAATAATAATAAAATAGAACTATTATAACAATATACTATAGTAATTATATGAATCTGGTCTCTCTCTCTCTCAAAATACCTTCTTGTACAAATTTAATACCTTTTCCATCTTAACCAAGCACTTGTTATGCACTGTGGCTGTAGGTGAATGAGGTGTGACAGAAAAAAAAAAAAAAAAGCACAAATTTCTTTTTCCTTCACAATTTCACAGACAGAAGTTTTGTTTTCACTGTAGGTCTTAGCAACCCCAGCATCTGACTTTTTTCCTTTCCATATTAAATTGAGAATATTCACTTTTTTACTCATAGGAAGCATTCTATAACTTCTCTTTGATATATCTGATTTGCCAGCATCACTACTCTTGCTTCTTAGGGCCATTATTAAGTAAAGTAGTGATTACTTGAACATTGCCCTGCAATGTCATTGACAGTCAATCTGATAACTAAGACTGTTGGGCAGAACAAGCTGGACAAAGAAATGATTCACATCCTGGGTAGGACAGAGTGGGGCAGCATATTTCATCACAGTACTCAGAATGGCACACAATCTAAAACTTATGAATTGTTTATTCCAGAATTTTCCATTCCATAATTTCAGACTGAGGTTGACTACAGGTAACTTAAACCTTGAAAAAAAAAATGAGGATAAGGGGGACTATTGTACTTGCAACTCAAATTCTTATTTCAAGGTCTACTTCAGAGCAGGGGAAAGGGAGGACTACAAAGTACAACAGATGGAATGAGAGGTAATATGGCCAATGTTGGAGAGGGAAATGGCAACCCACTCCAGTATTTTTGCCTGGAGAATCACAGGGATAGAGGAGCCTGGTGGGCTGCTGTCTATGCGGTTGCACAGAGTCAGATACAACTTAACCAACTTAGCATGCATGCATGCATGGCCAATGTTTATTCAAATACGTATTAAAATGTTGATTCTTCCCAAATTACTCTGTGAATTAAGTGAAATTTCAAACAAAACTCTAACAGGGTATTTTTAATGGAACTTAAAAAGCAGATCCCTATGGTCACTGACAACAAAATTAGTTGCAAAAAAGAAGAAAAAGGAGAGGACATGCCCTACCAAACTGAATGCCTTTTCCATCTTAAGATTTACTATAAATCTATCAAAATGGCACAGGGAGAAATAAACAGTCCTAAACATGCATGAGAACTTACTGTGTAATAAAAGAGGCATTACAAAACAATGAAGGAATTAGTTGATTACTCAATAAGTAGTGCTGGACAATTGACTGCCAATGTGCAAAAATTAAATATTTATGTGACATATACAAAATAAACTGCAGATAGTTTAAATATGAAAAATGAAGCTTGAAATTATTGAAGAATATATTTATAACTCAGAGAAAAGGGAGGATTTCTTAAGTAAGACAGAAAAATCAGAAATCTAAAAAACAGACTGATACATCTGATCAAATCAAAATTCAAAACATGTACAATATATCGTATAACCAAGTTAATCATCCATGTTATAACATGAATGACACTTGAAAGTATTATGCTAAATGAAAGAAGTCAGTTGTAGAAGACCACATATTATTTGATTACATTTTAATGAAAGATCTAAAATAAGCAAATCCATAGAGACAGAAAGTAGACTATTTGCCAGGGGCTTGGAGAGGAGGGAATGGAGAGTGACTGCTAGTAAGTACAGGATTTCTTTGGGGGAAGATGAACATACTCTAAAATTAGATTGTAGTGATGCTCACACAACTTTGCAACTATAACTAAAGCCCAGTGGATTGTATACTTTAAATGGACGAATTTTATGGTATGTGAATTATTTCTCAATAAAACTTTTTTTAAAAGGTAAACCACACATTGGGAGAGGACATTTGTAATGAATATTACTGACAGATTATATTGAAGAATTCTGTAAAGCAATAAAAATGACAAACAACTCAAGATGAAAATGCATAAAGAATTAGAATTGGCATTTCAAAGATGGGGAAATTCAATAAACATATATAAATACACTCAACATTATTACTAATGAGGGAAAAGAAAATTAAAATAATGAGATACTATTACACCTATTAATTTGGGGGGAAAAAGTTGGAAAATGAGACCTCTTGTATGCTTCTGGTGGGAGTATAAATTCATATAACCACTTTGTACCGCAATTTGGTAATACCTAGTAAAGATGCTTACAAGTCTCTATAACCCAGCAATTCCACTTTCAAACAAATTTTTCATAGAGGAACATATGAAGTAAGTCCATAGATGTTTATGGCACATTGTTTGTAATGGTAGAATTTGGGAGAGGAGGTTTGCTATTCATCAATAGGGGATCAATTGTGAAATACGGATCAAATGTAGAATATTCATTCAATGTTATACAACAGTTAAATGAATATGCATAAATCTCAAAAACACAGAGTTCAATAAGCTACAAAAGAATATTTGCAATATAACACCTACAATAGTCTTCTTTCTCCAGAGAAACCAAACTAGTTTCATATATATATATATATATATTTAATATTTATTTACTGACTGTGCTGGGTCTGTGTTGCGGTATGCGGGATCTTCGATCTTGTTGCTGCATGCAGGTTCTTTAGTTGTGGCACATGGGATCGTTTAGTTGCAGAATATGGGACCAGGGATCAAACCTGGGCCCCCTGCCTTGGGAGCGCTGAGTCTTAGCCACTGGACCACCAGGGAAGTTCCCTGTAAGTATTATTATAAGGAACTGGCTCCTTATAATTATGGAGGCTGAGAAGTCCCACAATTTGCTGTCTGCAAACTGAAGTCTCAGGAAAGCCAGTAGTATAGTTCCAGTCTGACTCCAACAGCCTGAGAGCCAGGAATGCTAATGGTATAAAAATTCCAGGCAGAGAGCAGAAGACTGACATTTAAACTAAAGCAGTTAGGCAGAGAGAGTGAATTCTCCCTTTCTCCGCGTTTTTTTCTATTCAGGCCCTCAACAAATTGGATGATTCCCACCCACCTTGGGGAGGTCAATATGCTTTACTCAGTAGACTGATTCAAACAATAATTTCAATCTCAAAACATCCTCACAGACAAACAGAAAGATTATTTAACCAATTACCTGGACACCCTGTGACCGAGGCAAGTTGCACACAGAGTTAACTACCACAACACAGTTAATGTAAGTTAAAGTAAGTGCACTACCATGCATACTGCAGCAAAAGTATGATGAACAACATGATAGTTGTTTCTGAGACTTGGGAAGGTAAACTTGGTGAATACACCTTCATCTACAATGTTTTATTTCTTTAAAAGTAAATTTGAATCAAATATGACAGGATATCAACATTTGTTCATTTGGGTGATTGGTACCCAGGTAATTTTTACATTAACCTTCCTTGTTCTTATCAGCATATTTATATTTTTTATATTTCTTATTATTGACCTCAGATCACAACTGCTACCTTCTTCAGAGAATTGTCTTTGGCCTACAGCTGCTACCTCACAAAGAAGTATGTGGGAGGTTATACCTATCCCAAAGGGGAGAAAGAGACAACTGATGACAAGATTACTGACATGGGGTAAAAAACCCCAACTTTTCCTTCATGGTGAATAATTATGTGGTACAATTCTAACTCAAGAACTCCCCTGTAGGATCAGGCTGAGACTAGACTCCAGGTGAGACCATATTTATCACTCTCTCCCTGATATACATCTTTTATTATGTACACAAGAATCACCATCTCAGGCTCTCCTTCTGGTGAACCTGACTCAAGACAAGTCCCCATCTACTAGGTAGAGGGAAAAATTGTTTCTGCCCTGTCCAGAAACCTTAGTGTAATGTAATAATTTTGTTGGTCCTTTTAGGTAATGCCTAGTCCCTGTAGTAGATTGAAATATTGTTCCCAATTCTTCACTCCCTCCTTAACATACATTATGCTTCAGACTGAGAGACTGATCTGATCTGATCTGATAACATTTACCCAAGCTCAGTCGCTCAGTCGTGTCCGACTCTTTGCGACCCCATGAATCGCAGCACGCCAGGCCTCCCTGTCCATCACCAACTCCCGGAGTTCACTCAGACTCACATCCATCGAGTCAGTGATGCCATCCAGCCATCTCATCCTCTGTCGTCCCCTTCTCCTCCTGCCCCCAATCCCTCCCAACATCAGAGTCTTTTCCAATGAGTCAACTCTTCATATGAGGTTACCCTAGCTAGTAAAATGTTAATGGATGTGATGTGAATAGAGTCTTTAACTGTGGTTTGGCTTGGCCTTTTGCAATCCTTACCGCTGTCTTGAGAAGAGAATGTTACAGTAGGCACTGGTCCCAAAATGAGGAGACTTGTGGAACAAACTTGAATCCTACTCATGGCCTGGAGCCAAGGCCAGCTCATCCCAGTTAAGAGCCCAATCAAACCTCAGATCTATAAGTAAGGAATGAAAGCTTGTTGTTAAAAGTCATTGTGATTTGGGATTGTTTGTTGAATAGCAAGAGTATGGACTAAAAGTCTCTTTTAGAGAAGAAATGTTCAAATTCTTAGCTTTTTGCACCCATCTCATTTTCCAAGAAGACATCTGTATGACCAAAGGGAGATGGACTTACGTGTCCATCTCCTACCTGCTGACACTTACAGTTGATGAGATCCATTCTTTCTCAGTTTGAGCTGTGTCTGGTGTCTTTAGCCTCTCACTGGGTTTTACTTGCTCTTTGGACGACTCTGAGCCCTTGTCCTGTCCCCTCTGTTCCTGTCCATGGTTTTCAGTCCACCCATCAGCCCCCACTGCCGCCTGACAGACCCACTGGCTCCCACCTAGCATTTGTTCCACCCAAGGATCATGGGAGTCATAACAGGATCCCTCCAAAATCTGTATCCCTTTGCACCCACTGTGCACATTGCTCTTCACCAGGTTCTAGCAGGTTAAAGCATTGCTCTTCTACATGGTGGCCTCTTCCCTGAACCCCAAATATGGAATGGAGTGATTCCTCCTGCCCTTGAATCATAGATGAATTCTTGAACTGTCTTTCTCCAGGCTGAAGTCTAGAACAGAAAGACTAGGGCCCCAGCATTCTATATACTCTCTCTGTAGCCTCTCCATTTTTTTCTTCTCCATAATACCATCAGGCCAAGGCCTAAGTTTATGAGAGCACACTATGGAAGATATGCTCAAATCTGATAGCTATTGATATATATCAAATGGAGCTAAAAGAATTTAGAAAATTATTTCCCTCTTGACAATGTCCCGCTTTGGAGCCTATTGACAAATAGCAAAACTCTACATATAGCAAAATTCTATTGTTCAAAGTTGAGAAAAAATTATCTTTGTTTATGCCCTGAAACAAATCAAATCTTCACCAGCACTCCACCAGGATGGATGAATTGTGGTGGACATGGATATGTGTTGCTCAGATCCTCCTTCAAGGACTGGCTGCCCAGTTGCAGAGACCATGTTAGCAGCCAGCCTCCAGCTGTTGGCAGCTTCAGGGTCTGTCTTAGCTGGAGAAAAACATCCCTTCCAAGGTCATGCCTTTTCCAAGACAGCTTATGTTCAATGATTTGGTCAGGTGGAGGTGTAAAGGTCTGGCTATTTTGGTCTAATGTGGAATGCTTTAGGCAATACTCACTTAAAAACTCCCTGCCAGATTGGCTAGGCTCCACTGGGCCTGCATCATTGTTTGATTTCTTCCTCTGCCCAGTCTGGCTTCTATTCCATTCTTTTCCATAGTAAATATCTTGCACCCTAGATTCCATCTCAGTATCTGATTCCAGAGAACCCAACCTATGACATAAATACTTTGGACTGCAGGAAAAGGTCCTTATACACACAGTGGAATATTATTCAGCCTTAAATAGGATGGAAATTCTGGCACATGCTACACTATGGATGAATTTTGAGAGCATTATACTATGCCAGCAAATTTGGAAAACTCAGCAGTGGCCACAGGACTGGGAAAGGTCAGTTTTCATCCCAATCCCAAAGAAAGACAATGCCAAAGAATGCTCAAACTACCACACAATTGCACTCAACTCACACGCTAGTAAGGTAATGCTCAAAATTCTCCAAGCCAGGCTTCAGCAATACATGAACCGTGAACTTCCAGATGTTCAAGCTGGTTTTAGAAAAGGCAGAGGAACCAGAGATCAAATTGTCAACATTCTCTGGATAATGGAAAAAGGAAGAGAGTTCCAGAAAAGCATCTGTTTCTGCTTTATTGACTATGCCAAAGCCTTTGACTGTGTGGATCACAAGAAACTGTGGAAAATTCTGAAAGAGATGGGAATCCCAGACCACCTGACCTGCCTCTTGAGAAACCTATATGCAGGTCAGGAAGCAACAGTTAGAACTGGACATGGAACAACAGACTGGTTCCAAATAGGAAAAGGAGTACGTCAAGGCTGTGTATCGTCACCCTGCTTATTTAACTTCTATGCAGAGTACATCATGAGAAACGCTGGACTGGAAGAAACACAAGCTGGAATCAAGATTTCTGGGAGAAATATCAATCACCTCAGATATGTAGATGACACCACCCTTATGGCAGAAAGTGAAGAGGAACTAAAAAGCCTCTTGATGAAAGTGAAAGTGGAGAGTGAAAAAGTTGGCTTAAAGCTCAACATTCAGAAAACGAAGATCATGACATCCAGTCCCATCACTTCATGGCAAATAGATGGGGAAACAGTGGAAACAGTGTCAGACTTTATTTTTTGGGGCTCCAAAATCACTGCAGAGGTGATTGCAGCCATGAAATTAAAAGACGCTTACTCCTTGGAAGGAAAGTTATGACCAACCTACATAGCATATTAAAAAGCAGAGACATTACTTTGCCAACAAAGGTCCGTCTAGTCAAGGCTATGGTTTTTCCTGTGGTCATGTATGGATGTGAGAGTTGGACTGTGAAGAAAGCTGAGCACCGAAGAATTGATACTTTTGAACTGTGGTGTTGGAGAAGACTCTTGAGAGTCCCTTCGACTGCAAGGAGATCCAACCAGTCCATTCTAAAGGAGATCAGTCCCGGGTGTTCTTTGGAAGGAATAATGCTAAAGCTGAAACTCCAGTACTTTGGCCACCTCATATGAAGAATTGACTCATTGGAAAAGACTCTGATGCTGGGAGGGCTTGGGGGCAGGAGGAGAAGGGGACGACAGAGGGTGAGATGGCTGGATGGCATCATCTACTCGATGGTCGTGAGTTTGAGTGAACTCCAGGAGATGGTGATGGACAGGGAGGCCTGGTGTGCTGCGATTCATGGGGTCGCAAAGAGTTGGACACGAGTGAGCGATTGAACTGAACTGAACTGATACTAAGTGAAATAAGTCAGTCTGAAAAGGATAATACTGTATGATTCCACTTATATGAGGTACCTTGAGGAGTCAAATTTATAAATAGAAAGTAGAATGTTGTTTGCCATTCAACAAAAACCTGGGGGGAAGGAAATGGAGACTTTTAATTGTTGAGTATGGAACTTCATTTGGAGTAGTGAAAGTGTCCTGGAAATGGATGATGGTGGTGGTTGTACAACAGTATGAATATTCTTAATTCTACTGAGCTATAATTACGTACATTCATATGTACCAATTTACCATAAAAAATTGTAAATGTTATGTATATTTTATCACAATAAAAAATATTGGTTAAAATAGCCAGCCACAAGGCTTCCCTGGTGGTCAAGTGGTTAAGAATCTACCTTGCAAGGCAGGAAACAGCAGTTCAATCTCTGGTCCAGGAAGATCCCTTAGTTGAGAAGCAACTAAGCCCATGCACTCTGAGTCAGCAAGCCACAACTACTGAGCCCACATACTGCAACTCCTGATGCCTGGGTGCCTACAGCCTGTGCTCCACAACAAAAGAAGCCACAGTGATAAGAAGGCCAGATACCCTAAGGAAGAGTAGCCCCCTCACTGCAAGTAGAGAAAGTCCACTTGCAGCAACAAAGATCCACCATGACCAAATAAATAAATAAATCTTTTAAAAAAAAATGCTATGCTATTCTAAGTCACTTCAGTCGTGTCCAACTCTGTGTGACCCCAGAGACGGCAGCCCACTAGCCAGCCACAAATCAAAGAATTACACACTACAAACAAGCTTATGAAATAAAAAGATGGTTAAATTTAGTAAATGTATTCATATAATTCATTATGCTGGTAGCACAAAGAAGAAAAAGTATCTGATCATATTCATAGATGTTAAAAAGGCATTTGATAAAATGTCACATCAGTTCCTAACAAAATTCTCTCTCATTTTTTTTTTTTGGCTGCCGCGGGTCTTCGTTGCTACACGTGGATTTTTTCAAGTTGCAGCAAGGGGGAGCTACTCTCTAGTTTTGCAGTGCTCAGGCTTCTCACTACAGTGGTTTCTTTTATTGTGGAGAATGGGCTCTAGAGACGTTGCAGCGTGAGCTCCAGAGCACGGGCTCAGTAGTTGTGGCACACAGTCTTAGTTGCCCCATGGCATTTGGAATTTGCCCAGGCCAGGGATCAAACCCATGTCTTCTGCATTGGCAGGTGCTCTCAACCACTGGATCACCAAGGAAGTCCCAAAATTCTTAATTAAGCAGATATTAATTGATTCATCTTAATAGGACTAAAAAAAGTTTTTCTGGGAGGGGCTGTGCTGTGATCTTTGTGGGATCTTAGATTCCTGACCAAGGATTAAACTCTGGCCCCAGGCAGTGAAAGTGCTGAGTCCTAACCACTGGACTGCTAGGGAATTCCCAAATGATTAATAATTTTTTATCTAAAAACAAAACCAGCAGTGTAATACTAGAAATATTCCCATTAAAATTTCACTCATTATCACCACCATTATTTAATATTGTTCTCGATAATAGCTAATAATTTAAATTTTAAAAATCTAAAGTATACTGAAAATGGCAGAGTAGAAAGTCATGTGCTTATCTCCTCTTGCAAGAGCACCAAAATTACAACTAGCTGTTGAACAAACATTGACAGGAGGACTCAGGAACCCATCAAAAAAAGACCCCATGGCCAAAGACAAGAGAAGCCACAGTGAGACAGTAGGAGGGGCACAATCACAATAAATTTAAATTTCATACAAGCCAGGTGGGTGACCCACAAAACTGGAGAATGACAATACCAAAGAAGTTCTCCCACTGTTGTGAAGGTTCTGAACCCCATGTCAGGTTTCCCAGTCTGAGGATCTAACAAAAGGACAGGGAATTCCCAGAGAACCTAATCTTGAAGGTCAGTGGGATTTGATTATAGGACTTCCACAGAACTGGGGGAAACAGAGACACCAGTCTTGGAGGGCACAAGCAAAATCTTGCACACATCAAGACCCAGAAGAAAGGAGCAGCTGATCTCACAGGAGACTCAACTAAAACTACCTGCTAGTGTTGGAGGGTCTCTTGAGGAGGTGTGGGTCGGCAGGGGCCCACCACAGGGACAGGGGCACTGGCAGCAGTAGTCCGGGAAGGTCCCTCTTGGTGGTTGCCCTTAACCTGGCCATAGAGCCTGCAGACCCCAGGGCTGGGTCGCCTCAGGCCAAACAACAACCTGGAAGGGAGTGTAGCCCCACCCATCAGTAGATAATTGGATTAAAACTTTACTGAGGCCCTGCCCACCAGAGCAAGTTAGTTTTTCCCATTCAGTCCCTCCCATCAGGAAGCTTACTCAAGCCTCAGCCTCCTCCATCAGAGGGCAGACAGAAGCAGTAAGAAGAATCATAGTCTCACAGAAGCTAAAACAAAACCCACATTACAGAAAGTTAATCAGGATGAAAAAGCAGAAAGTCATGTCCCAGATAAAGGAACAAGATAAAACCTCAGAAAAACAACTAAATGAAATGGAGATCGGCAACTTTCCTGAAAAAAAAAAAAAAAAATAATGATAGTGAAGATGACAGGTGATATGCAATGACCTTCAAAGCACATCATTAAATGAAAAAAATTGAGATAGAGAACCAAATGCCTATTGTGCTATCATTAACGTAAACAAAAGAGGGAGGTTGTAGTTTTGATAACTTAAGGTAATAGGGAATTTTCAGAAAGGTCTGTTTATCACAGTCCAAGGGAAACAGAGAGAAATGAGGGTAAAAGGAGGCTGCTGCCCACTGAGTCTCTCACCTTCTGTTCTTCTGCTTCGGCAGCCTTTCCATCCACAGGTCTTTGTCCTTCTGTGTAACAATTCCTTGTTATGCTAGTCTAACATGTAAGGTGAGCTAGTGAGAGAGCTCCAGGGTGAGCTGGATGACTGGGGAGGGGTAGGTGGAAGAAGAAACCTGTGCCTCAGAGCAAGCCTGAATCACAATCCACTTTCCTCTGGCAAGTGCCCATGGAGTCCTTCCTCAGTCCTAGGGAGACAGGGACAGAGAATGAAAACTGAGTGGTCGTCACATAAAATCTTGGTGAGATGCTGCAAGTCTAAAGTATTCATTTTTTGATCATCATGTAAGGAAGTGGCTTCAAGGTACATTTCAGCAGTTTCAACACAGAGTGAATCTGGCATTGGATACATTTCACAAGAATAAGAAATGAAGCAGAGACGATGCTCATTTCTTTCATACAACAGAGGCCTGGCTGGTAACACTTACAGTGGAAGAATGGAAGATTCTGAGAGGATTACACAAGTCTTCCCTGGTCATTTCCAGAACATAAAGGAAGCTATGGTAGAAGGGAACCAAAAATTTCAAATTACTTATTTAATGATCATGAATTTAATGTAATTACTTATTTAATGATCATATTCATTAAATTAGACATTGTGTTTAAAAGCACTGTGATATCATAATACACAGGGCCTTGATTTCATCTGATTTCATTACAAATATATCTGATATATTAAAAATTATATATTTTTATTAAAATATATCAGATTTTTTATAGAAATATTAAGTGATATTGTATCCATCTCAGTGTATCACATTTGTCAGCTTGTCACATTAATGATTTAATCCCTTGGTCAAGATGGTGACTACCAGATCTCTCTTTGGTAATGGGAACTTTTCCTCTCTGAAATTACTAAATATCCCTAGGGAAACACTTTCAGACATTTTGAATATCTTTTTCCAAACTTTTTCATTGGAATGGTTTTATCTTTCATTGATGATTCCTGTCTGACTCAATTATTACTATAATGCTTATAAAATGATTTTCCCATTTCTATCATTCCTACTACATTGACTAGTTGTTATTCTTTTATGAAGAACTGTCCTTCTTATCTCCCTTAAAATATATTGTGTTCATATCAATATAGATGGATGGATTCTTTTTTTATTCAATATATTATAACCCATTCTGCATTATTCATTTGAGGCTGGCATTTGACATGAGGCTGTCTACAAAATATAGATTCCAAGGTAGTTCTCCATTGTCTAGGAGAGGAATCTGGGGTTCCACATTTATAACTGGCTCCCCCTAGTGCTACTTATGCCCACGAAAATTTTAAAAGCTGAGAAGAAGCCCTTCCAGATGATCATTGGAGGGGATTTTGTTAGCAGTAATTCCCCTCTCCCTACACAAGGCAATACTCCTAAAATGTGAAAAGGCTGCTCCTCTGAGGCATGGAAGGCCAGAACACCAGCAAAGACAACTCTGTCTTCCATGGGTGAAGAGGGATGAGTAAGAAGTAGAGAGGCTGAGAGACAAGATCATTACTGTTTCCTTACAGTAATGCTTTTCTGAATCATGGGAACCATTTGCTTCTATCCCCAAAAAGTGGGGATGATATTTGGAACCAAACATTGATATAATCAGGAAAAAGCCTAGATCAGGATGGCATATAGAATGTTTGAAAATACACTGTCATCCTTGCTGAAAAGTCCCAATGAAAGCTAGAAAAAAAAAACATGAAAAAGAGAAACTAATAATTTTATAGAGGTATCAGGAAACTGAAAAACCAACAGGCCAGAATTTTAAGAAATGCCTGGAAGATAGAGATAAGGAAGAAATGTGTAGTTAAAAAAAGAGAAATTGAGCTCACCTGTTAATACCTACTTCCTCCCCCAATCCCACTAAAATAATAGCAAATCAGAAGAAAAGAGAAAAACCCACAAGGAAAAAAGAGTAGTCATTGAGGGCAAGAACAGGTTAATGTTGTCATGGTATTTTACATGTTTTTTACCAGGCATAGGAGAGAAAGAGAAAATGACTCCATACTTGGAAAAAAGGAAAAATTATGATTGACCTATTTCTGATACCTCGAAACACCTTTTCAAATCCAGTTTGAACAAAACCTGAAACTAGAGTCCTGAGGAATGTTAATCCATCGGCACAAGATATCGAATTGACTCACAGCTACTGAAGGGACAAACAGTTTTATGGTCCACTATAGTTAGTTTATTTACTTTAAAATACCTATTTTTATTTATATATTTATTTGGCTGTGCCATGTCTTAGTTGTGGCACTTGGGATCTTCAGGTGTGGCATGTGAACTCTTAGTTGGGGCATGTGGGATCCAGTTCCCTGAGCAGGAAACAAACCCGGGCCCCCTGCACTGGGAACGCGGGCCACCAGGGAAGTCCCAATAGTTCAACTTTAGAAACCAACAAGCTCTATGGTTTTATAGCCTGGGTGCGGAGTTAAACACAAGGATTTTAAGGCCATATAGAAAGTTAACCAGCGAAGGCAATGGCAACCCACTCTAGTACTCTTGCCTGGAAATTCCCATGGATGGAAGAGCGTGGTAGGCTGCAGTCCGTGGGGTTGTGAAAAGTCGGACACGACTGAGCGACTTCCCTTTCACTTTTCACTTTCATGCATTGGAGAAGGAAATGGCAACCCACTCCAGTGTTCTTGCCTGGAGAATTCCAGAGATGGGGGAGCCTGGTAGGCTGCAGTCTATGGGGTTGCACAGAGTCAGACACTACTGAAGCGACTTAGCAGCAGCAGCAGCAGCAGCATAGTTACAGTTTATTTATTTTAAAATACCTGTTTTTATTTATATATTTATTTGGCTGTGCCATGTCTTAGTTGTGGCACTTGGGATCTTCAGGTGTGGCATGTGAACTCTTAGTTGGGGCATGTGGGATCCAGTTCTCTGAGCAGGGAACAAACCTGGGCCCCCTGCATTGGGAATGTGGGCCACCAGGAAAGTCCCTATAGTTCAACTTTAGAAACCAACAAGCTCTATGATTTTATAGCCTAGGTGTGAAGTTAAATACAAGGATATTAAGGCCATATAGAAAGTTAACCCGTGAAGGCAATGGCAACCCACTCCAGTACTCTTGCCTGGAAATTTCCATGGACAGAGGAGCCTGGTAGGCTGCAGTCCATGGGGTTGTGAAGAGTCGGACACGACTGAGCGACTTCACTTTCACTTTTCACTTTCATGCATCGGAGAAAGAAATGGCAACCCACTCCAGTGTTCTTGCCTGGAGAATCCCAGGGACAGGGGAGCCTGGTGGGCTGCTGTCTACGGGGTCACAGACTCTGACACGACTGAAGTGACTTAGCAGCAGCAGAAAGTTAACCAGTTTTCAATCTTATCTAGCAAATTGTCTCTAGAATTCCTTTTATTAACTCTAAAAGTGAAAGTGAAATCGCTCAGTTGTGTCCGACTCTTTGCGACACCATGGACTATGGCCCACCAGGCTTCTCCTGTCCATGGGATTCTCCAGGCAAGAATGCTGGAGTGGGTTGCCATTTCCTTCTCCAGGGGATCTTCCCAACCCAGGGATCGAACCCAGGTCTCCTGCGTTGCAGGCAGACGCTTTAACCTCTGAGCCACCAGGAGTCAACTCTAATTCTATGTTTATTTGTACACACACACACTTCCGTTTTCAAGCACTGGCAAACTAGCCTTTTTATTTCTTTCTACCTGCTGGTTTTTTCTTTAAGAAATTAAATAAAATTTTGATAAATGCTCACAATCTAGTTTCAGAATTTTGCTTTAACATTGCTTTCAGTTTTCTCACTTTTGTGAAATAAATGGGGATGAACCAACAAGAGGAAGCCAATTTGTGCTTCAGTACTCCAGAAATGCTCAGTGGAAATACCACAGCTCATGGTGGAATGGGGAACATAGCTGAAAATATTGGTCCTTGTGTATCAGTACAGAAAACTGGAATTTGTCATCTGGAAAGGTTGGATCCCAAAACTCTTAGTTTGGGATCTCACGACTGAGGGTGAGGCTGCTGAAGGACTAAGGGGGGACCTGAATGAAGTCTGAACTCTGAATGGAGACCTTGGCACCATCCCCTGCTCTGAGCCACATAGATTCTACCACCACCCACTCTTTCTCTTCTGCTGACACACACTACTCCCTACCAGGCAGCTTCACAGAAGGAGCCTTCTCTAGAGAAATTGGCCAACCCAGAGAAAAATACTTACAAAAATTTGGGGGAGTCCCCATATGAGACTTCCCGGGTCCTGCCTATCTGTTACAATGAAGCCACAATCAATAAATTTCATTCACAAACACAAAGCTTTAGTTCACAGGTATATGAACAGATGGTCATAGGTCCCCTAACATGGAAAGCTACTAACATGGAAATCAGAGACTTAAACAAACTGAAAAAAGGAACTTGAAGAAATTCTTCCCACCTTGCAGTCTCCTGCCACTGCCTCCCACAGACCAGGGGAGCCTGAGAAGCTATGAGGGCCAGTCTCCTGAAAGCACAAGAAGGGCAGGCAGGGAGTAGATATATAAACAAATAGGCATCTTACCAGCACATCCTTGAAATACCAGCTAAATTTAGACAGAGGGAGACAGAGGCAAAGATAGTGAGATATACACACACACACAGAGAAGGGGGAGACAAAAGGACAGAAACTGAGAAACAGAGAGAGAGAGAGAAATGAAAAAATGGTAAGAGGAACTTCTCAAGGAAATAATCTGATTCTCAAAACTGAAGCTTCTGGTTGGAAAGGTCTTATCAGGATTCCTACACAATGAATGAATTTAAAAATATACCCACTGGCAACTAATATGAACTCATGTTTCAGTTCAGTTCAGTCACTCAGTCGTGTCCGACTCTTTGCGACCCCATGAATTGCAGCACACCAGGCCTCCCTGTCCATCACCAACTCCTGAAGTTCACTCAGACTCAGGTCCATCGAGTTGGTGATGCCATCCAGCCATCTCACCCTCTGTCGTCCCCTTCTCCTCCTGCCCCCAAGCCCTCCCAGGATCAGGGTCTTTTCCAATAAGTCAACTCTTCACATGAGGTGGCCAAAGTACTGGAGTTTCAGCTTTAGCATCATTCCTTCCAAAGAACACCCAGGACTGATCTCCTTTAGAATGGACTGGTTGGATCTCCTTGCAGTCGAAGGGACTCTCAAGAGTCTTCTCCAACACCACAGTTCAAAAGCATCAATTCTTCGGTGCTCAGCTTTCTTCACAGTCCAACTTTCACATCCATACATGACTACTGGAAAAACCATAGCCTTGACTAGACGGACCTTAGTTGGCAAAGTAATGTCTCTGCTTTTGAATATGCTATCTAGGTTGGTCATAACTTTCCTTCCAAGGAGTAAGCGTCTTTTAATTTCATGGCTGCAATCACCTCTGCAGTGATTTTGGAGCCCCAAAAAATAAAGTCTGACACTGTTTCCACTGTTTCCCCATCTATTTGCCATGAAGTGATGGGACCAGATGCCATGATCTTCGTTTTCTGAATGTTGAGCTTTAAGCCAACTTTTTCACTCTCCTCTTTCACTTTCATCAAGAGGCTTTTTAGTTCCTCTTCACTTTCTGCCATAAGGGTGGTGTCATCTACATATCTGAGGTGATTGATATTTCTCCTGGAAATCTTGATTCCAGCTTGTGCTTCTTCCAGTCCAGCGTTTCTCATGATGTACTTTGCATAGAAGTTAAATAAGCAGGGTGACGATATACAGCCTTGACGTGAACTCATGTTTAGTTTAACATATATACAGATGAATAGATACAGGAATACCTTTAGAAATACATGTGTATCTACATTGGTAGGTATACACATATATATTTCCTCTTCCTACTAAGAAATCCTGGGAGCAGTGACACTACAATAGAAACAAATACACCCAATGCTGAGATCTTGGTTTCTAATACCATTCTCCAATCTAAAGAAACTCCTTGGAGAAATGACTGAATTTAGCTCTGGGGCAAGGAAAATACAAAATGAGCCTACAGCATTTTATAGAACCAGAAATGAAGGAATTGCTCAGAAACTACAACAACGAAAATAGATGGTGCAAGTCAAAGGGATACTAGAGCCAACTCGGAGGATCTCCTAATGGCCAAAGCTAAAACAAATTGGGAAACAAAATAATGTGGTATTGAATTACAGCACAATATATAAAATAAATATACTTGAGTCTATACTTAAAACAACAAAATGATTGAATAACCAAACAACTGGGAGAGATGAGACAAATCTCCTTTATGGAATAATGTCAAATAGTATATGCAGACATCCTTCCCCCTTTGCAGAAAGAGAGTTTAATTCCTTTCACTGTCCTTTGTGAGTATGGGTTGAACTTGGTGACTTACTTTCAAATAATAGAATACGAAAGGAGAAAAATAATAATTTTACAATGGAGAACACCACCTTAACTAAGTGATCAAAGTTTTATCATCAGTAATAAGTTGATTGCCAGTGGAAATATTAACAATTTCAGATATGCAGATGATATCACTCTAATGGCAGAAAGTGAAGAGGAACTGAAGAGCTTCTTGATGAGGGTGAAAGAGGAGAGTGAAAAAATTGGCTTGAAACTCAGCATTTAAAAAACTAAGATCATGGCATCTGGTCCCATCACTTCATGACAAATAGAAGGGGAAAAAGTGGAAACAGTGACATGTTTTATTTTCCTGGGCTCCAAAATCACTGTGGATGATGACTGCAGCCGTGAAAGTAAAAGACGTTTGCTCCTTGGAAGGAAAGTCTAGTGAGTGTATTAAAAAGCAGAGACATCACTTTGCTGACTAAGATCCATATAGTCAAGGCTATGGTTTTTCCAGTAGTCATGTATGAGTATGAGAGTTGGACTAAGGCCGCGACAAAAAAAAGATGCTTTCAAATTGTGGTGCTGGAAAAGGCTCTTGAGAGTCCCTTGGATGTCAAGGAGATCAAACCAGTCAATCCTGGAGGAAATCAACTCTGAATAGTCATTGGAAACACTGTTGCTGAAGCCGAAGCTCCAATACTATGACCACCTGATGCTAAGAGCCAACTGGTTGGAAAAGACCCTGATGTTATGAAAGGTTGAAGGCAAAAGAAAAAGAGGGTGGCAGAGGATGAGATGGTCAGATAGCATCAGGGACTCAATGGACAGGGATTTGGGCAAACTCTGGGAGATAGTGAAGGACAGAGGAGCTTGGCGTGCTGTAGTCCATGAGGTCGCAAAGAGCCGGATTCGACTTAGCGACTGAACAACAACAACATGATGTGATAAGAAGGTCACTTTACCTTTGTGTTTTTCATCCTCAAATCCTATAACCACTGTCAAGTCATGAGGAAAACATCAGACAAATTAAGGGACAAAATATTTAGTCAGTATTCTTCACAGAGAAAGGTCAAGAAAACAAGGAAAGAACTGAGAAAAGTTGAATAAAAAAAGGATGGAAAACACATACCATACAAATGTTAACCAAAAGAAAGCTAAGGTAGCTATATTCATATCAGACAAAATAGACTTTAAGGCAAACAGGATTTCTAGAAATGGAGATTTTTTTTCATAATGGCAAAATGTTCAATTTGCCAGGAAGATATAATAATTATAAGTTTATAGACACCTAATAACATAGTACTTAATATTAAAAGCTAGATTGACAGAACTAGAAGTAGATATGGCCATAATCAAGGTAAGCCATTTTAACGTACTTCTCTCAGAAACTGACAAAACAGACAAAATAAGTCAGTGGGCCAGTGGTTTGTCTGTTTTTTCTTTCTTTCTCTTTCTTTTTCCTTTTTGTTTTTCAGTTCCCCATCCAGAGGCTGAACCAATGCCCTCTGCAATGAAAGCATCAGAGTCTTAACCAGTAGACAGGGGATTCTTTAAATGAAAATTTAAACTGTTGAATAAAGAAAAATTGAAAGAATCAGATTCCATTCAGTTCAGTTCAGTCACTCAGTCATGTCAGACTCTTTGTGACCCCATGGACTGCAGCACGCCAGGCTTCCCTGTCCATCACCAACTCCCGAAGATTACTCAGACTCATGTCCATTGAGTTGGTGATGCCATCCAACCATCTTATTCTCTGTTGTCCCCTTCTTCTCCTGCCTTCAATCTTTCTCAACATCAGGGTCTTTTCAAATGAGTCAGTTCTTCACATCAGGTGGCCAAAGTTTTAGAATTTCAGCGTCAGCATTAGTCCTTCCAATGAATATTCAGGACTGATTTCCTTTAGGATGGATTGGTTGCATCTCCTTGCTGTCCAAGGGACTCTCAAGAGACTTCTCCAGCACCACAGTTCAAAAGCATCAGTTCTTTGGTACTCAGCTTTCTTTATAGTTCAACTCTCACATTCATACATGACTACTGGAAAAACCATATCTTTGACTAGATGGACCTTTGTTGGCAAAGTAACATCTCTGCTTTTTAATATGCTGTCTGCTGCTGCTGCTGCTACTGCTAAGTCGCTTCAGTCGTGTCTGACTCTGTGCGACCCCATAGACGGCAGCCCACCAGGCTCCCCTGTCCCTGGGATTCTCTAGGCAAGAATACTGGAGTGGGTTGCCATTTCCTTCTCTAATGCATGAAAGTGAAAAGTGAAAGTGAAGTCGCTCAGTCGTATCTGACTCTTCACGACCCCACGGACTGCAGCCTATCAGGCTCCTCTGTCCATGGGATTTTCCAGGCAAGAGTACTGGAGTGGGGTGCCACTGCCTTCTCTGAATATGCTGTCTAGGTAGGTCATAACTTTTCTTCTAAGGAGCAAGCGTCTTTTAATTTCATTGCTGTATAGAATTAGATAAACAGAGATGAAATCAAAGAGAATCAGAGCCCCAGATATGCCTGCCAGAACTTTAGAGGCAAGTGAAAGACTACAGGGATAGAAAACCCGATCAGTGGAGCAATGCATAGTCAAATAACAGACCTACATAAATGTAGAATCTAGTTTGTAATGAACGCAGCATTTATTACAAATTATGGGGAAAGGGTATACTGTTCAACATATGGTTTTAAGACAATAGGTTTAACATATGGGGAAAAATTAAGTTATATATCTATGTCATGCCATAAATAAAAATACTTTCTAGATGGAATACAGATCTGGAAAAAAAAACAATTTTTAAAAGTAAAAAAGTATGAGCAGATTTAAAGTATATAAACATACACATGTATCTGTATATAAAATATGAAAAATATAATTTGGGAAAAGGAAAGTTTTCATAAACAAGACACAAAAATGGAGCTAAGCACAGTAGCTATCATAAGCTTATTAGGTTTTCCCTTCCTCCAGTTGTTCCAAAACCAAACTCTTTCAACCCGCATGGTTGACTCACGTTCTGAGTAGCTTGAAATGGCTGAACCAGTCACCAGACAGAGAAATAGAGTTACAATACATATTGGCCAGAGTGCCCATAATAGCTAGCAGGTTCTCATGGGATGCCTATGCCCAATCCATCAGGACAGTCTTTCTCTATTCCTTTGGAACCATGAAATGTAATAATATGGGCCACATTTCCAAAAAGATGTAGGAAGCTTCAAGGGGAAAGAAGCCCAGGGAATTGAATAGATTGAGAGAGAAATGGTCCTAATGACATGGTTGGAGTTATGATTCTAGTTGTGACTTAGGACCAAATAGCTCTAGAATTCTCAGTTTTGTTAGCCAATAAATTGTCTTTTTATCAGAACTAGATTGAGTTGGGTTTCCATCACTTTCAACCAAGAAACCATGTCCAATAATCCAAAGACGATAAAAGTGAAGCTTGTTGATTTAAATCCAATAAAACTATGATCTTCTCAGCAATGAGAAATAGCATAAACAAAGTAAAAGATAAGTGGTAGAATAAATTATGTATAGCAAACCATGACAAAAGATCAAGGCCAGAATATAAACAGAAAGCCTTCAACTCCATAAAAAAAAAATAAAGTGGCACAAAGGAAAAGTGAGAAAAGGGTATTATGTGAGAATCCTTTCCTTTGAAAGTGATAAATCTTAATTCCTACTCCTTTAAGGAAAAAAAGGGGAAATTTTTGTGTTAATATAATTGAGAACCCAAAGGAGCAATATACTTCAGGAATGACAGGATTCTGTTGCTTAGATATTGCCCATAGCAATACCTCTCTCCATCTCTTAGTTCTAATTCTTTCTTATGAGTAGGTTTCATTGTCACCAAGGGTCTCTTTACCTGGCAGCAATATATTTTCCTGCAGCTGCAGGCTTGCTATCATTGTATTTGTCAGAATCATTTCGCTTGTAAGTATTATAAAATCCAACCCAAATTGGTTTAAACAAAGAAGGGAACTCAGCCTATGTAATCAAAGAAGTGTAATCTACAATAAGACTGAGTGGAACTTGAACCAAGAGCTCCGACAACAACAGCTAGGACTCATTTCACCCCCTCCACAGTATCCTGCCTTCTGCTGTTCTGGCTTTATATTCAGGTTCCTCATGATGGCCTCCAGTAGCCCTAGGTTCCGCTCATTCTTGATGCTGTTAGTCCCAGGGGGGAAAAGAAGTTTTTTGTTTTTTTCTCTCTCTCTCTTACCAATCACCATATTTCAATGGCTCTGACTGGGTCACATGACCATGCCAAACAACCTCTGTGGCCTTGGGAAGGTCAGTCTGGGTCATATGCCCACTTATAGACTCAAGAAGAAGTTACCTCCTCTCAAAATAGAGGAGACAAGAATAAGAGAAAGAAGTATTAATAGTTTCTTTCCTCTTCTTCTAAAATCAACATGCTGTTATCAGAGGAAGAGTGAAATATATTTTAGGGAGTCAACATACACCTACCACAATGTTCTTAAGAACATGTAGCTCATAACTTTAAAGACAGGTTTCCCAGAGTCCATATCAATGTGTCCAAAGGCTCTAGTTATGCCAGGGTCTTGTGTCTTCCCCTGGGCCAATCCATCATTGTATCTCACTGAATGGTTTTGGTTTGAGTATCCTAGGAGCAGAGCATGAGCCAGGGATTCAGTTGCATCTGATTGACTGGAGAGTACTCTCAGGAAAAGCTCTATAAGCAGGTGAGGGAAACAGAACGGGACCAGGGAAGAGACCAGGCAAAGATGAGGGTCCAGCTGCCGTCCAACCTGATCTCTTGAGGGAGCACTGAAGCCTAAACTGTTCCTCAGAATTGTCTCTCCCCACTTCCCATGTGAGGCAAGTGATCTGTTTTTTGTGTCTCCGTATGTTTAGAAGTGGAATAGGAATAGGTGAATGCAGATTACCCTTTTCTGCTGAGGGAAATTCTCTGAAGAAAAGTGCAGCTATCAGGAACACTCACCTGAACTAGAGAATGACCAGTAAAGGGAATCTAACTGGGGTGCCAACAGTGTCTACTACAATAATTTAACATGGTTGGTCAGCTTGGGTCACTTGTACACCTTGTCATAGGGAAGATACGCCTTTTGAGTGACAGCCCCATCAGAATCATAAGAAATGGGAGATGGTGGATTCTAAAAAGCAGAGTCAGATATTGTCTGTAGTTCCCTTCAGCACTCACACACCCATGCCTGCAACTTTTAAAATGCCCCTATTTAAGATGATGCAGTTAGATCACAACTGAAGAGAAACTCTTTCACTTCTTGCAGCAAATGCTGTTATTGCCTTAACCAAAGCCCCTTGTCCTCACCACTTCAGTGCATATTAGCATGTTTTCCAGCAGCCAGTATGTGTGCTTCTCTGAATAAGGGCTTTCTCTCATTATTCACTATTTCGTCACCTACACAGTAGGCCAGAAGAACAGAGGAATTAATGTTTTTCCCTCCCTGAGAGCTGCTCTCAACCAATGAACGACAGGAGTTGATACATGAACACTTCAGCTCCCTCACTCTTTGTAGTGGAATAACACCGTGGGGCATGTTCTGCAGTGGCTCCCAGAGTTTCCCATGGGATTACGATCTAATTATACACAGTGGTAACTGGTTTGATTATACACCCTATATTTGTTGTCTTACTTTTCCTGTGTCACTTCATTACTCTTCTACCAGTATTCCCCTTTACCCCCCAAATAAACTGTGTGTTTGTGCGGGTGTGTTCTGTGCACGCCCAGTCACTTAGTCATGTTTGACTTTTTGCGACCCTATAGACTGTGGCTCGCCAGGCTCCTCTATCCATGGGATTTCCCAGGCATGAATACTGGAGTGAGTTGCCATTTCCTCCTCCAGGGGATTTTCCTGATCCAGGGATTGAATCCTGTGAAGGACTGAATCCTGCATTGGAAGGCAGATTCTTTACTATTAATACTATTTACAGTTGATGCAAGTGCTCTTTGCTTTGGCAGCTGACAATGTTTTTTGGTCAGTTCCACCTTAATGCCTCCTGGCTTCTCCTGTGCTGATCGTCTTGTTCATTGTCCTCCATGGCCATATCTAAAAGTTTCTGGCATGATACTTGTGAGCTGCCATAAATGCCTTTCATTTCCAACTTCATTATGGTATCTGCTATTACTAGTGGTTTCAACATTTCCTGTGTGCCCACATGGCCCAATATTGTGGCTGAGATTTCTGTGTTCATCTCTATGATGTCAAGTCTTAGAATCCAGCTTTCTGAGGAGAAGAAGCTTTTTCTTTAATTCACCAATGTATATTCCTTATCTAGAATTTTGTCCGCATGAAATATATATACAATACATATTTGCTGAATGAATGTATAAATAAATAAATAAATTCAACAATAAAAGTTTCTGGCATGGATCCCCTTCTGAATTCTGTACAGCTTTAGCAGGCCATTTCCTGTTGACACAAGATCTGAAACCTGAGGATGCTTTAAGGTATTGTCATCCATACTTGCCTGATCATAAGACTCAGCTGTGATGCATATTAATTCACCAGAATTACCCTTCTCTATTCTAAAGGAAAAGATCCTGGGAAATTGTCTTTGCTTGAATTCCCTAGGGAACAGAGCAAGAAGCAAAGATTTCATAATAGAGTCTTAGGTACTATGGTAAGGTACAATGAGGTACAATCCCAGAGCAACAGAACATAGACATACAGGGAAGGAAAGAAAGTAAATGCAAGCTGCTTTATTATTGAACCCACCAAAGCTTCAAGAAAACATACCTGGTTGCTTAGTTACACACAAGTCTTCTTTAAAAGTTATGCAAACCTGCCATGTATTGGAATGTTCCACTGAGGGATAAAAAAGAAAGATTATTTGCTTGTTCTCGCCTCTTATCTTACACTGGTCAAAGTTTACACATGGGGTGTTAACTCTCTCATGGCCTGGGATTCTTTTCTACTGC
This sequence comes from Bos mutus, assembly GCF_027580195.1. NCBI lineage: Eukaryota > Metazoa > Chordata > Mammalia > Artiodactyla > Bovidae > Bos > Bos mutus. Next base: position 36,234,368 of record NC_091629.1, on the reverse strand, counting down.
TATAGAAGGGGAGGCTAAGTTCCTTGGCTGATAGGTGTACTAAATCATGGGTGGTTGGAGGATAGCCAGAGAAGATAATGGCACCCCACTCCAGTACTCTTGCCTGGAAAATCCCATGAACGGAGGAGCCTGGTAGGCTGCAGTCCACGGGGTCGCTAAGAGTTGGACATGACTGAGCGAGTTCACTTTCACTTTTCACTTTCATGCATTGGAGAAGAAAATGGCAACCCACTCCAGTGTTCTTGCCTGGAGAATCCCAGGGACGGGGGAGCCTGGTGGCTGCCGTCTATGGGGTCGCACAGAGTCGGACACGACTGAAGTGACTTAGCAGCAGCAGCAGGATGATAGCAATTCACTGTAAATGAGAAAATTCAGGGAAAGAACAATTAACTCACAGAATTTGAAAGTCATAAGGTAAGGATGATAGTCAAGATATTTAACAATCAGTACATTATGGACACAGCTTAATCAGATTAATATAGTTTATAGGACAAAGGAAACGGGTACTTGTGTTGAGAACATTAGGAACCAAGATTCTCAGCTCAGGAAAAAAGAGCTACAAACATCGACTCAAAGTAAAGTAAAATCTTGTAGTCTTAAGTTTGAATTTGGAAATTACCATGAACTTAAGATGTGTTTTCTTTAAACAAACAAAAATTTCTATCTTTGTATGCTAAAAAAACAAAAGCTGCCATGTCTCTAGGAATGAGTACCGCTAGTATCTGGATTGTGATCTATAAATACTGTTTTTCTCTAAAATGAACCAGGATTATTTGAAAAAAATGTCTAATCCCATGTCTAAGGCATAAAATGTACAAGAAGAGCCTGAAATATCTTGTATTAGAAATGAGAAAACTTTGGGGAATTCCCTGGTGGTACAGTGGTGGGGATTTTCACTGCTGTGGTCTGGATTCAATCCCTTGTCAGGGAACTAAAAACTCACAAGCCATGCTTGGCACCTGGGGTGGGGTGAGGATTTTAAATCCTACTGTAGAAACCAACCTACTATATGCGACAATTTGAGAATTAGAAAGAAGAGTGATTACAATGAACTGAAAGACATGAGATAAGTCATATACCACAATATTCAAAACAATAAGAACTACAAAATAGTTTGATCAACTTCAGAGGATGCCAGGGAATTATTTCATTGTTCTGATTATTGGTAAATGAAGGCACATAAGCACTTTGTGCTTATCATACTTTTACTGTACAAACTATACCTCACAATAAGTAAATAGTTCATGGGGAAATGTTATTCTTTACAGAACAATCACAGTTAACAAATACATAAAGAATGATAGAATGAAATACTAGACATTGTAAATATTAAAATTAAAGTGAATTAATAGCTCTAGGCAAGTTCTGTCTAATATAGCCTTCTGGATGATGGAAATACTCTATATTTGCATTGCTTGATATAATAGTCTCTGAATATGATAGAGATTATAGATCTAACTACCAGTGTAGGAAATATAGGGAATAGAGGAAAATGATATACAACACCATAGTAAGAGAAGTCAGCAAAATCTAGAATGTGGAAAACTCATCAGAACAAGAATATGGTTTATTATAATAACCAAATAAGTGCAAGAGAAAAGAAGTGGAAGGGCATGGAAGCTGTAAATTAAAGAGCTAAAGGACAGATCAGTCAAATGCTAAGGGTGGACCTTATTTGGAACCAATTATATCTTCAGTCTGGGTCCTCCAGAAAGCATAACTCAAATTTTTAAAAAGTTATGTGAAAACACTTTAAAAAAAGAAGAAAAGCTGAGAATTTTGTTTTATTCAGCAAACACACTGAGGACTGAAGCCTGAGAGACGCCTCTCAAGTAACTCTGAGGGACATTTTCCAAAGAAGTTAGTGAGGAGCCAGGATAAACAGGAGCTTTTGCAACACAAACCAAGTAGTCAGGATGGACAACAAGATGGCAGAGGAATAGGTGCATGTGGAGTACTTCTTTCTCCATGCTTGCATCAGGAATACATGTTCTGATGCAGAAGATCTCACAAAACACCATTTGAGAGCTGGCAGGAGTCCCTGACCATTGGAAAGGAGTATATAGATCCACATAAAACTCATGTGTGGGGTTCTTTGGGTGCTCTGGCTATTGAGGTGTTGCTTTCACCATTAGTTTTGGGGTTCTGTCTTCTGTGCTTTGAGGCCTGTGAGGTTTTGGTGCCTCAGGAGGGAGTCAGGCTTGAATCTCTGAGGTGGGAAATCTGAATCAAGGACTTTGAACCACGAACTCCCGACCTCATGGAACATTAATTGACGAAAGCTCTCCCAAATGCCTCCATCTCAACACTAAGACCAAGCCCCACCTAAAGGCTAGAAAGCTCCAGTGCTGGATGCCTCATGCCAAATCATTAGCAAAACAGAAACACAGCCCTGCCCATTATCAGAAAGGCTGCCCAAAGCCATACCAAACCCATAGTCACCCCAAGACACACTACTAGACATAACACTGCCCTTCAGAGAGACAAGATCCAACTCCATCCACCAGAGCACAGGCACAAGTCCTCCCAACCAGTAAAGCTTCACAAGGTCTAACCCCACCCTCCACAAGTAGGAGGACCTACGACCCTGCAGCCTGCAGAAAGGAGATTCCAAACACAGTAAATTAAACAAATGAAAAGAAAAACATGCACCAGATGAATAAACATGGTAAAAACCCATAAGACCAAATAAATGAAGAGGAAATAAGTAGTCTACCTGAAAAACAATTCAGAGTAATGATAGCAAACATGATCCAAAATCTTGGAAATAAAATGGAGGCACAGATAAATAGACTGGAGGCATGGATCAAGGAGATGCAAGAAATGTTTGACGAGGACCTAGAAGAATTAAAGATATAGACAATTAGCAATGAACAACACAATAACTGAGATTAAAAACACACTAGAGGCAACCAATAGTAGACTATCTGAGGCAGAAGAACAAATAAGTGAACTGGGAGATAGAATGGTGGAAATAACTGAAGCAGAGGAGAATAAGGAAAAATTAAAAAGAAATGAGGACAGTCTCAGAGACCTCTGGGACAACATTAAGTGTACCAACATTCGAATTATAGGAGTTCCAGAAGAAGAAAAAAGAAAAGGTATGAAAAAATATTTGAAGAGATTATAGTTGAAAACTTCCTTAGCATTGGAAAGTTAGGGAAAGCTCCCACACAAGTCCAGGGAGCCCAGAGTCCCATACAGGATAAACCCAAGGAGAAACACACCAAGACATTTATTAATCAAATTAAGAAAAATTAAATACAAAGAACAAATATTAAAAGCAGCAAAGGTAAAGCAACAAATAATATACAAAGAGATCCCAATAAGGCTAATAGCTGATCTTTCAACAGAAACTAAAGTGATAAAAGGAAAAAAAAACCTACAACCAAGATTACTCTATCCAGTGAGGATCTTATTCAGATTTGAAGAAGAAATCAAAAGCTTTCAGATAGGCAAAAGTTAAGAGAATTCAGCACCACCAAACCAGCTGTCCAATAAATGCTAAAGGAACTTCTCTAGACAGGAAATGCAAGAGAAAGAAAAGACCTGCAAAAGCAAACTCAAAACAATAAAACAATTGGTAATAGGATCATACATATTGATAATTACCTTGAATGTAAATGGACTAAATGCTCCATCCAAAAGACACATATTGGCTGAATGAATCCAAAAACAAGACCCCTATATAAGCTGTCTACAAAAGAGTCACTTCAGACCTAGAGACACACACAAACTGAAAGAGAGGCTGGAAAAAGATATTCCATGCAAATGGAAATCAAAAGAAAGTGGGAGTAGGAATACTTACATCAGATAAAATAGACTTTAAAATAAAGACTGTTACAAGAGACAAGGAAGGACACTACATAATGATCAAGGGATCAATCCAAGAAGAAGATATAACAATTATAAATATATATGCACTCAACATAGGAGCACCTCACTATATAAGGCAAATGCTAATAACTATTAAAGGGGAAACTGTTTAATTCTGTGTTGACAACAGACAACACAGAAATACAAAGGTTCATAAGAGACTACTACGAGCAATTATATGCCAATAATATGGACAACCTGGAAGATATGGACAAATTCTTAGAAAAGTATAACCTTCCAAAAATGAATCAGAGAGAAATAGAAAATATCAACAGACTACTCACAAGCATAGAAATAAAAAGTGTAATCAAAAATCTTCCAACAAACAAAAGCTCAGGTCCACATGGCTTCACAGGTGAATTCTATCAAAAGTCTAGAGAAGAGCTAACATCTATCCTGGTCAACTCTTCCAGAAAATTGCAGAGGAAGAAAAACTCCTAAACACATTCTACAAGGCCACCATCACCCTGATACCAAAACCAGACAAGAAAAAGAAAATTATAGGCCAATATCACTGATGAACATAGATGCAAAAATCGTCAACAAAATTCTAGCAAACAGAACCCAACAGCATATTAAAAGGATTTTTCATCATGATCAACTGGCTTTATCCCAGGGATGCAAGGATTCCTCAGTATACTCAAAGCAATCAATGTGATACACCATATTAACAAGCTGAAAGATAAAAATCATATGATCATCCTAATAGATGCAGAGAAAGTTCTTGACAAAATTCAACACCCATTTATGATAAAAACTCTCCAGAAAGCAGGCATACAAGGAAAATACCTCAACATAATAAAGAATATATACGACAAACCCACAACAAACATTATTCTCAATGCTGAAAAACTGAAAGCATTTCCTCTAAGATCAGGAACAAGACAAGGTGTCCACTCTCGCCACTATTATTCCATATAGTTTTGGGAGTTCTTGCCACAGCAATCAGAAAAGAAAAAGAAATAAAATGAATCCAGATTGGAAAAGAAGATACAAAACTCTCATTGCTTGCAGATGGCATGATACTATACATAGAAAATCCTAAAGAGGTCACCAGGAAATTACTAGAGCTAATCAAGAAACATAGCAAAATTCAGAATATAAAATTAATACACAGAAATCCCTTGCATCCTTATACACTAACAATGAAAAATCAGAAAGAGAAATTAAGGAAACAATCCCATTCACCATTGCAACAAAGGAATAAAATACCTAGGAATAAACCTACCTAAAATGACAAAAGACCTGTATGCAGAGAACTATCCGACACTGATGAAAGAAATCAAAGACAACACAAACAGATGTAGAGATATACATGTTCTTGGATTGGAAGAATCAATATTGTCAAAATGACTATCCTACCCAAAGCAATCTACAGGTGCAATGCATCCCTATCAAACGACCCATGGTATATTTCACAGAACTAGAAGAAAAAATTTCACAATTTGTATGGAAGCACAAAAGACCCTGAACAGCCAAAACATCTTGAGAAAGGAGAATGGAGCTGGGGGAATCACTCTGCCTGACTTTACACGATATTACAAAGATACATTTATCAAGCATGGTATGGTAGTGGCACAAAAGCAGAAATATAGGCAAATGGAACAAGACAGAAAGCCCAGAGATAAACCCACACACCTGTGGGAACCTTATCTTTGACAAACAAGGTAAGAATATACAATAGAGAGAAGATAGACTCCTCAGTAAGTGGTGCGGGGAAAACTAGACAGCTACATGTAAAAGAATGAAATTAGAATACTTTCTAACACCATACACAAAAATAAACTCCAAATGGATTAAAGACCTAAATGTAAAATCAGAAACTATAAAACTCTTAGAGGAAAACATAGGCAAAATACTCTTTGACATAAATCACAGCAAGATACTCTATGATCCACCTCCTAGAGCAGTGGAAATAAAAACAAAAAATTAAAAATGGGACCTAATTAAGCTTAAAAACTTTTGCACAGTGAAGGAAATTATAAACAAGTTGAAAAGACAACTCTCAGAATGGGAGAAAATAATACCAAACAAAACAACTGATGAAGGCTTAATCTCCAAAATCCACAAGCAGCCTGTTCAGCTCAATACCAGATAAACAAACAACCCAATCAAAAAGTGGACAGAAGGCCTAAAGAGACATTTCTCCAAAGAAGACATACAGATGGCTAATAAACACATGAAAAGATTCTCAGCATTCCTCATTATTAGAGAAATGCAAATCAAAACTAAAAGAGGTATCACTTCACACTGGTCAGAATAGCCATCATCAAAAAATCTATAAACAATAAATGCTGGAGAGGATGTGGAAAAAATTTGCATTCCCACTGCTGGTGGGAATGCAAGTTAATACAGCCATTATGGAGAACCACAGGCTTCCCTGGGGCTCAGATGGTAAGGTGTCTGCCTGCAATGCGGGAGACCTGGGTTCAGTCCCGGGGTTGGGAAGATCTCCTGGAGAAGGAAATGGCAACCTATTCGAGTATACTTGCCTGGAAAATCTCATATACAGAGCCTGGTGGGTTACAGTCTATGGGGTTGCAAAGAGTTGGACATGACTGAGTGACTTCACTTTCACTGTTTTTTCCCACTATGGAGAACAGTATCGAGATTCCTTAAAAAACTAGGAATAAAACTACCATATGACCCAGCTACTAGGCATATACCTTGAGGTAACCATAATTGAAAAAGATACGTGTACCTCAATGCTCACTGCAGCATTATTTACAATAGCAGAACATGGAAACAACTTAGATGTCCATCGACAGATAAATGGTTAAAGAAGCTGTAGTGCATATACACAGTGATGTACTACTCATCCATAAAGAGGAATGTGTTTGACTCATTTCTAATAAGGTGGATGAACCTAGAGCCTATTATACAGAATATAGTAAGTCAGAAAGAGAAAAACAAATGCTGTATATTAAAGCACATATATGGAATCTAGAAAGATGGTACTGATTAACCTGTTTGCAGGGCAGCAATGGAGATGCAGACACAGCAAACAGACTTAGGGCCATGGAGGAGATGGAGAAGGTGGGATGAATTGAGAGAGTAGCACTGAAACATATACATTACCATATGTAAAATTATATGGCCAGTGGAAATTTGCTGTATGACAGAGGGAGCTCAAATCTGGTCTTCTGTGACAAAGGTGGGAGGGAGGTTTAAGAAGGAGGTACATATGTATACCTATGGTGATTCATGTTGATATATGACAGAAACCAATACAATACTATAAAGCAATTATCCTCTAATTAAAAATAAAAAAATAAAAAATAAACCAGGTAGTCAGCATCAAAAGATTACTCTGAATTAAAGAAAATCAGGTATTTCAAGTTAATGAATTAATGAATTTCAAGTTAATTCAAGTTAAGAATTTACTTCTTTCTGTATGGGATGATGCAAGAGTCTGGGCTCATTGAAATCATTCCTTTGATATGCACCTTAACCATCTGGGCCAGAATCTCAGTTTTTTTCCATACTGAATCCCTTAAAGGTGCACATTTGGAGTTGCTTTAGTGACTGATGGTGACTGCAGCCATGAAATTAAAAGACGCTTACTCCTTGAAAGAAAAGTTATGAGCAACCTAGATAGCATATTCAAAAGCAGAGACATTACTTTGCCAACAAAGGTCCATCTAGTCAAGGCTATGGTTTATCCAGTAGTCATGTATGGATGTGAGAGTTGGACTGTGAAGAAAGCTGAGCACCAAAGAATTGATGCTTTTGAACTGTGGTGTTGGAGAAGACTCTTGAGAGTCCCTTGGACTGCAAGGAGATCCAACCAGTCCATTCTGAAGGAGATCAGCCCTGGGATTTCTTTGGAAGGAATGATGCTAAAGCTGAATCTCCAGTACTTTGGCCACCTCATGCGAAGAGTTGACTCATTGGAAAAGACTCTGATGCTGGGAGGGCTTGGGGGCAGGAGGAGAAGGGGACGACAGAGGATGAGATGGCTGGATGGCATCACCAACTCGATGGACGTGAGTCTGAGTGAACTCCAGGAGTTGGTGATGGACAGGGAGGCCTGGCGTGCTGCGATTCATGGGGTTGCAAAGAGTCAGACACGACTGAGCGACTGAACTGAACTTGGTGGCTGACGGCTTGATGGATGCAACAGTCTTTGTTTACTGATATGGCAGGTGACTTTCTTTGCCCACACTGGAAGGAAGCAGCTCTTTTGTCTAAGTCATGCATCTCTTTGGCTGGATCCCTCTTTCTGCTTCAGTTTTTTTTTTTTTTAATTTTTATTGGGAATACAGTGGATTTATAGTGGTTTGTTAGTTTCTGTTGTATAGCATAGTGAGTCAGTTATATATAAACATATATCCAGTCTTTTTAAAATTCTTTTCCCATATAGGTCATTACAGAGTATTGAGTAGAGTTTTCTGTGCTATAAGGTAGGTCCTTATTAGTTATCTATTTTATATATAGTATTATGTATGTGTCAATTCCAATCTCCCAGTTTATCCCTTCCATTCCCTATTTTCCTCTGGTAACCATAGTTTAGAAGCTAAAGGCAAAGGACAAAAGGAAAGATATAAGCATCTGAATGCAGAGTTCCAAAGAATAGCAAGGAGAGATAAGAAAGCCTTCCTTAGTGATCAATGCAAAGAAATAGAGGAAAACAATAGAATGGGAAAGACTAGAGATCTCTTCAAGAAAATTAGAGATACCAAGGGAACATTTCATGCAAAGATGGGCTCCATAAAGGACAGAAATGGTATGAATCTAACAGAAGCAGAAGATATTAAGAAGAGGTGGCAAGAATACACAGAAGAACTATACAAAAAAGATCTTCACAACCCAGATAACCACAATGGTGTGATCACTTACCTAGAGCCAGACATCCTGGAATGTGAAGTCAAATGGGCTTTAGGAAGCATCACCATGAACAAAGCTAGTGGAGGTGATGGAATTCCAGTTGAGCTATTTCAAATCCTAAAGAATGATGCTATGAAAGTGCTGCACTCTATATGCCAACAAATTTGGAAAACTCAGCAGTGGCCACAGGACTGGAAAAGGTCAGTCTTCATTCCAATCTCAAAGAAAGGCAATGACAAAGAATGTTCAAACTACTGAATAATTGCATTCATCTCACATGCTAGCAAAGTAATGCTCAAAATTCTCCAAGCCAGGCTTCAACAGTACATGAACCATGAACTTCCAGATTCTCAAGATGAATTTAGAAAAGGCAGAGGAACCAGAGATCAAATTGCCAACATCCACTGGATCATCAAAAAAGCAAGAGAATTCCAGGAAAACATCTACTTCTGCTTTATTGACTATGTCAAAGCCTTTGACTGTGTGGATCACAACAAAGTGTGGAAAATTCTGAAAGAGATGGGAATTCCAGACCACCTGACCTGCCTCCTGAGAAATCTGTATGCAGGTCAAGAAGCAATAGTTAGAACCAGACATGGAACAACAGACTGGTGTCAAATTGGAAAAGGAGTATGTCAAGGCTGTATACTGTCAACCAGCTCATTTAACTTGTATGCAGAGTACATCATGCGAAATGCCAAGCTGGGTGAAGCACAAGCTGGAATCAAGATTGCCAGGAGAAATATCAATAACTTCAGATATACAGATGACACCACCCTTATGGCAGAAAGCAAAGAAGAACTAAAGAGCTTCTTGATGAAGGTAAAAGAGAGTAAAAAAGTTGGCTTAAAACTCAACATTCAGAAAACGAAGATCATGGCATCTGTCCCATCACTTCATGGCAAATAGATGGGGAAACAATGGAAACAGTGAGACTTTATTTTTTTGGGCGCCAAAATCACTGCAGATAGTGATTGGAGCCATGAAATTGCTGCTAAGTCACTTCAGTCGTGTCTGACTCTATGCGACCCCATAGATGGCAGCCAATCAGGCTCCCCTGTCCCTGGGATTCTCCAGACAAGAACACGGGAGTGGGTTGCCATTTCCTTCTCCAATGCATGAAAGTGAAAAGTGAAAGTGAAGTTGCTCAATCGTGTCTTGACTCTTAGCGACCCCATGGACTGCAGCCTACCAGGCTCCTCCATCCATGGGATTTTCCAGCCAAGAGTACTGGAGTGGGTGCCATTGCCTTCTCCGAGCCATGAAATTAAAAGACACTTATTCCTTGGAGGGAAAGTTATGACCAACCTCGACAGCCTATTAAAAAGCAGAGACATTACTTTGCCCTGCAATATATATGTGTGTGTGTGTGTGTGTGTGTGTATGTATATCAGCTGATTAGCGATGTTGTACAGCAGAAACCAACACAACATTGTAAAGAACTTATCCTCCAATTAAAATTGGGCTTCCCTGGTGGCTCAGAATGTAAAGAGTCTGTCTGCAGTGCAGGAGACCTGGGTTCAATCCCTGGGTCAGGAAGATTTCCAGAGAAGGAAATGGCAACCCATTCCAGTATTCTTTTCTGGAGAATCCCATGGACAGAGGAGACCGACAGTCTACAGTCTATGGGGTTGCAAAGAGTTGGACAGTACTGAGCAACTTCACTTTTCTTTTTTTTTTTTTTTTTTTTTTTCCCCAATTAAAAGGTAGAACCTAATCCCCTCCCTCCACCCACTCCTTGGATGTCTGTGGGATTTATTGACTCATTTCTAATGAATATAATGTCATAGAAGTGATCTTTTGTGTCTTCCAAGACTACATCATAAAAGTATTACAACTTCTACCTTGCTGTTTCTCAGACTGTTAATTCTGTGGAAAGCCAGCCACCATGCCATTACGACACACTAGCAGCTCTATGAAGAGGCCCAGGCCAAAAGAAACTTGGTGCTTCCTACTAACACCTTACCAGCCATAGGTATGAGCCACCTTAAAATAGATCCTTTAGCCACAGTTGAAGTTTCAGATGACTGCAGCCCTGGCCAATAATTGTAGCCTCATGACAGAGCCTGAGCCAGAACCACCCAGTTAAGTCATTCCTGAAACCCTGACCCACAGAAACTATGTGAGAAAAGGAATGTTTATTATTGTTTTAATTTTCTAGCTTGCTGAGTAATTTGCTCCACAGCAATGATCAACTAGAACAAGTTAATAATTGTTGAGACTGGGTGTTGAGTTTGTTGTACTATTCTATTTTTGTGTACATTTGTTATTTCTGTGACACTTCATATTAACATGACAAAAGTTAAATATTGAATCTCTATATTACATCATCAAATAATTACTTTCCAAGTGTGTTAAAGACTATTTGTAAAAAGCAAAAATGCCTGGTAAATTCTCATCTTTGTTACTTCAAGATAGGAAAGGATTTCTTAAACAAGACTTAAAAAGCAAAGACTATAAAGATGGATAAATTAACCTACACTAAAAACAAGGACTATTGAGTGATACTGTTAAGAAAGTGAGAAGTTGACCAAAAATCTGGAAAATGATATTTGTCAGACATACAATGAAGAAAAAATTAGAGTCTAAATATATAAATCAATAATAAATGGAAAAACTAATAGAAAAATGGGTAAAGGATATGAAGATACAATCTACAAAAGGAGAGACCTAAGTGACCAATTAACAAATAAAAGATTGATCAACCAGTATCTACAACTCTGTTTTGGTCACCACAATAATTAACACCCCTTCCCCTAACAGCCCTCAATGGTTGACTGCAGTTGGTGTATGCTGCTGCTGCTAAGTCGCTTTAGTTGTGTCTGACTCTGTGCGACCCTATGGACAGCAGCCCACCAAGCTCCTCTGTCCACAGGATTCTCTAGGCAAGAACACTGGAGTGGGTTGCCATTTCATTCTCCAAACTCTTTCCTAATATGCATATTAAAAAAAAAAGATAAAGATATTCACGTAGGCAGTCAGGGGGATCACTGCTGTGTAGAGAAAAATTAGCATGGGTCAGGAAGTCGTGTTTGATTAATACACAAACAGGAGATTAATATGTGCCTGGTGTTAAATTTCAGCTGTTAAAACAAATTCACCTCTTACTGATTAAAATGTACAAAATAGATATAACCTGGTCCTAAACAGCACAATGATTTACAAGAGACTAATTAAAATTACCAGGGGATATTTTTATAACTATAACTGAAATATAAACTTTAAAAATGGTGAATCATTATGTTGTATATATGAAACATATAATATCATACATCAACTATACCTCAATTAAAAAAATTTACCAGGGGATAACTTAGACCTTGTATGAGACTTTTTTTTCCTGGAAAGGTTAAAAAAAAATTTTTTTTTTTAAACCCAGGATATACTCTGATAACTGTCACAGAATAAGCTCATAAATGCTAACAGGTAATGACTTGTTTCTATAACCCCAAATGAAGGAATTACAGGACACCAACTAAAAAGGATATACTAGTTTTCTGACACCAAATAACTCTTTTCCCTTTATCCCATGTCTGGGCCCTTACCAGAGGCTGTCCCTGCTGAACATACAAACGTGTTCAAGAAAAGTTTAGACAAGATGGATGATGGATTTATAACAGGATGGATTATCCTTGACGCTTCCAACACCTACAGCCGAAAGGCACCCAGCAGAGCTGGGGGCAGGTGTGGGTCACTGTTCTGAACCAGCACAGCATCTCCTTGCCTTCCACCGTCACACACATGTTGCCAATATGCTCGTTTGGAAAATGAAAATGAGAAAAACCTGAGGACGACGCAACCATTTCTCACCAACTCCACTCACCCCTCTGAAGTCCGCTTCGAGTCCCCGTCATCGCAGGGCAGAGCGACAGACACAGAAGAACTAGAAGAAGCAGACCCGCTCCTCTCCTCCGTCCAGCCGCTACCGCTCTGCGCAGCGGCGAGGACGCGCTGCTCCGGGAGGAGGAGCTCTGGTACCGGCAGGACGACGACCGAAGGGTGGGCATGGTGGTCCAGCTTCGGGAAAGAGAGAAGAGGGAGGAAGGCGTCCTGACCCATCACGTCTCCATTCCCAGCTCCAATGATCCCCCTTCTTTACATGGGAATGGCTCGAACTCAGGGAGTGGGGCGGCGGGGGGCGGGGAGGCGCAAAATAAGAGGGATAATACACTGTAGATCAACTATACGTCAATTAAAAAAAAAAAAAAAAACAGAAAAGCACAGCTTTATGGATAAACCATAAAGGAAAAGAATAAAAATTTTAAAATGTGTATGTTTTGGACTTTCCCGTCGGGTCCAGTGGTTAAAACTTCACCTGCCAATGGGGGTAGGGGGTAGGCGGGCAGCGGTTCTATCCCTGGTCAGGGGCCTAAGATACTACATGCGTCCCAGCCAAAAAACCAAAACATAAAACAGAAGCAATACTGTTACCAATGTATGCTGCTGCTGCTGCTGCTAAGTCGCTTCAGTCGTGTCCGACTCTGCGACCCCATGGACTGCAGCCTACCAGGCTTCTCCATCCTTGGGATTCTCCAGGCAAGAACACTGGAGTGGGTTGCCATTTCCTTCTCCAATGCATGAAAGTGAAAGTGAAGTCGCTCAGTCGTGTCTGACTCTTAACGACCCCATGGACTGCAGCCTACCAGGCTCCTCCGTCCATGGGACTTTCCAGGCAAGAGTACTGGAGTGGGGTGCCATTGCCTTCTCCCTACCAATGTATAAATACCCTCAAATATTCAAGCCCTCTTGCCTCCTTGGAGTTTGTGTCCTACACCATTTCTCAGAGTTTCCCTTGAAACTAGCACTCTGTGTTGACTTTCCTTCCCTTGCATGTGTGAATTCCCCACACTCCTAACTGCTTCCTAGGATTACATCCCATAGAAACCTTGAATACTTGTCTCAGCGCTTTCTTTTGAGGGAACCTAAAGTAACATACAATTGTTCAAGCTCCTTGCCAGCATGGAGCAAAGTCTGACCCTTGATAACTCTGTGAGGAATTTTCCTAGCATGAAAAAAACTTTAAGACTCCCTTGAAATGTACATGGAAGAAAGGGCCCTGATGGTTTCAAAAGAGGCCTGAAGGTGAGGAAGCCCAGACCATGGCTCAGGCCCAGACTTCAAAGGTGACCCATGGATCTCTTGCATTTCTCTGTCCTCTTTGAACCTTGTCCATAATCCGTGCCCTTGGTTCTGACTTGCTGGTGTTCACAGCTGAACTCTCCCTGTTACTTGAGCCATTTTTGATACGCTGATCTGGCTTCAGCTTTTTTAACTTGGTAAACACCACAATCGGGGCCACACCTTTTGTCACAGGCCAGGCTTTTGGTCAGCTAGCTTTGCATAAAGGGTTACCTGCCACTCCTCCCCGACCTTGGGGTTCTTGCCACAGTCACAGTACAAGTGAATGCAAGAACCACTTCACTGTTAGGAAGTCTGCATTGCTGCCAGTGGCTTCTCAGATGATGGGAGCTAGTGCCAGTGGCTCAGCAGCAACATGAAATGGGGATCTCTGTGTAGGCATCCAAGTCCTTGATCACAACTCTGGCAGTAATCTGTATTAGGGCCCTGGGCAAGCTCTAGAAACAGAGATGGTGTTTCTAGTGGCACCAGGACAGTGAATTTTGATGAGAGTCAGCTTGGAGGGGAGAAATCTTCTCCAAGAGCAGGAAATAAGGAAATAAACATCTTCTATGGGTTTGCCATATTGTCTCAATGCTAATATTATCTGTTACGGCATTGGTTGTATGCAGGGGGCTTCCAAACTCTTTTTACCTGTTTTAGTTTCTTTTGCCATGTGATAAATTACCCCCAGATCTTGGGGGTTACAATAACAATTTATTATTCTCATGGGTTCTGTGGGTCAGAAATCTGAGGGCAACTTGACTAGGCAATTCTGGTTTAGGGTTTTTCAAGAGGTCAGTTAAGATATTGGCCAGGGCTGCCACCATCTGAAGCCTTGACTGGGGCTAAAAGATCAACTTCCAAGTTGACTCACACACGTATCTGGCAAGTTCGTGCTGGCTCTTGATGTGAGGCCTCAATTCCTCACCATCCGGGCCTCTCCACGGGCTGTTTGAGTGACCTTGTGATGTGAGGACTGGCTTCTTCCAGAGCAAGTGAAGAGAGAAAGAGAAGGGTTGTGGGGAGAGAGAAGGGGAGGAGGGGTACTGACTATCCTTTGTATGGTAACATCCTACTACATTCTATTTGTTAGAAGTGAGTCACTAAAATCTGGCCTACATTCTAGAGAGAGGAACTAAACTCCAACTTACAAAGATAAAGGGAGTATCACAGAATTTGTGGACAGTTTTTTATAAAGCACCACATTACTTTTAGTTCAATAGCTAACTATAACTTGGATTATAAGTTCTTTTCCAGTTTCTATTTCTGACCATTTTTCTAAGTCCATTTTTCTATTCTTTCCTTATGTAATCAGTAAGATACAAATCAATTAAGAATAAAATATTGTCAACTTCTATTACTTCAATTAATAATTAGAACACTTACCTGCTCTTACTAGGAGGAAATCTGGTGTTTTCCTCTAGAATCTCTCTTTTTTCACTGAGTTACCCAAGGGACCTAGGGTTTATTCAGTCTTAAGTGGCCAGTCTAGCTTTCAAACAAGTCAGAGTTGTTCATCCAACTTGTGAAAACTAGGATGTCTAGAGAGGACACTGATTGAGAAGCCATCCCACTCATCTCCAGGCAGGTGGCACAAGGGAATACTGTCAGCTGTGAAGGTCGTGAAAATACAGTGCTTGGAGCTCCTGCTGTGTGGCGTGTAACTGGCAGCCCAGCTGCCATGTTCTGGCTCCACCACCGCCCTGGTGCTAGTGGAGTCCTCATACTATGAGATTCAGGACTACTCCAATCAGCACCTTTGCCTTCAGCACTCCCCATCGGACCAGACAAGGTTTGCTTGCAACTGCCTGCAGTCTGAGACTCTTCTTAACCAACCCTTCCTTCCCCCTTCCTTCACAGCTGTCAGAGTTTTATTCCAGTCTGAATCCTCTCCTTGCCTTGTCTTGCTTCCTTGCTTGTTATCCTTCACAGGTGTTTCCCCTAATAAGTCTCTTGCACTAATTCTGTTCTGGAATCTGTTTCTTGGTAGGGTTCTAGGCATTCATAGTGCCGGAGCTGATTCCCACTGGCTTGTGGGAGCAGGTTCTGTGCATGGCTTCCTAGCACTGCTTTCAGTGACATCATGTTGGTAGCCTGAAATAGGTCATGATGGGAGTGTTTACACCGTAGGAATCAACAAATGCTACACCTGAAGGCTTTTTCCCCCTAGCAAGCTGGTTGTTAAACATTCATCAGTACATCTTCTGTACCCAACAGAAACATGAAAATATGTTCATCAGGAGACCTGTGTGAGATTCCTACTCTGTTCATTGTAGAGAAATGGAAAAAAAAAAAAAAAAATGAGCTACTATATACAGCAGTACAGGTGATACTCATAAACATAATGCTAAGTGAAAGACAGTCACGAAAGAGTCCATATTGTAGCATTACATTTACATAAAGTAAAAACTAGCAAAACTAATCCATAGTGTAAGAAGTCAGGTGAGGGGCTTCTCTAGAGGTCCAGTGGTTAGAACTTGGCACTTTGACTGCTGGGGCTGGGGCTTAATCCCTGGTCAGGGAACTAAGATTCTGGAAGTCAAGTGGTGTGGCCTGAAAAAAAAAAAAAATCTATATGTGTCTATCTCTGTAGCCACCTAATTAGCTGTTCTAAGGGAATTTTTAAGCACAATTTTAAAATTGTTTAAGTGTGGTTTAAAAAAACACATATCATAAAATTTATCATCCTAACTGGTTTTTAAAACTACATTTATTTATTTATTTTTGGCTGTATCAGGTCTCAGTTGCAGCACACAGGTTTCTTTCTAGTTGAGGTGTGCCAGCTCAGTAATTGCAGTGTGTGGGCTTAGTTGCTCCAAAACATGGGATTTTAGTTCCTGAGCAGGGATTGAACCTGTGTCCACTGCACTGGAAAGTAGATTCTTAACCACTGGACACCAGGCAAGTTCCTCTTCACATTTCTAAGTATACAGTTCAGTAGTGTTAATTGGTTCATATTGTTGTCCAGAACTTTTTCATCTTGCAAAACTCAAACTCTATATCTGTTAAATAACCAGGGCCCACTTTCTCCTCCCCACAGTTACCTTACGTTAGAGGAATCATACATGATTGTGGCTGACTTATTTCATTTAACATAATGTCTTCAAGATTCATCCATGTTGTAGCATATGTCAGAATTTCTTTCCTCTTCAAGGCTGAATATTATTCCACTGTACTTATTTACCACATTTTATTTATCCACTCATCCACTGATGGATGCCTGGATTGCTTCTACCTTTTCGGCTATTGTACAAAAATAATGTTGCAGTGAACATGAGTGTACAAATATCTCTTCAAGATCCTGCTTTCAATTATTTTGCATGTATATATACATATATATACATACACACCCACAAATGATATTGCTGGCCCGTATGGTAATTCTATTTTTAATGTTTCCAGGAACTGCCAAACCATTCACCGTAACAGCTGTACCATTTTACATTCACGTTAATGGTGCACAAAGGTTCCAATTTCTCCATATTCTTGTCATTTGTTATTTTCTGTATTTTGTTTATTTGATAGTAGCCATTCTAATGGATGTGAGGATTTTCTTTTATATGTTTTTTCACTGCTGCCTCTCCAGAGCCTAGATCAATCTTTAGTTCATAGCAGTCACTCAATAAATACTAGCTGCATAAATGAATAATTTGAATGAGTTGATTTCATGTATAGGGCTGAACAGTGGTGCCCCATAAGATTTGTCCACATTCTTGCCCAAGAACCCATGAATGTTAGTGTATTTGGAAAAGGGTCTTTGTAGATGAAATTAATTGAGGATTTTGAGATAACAAGATCATTCTGGATTACCTAGGTGGGCCCTAGGTCTAATAACAATGGTACTTATAAGAGATACACACAGAAGAGAACCCAGAGGAGAAGACAACGTGATGACAAAAATTGGAGTGATCTGGCCGCAAGCCAAGGAAGACAAGGAATGCCAATAGCCACTAGAAGCTAGAACAGTCAAGGAAGGATTCTCCCCTAAAGTCTCCAGAGGGAATGCAGCCCTGCTGAAACCCAGAAATGTGAGGGAATAAATTCCTGTTGTTTTTGCTACCAAGTTTTTGATGATTTGTTATAGGACTCACAGAAAACTAATACAGGTTGTTACCTATAATTCTGAGAAGGGTAGCTTCAGGAGTGGGGTGGGAGGAGGAGAAGAATAGGTGAGGGAGATTAAGAAGGAAAATCTTGCAGTTACAAAATAAATGTCACAGGTATGAATATGCAAAGAAATAGAGGAAAACAATAGAACAGGAAAGACTAGACATCTCTTCAAGAAAATTAGAGATACCAAGGGAACAGTTCATGCAAAGATGGGAACAATAAAGGACAGAAATACTAAGGACCAAACAGAAACAGAAGAAATTAAGAAGTGGCAAGAATATACAGAAGAACTGCACAAAAATGATCTTAATGACCGAGATAACCATGATGGTCTGGTCACTCATCTAGAGCCAGACATCCCGAGTGTGAAGTCAACTGGGCATTAGGAAGCACTACTATGAACGAAGCTAGTAGGAATTCCAGTTGAGCTATTTAAAATCCTAAAAGATGATGCTGTTAAAGTTCTGCACTCAATATATCAACAAATTTGAAAAACTCAGCAGTGGCCACAGGACTGGAAAAGGTCAGTTTTCATTCCAATCCCAAAGAAGGGCAATGCCAAAGAAGGTTCAAACTACCATCCAATTGTGCTTATTTCACATGCTAGCAAGACAATGCTCAAAACCCTTCAAGCTAGGCTCCAACAGTACATGAACCAAGAACTTACAGATGTACAAGCTGGATTTAGGAAAGGCAGAGGAACAAGAGGTCAAATTGTCAACATTCCCTGGATCACAGAAAAAGCAAGAGAATTTCAGAAACACATCTACTTCTGCTTCATTGACTACGCTAAAGCCTTTGACTGTGTGGATCATGACAAACTGTGGAAAATTCTTCAAGAGATGGGAATACCAGACCACCTTACTTGCCTCCTGAGAAATCTGTATGCAGGTTAAGAAGCAACAGTTAGAACCAGACATGGAACAATGGACTGGTTAAAAATTGGGAAAGGAGTACGTCAAGGCTGTATACTGTCATCTTGCTTATTTAATTTCTATGCAGAGTACATAATGCAAAACGCTGGGCTGGATGAAGCACAAGCTGGAATCAAGATTGCCAGGAGAAATATCAGTAACCTCAGATATGCAGATGACACCACCATTATGGAAGAAAGCGAAGAGGAACTAAAGAGCCTCTTGATTAAAAGAGAAGAGTGAAAAAGCTGGCTTAAAACTCAACATTCAAAAAAACTAAGATCATGGCATCTGTTGCATCACTTCATGGCAAATAGATGGGAAAACAATGGAAACAGTGAGAGATTTTCTTGGGCTCTAAAATCACTGTAGATGGTGACTGTAGCCATGAAATTAAAAGACGCTTGCTCCTTGGAAGAAAAGCTATGACCAACCTAGACAGCATATTAAAAAGCAGAGATATCACTTTGCTGACAAAGTTCCAAATAGTCAAAGCTATGATTTTTCCAGTAGTCATGTATGGATATAAAAGTTGGACCATAAAGAAGGCTGAGTGTTGAAGAACTGATGCTTTTGAACTGTGGTGTTGGAGAAGACTCTTTGAGAGTCCCTTGGACTGCAAAGAGATCAAACCAGTCAGTCCTAAAGGAAATCAGTCCTGAATATTCATTGGAGGGACTGATCCTTAAGCTGAAGCTCCAGTATTTTGGCCACCTGATGTGAAGAGCTGACTCACTGGAAAAGACCCTGATGCTGGGAAAGATTGAGGGCAAAAGGAGAAGAGGTGACAGAGGATGACATGGTTGGATGGCATCATCAACTCAATGAACATGAGTCTGGGCAAACTCTGGGAGATAGTGAAGGACAGGGAAGCCTGGTCTGCTGCAGTCCATGGGTAGCGAAGTGACTGAACAACAACAATGGAATGTACAGTGTGGGGAAAGCAGTCAATAATAATATAATACCATTATGGCGATAGATGGTACTGAGACTTATCATGGTAGTCTTTTTGGAAGCTATAGAAATACCAATCACTATGTTGTACACTAGGAACTAATACAGTGTTTCAGGCCAATTATACTTCAAAAACAAATAAACTTATCATAAAAGAGATCAAATTTGTGGTTATCAGAGGAGGAGGTTGTTGGAGGAGGGTGGAATTGGATTGAAGGCATTCAAAAGGTACAGACTTCCACATATAAGATAAATAAGTGCTACAAATGTAATATGCAACATGATTAACATAGTAAACTCTTGTGTGTTATATATGACAATTGTTAAGAAGGTAAATCCTAAGAATTCTGACTATAATGAAAATTATTTTTTCTGTTTCTTTAATTTTATATCTATATGAGATGATAGATGTTCTACTAAATTTATTGTGATAATCATTTCTTGATGTATGAAAATGAAATCATCATGCTGTACACCTAAAATGTATACACTGCTGTTATGTAATCATATCTCATTAAACCTGAGGGGAAATGGCTTTAGTTTTGGGAAGCTCTAATTTGAAGTCATTCGTCATGGGTATACTATTCAGCAAGGACAATTGTCTTTTAATGCTATTACTGTTTTCATAACATTTAATCTACACATAGGAGAAGCTTTTTAGTTCTCTACTGTAGAAATTTGAGGAAGTGGGCGTGTTCGTCTAATAGAAATTTCAAGACCTCTGCATTTAAATTGGTTATTTCTTCCCAAGACTGGATTTTGTCCCTTGAGCTGATATAAAGGCCACTTTATATTTGTGGGGCTTGTTTATGGAGGCCACTAGGAGCTCTGCCATAGCTCTGTGCTCCCAGGTGAAGCGTCCCTAAATACTTTCCCTTAGACCCTGCTAAGGATTATTGGGATCTTATGTTTGTAGGTTGATCTATCTGTCATATGGGAGCTGCTACCCAACTGAGCTTCATTCCTAGAACCTTCCTAGCTGTGATTGTTGGAAAGTTTCAGGATCAGTCTTTTCCTTAGGCAATATAGAACTTAACCAGTTATGTAAGATCCTGCCATCTGTAATCAGGGAATTGCTTCATTTCATGTAGATAGTTTAGTAGACTAAAAGACCTTTGGCATACTAAAATATGTTGATATTTCAAACAGTTCAGAGCAAGGTCTTCTGATGCTTAGGGAATGTCAGACAGCTAATCAGATTGATCTTCCCAGGGGAGCATTCCTCCTTGGTATATAATGCTCAGTAAATATTCATGGTACGTAGTAAACTGCTGCTACCCCTTCCAATTTCTTTTACTGGATCCGTCTTACTGCTGAGTGAAGGCTGCTAAATGAAATGTGTACAAAATGCTGGCTGTTTTGCCTCAGGGTGGGATCAACTCTATGGTACAATTCATGCTCCATAACTCTCCATGCGATCAGGCTGAAGTTCCAGATAAGACTGCATCCTTGATCAGCTACCTTCCCTGCTTCTTTCATTGTCTTTCTCCTGCGTACTCTCCCAATAAATTGTACACTCAAATTCTATTTCAGGCTCTGCTCCTGGGGAAATGGACCTAAGACATTGCATAAATTAAAAATTATAAAAAAAATCATTCATGTCCATGACCTGGAGACAATGCTATAATGCAAGCAAAGATATAGAAAATGATGACTTGAAATCAGAGAGAGCAAAAGGACCACACAGAGAGAATGCTTTTCTTGAGGGAAAAAAACAAAAGCCCAAAAAACTAGCAGAGGCTACTTCACACCATCTTAGTGGCAAATAACGTTGGCTGTGCAGCTGTTAAGAACTATGTTATTTAAGAGTCTGAACTTAGAACAGTTAGTTCCATATCATAGACTAAGAATTCTTGACTATTGACATTAACTTTTTTGGGACCTGGAGGTAGCTGCTTTGATAAGGACTAGTGGAGAAAAAGGTGGCATGGGATTTCAGGTAGAATAGCTACAGAATCTAGGTGATAAGGCATAAGGAGTCCTGCATATGTATTTTCAGAGCAGCAGTGATCCCTTTCATTACGAGTGACTGGATGTTATAGTACCAGAACCCACTCAGAATTATATATAGATGACTATGGTTTTTCCAGGAGTCATGTATGGATGTGAGAGCTGGACAATAAAAAAGGTTGCATGCTGAAGAATTGATGCTTTTGAACTGTGGTTTTGGAGAAGACTCTTGAGAGGTCCTTGGACAGCGAGGATATCAAGCCAGTCAATCTTAAAGGAAATCAACCCTGAATATTCATCGGAAGGACTGATGCTGAAGCTCCAATACTTTGGCCACCTAGTGCAAAGCGTTAACTCATTGAAAAATACCCTGATGCTGGGAAAGATTGAAGGCAGGAGGAGAAGGGGATGACAGAGGATGGGATCGTTGGATGGCATCGCCAACTTGATGGACATGAGTTTAAACAAACTCAGGGAGATGTTGAAGGACAGGAAAGCCTGGCATGCTGCAGTCCATGGGGTTGCAAAGAATCAGACACGGCTGAGCAACTGAACTGAAGTCTCAGAGTAGCTAGACTTCTTTTAAGGCAGCTGGATTTCCTAAGAGTATGTGCTCTGAGCTACTTAGGAGGAAACTGAAAAACTTCCTATGACCTAAAGTCAAATTCTCTGCCCATCACTTCTATCATAGTCTGTTGATTAAACAAATCACGAAGGCCATCCCAGATTCAAGGACTGGAGGATTAGTCCCCATCTTTCCACTGAAAGACTGTAAAAGAATTTGTAGCTATCTTTAATGCATCATACATAAAGTATAGCGGACTCTGACAACAGTATGGCTTCTTCCTCCTTAGAAAGAAAATATCAATACTTGCCTTCACAAGAAAATATTTTGTTTGTTTTTTAAGGACAATATAATCTGAGCATGTTTGAAGGCTAAGGAAAAAGAACTAGAGGAGGGAATAAATTAAGGAAGTAAGAAAAAGAATGTTTGTTGCAGCAAGGTTTGAGAGCTTTGAAGCGAAAATAGTCATACTGCTGTTGTATAGATGCAAGCCATTTCCTGTTAACCTCATGTGTTGGGAAAGTCATGTGAAACTTCTCACCCTGGGCTCAGTCTTGCTGTGGGGAGTGGTGGAATCGGCTGGTTCCATTTCTGGCCTGGAGGAACATTGCTTCCTGAAGCCAAGGCATGGCTGCATGTCAGCCTGACCCATGATAGGGCCACATATTCCATTTTCCTGTCTCATCCATATTTATCCCCATGTAGGACACTGTAGCAAAAACACAACCTACAAACCAGAATACCAGTGCTAGGGCCTAGGCTGAGCACCAGTTTCATGTAAGAATAGGAGGGATGCGTGGGAGGAGAGCGGGCTGTTGTACAGTTCAGCTTTTACCAGGCTTCAGGGGTATGCAGAATGAGGAAGGTCAGGACCTGGATATATAAGGTACATCCTAGAATTTTAGAATTCTGTGCTCTATGAAGAGACGCTTCAAAGTGTGCGAGGGCCTTTCTTTGCTTCCTAGGGACTGCAAGGTGCCCAAACTCTGAGACAGCTGCCATGGGAGTATCTGCCACAGCACAAGCCAATGTTCTGGTTATCTGTTGGTAAGTAACAAATTTCTCTAAAACTTGGAGGCTTAAAACAGAAACCAGTGTATAATTTCTCAAGATTTTGGATAAGGCAAAGTAGGAAAGACTTGTCTCTGTTCTAGGTAATGTGGAAGCACCCAGGTGGCTGGAACAAGGGCTTCTTTCTTCATTGACTTGGTCCCGCAGCTGGGATGGATTTACCAGATTTTTGTGTCTGGGATCTAAGTTCCTGGTGTTAATTGGGCTCCTACTTTCCCTCCAAATGCTCTCTTTGTGGCACAGTGGAAAAGAAGCTGCAGCTCAGGACTATCAAGAGCTCAAAATCAGGATTGCTGCGTTGTTCTTAAGGCTCAGACCTGGAATGTGCCCATCATCACTTCGTCCACTTTCTTCTTGGTTAAATCCAGTCACAGGTCCGTCCAGATTCCAGGGTTGGGGACCACACAAGGTTATACTGCCAGCAGGCATGTTTCGTTGCGGATTACCAAAGTAACATACTACCTGACAAGAAGGGCTCTAGGAGCAGACCTGTGTGTTTAAAGCGGGCCGGGATGCAGAAAGGGGGAGGCTCCAGTTCCTAATTTTATGCTGCCCTTTCGATTGGAGGGCAAACAGTGGGGAACAAGGTAACCCCAAACTTCCTCTACCGAATTAAAGGTGCGGGGTCTGGTTTGCTACTGAATCAGGCTGTATCAAGGAAAGCCTTGCTGTGTGTCTTCAGTTCTAGGCATTCACTGACCATAGGTTCTTAACACACGTGTTGCTTCGTTAACACTGTATTACAAAGGTCAAAGCAGAGGCTCGCAGCACTCCTTCAGTACCGCAGCTAGTACCACATCACGACTCAGACTCCTAGGTCCCTTCTGCCCCGCAGCGAAACTTGGGGTAGAGTGATGATTGGAGCCAGGGTCCCTGGACAGCAGCGCTCAACTCGGCCGGCTTGGCTTAAGAAGCGACTGGCTCCGGGCAACCAACGGGAACAGGGTGCTTCAGAACTGCTACCCAGGCGCGGCCGTGCGAAGCGAATGAATAGAACTACACCGCGAGAGCTCCTGGACACCAAGGTCGAGGGAGGCAGGGAGAACTCCCTAAGCCCTACACGTCGCGTTACAGAGCCGCCTTCAGGGAAGCGCGTTCCAGATGACGCTAGTCCGCGCGCTCCGCCCACGCACGCACGCCCTGGCCCCGCCTCCCGCGCCGCTCTGGCCCCGCCCTCAGGATTGACCGCCCGAGCCACCGTCCGCACAGTCCCGCCCCGCACGGCCAGGCGAAGCTGAGCCGGTCGTGCGGTGTGTGTGTGTGTGTGTCTGGGTATATGTGTTCACGGGACACCGTCTCAGCCCCGGGAAGATGGTGGCGGCGGCGACTGAGGCGAGGCTGAGGAGGACCGTGGTGACACCGGCGCCCACGAGCAGGAACGGCAGGCGGTGTCGGGACTGGGACGCGACTAGAGCTGGAAGGCCGGGGCTGCGGACCGGGCTGCGCCTCCCACGGCGGCGGCGGCGCCTGCTGCTGCTGCTGCTCCCGCCGCTTCTGCTACTTCCCTGGGCGGCTGAGGCCGCGGCGGCAGCGGCGTCGGTGTCGGGCTCAGCCGCAGCCGAGGCCAAGGAATGTGACCGGCCCTGTGTCAACGGCGGCCGCTGCAACCCTGGCACCGGCCAGTGTGTCTGCCCCGCCGGCTGGGTGGGCGAGCAATGCCAGCACTGCGGGGGCCGCTTCAGGTGAGTGGGAGGTAGTATCGGAGGTCGAGGCTAAGGGTCGCTCAAGACGGCCCCAGGCTGGAGGCGGATGCCCCACAGAAAGTGGGGAGAGGAGGGCTGCCCCATCGTGTTTCAGGACCACTTGCTTCCGTGAAGATCTTCGTCTCTGGCCTGGGGTCTTCGGTACTAGAAGTTGAAAAGGTGCTAGGCAAGGGTGGGGGCACCCCAAAGGGACGAAAGCTACGTGGGACGAAAGCTTACGATTACGAAGAGTATCAAAGCCAATCTCTGAAACTGGGCCTCTTTCGGAAAAAACGAGGTAAAGGAAAAGGTGAGAAAGCCAGCCTACCTTAACACTTCTTTTGAACATCCCTTCGTTCTCCAGGGTCTGATGAGTTCCTGGACTTATTGGAGATAGTGGGGTACTCTGAAGACACAGGGCCCTTGGAGAGATTTGTCGTCTGGAGATAGAAGGGAAACGGGTTGGACTGTGAGATACTAGAGATAGAAGAAACAGTGGTTACTGGCTAAAGGAAGTAAAGAAACTAGCTTTTGGACGCTCACTGGAGGCCGATTGGAACAAGGTCTGTCGTGGAGAGGGCGTCGAAGGAGGTTCCTATTTGCCCTGGTTTCTGGAGAATGTGGAGTTCTGAGTTGGCCTGGTTCAGGGCAGTACCTCTTGGAGAGATCATTCATTAATTAGTAGTAACTATTATTTGCTTTCGTTGTGCAAGGATTGCTGGATAATACAAATAGATTAGGCAGACTTTGGTCTGGTCCACAAGGAGTTTGGAATATAGCTAGAGAAAAATCTGTTGCATAGATAACCCTAATCATAAGGACTACATGTCTTTGGCTGACATTTGCTGGACATTTTTGATGTCAAATGTGGAGGAGTGGGGAAATATGGAGAACAAGACAGACAGGGTCCCTACTCTCATAGATCTCACATTCTAGAAGGGAGACATACAGTTAAGAAGTAAACAGATGAAATAAAATAAGTTTTATGGTAAACGCTGTCAAGAAAATAAGACAGGGTAGAGAATTATAACCAGTTGGTAACTTTAGGAGAAGGCACTCATTTGAAGTGACATTTGATCTGAAACCTGAATGAAGCAAAGGAGAACCTGTGGTAATTCAGGAGTGGAGAAGGTGTGATTAGCTGAGGGAATGCAGGGATATTTTGAGGAGGAGATGACACTGATTTTGAACTTTTGAGGATAAGTAGGATTGGAAATGTGGAGCTGGAAAAAAAAATTCCAGATGGAACGAAGGATGCAAACAAAATTGTGGAGACCAGAAGTGAAATATTCTAGTGCCAGGGTATATAGAGGAGAAATGCGAGAGAGAAGTTTGGAACAGTAGAATTATAGGCTCTGTAATGTCATATCTTCAGGGGAACTTGGAGACCATTGTGGAGATGAGCTCTTTGTTGTTTATGGAGAAATCAAGTGATTTCAAAATAGATTTGTACAGTATGGCCAGCCTTGTACCTTTACTTAGGGTTCTGGGTAATATAATTCTGGCTCATGAACTACATTAATCTACAACAACTTGTTGAGGGCAACTCTGGATTATGTTATGAAATTACAGTGGTTAACAAGACAGACACAGTCCAGCTCTATAGCTTACATTCTAGTTTGTGAGTAGTAATCAATTTCTTACCATTTTTCTTAAAGCTATGAAAGTGAAGAGAAGGGAGCAAATGGAGGACTTGATTTAGTTTGGAAAAGTAAGGTTAGTGTTTGAATAAGTGGCTTTTGAGTTGCGATCTGAAGGGTGAAATCCCACTACCTACATGGGAGGTGGTCCGCTAAAGGGCCGGTGTGTACAGAGGCTTGGAGATGAGAGGGATCATTTCAGGATGGATAGAAAGCCAAGTGGCTGGAGCAGAGAGAACAAAGGGAAGCATGGCAAGACTGAAGGGATGAGCAGGAACCAGGCCACGTGGAGCCCTGTCGGTTGGGTTGAAAGTTTTGACCTTTAGCCTGTGAGCAGTAGAATAGCATTATTCATCTTGTTTTTATGACATTACAGTCATTACAGATTGGAGCCAGAGCAAGAATGGCCTTTGAAGATGGGACCAAAGCATTTTGAATTTGAGCACGTCCACGATCAAGTGAATGGATAGTTGGGTCAGAAGGGAATTTTTCAAGTTCTGAAAATTTAGGATGCATTAGTGGGCAGTGGGGGCCCACAGGGTGGGGAGGGACATATGTTGCTAGATCAGTCTGTCTATAATGTTCAGAGAAGGTGGACTCATTTTAAGTATGAGAGATAATGGGCAACTAGATTGGAACCTTGGTGTGGGTCAGGTCAGGAGTAATGAAAACTTAAGATAAACTGTAGGAATGGAGGAAGGGATAGGTGCTAGGTGGTATTATAGAGGTGAATGACTGATCTTTCTTTGAAACTGGCTTGCTCTTGAGAAGAGAGGGGGATGGTGAGGGAACGAAAACTAGACCCTATCTTAGGTGATTGAGGGGATGGTGATATCATTAACAGACGCAGGGACACAGGAGGAGCAGATATGAGATGTTTAATTTTGCACACACTGAGGATGGAGTACTTTCAGGATTTCCACCTGTGGGACAGGTGTAAGTGTTAGCATCATCTGCATATAGAGAGAGCAGGTCCAAGTGTCCGTGAGGACTGTCAGAGGATTGGAAAAGAACCACTTTTAGAGGGGAACAGGCAGTCTTGATCAGGTTGTCTAAGGTGGTGTCATATGAGAGTGAAGGGGCTTCCCAGGTTGTTGTGGGTGCTCCGTGGAGCCGGTTCCAGCTAGTGTCAGTGCTCTTTTCTGGGCAAACAGTTAAGACCTTCATTCTGATAATTTCATTGTATTTTGTGGGCTTCTGAAATTTGCATTTTAAAAACTGAAAGTAAGAGAAACTTATGTCTATAGTCTTTAATAAAACCTTCCATTAAATTTTTAGTTGTAGGATTTTTTAGGGGAAGAGTGAAATGTTGGTTTTGATTATATGTTAGTTTGTATCTTGATTTAACTTACAGACTTCTTTGTTATTAACCTAAGAGACATTAGAATGAATACTTTTCTGGTTTGGGTCAGCATCAAGTTGGTGTGTTTTTTAAGCCTTTAAGTTCTGTAAATCCTGTATTACAATTACTGTAGTAAGATCTTTTTCATTAATTGAAAAGAACATAGATAATAATAGGATTAGATTCACTAAAGTTATCACTGAGTCTATACTACATGCCAGAGACCTGGCCAAACATTTTCATGTATATTGTACCGTTTAATCTTCAGGATAATTCTGAGGATGTTGTTTAAAATTTGGATTATTGTGTGGTTGTAATTAGAAAGTCAGTTCATTTTTTTTCAAATGTAAGATACTGTAGAAATGATTAATTACAGAGGATAAGGTTAATGGTGTCAGTTTAATAAAAATAACTATGAAATCTTTTGTGGATGATTTCCAGAGCAGTGCCACTTCGATTCATTTTTGTGTGATTCAGTAATCATGTTTTTCTACTTGTAATATCACTATCAAAGTTTTTCTTTAGAGGATAAATATATCCCATTAAGTTAGAAAGTAAAGATGTTAAGCTCAAGAAAAAAAGATGTTAAGCTCATTTATGAAGTTAATATGCATTTAATTCTTTTAAGTTCCTGCTATACAACTTTTGGGCAGGTGGAATACAATAACCTATTGAGAACCTTATGTGGTGGTTTAGTCGCTAAGTCGTGTCCAACTCTTGCAACCCCATGGACTATATAGCCTTCCAGGCTCCTCTGTCTATGGGATTCTCCAGGCAAAAATACTGGAGTGGGTTGCTGTTTCCTTCTCCAACACTTTGAGAAACAAAAGAGGGAAAATAGGTTTGTTACAACAAGAAAGCTAGCATAAAAGAAAAATTAAATTCATTGAATCTGTCTGGCTACTGGTCTGAGGATATGCATATACTTTTTTAACTAGTGAAGTGAAAATTCTGGAAAATAAAATATGGTAAAAAAGAAGGTAAAATAAATACTTACCTTGTTTATGGTAATTACTAAGAGGAAGTAATCTGAAGCCCTAAGTGTATGTTGATGAATTTTTGCAGTAGAATATAAGCCCATGAGGGCAGGGATTTTTATCTCTTTTGCTCACGGTTACATTCCCAGAGCCTAGAGCAGTGCCTGAGACATAGTGCTCAGTAACTATTGTTGAGTGAAGGAATGAGATTCTGCTGTGTATATGGATTTCAAGTTATATGTATTACGACTTTCAGAAATGTACCTGAATGACTGCCATGTTTGTCTTTCTGTCTTTATTTTTCCTAAATTTCATTGTCTTGTCTTCCACTGTTTGTTGGGCATCTTTATTGGGTGTTGTGCTGTTATCTCACATTGAGCCATATTGAAGACCAAACTTGTTATCATTAAAAAAAAAAAAAGTGTTTTCCTTTGTACTTCTTATTTCAGTAGCAAATCCTAGTTTAGATAACCAAAGATCAAAACTTAGGAGTAGTCTTTTGCTCTGTTTTTCTCCCTTCTTTAAAGTCTTAGAAATGTGTTCCTTTCTGTTCTTTCTACTCCACCCTAGCGCACCTGGCCCTTCGTCTCATTGCTGACCTGCCTCTGTTGCACTCTGGTTGGTTTCTTGCACCTCTGGAATCCATTCTACCCCGTGTCATATAATCCCCTGAGAACTTGTGTTGCTGTCTTGGTCAGAAATGTTTTTCTTTTTTTTTTTTAACTCCATTATCTGTAAAATGACCCTCAGCAGAAGGCCCTCAAATGCTTTACATATAACCCCTTTTCCCTAACCCAACCTTTCTACTTTGTAATAGTTTTTCTGCATATTTGCTAAATTCATCACCCCTCTTCATCTCTATCCCCACATTCTTTCTTTTCTTCTTTATTATCTAGATTCTACCTCAAGGCCCATCTTCAGTTCTCTATAATCTAGAATAGCCAATTCTCTGAAATCATGCTTGTTTTCTTTTGAGATGAGCCATCGGCCTGTTCAATTCATAAGTAGCTTCCGATTGATCACTACATGTTAGATACTGTGCCCTGACTTGAGGCTGTGAAGGTGGGTTAGAATCAAGTCTTGCTTTCCCCTTGAAGAGCTCATAATTCTGAAGCATTGATATTGTTAGCTATGTGCACAGGCTTTTACAATTTAATAATATAAATGTGGGCAATATGTGGTGCTGGACTATTGTGTGGTGGAGAGACTAACTGTGCTGTGGGTTCTGGTGGAAAGTGTCACAGAGAACATTTGGGCAGATCTGAGAAGTTTAGTGTAAATAGACAATCTGGGGGAGGACACTCCAGAAGGAGCAAAGAGTTTGTGCAAAGTCCGAGAATCATGGACTATTCTTATTTGTTGTGTTAGTTTTCTAAGGTTGTGGTACAAAGTACTATAAACTGGGCGACTTAAAACATCAGAAATTTAATCTCTCCCAGTTCTGGAGTTCAGAAGCCTGAAATCATGTTGACAGGGTGATGCTGCCTCTTATGGTTCCAAGGGAGAATTTGTTCCCCTTTTCTCTTAGCTTCTGAAATTGCCAACAATGCTTGGCATTCCTTGGCTTGTAGATGAGTCTCTTCAGTTTCTGCTTCCATCACTTCCTTCTCACATGGCACTCTCCCTGTAGGTCTCTTCTCTTCTTATAAGGATACCAGTCATATTAGATGTAGGAATATGACATTCTCTTAAGTAAATCTGCAAAGGCCCTGTTTCCAGATAAGGTCATGTTCACAGGTATGGTGTGGTTAGGACTTCAACATATCCTTTGCAGTGGCATAGTTCAACTCACAACACTTAGAGAACTCAACATAAATGGATGTCACTGGAGCATAACTTGTAAGAGATACAATGGAAGGGTGTGAGATTGAAAAGTGTAATTGGTTTTCCCTTCTCAGTCACCTCCAGCTTCAAGGTGCATCCTTGACCTAGGCTAAGCCATCAGAGCGTGCCAGTCTCTGACTTTGGTGATTGTTTTGAAGTAGACATGTGACCTAAGGTGACTCAGTCAGAGTGAATCTCAGGACTTTTGCTGGAGACCTGTCTTCTTCTGTGGGCGTTTATGAAGGAGATGTGTTGCTGTCTTCTGTTCGTGTGGTGAGGACATAGGGCCTGGAACTATTATAGCTAGCATTGCTGTTGTGATTAGAGCCCACTTGAGGTCAGTGCAGTTCCTAGAAGCGAGGAGATGGTAGAACAATGGAGCTGGAGACCTGATGATATTCTGAATCTCTGGATAAATCCTTGACTGAAGCTGCACTTTTTGGTTTTATGAGGTACTACAGGCCACATTTTTCTTAAGTCAGATTTAGATTTCCTATCCCTTATAATATAGAATAATCCCTAATATACAGAGGGACATAAGCCAGATCATTAAAGTATGTTTTAAAATTAATTAATTGTTTATTTTTGACTGTGCTGGGTCTTCATTGTGGTGCATGGGTTCTTTGTTGCTGCCTGAGGGCTTTCTCCAGTTGTGGTGAGCAGGGGCTGCTTTCTGATTGCGGTGCACAAGCTTCTCATTGTGATGGTTTCTCTTGTTGCGGCTCTAGAGTTCATGGGCTTCAGTAGTTGCAGCACGTGGGCTCAGGAGTTGCGGTGTTTGAGCTCTGGAATGCAGGTTCAATAGTTGTGGTTCACGGGCTTTGTTGCCCTGTGGCATGTGGGATCTTAGTTCTGGACCAGAGGCTGACTCCGTGTGTCTTTCATATGGGCAGGCAGATTCTTAACCTCTGAACCACCAGGGAAGTCCTCGTTGAAGTCTTTATATTCCACACAAAGGAGTTTGGGCTTTATCCTCTTGTTTTGTATATTCCATTCTATTCCAAGCTGTGTTGTGCACTTTGCAGTATCTTAATTCCCTGATCAGGGATCAAATCCTTACTATTGGCAGTGAAAGTGAGGAGTCCTAACCACTGGACCACCACTGATATTCCCTGTTTTTGTTTTTTAATTGAGGTATAGTTTATGTACAATATTAAGTTAGTATCAAGATCACTATGATAGGTCTAGTAACTGTTCCCATACAAAGTTACTACAGTATTATTGACCATATTCCTTATGCTGTTTATTATATGCATGCTTGCTCCGTGGCTTAGCATGTCTGACTCTTTGAGACCCCATGGATTGCAGGCCACCAGTCTTGTCTGTCCATGGAGTTTTCCAAGAAGGAATACTGGAGTGGGTTGCCTTTTCCTCCTCTAGGGAATCTTCCCAACCCAGGGATCAAACCCACATCTCCCGCATCTTCCTGCATTGGTAGGTGGATTCTTTACCACTGAAATACCTGGGAAGCCCCATAAATTGCATACCTGTGGCTTATTTTATAACTAGGTGTTTGTAACTTTAAATTCCCTTCATCTATTTCACCCCTACCTGGGCCTTATCCTCTTGAACTTGATAACATGGTCTCAATTACTGACTTTTTAATGCTGAGTCTCCCAATGTTCCAATCATGTTGGGTACATGATGCAAACCCTAAGTTACCAAAGGCATTGTTTTTAACTTGTTTGATTCTGCATAACTGGGATTGCCAACTTCCAGCTCAGGATCAGGCTGTTCTCACTGTCCTATACTTCAGCTTTTTTTTAAAACCTAGTTTCACATTCAAAGGCTCATTAATTGTCACTCTATTTGTGAATTGTATTGGATACACTTTCTGTCAGAATTCTATTTTTGACAGATGTCCAACTCAGCCAAACTTGAGAGAAAAAGAGGAGAGATTTATTGATTTATAAGACAGAAAAGTCCAGGGAATATTGTTGGCTTCGTATGTGGCTAAATCCAGGCAACCAGTTAGTCTCTCTCCTTGCCTCTTTACTGGCCTCACTTGCAGGCAGGCTTTCTTCATGTGATGTCTCCAAAAGCTAGATCAAACTAGAAAAGAGTAGCTCTTCCTTAGGAGCATGTAACAGATAAGGAGGGGTGAGAGTCTCACTTGTCCTTTACTGAAGCAGTCACTGTGGCTCAGGTCCTGGGAATGTTCTGACCAATCAGACCTGAGTTGAGTACCTCCTGGAGATGGGGGTTGAGGTCCAACTCCGTTAGATGGTATGAGCTGAGAAGGGAAAGGAGAAAAGAAAATACACATAATGTCACCAGAAAATGGATCCAGTAGCGGGCAGGTGAGGACAGTGACGCCCCTGCATATTTGTAGAACCTGCTGTTGGTGAACACTCAGTAAGTGTTGATGATGAAAGTTGAGAATGGTCTGGGAAATATTGTATCATGTAATGAGATGCTGGTCCCCAGTTTTTATCAGAAATGCATTCCGTGAGTGGCCCACTATGTGGAACGTTGAGGTTACTGCAGTTAGAACTGCCCTGTGTTGATTAAGTGTAGTAAAGCCAAGTCACTGAATGGCAGTTATTAATGTCTTGATTTTGTGACAGGGAAAACAGATAGGATCATGGGAGGAGGCAACAAAATATGTGCTTATGTTATGTGAAGTTTTTGGGTGAAAACTTTATGTAAAATACTTAAATAATAGACCTTTAAAATTTTGGCTAATTCCTAGAAGAGTTTTATTTAGATGAATAGGTAAAAACATGTTCATTGAGTAAAATGAAAAATTTAGCAAGAATGTCTTAGTATAATTGCCTGAGTTATGACAGGGGCTTTCCAGGTGGCTCAGTGGTAAAGAATCCACCTGCCAATGCAGAAGATACAGGAGATGCAGGCTTGATCCCTAGGTTAGGAAGATCCCCTGGAGGAGGAAATGGCAACCTACTCTAGTGTTCTTGCCTGGAAAATCCCGTGGACAGAGGAGCCTGGTGGACTGCAGTCCAGGGGGTCGAAAAGAGTTGGAAACAACTTAGTGACTGAGCACACACACACAAATTATGACATGTTTGAAAGCAAGTATCTGTCATTTAAACTTTACCTCTGTGAAAAGTTCCTAAGATAGGCAAATGCATTTACTACAGTATAGAAGACAGATAAATATACAGGAAAAAACCAGACTATGTTTATGATCACATAGTTTTTACTAATTATGACTAATTTAATAAATTTGTACCATGGTTGAACAGAAATCATTAAGTTTTCTCTTTAAACACAATCTTGTTTCTAAAACTAAAATGAAATTGTGGTTGTACTTTCCAAAATAATTGTATCTAGAAATTCATTTAATTTGTTTCTCATTTATATTCTTTACCATTTTCAGTGATTTCCCAGATATATTTTGGCATAAGTGACTCTTATTCATATACTATTGCTGCTGCTACTGCTAAGTCGCTTCAGTCGTGTCCGACTCTGTGTGACCCCATAGACGGCAGCCCACCAGGCTCCCCAGTCCCTGGGATTCTCCAGGCAAGAACACTGGAGTGGGTTGCCATTTCCTTCTCCAATGTATGAAAGTGAAAAGTTAAAGTGAAATCGCTCAGTCGTGTCCGACTCTTAGTGACCCCATGGACTGCAGCCTACCAGGGTCCCCTATCCATGGGATTTTCCAGGCAAGAGTACTGGAGTGGGGTGCCATTGCCTTCTCCCTCATATACTATATACTAATTTTTTTTTATTTTCTTCCTTCTATTTTTTCCTTTTCTCCCTGTACTTTTAGACTGGCCCTTTGTTATTAGCCTGACATTTTCTAATTTTTCCCCTTCAGAGTGACTTTCTTTTATTTGTCTTGCTTTTTTCTTTTTCCTCATTTTATTAGTGTCATATACTTTTAATTGCCTTTTTTAAAACATGTGAGTCTCTGGTTTGATTTTATCCTTTTGGTTTTTAATTCCTTAAGTTTTTTTTTTTTAGTACATTTTGAGTGAACCTTAATTCAGGCTATTTATTTACATTTTTACATGTTTTACAGGTTATATACTTACATGTTTATTCTCTTAGTCTTATAGAAGTTAATTTTAGTTATGGCTGAATTGCCTCTTCATTTTTTAGAATTTGACATTAACAGTGTACAGTTATTAAGTTGAATGAATTTTCCAATTAATTCCTCTTGGTCCTTTTTGCATTCTAATTAAGAATTTTCTAATTTGTTTACTAATAAGTCTGTAAGCATTAGAGGCTGAAATTGTGTCAGGTACTGTTAAAGGATGCAAAAGTAATCTCTGGACCAGTGTTTCCTATAGTTTCTGATCCACAGATCCTTTTACAAAAATGTATAATCTTGTAGACTATCTTAATGATACATTAAAAAATGTATCCTGTTTTTGACAAGATGATTTTAAATGGAGTTAAAAGTAATTTCCTATTAAAGGTTATAACATGCATTTTGAACACAGCTTGTAATGATATTCATAATATAAAAAGAAAAATTTGACTTTCCCCTCTTTAACATGTGGATACATGTTGTTTAATGTATTTTTAGTTAATTGAGTAAGGAAAAACATTATTTATAGATGAGTAAAAAGTGACATTTAATTTGGGGATCAGATGTATTTGGCTCTGCTTTATGCTTCAGGAATACACAACTTTCCTGTCATGTTTGTTATTCATGCACTTGTGCTTTAAAATTATTTTTTAGAATTTTTTTTGGTATGATAAAATGATAGTAGTTTGTAATAGCTGTTTGTAAGCATTCCTTTACAAATAGCATACTTCCTGTGTGGATGGTTTTTCCAAATTTAATGAAAAGGCCAAGCTGTGGTAATTGTCACTTAATTTTCCCCTTTCACATTGGTTTTTCAAATATTGGAGACATCTTGCAAAGTTTCACAAGGATTTTGATCAGAAGGTTTAGCAATATTATCTTGAAGCAAATTTGCAGAATTAGATCATTTCATACCCTTTCCTAACATATGTTTAAACATCACATGGCAGCGGTTAGTAGTCAGCTGCCTGTTGCTCTGGCTAAGCTGTGAGAAAATCACAAAGGGGAAAGAATAAAAGCAAAATATAGCAACACTGCATAACCCAAGTAAAAGTCCATTGGGTTGATTAGTTGGGGTCGTCATACCCTGCTGAGCTAACGAAGAGCATAGTTTGGACCTTGGAATGCCGGGCAGCGCAAGTTCAGAATGCTGCTTGTGCACACACTAAGATGTTTTCCCAAGGCGTATGGAGTCTATGACCTCCAGCTAGGTGATAGCCCTTGTACAAGAGAATTACAAAGATAGTTTAATCAATAAAATGGGAGACGTGACCGGGGCACAGGAGGCTGACTTCATCGTAGCACAATGGATACTTTTTGCTTGCCAAGATACTAAATAAAGGTGATGTGGCTCTGAGGAACAGGACTCTTCATCCAAGAGGTCTTGAGTCCCCCGGTCCCATCTTTAAAACTTTAATTCTGTCTCTAGTTTCTTTTTCCCAAGCTATGTTGACCACTTTCAGTCCCTACCTGCTGCACTGGCCGCAGCATCATGTTTTATGTGTCTCTTGTTCAGTCGCCCAGTTGTGTCTGACTTTGCGAACCCATGGACTGCAGCATGCCAGGCCTCCTTGTCCCTTACCGTCTCCAAAGTTTGTTCAAGTACATGTTCATTGCATAAGTGACACCATCCAGCCACCTCATCCTCTGATGCCCTCTTCTTCTTCTGCCCTCAATCTTTCCTAACATCAGGGACTTTTCCAATGAATTGACTGTTCACATCAATCAAGCTCCAAAATACTGGAGCTTCAGCTTCAGCATCAGTGCTTCCAGTGAGTATTCAGGGTTGATTTCCCTTGAGGTTAACTGGTTTGATCTCCTTGCTGTCCAAGGGACTCTCAGGAGTCTTCTCCAGCACCAGTTTGAAGGCATCAGTTCTTTGGCTCTCTGCCTTCCTTACGGTCCAGCCTATGGAAGAGATACAAAGAAAAATAAAATGAGCATCTATGTGCCTGCAACCTAGCTCTTCTGAATTTTCTTCGTATAATAATAAATGTTATATGATATAAAATATTATAGATAGCACCAGGGTCACTATATTACTCCTCCCTAATTCTGTTTACCTTAACTCTCCCCAGAGGTAACTAGTGCAGTGAAGTTGATGTTTATTTCTCTTGCATGTTGCTTTTTCACTACAGATGCACAAATACACATATATATACATGCACACACACAGTGTCTTGTTTCCAAAAATAAAATCACGTTTTCAAACTTTATAAAGTAGTCATTCTATAACTTCTTGCCGCCAACCTAGTTTTTCTATGCTTTTGAGATGTTTGTGTTGATAAAAGTAGTTCTAGTTGATTTCATAGCTATTTGCATTACAGAATTCCCATTTATTTATATGTTTTTCAGCTGCTGGATATTTAGAGTTTATCATCTTGTGCTGTTACCAATAGTGCTACAATGAACATTTTTTACATATCTTTTTGTATACCTGTGTATGTATGGTTTTTCTCTAGAGTTTTCATACTTTTGAAGCACCACCAAAATAACTGAAAACTTCTGTTTACTTCCTTGAATACTTTTAGGTTGATGTACAGTTGACATACATCATTTTTTAAAAAATGGCTTTATGTAGTTGCCAAGAATATAATTTCTGGTGTATTATAGAGTTACTGAAAAAAACCCCATTATATTACTTTGCAAAATTTATTTGGCACATGCAAATTTTATACCACTTTGTTAACCTTTCTCATTCTTTTTAAAAATACGTATGTAAAATAAATAAGTAAAAATACACATGTAGGATCTTCTTTGACAGTCGATTTTGCACTGTCCCCTCCCTGCCCTTTTTTACCTAATTCTATACAGTTTTTTCTATCTGCATTATGAATTCTGTCCACTTATCTGATAAGTGGATAAAACTCACCATTTTAAAGTGTACAATTATATTATTTTTAGTATATTCATAAAGTAGTGCAGCCATCATCATTATCTTATTCCAGAATATTTTCATTGTGCCAAATAGAAACCCTTTTAGCAGTCACTCCTGATCCTCCTTCCTCCCAGTGCTGAGACAACCACAATCTACTTGCTCTTTGTGGATTTTCTATTCTAGACATTTCATGTAAATGTTATCGTATGTGGTAAAAGACTGACTTTTGCTTAATGTAATGTTTTCAAGACTCATCCATGTCGTATCATATATTAGTATATCATTCCTTTTTTGGCTGAAGTGTATGCATACCGCGTATTATTTATCCAGTCATCAGTTGATGGACATTTGGGTTGTTTCTACCTTTTACCTATTATGAATAATGTTGCTATGAACATTCATGTATAAGTTTTTGGGTGATATATGGGTATGTCTCTTAGGTGTTTTCCTAGCAGTGGAATTGCTGGGTCATATGGTAAATTGATGTTTAGTTTTTGAGGAGAGCCAAACTTTTTCATAGCAACTGTAACAGTTTGCATTTCTAATAGCACTACGTGAAAGTTGCATTTCCTCCACATTCTCATCAATACTTATTTTCTGAGGTTTTATTCACACATTCATTCACTCATTTATTCATTTATTGTTATAAAATTATTTGTATAAATGAGTGAATGGCCATCTTAGTGAGTATAACTGGTATCTCATTGTGGTTTTGATTTATATTTCCCTAATGAGTATTGGTTCTTAGTATCTTTTCATGTGCCTCTGTGACCATTGGTATATCTTCTTTGGAAAAATGTCCACTCGATTACATTGCCTTTTAAACTATTTGTCTTTTTATTGATGAGTTGTAAGAGTTCTTTATATGTTCTGGATATTAGACCCTTGTCAGATACATGATTTGCAAATAATTTCGCCTCATTTTGTTTCTTGTTTTTCTTAAGAACAACCTTAATAATGCTTTTTGATATACAGAAGTTTCAAATCTGTTAATCATCTTTGTTTAGTTTTCTCCTGTGTGATACAGTAGATTCTCATTAGCTATCAGTTTTATACATAGTAGTGTATATATCATCAATCCCAGTCTCCTGATTCATCCCACCCCACCTCCTCTTTCGTATCCATGCATTTGTTCTTTATATCTGTGTGTCTGTTTCTGCTTTGCAAGTGAGACCATCTTTTTTCTAGATTCCACATATATGCATTAATATGTGGTATTTATTTTTCTCTTTCTGACTTACTTGGCTCTTTGTGACAATCTCTAGGTCAGTCCCATGGGCTATACAGCATGGGACCCCGTGGACTATACAGTTCATGGAATTCTCCAGGCCAAAATACTGGAGTGGGTAACCTTTCCTTTCTCCAGGGGATCTTCCCAACCCAGGGATCGAACCCAGCTCTCCCGCATTGTGGGTGGATTCTTTACCAGCTGAGCCACAAGAGAAGCCCAAGAACGCTGGAGTGGATAGCCTATCCCTTCTCCAGCAGATCTTCCCAACCCAGGAATTGAACCGGGGTCTCCTGCATTGCAGGTGGATACTTTACCAACTGAGCTATCAGGGAAGCCCTTAGGTCAATCCACATCTCTGCAAAGGACCCAATTTAATTCTTTATTATGGGTGAGTAATATTCCATTGAAGAGTACCACATCTTCTTTATCTGTTCCTCTGTTGATGGACATTTAGGTTGCTTCCATATCCTGGCTATTGTAAATAGTGCAGTGAACATTGGAGTGCATATATCTTTTTGAACTACCCACTCCAGCATTTTGGCCTGGAGAATTCCATGGACTATACAGACCATGGGGTCACAAAGTGTTGGACAGGACTGAGCGACTTTCACTTTCACTTTTCTATAATTATGTCCCCAGGAGTGGGATTGCTGGGTCATGTGGTAGTTACATTTTTAGTTTTTTTAAGGAACCTCTGTACTATTCTCCTTAGTAACTGTATCAATTTACATTCCCACCGACAGTGTAAAATGATCCCCCTTTCTTCACATCCTCTCTGGCATTTATTGTTTGTAGATTTTTTGATGATGGCTGTTCTGACCTGTGTGAGGTGATACCTTATTGTAGTTTCGATTTGCATTTCTGTAATATTAGTGATGTTGAACATCTTTTCATGTGTTTGTTGGTCAACTGTATGTCTTTGGAGAAATGTCTATTTAGGTCTTCCACTCATTTTTGGATTGAGTTATTTTTTTGATATTGAGCTGCATGAGTTGTTTGTATATTTTGGAGGTAAATCCCTTGTCAGTGCTTTGCAGATATTTTCTCCCATTCTGTGGGTTGTCTTTTCATCTTGTTTATGGTTTTTTTTGCTGTGCAAAAGATTTTAAGTTTAATCAGGGTGCACTTGTTTTTGTTTTATTTCATTACTCTAGGAGGTAGGTCAAAAAAGATTTTGCTGATTTATGTCAAAGAATGTTCTGCCTATGTGTTTCTCTAAAAGTTTTATACTATCTAGCCTTACATTTAGGTCTTTAATCCATTTTGAGTTTGTTTTTGTGTATGATATTAGAAAACTGTTTTAATTTCATTCTTTTACATGTAGCTGTCTAGTTTCCCCAGCACCACTTACTGAAGAGACTGTCTTTTCTCCATTGTATATCCTTGCCTCCTTTGTCATAGATTAGGTGACCATACATGTATGGGTTTATCACTGGGCATTCTGTCCTGTTCCATTGATCTATTTTCTTTTTTTGTGCCAGTACCATGGTCTCTTGATTACTGTAGCTTTGTAATATAGTGTGAAGGCAGGGAGCCTGATTCTTCCAGCTCTGCTTTTCTTTCTCAAGATTGCTTTGACTATTTGGGGTCTCTTGTGTTTCCATACTAGTTGTAAAATTTTTTGTTCTAATTCTGTGAAAAATGACTTTGGTAATTTGATAGGGATTGCATTGTAGATTGCTTTGGTAATATAGTCATTTTCACAATATTTATTCTTCCAATCCAAGAACTTGGTATATTTCTCAATCTGTTTGTGTTGTTTTAGATTTCTTTCATCAATATCTTACAGTTTTCTGCATTCAAGTCTTTTGCCTCCTGAGGTAGGTTTATTCCTAGGTATTTTGCTCTTTTTGTGGTAGTGGGAAGTGGGATTGTTTCCTTAATTCCTCTTTCTGTGTATTAATTTTTTTATACTGAAACTTTACCAGATTCATTGATGATCTCTAGTAATCTTCTGGTAGCAGCTTTAGGATTTTCTATGTATGGTATCATGTCATCTACAAACAGTGATAGTTTTACTTCTTTTCTAATCTGGATTCATTTTATTTCTTTTTCTCAATGATTGCCATGGGTAAGATTTCCAAAACTATGTTGAATAATAGTGGCAAAGTGGACCCCACTGTCTTGTTCCTGATCTTAGAGGAGATGTTTTCAGTTTTTCATCAAGAATGATGTTTGCTGTGGGTTTGTCACACATGGGCTTTATTTTGTTAAGGTAGTGTCCTTTTATGCCCACTTTCTGAAGAGTTTTTGTTATAAATGGGTGTTGAATTTTGACAAAAAGCTTTCTCTGCACCTGTTGAGATAATCATATTTTTTTTCTAAAATTTGTTATTATAGTGTATCACATTGATTTGCATATATTGAAGAATGTTTGCATCCCTGGAATAAATCCCACTTGATAATTGTGTATGATCCTTTCAATGTATCGTTGGATTTAGTTTGCTAGTAATAATTTGTTAAGGATTTTTGTGTGTGTGTTCATCAGTGACATTGGCTTGCAGTTTTCTTTTTCTGTGTGATATGTTTGTCTGGTTTTGATATTAGGGTGATCATAGCCTTGTACAGTGAGCTTGTTCCTTCCTCTGCAGTTTTTTGGAAGAGTTTGAGAAGGGTAGGTGTTAACTCTTCTCTAAATGTTTGCCATTAGGTTGGTGATAACATAATTGTGGATTTGCATTTTTGAACTTTGCCATTTGATATTGGAATACATTCTTAAATAAATGTGGTTGTATTATAAATCTTTTTAATGCACATTTCCCCCTTTATGTTGTTTTGGTTATTACTTGCTGTTTATTTTATATTTATTTTAGACTACAGAAATGATTTTAGACAAAAAGCAAATTCGAGCAATTTTTTTATTTGAGTTGAAAATGGATCTAGAAGTTTTGCACAGGAGACAGAGCCTTGAAGATGAGGAACACAGTGGCCAGCCATCAGAAGTTGACAACAACCAATTGAGACCAGTCATCAAAGCTGATCCTTTTACAACTATACGAGAAGTGGCCAAAGAACTCAACAACTGCCATTCTATGGTCATTTGGCATTTGAAGCAAATTGAAAAGGTGAAAAAGCTCGATATGTGGGTGCCTCATGACCTGACTGGAAATCAAAAATACCATTTTGAATTATTGTCTTCTCTTATTCTATGCAACAATGAACCATTTCTTGATCAGATTGTAATATGCAATGACAAGTGGATTTTATATGAGAGCCTGCGATGACCAGCTTGTGGTGGACTGAGAAGAAGCTCCAAAGCACTTCACAAAGCCAAACTTGCACCCAAAAAAGGTCATGGTCACTGTTTGGTGGTCTGCTGCCCATCTGATCTGATAAGCTATTTGAATCCATTACACCTGAGAGTATGCTCAGCAAATCAGTCAGATGCACCGAAAACTGCAGTGCATGCAGCCAGCATTGGTTAACAGAGAGGGTCCAGTTTTTCTCCATGACAGTGCCTGACCACACATTGCACAACCTTCACTTCAAAAGTTGAATGAATTGGTCTTTCAAGTTTTGCCTCATCTGCTGTATTCACCTGACCTCTCGCCAGTTGACTATCACTCCTTCAAGCATCTTGACAACTTTTTTGCAGGGAAAATGCTTGCACAACCAGCAGGAGGCAGAAAATGCTTTCCAAGAGTTGAATCCTGACGCACAGGTTTTTATGCTACATGAATAAGCAAAAATTTATTTCTCATTGACAAAAATGTGTTGATTGTAAGGGTTCCTATTTTGATTAATAAAGATATGTTTGAGCCTAGTTATAATGATTTAAAATTCACAGTCTGAAACCACAATTACTTTTGTACCAACCTAATAGAATTTGCCTGTGAAGCCATTTGGTCCTGGAGTTTTGTTGGTTGAAAGGCTTTTTAATCAGTTTCGATTTCATTACTTGTGATTGGTCTGTTCATATTTTCTGTTTCTTTCTGGTTCAGTCTTGGAAAGTTGTACTTTTTTTTTGACTGCACTGGGTCCTTTTTGCTGCATGTGGACTTTCTCTAGTTGTGGCAAGCAGGGGCTACTCTTCATTTGTGGTGCGTGGACTTCTCATCATGGTGGCTTCTTTTTTCTGGAGCACAGGCCTCTAGGGTGTGCTGGCTTCAGTAGCTGAGGCACACAAACTCAGTCATTGTGGCTTGTGGGCTCTGGACTGCTGTTCTAGTAGTTGTGGCACATGGGCTTCGTTGCCCCTTGGCATGTAGAATATTCTGGGATGAGTTATTGAACCTATGTCCCCTGCGTTGTTAGGCAGATTCTTAACCACTGAACCATGAGGGAAGTCCAGAAGGTTGTACTTTTCTAAGAATTTGTACATTTCTTCCAGATTGTCCATTTTATTGACATATAGTTGCTTGTATTAATAGGCTCTTACTATCCTTTGTATTTCTATAGTGTCAGTTGTAACTTGTCCTTTTTTATTTCTAATTTTATTAATTTTAATTCTCTCTCTCCTGATGAGTCTGGCTAACGTTTATCAGTTTTGTCTTCTCAAAGGACCAGCTTTTAGTTTCACTGATCTTTGCTTTTGTTTTCTTCATTTGTTTTATTTATTTCTACTCTGATCTTTATGATTTCTTGCCTTCTACTAACTTTGTTGTTGTTCTTTCTCTAGTAGCTTTAGGTGTAAGGTAAGGTTGTTTATTTGAGATTTTTCTTGTTTCTTGAGGTAGGATTGTATTGCTATAAATTTTCCTATTAAAACTGCTCTTGCTGCATCCCATAGGCTTTGGGTTTTTGTGTTTTCACCGTCATTTGTTTCTAGATACTTATTTCCTTTTGATTACTTCAGTGATCTCTTGGTTATTTAGCAGCATATTATTTAGGCTCCATGTGTTTGTGTTTTTTTTTACAGTTTTTTTTTTCCCGGTAATTCTAACTTCATAGTGTTGTGGTTGGAAAAGATACTTGACATGATTTTAATTTTCTTGTTTACCAGGCTTGATTTCTGACCCAAGATGTGATCTATCCCGGAGAATATTCTGGGTGCACTTGAGAAGAAAGTATATTCTGCTGCTTTTGGATGGAATGTCCTGTATATAATAATTAAGTCTGTCTGGTCTAATGTGTCATTTAAGGCTTGTGTTTCTATATTAGTTATCTGTCCAGATGGCCTATTCATTGTTATAAGTGGACTATTATAAAGTCCTCCATTATTATTGTGTTACTGTTGATTTCTCACTTTATGGCTGTTAGCACTTATGTATTGAGGTGCTCCTGTGTTTGGTGAATAAATTTTTATAACAGTTATAAAAATTTATAATTGTTATATCTTCTTGGATTGGTCCCTTGATCATTATGTAATGTCCTTCCTTTTCTCTTGTCTTTGCTGCTGCTGCTGCTGCTAAGTCACTTCAGTCGTGTCCGACTCTGTGTGACCCCATAGACGGCAGCCCACCAGGCTCCCCAGTCCCTGGGATTCTCCAGGCAAGAACACTGGAGTGGGTTGCTATTTCCTTCTCCAGTGCATGAAAGTGAAAGTGAAGTCGCTCAGTCGTGTCCAACTCTTAGCGACCCCATGGACTGCAGCCCACCAGGCTCCTCCGTCCATGGGATTTTCCAGGCAAGAGTACTGGAGTGGGGTGCCATTGCCTTCTCTGTCTCTTGTCTTTAGTTTAAAGTCTATTTTGTCTGATATGAGTATTGCTGCTCTAGCTTTCTTTTGATTTCCATTTGCATGGAATACATTTTACATCCCCTCACTTTCAAAATGTATATGTCCCTGGGTCTGAAGTGTGTCTCTTGTAGACAGCATATATATGGGTCTTGTTTTTGTATCCATTTAGCCAATCTGTATCTTTCAGTTGGAACATTATAGCATTTACTTTTAAGTAATTATCAGTATGTATTGGAGTTTCCAGGTGGCACTAGTGGTAAAGAATCTGCCTTGCAATTTAGGAGACTTAAAAGATGAGGGTTTGATCCCTGG
The DNA here is from genome assembly GCF_027580195.1 of Bos mutus. Lineage (NCBI taxonomy): Eukaryota > Metazoa > Chordata > Mammalia > Artiodactyla > Bovidae > Bos > Bos mutus. Next base: position 36,189,474 of record NC_091629.1, on the reverse strand, counting down.
GTGGAGATCTCCTGGAAGAGGGCACGACTACCCATTCCAGTATTCTTGCTTGGAGAATCCCATGGATGGAGAAGCCTGGCGGGCTATAGTCCATAGGGTCGCAGAGTCAGACACAACTGAAATGACTTAGCATGCACGCACATGTTGCTATTACATTTTCTTAATTGTTTGGGGTTTGTTTTTGTAGGTCTTTTTCTTCTCTAGTTTTTCCCGCCTAGATAAGTTCCTTTAGCATTTGTTGTAAAGCTAGTTTGGTGGTGATGAGTTTTCTTACCGTTTGCTTGTCTGTAAAGCTTTTGATTTCTCTGTAAATCTGAGTGAGATCCTTGCTGAGTAGGGTAATCTTGGTTGTAAGTTTTTCCCTTTCATTACTTTAAATATATAGTGCTGGTTCCTTCTGGCCTGCAGAGTTTCTGCTGCAGTATCAGCTGTTAACCTTATGAGGATTCCCTTGGATGTTATTAGTTGCTTTTCCTTTGTTGCTTTAATATTTTTACTTGCATTTAATTTTTGTTAGTTTGATTTGTGTCTTGGCATGTTTCTCCTTGGGTTTATCCTGTTTGGGACTCTCTGTGCTGGACTTGGGTAACTGTTTCCTTTCCCATGTTACGGAAGTTTCAACTCCAATGTCTTCAAATATTTTTCAGACCCTTTTTCTTTCTCTTCTAATTAGAGACCTCTATAATTCTAATGTTGGTGCATTTAACGTTGCCCCAGAGGTCTCTGAGACCATCCTCATATTTTTATTCTTTTTTCTTTATTCTACTCCATGGCAGTCATTTCTGCCATTCTTTCTTCATTCAGTCATCATTCTTTCTTCCAGCTCACTCATCCATTCTTCTGCCTCAGTTATTTTTCTATTGATTCATTCTCATATATTTTTCATTTGAGTTATTGTGTTCATCATTGATTGATTGTTCATTTCTTCTAGGCCCTCATTAAATTTCTCTGTTGCCTCCTTTTGTCTGTGTTTGGTCTCCTTTCTGCAGGCTGCAGTGTCACAGTTCTGTACTTTGCTTTCCCTCTCTGCCCTCGCTGAACAGCATATCTTAGAGCTAGTTTCGTACTAGCACATTTGAAAAAAAGTTTCGTTGGTATTCCATTGTATGGTTGTGTCTTAATTTGTGTAAAGGTGTTGTTTGACCTTGTATACATGTCATTTCACACATTTCTGATCTTTTCTTTTTGAGGGAGGGGTGTGTCTGTCTGTATTTATTTGACTGCATTGGGCCTTAGTTGTGGCATGCAGGATCTCCATTGTGTCACACGGGATCTTTTGTTGCCGTGCAGACTTTCCAGTTGTGCTGCATGGGCTCAGTAGTTGAGACAAACAGGCTCCGGAGTGTGAGGCTTCAGTAGTCGCAGCACACGGGCTCTCTAGTTGTGGCACGTGGGCTTCAGAGGGCACAGGCTTATTACTTGCAGCACGTGGCTTAGTTGCTCCATGGCATGTGGTAGCTTAATTCCCTGACTCGTGTCACTGTAAGGCAGATTCTTAACCACTGGACCACCAGGGAATTCCCTGGGTCTATCTTTAGGTTTAGTTCTCAGAAGTAAAATTACTTCTTCAGAAGGATATGTGCATTTTAGATTTTGATGGGTATTGCCAAAATGCTTTCCATAGAGATTTAGCCAGTTTATATTACCAGCAGCAATTATGGCTTGTCTTTAACTTTCTTATTTCTGTTGAAACAGAAATTTAGATTTTCATGTAATCACTTTATCATTTTTTTTCCTTTTATGGCTTGTTCTTTTTTTTGTTATATTAAAAAATTCCTTTCCTTTACCGACCCTGTCAAGATATTTTCCTGTGTGTCTTCCTCAATATTAAAAAATATTTGATTTTTCACTCTAATCTTTCATCTGCCTGCAGTTTATTTTTATATTTTATGTTTGTTGTAGTAACTTAATGCCACAGGACTGGAAAAGGTTAGTTTTCATTCCAGTCCCAAAGAAAGGCAGTGCCAAAGAATGTTCAAACTACTGCACAATTGCACTCAATTCACATGCTAGCAAAGTAATGCTCAAAATTACATTACTTTGCCAACAAAGGTATATATAGTCAAAGCTAGGGTTTTTCCAGTAGTCATGTATGGATGTGCAAGTTGGACCATAACGAAAGCTGAGTGCCAAAGAATTGATGTTTTGAACTATGGTGTTGGAGAAGACTCTTGAGAGCCCCTTGGACTGCAAGGAGATCAAACCAGTCATTCCTAAAGGAACTCAATCCTGAATATTCATTGGAAGTACTGATGCTGAAGCTGAAGCTCCAGTACTTTGGCCACCTGGTGCGAAGACCTGACTCATTAGAAAAGACCCTGATACTGGGAAAGATGGAAGGCAGGAGGAGAAGGGGATGACAGAGGACGAGATGGTTGGATGGTGTCGCTGAATCATTGGACATGAGTTTGACCAAGCTGTTCCAGGAGACAATGGACAGGAAAGCCTGGTTGCTACAGTCTGTGGGATCTCAAAAAGTCAGACATGACTGAGTGACTGAACAACAATAAATAATTTTTATTTGGTAACCAGTTGTCCCAGTCCCATTTACATAATAGTATACTTCCCTTTACCCCTACTGCCACATACAGATTTGAAATACACCTTAGTTACATAAAACTTCAAATTTCCCTTTGTTGTTTTCAGCCCTTTGTTCCTTTTATTTGAACAAAAATCCTTGTTGAGATTTTTAATTCAGATTTCACCAGATACTGATACTACCCTGGAGAAATTTGTCATCTTTATGAATAGAGTCTTCTCATCTAGAACATGCTTTATATTTCCATTTATTTAGGTATATTTTATATCTTTAAGTAAATTCTTGTAACTTCTTTCAGAATGGTCTCACATACTTTTTTTTATTGGATTTACTCCTGGATCTGCAATTTTGTTGCTAATGCTAAACCTAATTGATTAGTAGATAGGAATGAAATTTTTAATTTTTACTACCATTATCAGTATTATCATTATAACAGTAAGGAATATTTAGCTCATGAGTCTCTGTGGTGGTTTGGATGACTTGGCTGATCTCTAGTGAACTTATCAGTTTGGGTCTAGGTAGGAACTTAGCTGGGCTTTCTGGTGGAGATGGGGTGTTGCAACTCTCTAATCCTCCTTGAACCAGAAACTGTCTTATTCTTATAATCATTGTAATAGGAAAGTGCAAAAGCAGAATTGATTTTCTCATATATTTAACTTATTTCTAGGAAGCCTTACTAAATTCTTATAGTATTGATAGTTTGTGGATTCTCTTGTTTTCTATGTTGTTATTTATGCTGCCAGTAAATTGTAATACTTTATTTCTGATCTGTATACTCTGTGCTTCTTTTTCTTGTCTAATTACTGAATTGTTTAAGATCTATAGGACATTGTTGAATAGTCTTGTTTCTGACTTTAATGAAATCTTCTAGAATAGTCCTCAATAATCACAGAGCTTTTGTCCTTTAATCTGTTAATGTGTTAAATTACACTGATGGGCTTTCTAATGGTTTGACCATGCTCATATTCCTGAGATGAACTCAGTTTGGCCATGGTATATTTTTTAATATAGATTTTCTGGGTTTGTTATGGTAATATTTTGTTTTGGATTTTTGTATCTATGTTCATGAGCTTTTCTTTTGGCAAGGGTATCAAATTTTGTCTCCTGTCTTTATTTTGTTTTTACCCTTAAATGCTAATGTGTTTGCAGATAGAATTTAAGACTGTCACCGTAGAGAACTGGTCAGATCAGGGGGTTGGGCTAAGCTATTGCAGAAGAGTAAACTTGGAAGAGGAGAATTTGATCTAGGGCATTGGCCTAGGGATAGAAGAGGGACAGAAATAAGTGTTTTTTTTTTTTGTTGGCTGAGTGATTGGGGTAAGGTAAAGGAAGAGTTGATAAGTTTTGAAAGATTGGATGATGACAAAATAGCAGGGAAAAAAACCAAGAGGTAAAAAGAAGTGGATTTAATTACTTAAATTTTTAATATAGGAATTACTGGTCATAAAATGGGCCAAACTTTGTGTTAGAAATACAGTTTGGGCAGTTGTCAGCATATAAATGATAGATGAAGCTGTGAATGCATGTGGGGTTACATTTAGGGGGATCATAGAGAATTGGATGCAGGACAAGTCCAGTGACAGAGCCCAGGATTTGAGCAAAGGAACTGTCCCCTTTCTAGGGTCTTTCGAGGTAAATAATATATATTTTTTTTACATATGACAGGAATCTGTATTACTTTGTGGTAGTTTTGATTATCATTATGGATGAGTATAGTAGGATATCCTAAGCATTAAAGCATATAGCACTCGTTTATAGTGATTACAGAGCATTATTTTTTTTAATAATTATAACACATGCTTAATCTGTTACATTTTAGGACTATTAGTATAAATTTTCATGGTGAACTTTTCTCATTGTATGTTGACCTTAAAGAATTATTAGATCAAAAATGTTTAACTAAAGATGAAACTTCAGAATGTAGAAATATTTTTACTACTGGTGTCAAAAATTTAGCCACTTACTTTAACACCTAGAAATTCCAAGATTATATGTGGAAGATTTGTTCTTAATTTGGAGTATGTATTAGACTCATTTGTGGAGCTGTTAAAGATGCGAATACAATGCTAGATCCCGTCTGAGAGTGGTTAATGTTGCAGCCCTATCGTTCGTCATTTGTTTTCTCAGGCTCTGTGAGTGTTTTGATATATGCTCCAGTTGAGAACCCTGTATCACAGATTTGGGCAGGAGCTAAACATGTTAGTGTATTTTGTTTCTTTGTGACAGCAGAGGCCAGAATACCAGTAAGTTTGTTGATCTGTCCACTTCAGTGGGACCATTTGCATTTTTATGTCAACTTAAATTATGAAACAAAATTCAATAGCAAATTAGTCTAGGCTCAGATCATTAAGAGGACTGATCAAATAAAATATCGTATGTTCACACAATGGAGTACTATAAATGGAGAGCTGTGAAAAGGACTGAGGATAATCTCCATATCAACTATGTGGTCATCTCAAGACTACTGTTAAATGGAAAAAGCAAAGAGCAAAATAATGGCATTGTATGCTACTATTTTTCAAATAAAAGGGCTCTATAAATATATATACCTATATTTATGTGTATATACATAGGTGAATCAAAGGAATGATAAACCAGAAACTAAGGAAAATGGTTACTCTAAGGAAAGAGAAGGGAATGGGGTAACAGAAACATGTGTAGAACCTAGACATCTGAATGTACTTTGTGGGTTGGGTTTAAGAATCATGCAAATATTTACTATAAACAAAAATGAAATAAATTGAGAGAAAAAGGCAATTCCTAAAAGTCAAATGGAAACAGGAACATGAATCTAAATGTATATCAAGTTTGAGGCTAAGCACACAGAGATTATCTTCCCTGGTGGCTCATTTGATAAAGAAACCGCCTGCAATGCAGGAGACCTGGATTCGATCCCTGGGTTGGGAAGATCTCCTGGAGAAGGGAATGACAACTCTCTCCAGTATTCTCATCTGGAGAATCCCATGGACAAGGGAGCCGGGAGGGCTGCAGTCCATGGGGTCCCAAAGAGCTGGACACAAACTGAGGGACTAACACTTTCACATAGAGACTATTTCAAATGACTTTGAAGCGTAGTAAATTGGACATTGGGCTTCCCTCGTGGCTCAGTGGTAAAGAATCCACCTGCAATGCAGGAGATGCAGGTTTTATCCCTGGGTTGGGAAGATTGCCTGAAGAAGGAAATGGCAACCCACTTCAATATTCTTGCCTGGAAAATCCCATGGACAGAGGAGCCTGGCTATCCATGGGATCACAAAAGAGTTGGACACAGCTTAGCAACTAAACAACAGCAACGGTTTGGCTGTTTCTAGTGGGATATACTTCCAAGGACAAAAAACTGCAAAGATATCATAAACTGTTTTTGTAATCATATAATTGGTAGTGATGTTGGTATTATTATTTTGCAGGTGTGTATTATAAAGTAAACAAGTAAATACTTATATTGGATTGAGTTCCTAGATTTTTGGATGGGAAAGAGATATAATCAGAGAAGTTGGGTAAGAATGTTACGATCTTAAATTTGAGTTGAAAATGTCAGTATGATCTCATGGTGTATTTTTTCCTTTTTAAAAATGTATTATTTCCTAATTTTCTCTCCTGAAAAATCTCAGAAATTAAGCTTGGTAGCACTTCTGGTGCCAGACTGTTCTCTAAATAATACTTTTGTTACTAGACAGAACCTAGGGTACCATGGAAAACTGGCTTATTTCAGGTTGAAGTCAGAAAATATATAAGCCTGGAACATATTATCGTATCACATAACAAGCTACTGGGGAGATTTCTGGTTCTGTCAGTGACAGAATAGCTTTTTCTAAGCCAGAACTCTAGCTGAAAACTAGAAAAGCTGGGAAAAAATTTTTTTAACGGCTGTGAAGACTGAGCAAGGCAAACAAGGACAGAGGGATGAGGTTAACTTTTGGTACAGCTTTCCTCATAGAGGGGTTAGTTGATATGAGGCATGTAGCTAAGAGGTTGAGTGGAAAGTGGTGGTAGAGAAACTGAGATTCTAAGCAGAGTTTTCGGTCAGCTCAGTTCAGTTACCCAGTCGTGTCTGACTTTGCGATCCTGTGGGCTGCAGCACGCCAGGCTTCCCTGTCCGTCACCAACTCCCGGAGCCTGCTCAAACTCATGTCCATTGAGGTGGTGATGCCATCCAATCATCTCATCTTCTGTTGTCCCCTTCTCCTACTATCTTCAATCTTTCCCAGCATCAGGATCTTTTTCAGTGAGTCAATTCTTTGCATCAGGTGATCAAAGTATTGGAGTTTCAGCTTCAGCATCAGTCCTTCCAGTGAATATTCAGGACTGATTTCCTTTAGGATGGAGTGGTTTGATCTTTTCGCAGTCCAAGGGACTCTCGAATCTTCTCAAACACCACAGTTCAAAAGCATCAATTCTTCGGCACTCAGCTTTATAGTCCAACTCTCACATCCATACATGACTACTGAAAAAACCATAGCTTTGACTAGACGGACCTTTGTTGGCAAAGTAATGTCTCTGCTTTTTAATATGCTGTCTAAGTTGGTCATAACTTTTCTTCCAAAGAGCAAGCGTCTTTTAATTTCATGGCTGCAGTCACTATCTGCAGTGATTTTGGAGCCCAAGAAAATAAAGTCTCTCACTGTTTCCATTGTTTCCCCATCTATTTCCCATGAAGTGATGGGACTGGATGCCATAATCTTAGTTTTTGAATGTTGAGTTTTAAGCCAGCTTTTTCACTCTTCTCTTTCACCTTCATCAAGAGGCTCTTTAGTTCCTTTTTGCTTTCTGCCAAAAGGGTGGTGTCATCTGTGTATCTGAGGTTGTTGATATTTTTCCCTGCAACCTTGATTCCAGCTTGTGTTTCATCCAGCCTGGTATTTTGCATGATGTACTCTGCATATAAATTAAATAAGCAGGGTGACAGTATACATCCTTGACGTACTCCTTTCCCAATTTGGAACCAGTCTGTTCCATGGAACCTGCACCATACAGGTATAACTGTTGCTTCTTGACCTGCATACAGACTTCTCAGGAGGCAGGTAAGGTGGTCTGGTATTCCCATCTCTTTCAGAATTTTCCAGTTTGTTGTGATCCACACAGTCAAAGGTAGTTGTGCAGAATTGGGGGATGAAATTGGAGTTCAGAGCTTACAAAGAAATAAGGCACTAGAAAACACCCCAGGCTTTTAGTTGGGAACCCTGAAGGATAGGCTGTACTTCATGCTTAAGGGTGAACTCAAAATAGATCAGCTCTCACAAAAAGCTGAAACCAAGCTTTCAAATCACCTCAGTCCTTGATTGGATTAAGATCTGTTCCCAGCTTTGTTGCTTGCTGGAAGCAGATGTAAATCTTCTCTGGAGGAAGACAGTATCATCAGTCACTGATTCAGGTTATCTGTATAGTTTTTATAGTTCTTAGTTTTATAGTTTTATAAACTATATATAATTGTAAAGTTTTATAAACTTTATAGTTTTATAGTTTTTATATTCTTAGTGATAATATGAGATATATTTATATGTAACTATATGTAATATATAGCATGGTAAATATTTATAAAGCTTAGTCTGTCATTCAATTAAAAAATAACCAGAAACGTAACAATGAAAGAACTGAATGAAAATCAAAAGAGAAAATAGATGATTGTGAAGACTCATAGGTTTACATCCAGGACAGATAAGATGGTATATACCCATTTTTCCCATATAAATCCAACTATAAGTCCTGGAATTGGTGCAGAAGACAACCAAAGAACTGTGAAGGGTCCTAGGAAGGTGAGCTGGTTTGGAACCATAGGACTGAAGGAACAGCCTAGCCATAGGACATTTTGCATTTGCCCTGCAAAAGAAGGCTACCTAGATCTACTGTTTCCTTAGTCCCTCTAACCTAGCAACAGAACACTTTCCAGGTAGTTTATGCCTCCCCCAAATCAAACGGGAGTCCCTCTGTAGACATCGTGCAAATTTGATACCACTGGCAAGGGGGATCAGTTATGAGCCCTCACTGAATATGAGTGCTGAGAAGAAGCACACTCCTTCCCCACCTGTCCTGAGACTTCTTTCACTGAGAGTTATCAAGGCAGGTAGGCAGAACTTACAAGAGAGACTCTGCTATAGCAAGCATTCTAGTCTGGGAAGCATCTTTGTCCTTGAAGGCTTGGTATTCTCCTCCCCAACCCAGAGACCCCGAAGTGGGCACTGCTGGCAAAAAGGCACAGCTAGAAGTGGCCTAGTCCATAGTTTCTTTGCCTACGTAGGCCTGAGCTACTTCTCCCAGTCCAGGAGACACAGGGGCAGATGGTTGGAACTGGCAAGAGGAGTCCAGTTATAACAAGGGGCACATTCAGGGAACCCTCTTTGTCTCTGTGAGCTCAGACTTGCCTTTTCTACTCAGAGACACTGGGAAGCTGAGGGGCAACTTTGGGCTATCACAGCCTTTCCTCACCAAGAGAATCTTGGCTGCTTGGCTTGGGGAAACTCCTTTTGCCCTGTCAGGCAGCACCCTCAGGGACCAGCGGGAGCCTAGTGGCAACAGTTAAACAAAGCAGGCCAAATAATACCACAAAGGCTCTGAAAATTAACCTGTCATTTGAACAGCAGCCCAGAAAAGTAGGCCAAGATCCACGTGCTAAAACTATACAGGGTGACGGTCTACTAAAATAAAAGATTTAATGTTAATAAGCCCCTATGATAGTGATGTGTAACATGCTAGACAGAACGATCAAGATACAATAGAAAACCACTTGTTCAATAACAAAAGAAACTGCAACTAGAATCAGAAAAGATAACAAACACCAAAATGATGAATCAGATGTTGGAATTTTCTGAGAAGAATTTTAAACTAGGTGTTATAAAAATGCTTCAAAATCAGGTAAAAATGTCTTGAAACAAATAAAAAACAAAATCTTAGCAACATACCAAATAAAATTCATTAGAGTGAAATTTAAAATGACATTGGAGAGAACCAAATGGAAATTTTAGAACTGAAAAAGACAGTAACAGCAACAGTGGAAAAAGTGGCTGGATGGGCTCAATAGTAGAATGACAGTCATTAATAGATGGTAGAATCATTGGACTTGAGAACAAAATCATAGAATTCACCAAGTCTAAACAGAAAGCGGACTAGAAAAAATGATCTGTGGGACAAAAGATACAGCATTTATGTGATTGAAGTCCCAGAAGGAAAAGGGAAAGAGAATGAGGCTGAAAGAGTATTTGAAAGAAATATGGCTGAAAAGTTACCAAATTTGACAAAAGAAACAAATCTACAGATCCAAGAAACTGCAAATCGCATACAGCATAAACCCAAGGAAATCTATACCAAATGCATCATAATTAAACTCTTAAAATCTAAAGGCACAGCTGTATGTCTCAGGAAACTCAAACAGGGGCTCTGTATCAACCTAGAGGGGTGGGATGGAGAGGGAGATGGGAGGGACATTCAAGAAGGAGGGGATATATCTATATATATAGATATATATAGGTATATGTACCTATGGCTGATTCATGTTGAGGTTTGACAGAAAACAACAAAATTCTGTAAAGCAATTATCCTTCAATTAAAAAAAATTTTAAAAAACATCTAAAGGCACAGGATACAAGATTAAAATACATGAGTCAATTGCTTTCCTGTATATCAGCAATGAAGAGAGAGAATTTGAATTCAGAAAAAATGCCATTTATATCAGTACTATCAGGAGTGAAATATTTAGGTATGCATCTAACTAACTCTCTCTCTCTCTCTCTCTCTCTCTCTCTCTATATATATATATATATAAGATCTGTGTAAAGAAATCTACAAAACTCTGATGAACCAATCAAAGAACTAAATAAATGGAGAAATGTTACCTGTGGATAGAGAGATTCAATCTTGTCAGGATATCACTTCTTCCCAACTTGACCTCTAAATTCAGTGTAATCCCATTCAGAATTTTAGCAAATTATTTTGTAAATATCAAAAAACTGATTTTTAAAAAAAAAACTGATTCTAAAGTTTAAATGGCAAAACAAGAAACCCAGAATAGCCAACACAGATTTAAAAGAGGAGAGCAAAGTTGGAAGACTGACGCTACCTGATAGCAAAGCTTACTGGAAAGCTACGGTGGTACCATCAGAAATTGTGGTATTGGCGAAAGAATAGACAAATAGATAAGTGGAACAGAATAGAGGGCCAGAAACCCGAAGACAAAGAAAAGAAATCTTGAAAGTGGACAGATAGAAATGATGCACTTATCTATGGGAAATAACAAACCAATTCACATAACAATAGATTTCTCATCTGAAACCATGGGCACCAGTAGAAGTGGCACAATATTTAAAATGCTGAAATAAAAGAATTGTCCACTGTGAATTCTGTATTTGGCACAGTTGTCACTCCGGAATTAAATGGAAATAAAAACATTCTCAATTGATGAAAACCTAAACGAAGTTGTTGCTAGCAGACCTAAAGAAGTAATAAAAGATAAATCTTGGAGCATCAGGAAAGAAGAAGGAACAATGAAGAGAGCAGTAGAAGGAACAAATGAATGCTTGTAATCCTTTTCCTTCTGAGTTTTAGCAGTCATATTTGATGATTGAATCAAAAACATAGAACTATCTGAGACTAAATATGATGATATTTAAGATAATAAGGATAAAGGACTTAAATGTAAGTTAGGTTTCCATGTTTCAATCAGAATAATAAAATGTTATTACCAGTTTTTGTTGTTCAGTTGCTAAATTGTGTCTGACTCTTCGCAACCACATGGACTGCAGCATACGGAGTTCATATGTCCTTCACTATCTCCTGGAGTTTGCTCAAATTCATGTCCGTTGATCCTATCTAACCGTCTCTTCATCTGCCTTCCCCTATCTTTTTGCCTTTAATCCTTCCCAGCATCAGGGTTTTTTCCAGTGAGTTGACTCTTCACATCAGCTGGCCAAAGGATTGGATCTGGAGCTTCAGCATCAGTACTTCCAATGAATAGTCAGGGTTGCTATCATTTAGAATTGACTGGTTTGATCTCCTTGCTGTCCAAGGGACTTACAAGAGTCCATTCTGGCACCACAATTTGAAAGTATCAATTCTTTGGCACTCAGCCTACTTTATGGTCTGACTCTCACATTGTTACATGACTACTGGAAAAAACATATTTTTGACTATATGAACCTTTCTCAGCGAAGTGTTATCTTTGCTTTATAATATGCTGTCTAGGTTTGTCATAGCTTTCTTTTCAAGGAGCAAGCATCTTTTAATTTCATGGCTGCAGTCACCATCCCCAGTGACTTTGGAGCCCATGAAAATAAAATTGATCTTAGTTTTTTAAATGTTGAGTTTTGAGCCAACTTTTTCACTGTCCTCTTTCACCCTCATCGAGAGGCTTTTTAATTCCTCTTCATTTTCTATCGTTTGAGTGATATCATATGCATATGAGGTTATTGATATTTCTCCCGGCAATCTTGATTCCAGCTTGTGCTTTATCCAGCCCAGCATCTCATATGATGTACTCTGCATAGAAGTTAAATAAAAAGGGTGATAATATACAGCTTTGTCATACACCTTTCCCAATTTTGAACCAGTCTTGTTCCATGTCTGGTTGTAACTGTTGCTTCTTGATCCACATACAGGTTTCTCAGAAGACAGGTAAGATGGTCCCATCTCTAAGAGTTTTCCACGGTTTGTTGTGATCCACACAGTGAAGCAGAAGTAGATGTTTTTCTGAAATTCTCTTGCTTTCTTCATGATCCAGTGAATGTTAGCAATTTGATCTCTGGTTCCTCTGTCTCTTTGAACCCCAGCTGTGCATCTTAAAGTTCTGAGTTTACATTGCTAAAGTCTAGCTTGAAGGATTTTGAGTATAACCCTGCTGGCATGTAAAATGAGCACAACTGTATGGTAATTTGAATATTCTTTGGCATTGCCTTTCTTTGGGATTGGAATGAAAGCTGACCTTTTCCAGTCTTCTGGCCATTGCTGGGTTTTCCAAATTTGCTGTCAAGTTGAATGCAGCACTTTCACAGTATCATCTTTTAGAATTTTAAATAGCTGAGCTGGAATTCCATCACCTCCGCTAAGGATGTCTGGCACTGGGTATCAGACATGGTGCCAGTCATGGTAAATGACTACACCATCATTGTCATCCAGGTCATTAAGACCTTTCTTGTATAGTTCTTCTATGTCTTCTTGGCACCTCTTCTTAATCTCTTAATCTCTTCTGCTTCTGTTAGGTCTTTACTGTTTCTCTCCTTTATTGTGCCCATCCTTGCATGAAATGTTCCCGTGATATCTCCAATATTCTTGAAGAGGACTCTCAGTTCAGTTCAGTTGCTCAGTGGTGTCTGACTCCTTGTGACCACATGGACTGCAGCATGCCGGGCCTCCCTGTCCATCACCAACTCCCCGTTCTTCCTCAGACTCATGTCCATTGAGTTGGTGATGCCATCCAACCATCCTCTGTTGTCCTCTCTGGAGGCGTGGGTTGAAAGTTTGGCCTCAGGCCAAGCAACAAGGAGGGAACACAGCCCTACCCATCAACAGAAAATTGGATTAAAGATTTACTGAGCATGGCCCCACCCATCAGAACAAGACCCAGTTTCCCCCACAGTCAGTCTCTCCAACATCTGGAAGCTTCCATAAGCCTCTTATCTTTATTCATCAGAGGACAGACAGAATGAAAACCACAGTCACAGAAAACTAACCAAACTAATCACATGGATCACAGCCTTGCTTGTCTAACTCAGTGAAACTGTGAGCTATGCTGTGTAGGTCCTCCCAGGACAGACAGGTCATGGTGGAGAGTTCTGTCAAAACGTGGTCCAATGGAGAAGGGAGTGGCAAACCCCTTCAGTATTCTTGGCTTGAGAACCCCATAAACAGTATGAAAAGGAAAAAAAAAAAAACAGTATGAAAAGGCAAAAAGAAGAGAACTCTAGTCTTCCTCATTCTATTGTTTTCCTCTATTTGCATTGTTCATTTAAGAAGGGCTTATCTCTCCTTGCTCTGGAACTCTACATTAAGTTGGGTATATTTTTCCCTTTCTCCCTTGCCTTTGATTCTCTTTTTTACTCAGCTGTTTGTAAAAGCCTCCTCAGACAACCACTTTGTCTTGGATTTTTTTCTTTTGGGATGGTTTTGGTCACTGCCTCCTGTTCAGTGTTATGAACCTCAGTCCATAGTTATTCAGGTTCTGTCTACCAGACCTAATCCCCTGAATCTATTTGTCACCTCCACTGTATAATCACAAGGGATTTGATTTAGGTCATATCTGAATGGTCTAGTGGTTTTCCCCTACTTTCTTCAATTTAAGCCTGAATTTTGCAACAATGAGCTGATGATCTGAGCCAGTTAGCTCCAGGTCTTGTTTTTACTGACTTTATAGAGTTTCTCCATCTTTGGCTGCAAAAAACATAATCTTGGTATTGAGCATCTGGTGATGTCAATGTGTAGAATCATCTGTATTGTTGGAAAAGGGTGTTTGGTATGACTAGTGTGTTCTCTTGACAAAATTGTGTTAGCCTTTGCCTACATTTTGTACTCCAAGGCCAAACTTGCCGTTTACTCCAAGTATCTCTTGACTTTGTACTTTTCCATTCCAGTCCCATGATGGAAAGGACATCTTTTTGGTGCTAGTTCTAGAAAGTTTTGTAGGTCTTCAGAGAACTGGTGAGCTTCAGCTTCTTTGGCATTAGTGCTTATGGCATAGACATGGATTATGGTGGTGTTGAATGGTTTGCCTTGGAAGTGAACCAAGGCCATTCTGTCATTTTTAGGATTGCATTCAAGTACTGCATTTCAGACTATTTTGTTGACTATGAGGGGTACTCCATTTCTTCCAAGGGATTCTTGCCCACAGTAGTATTAATAGTTATAATGGTCATCTTAATTAAGTTCACCCATTCCTGTCCATTTTAGTTCAGTGATTCCTAATATGTTGATGTTCACTCTTTCATCTCCTGCTTGACAACCTCCAATTTACCTTGATTCAATGGACTTAACATTCTAGGTTCCTGTGCAATATTGTTGTTTACAGCTTTGGACTTTACTTTCACCACCAGACACATCCACAACTGAGCATCATTTCCACCTTGGCCTCGCCTCTTCATTCTTTCTGGAGCTACTAGTAATTGCCCCCTGCTCTTCCCCAGTCGCATATTGGACACCTTCCAACCTGGGGGGTCATCTTTTGGTATTACATCTTTTTACCTTTACATACTGTTCATGAGGTCCTCCAGGCAAGAATACCCGAGTGGGTTGCCATTTCCTTCTCCAGTGGACCACGTTTTGTTAGAACTCTTTACCATGACTTGTCCATCTTGGATGGCCCTGCACAGCATGCCTCATAGCTTCATTGAGTTATGCCGGTTCTTTTGCCACAACAAGGCTGTGATCTATGAAAGGGTATCAGTAGTTACCATAGATATAATAATTACCTTAAATATAAAAGCAAATTGGATGAAAAAATACGACCAAGTTATGCAGCTTGTGGGAAAGTCACTTCAAGTTCAACAGTGTAGGTAGGTGGAGAGCAAAAGGATGAAAAAACTATAACATATAAACATTACTTTTAAAAAGAACAGGAATGGCTTTGCCAATACTAGATAGGTTAGATTTTAGAGTATAGGAAATTACCAGAAACAGAGATATTACATAAAGATAAAAAATAACAGTTAACCATTGGCAATGATTAAGAATAGGGAGTGTATAAAGATAGGAGAGGAATGTGAGGAAGCCTTGTATTGTTAGAACTGTCTGTCTTGACTGGTGGTGGATACATTAATACACAGGTGACAAAATTGTATAGAACTTACACACCCACATGTACATACATGAGTATAAGTAAAAGCGTGGAAATCTGAATAAGATTGATTTATCAATGTCAGTATTGTGGTTGTGATATTTATTATAATGTAGTTCTGAAGAATATCCCCATTTGAGGAAACTGGGCAAAGTATACAAGGAATCACTGCATTAGTTGTATATGAATACATTATTTCAACTAAAATTTAAATTATTTTTTTAAAGGCTCAGGGAGACTAAGAAGACATGACAACTAAACATGCTTTTGGTTCATGTTTTCTCATGGTTAGATTCAGACTGCACTTCCTTGGCCAGGATGCTGCTTGGGTGCAGAGGGGTATCCTTCTCAGGTGTCACTTCTAGAGGCATACAGTGCCTGTCCGTCCCTTACTTTTAATATAAATTTTATTTTCCTTTATGAGGTATTATCTTATTTTCCCACTAATTCTTCCTATAGCTATTAAGTAGTAATGAGGAGACACTTTATAAGACTCTACACATAGCCTGCTCCACATCAGATTTCTTCCAGCTTTTTACATCTATGATGTTAAAAATAACTAATATTCCTCAGTAGTTAACAAAAGAAAGATTTGAAAACACTTGGCCTAATTGACATATAGAGAATAGTGTACTATACAGTGACTGTATTCTTCTAATGTTCATTAATTGAAGAAAAAATCACTCTGGTAATTTGAAAATATTTCAAACTGAATTATAATAAATATATTTTATCTTAAAGTTTGAGGATACCACTAGTGCCTTGCTGAGAATGAAAGTTACAACTTTAAATGCATACATTAAAAAAGAAAGATTGAATTAGTGGTCTAAATTATCAACTCAGAAAAATAGTAAAAACACTTCAAAATACACTAGAAAGTTATGAGAATGAAATAGATAAGAGAAGTTTATTTAATATGAAAGATATAAATAGAGCAGTTTAACAAAGGTAAGCATTAAAAGACTAGTAAAATTGATAAACTGCTAGAGAGGTTGATAAAGAGAAAGTAAATAAAAATTACTGATAACAGTGATGATAAAGGGACCATCACTATAGATCCTTACAGACATTGAAAAATCATACAAGGATATTATTAAGTTTGTTCCAATAAATTTAGAAAAATGTAGATGAAATGGCAAACTCTAGTAAAACTAACTTACTAAAAAGAAAGCTTCAGGCCCAGATGGCTTCAATAGTGAATTCTTGCAAACTTTTGTAAGAGAAATAGCACCAGTGTTACACAGACTCTTCTGTGCCTAAGGAAAAGAGGTGAAATTCCTTGTTTTTATGCATCCAGCATACATTTGTCATCAAAACCTGATAAGGGATGGAAACAGCAGGTCAGTCTAACTTACCAAACATATTTGAAAAAAACAAAATATTTGCAAACTGTGTCCAGCAAAATATAAAAAGATAATGACCAAGTTGGATTTGAGAAATTAAAGTAGATTTAACAGAATAAATGAGAAAAACCAAGTGATCATTTCATTAGATGGACAGTTCTTTTAAGAAATAGAGTTCAGTACTCATTAGTAAGTAAGTGAAGTCGCTTCCCTGGTGGCTCAGATGGTAAAGCGTCTGTCTACGCTGGGTAGACAGACTTCCCTGGGTTGGGAAGATCCCCTGGAGAAGGAAATAGCAATCCACTCCAGTACCATTGCCTGGAAAATCCCATGGACAGAGGAGCCTGGTAGGCTACAGTCTATGGGGTCGCAAAGAGTCGGACACGACTGAACAACTTCACAACTTCACTTCACTAAGTGAAGTCGCTCAGTCGTGTCCAACTGTTTGCGACCCCACAGACTGTAGCCTACCATGTTCCTCTGTCCATGGGATTTTCCAGGCAAGAGTGCTGGAGTGGGTTGCCATTTCAGTACTCATTAGTGCTTAAAAAAAATTGTTTAAAGGATGGAAAAATACTTTCTTAATCTGATAAAGATTTCATACAGATAAATTAGGTAAACATCACAGTGTATGGTGAAATAGTGAAAACTTTCCCCTGAGATAGGGAACAAGACAGGGATATTTACCATCACCAGTTCTTTATCATTGTAATAATGGAGATCTTAACCAGTTGCAATAAGATAAGAAAATAATAAAATTAATAAAAACATTAGAAAGGAAAAAATGAAATAGTCATTTTTTGTAGGGAATATGTCTGTATTTGTCATAGCTTTTGCCCAGGATAACCAGAAGAATTATGTTCCCATTGTAGACATGAAAATTTTTTTGTTAAAAATATATATAGGTGGCATTTAAATCTTTGGAGGCAATTTGAGATCAGCTTACCTAGTTAGTTTAGGTTGAGGAGCAGACTGAGATTGGAGCCCTGGGGCATTCCTACAATTAGATACTGGGAAAAGCAGTTGGACTTACTAAAGGGGACTGAGAAGAAGCTGCCTGTGAGTCCAGAGTATAGGGTTTGGTAAACCAAGTGGAGAAAGTATTTTGAGAAAGAGGGAGGTGCCCCAATTTCAGACTATACTGTGAGCTGTGGTAATAGAGCAGTGTGATACTGGCACAAAAATAGACGCATAGATCAGTGAAACAGAATAGAGCCCAAAAATGAGCCCATACTTACATAGGCAATTATCTATGATAAAGGAAGCAATAATGTACAATGGGGAAAAAACAGCCTCTTTAATAAATGGTATTACATGATGAAAACTGGAGTTACACGCAAAAGAATCAAAGTGGACTACTGCACAAAAATAAATTCAAAATGGAATAAAGACTTAAATATAAGACACAAAACCATAAACATTTTACAAGAAAACATAGGCAGTATACTCTTTGACATCAATCTTAGTTGTTGTTTTTTTGATATATCTCCTCAGGCAAGGGAAACAAAAGCAAAAATAAACAGATTGGACTACATCAATCTAAAGATCTTTTGCACAGTGAAGGAAACTAAGAAAGCGAAAAGGCCACCTACTGAATAAGAACATACTCACAAATGGTATTTTCAATATAGGATTAATATCCAAAATATACAAAGAACTCATACAGCTCAACATGAAAAAACAACCTGACTAAAAAATGGGTCGGTTCAGTTCAGTCACTCAGTCCTGTCCAGCTCTTTGGGAACCCATGGACTGCAGCACGCCAGGCCTCCCTGTCCATTACCAACTCTAGGAATTTACTCACACTTACATCCATCAAGTCGGTGATGCCATCCAACCATCTCGTCCTCTGTCGTCCCCTTCTCCCGCCTTCAATCTTTCCCAGCATCAGGGTCTTTTCCAGTGAATCAGTTCTTTGCATCAGATGGCCTAAGTATTGGAGTTTCAGCTTCAGCATCAGTCCTTCCAATGAATATTCAGGACTGATTTCTTTTAGGATGGACTGGTTGGATCTCCTTGCAGTCCAAGGGACTCTCAAGAGTCTTCTCCAGCACCATAGTTCAAAAGCATCAATTTTTTGGCACTCAGCTTTCTTTGTAGTCCAACTTTCACATCCATACATGACTGCTGGAAAAACCATAGCTTTGACTAGATGGACCTTTGTTGGCAAAGTAATGTCTCTGCTTTTTAATATGCTGTCTAGGTTGGTCATAATTTTTCTTCCAAGGAGCAAGTGTCTTTTAATTTCATGGTTGCAGTCACCATCTGCAGTGATTTTGGACCCCCCAAAAATAAAGTCTGTCACTGTTTTCACTGTTTCCCCATCTATTTGCCATGAAGAAAAATGGGTGGAGGATCTAAGTAAACAATTTTCCAATGAAAGTATGCAGATGGCCAATAGCACATGAAGAGATGCTTAACATAAGGTAAATGCAAATCAGAATCACAGTGAGCTATCACCTCACACTGGTCAAGAATGACTGTTTTCAAAAAGACAACAAATGACAAGAATTGGTGAGGATGTGGAGAAGAGGGAACCCTGTGCACTGTTGGTGGGAATGTGAATGGCTGCAGCCACTATGGCAAACAGTGTGTTGTTCAGTCCCTCAGTTGTTTCCAACTCTTCGACCCCATGGACTGTAGCATATCAGGCTTCCTTGTCCTTCACCACCTTGCAGAGCTTGCTCAAACTCATGTCCATTTAGCCGATGATGCCATCCAACCATATCATCCTCTGTCAGCTCTTCTCCTCTTACCCTCAATCTTTCCCAGCATCAGGGTCTTTTCCACTGAGTCTGCTTTTCACATCAGGTGGCCAGAATATTGGAGCTTCAGCATCAGCATCAGTCCCTGCAATGAATATTCAGAATTGATTTCCATTAATACTGACTGGTTTGATCTCCTTGCAGTCCAAGGGACTCTAAGGAGTCTTCTCCAACACCACAGTTCAAAAGCATCAATTCTTCGGCGCTTAGCTTTCTTCACAGTCCAACTCTCACAGGCATATGTGACTACTGGAAAAACCATAGCTTTGACTATTTGGACCTTTGTGGGCAAAGTAATGTCTCTGCTTTTTAATACACTGTGTAGGTTTGTCATAGCTTTTCTTTCAAGGATCAAGCATCTTTTAATTTCATGGTACTGTCCACAATGATTTTGGAGCCCAAGAAAATAAAGTCTGTCACTGTTTCCATTGTTTCCTCATCTATTTGCCATAAAGTGTTGGGACCAAAGGGTATGATCTTAGTTTTTTGAATGTTCAATTTTAAGCCAACTTTTTCACTCTCCTCTTTCACCTTCACCAAGGGTCTCTTTAGTTCCTCTTCACTTTCTGCCATAAGGGTGGTGTCGTCTGCATATCTGAGGTTATTGATATTTCTCCTGGCAATCCTGATTCCAACTTGTTCTTCATCCAGCCTGGCATTTTGCATGATGTATTCTGCATAGAAGTTAAATAAACAGGGTGACAGTATACAGCCTTGATGTCCTCCTTTCTCAGTTGTCAACCAGTCTGTTGTTACATTTGCCATTCTGACTTGCTTCTTGACCTGCATACAGGCCTCTCAGGAGACAGGAAAGGTGGTCTGGTATTCCTGTCTCTTGAAGAATTTCCCACATTTTGTTGTGATTCATAGAGTCAGAGGCTTTGGCGTAGTCAGCAAAGCAGAAATAGGTGTTTTTCTAGAATTCTCTTGCTTTTTCTATTATTCAACGGATGTTGGCAATTTGATCTCTGATTCCTTTGTCTTTTCTAAATCCAGCTTGAACATGTGGAAGTTCTCCGTTCACGTACTGTTGAAGCCTAGCTTGGAGAATTTTCAGTATTACTTTGCTAGCATGTGAAATGAGTACAATTGTGTGTCAGTTTGAACATTCTTTGGCATTGCCCTTCTTTGGGATTGGAATGAAAACTGAAAACAGATTGAAGTTTCCTCAAAAGTTAAAAATAGACTACTATATGATCCAGCAGTTCTACTTCTGGGTATTTATCCAAATGAAAGAAAACACCAATTAGAGATTATACATGTGTGTCCCTATGTTCATTGCAGCATTATTTACAATAGCCAAGATATGGAAGCAACCTAAGTGCCCATCAATAGATGAATGGATAAAGATGTGGCATGTATGTATATTGTGTGTATGTATGATCAGTCTGAGTCTTTGTGACCCATGGACTGCAGCCCGCCAGGTTCCTCTGTCCATGGAATTTTCCAGGCAAGAGTACTGGAGTGGGTTGCTATTTCATACTCTTTGGCATCTTCCTGACCTAGGGATCAAACTCAAGTCTCTTGCATCTCCTGCATTGCATGCAGATTCTTTACTACTGCACCACCTGGGATGGAGTATTATTCAGCCATAAAAAAAGAAATCTTGCCTCTTGTGACAACATGGAGTGTATTACGTGAAGTGAAATAAGAGAAAGACAAATACTGTATGAATTCACTTGTATGTAGAATCTAAAAAGAAAAACAAATGAACAAACATTAAGAAAACAGTTGTAGATGCAGAGGACAAACAGGTGGTTGGTAGAGGAGATGAGAGTGGAAGAGGAAAAAAATAAGGAGATTAAAAGGCACAAACTTACCATTGCAAATGACTCATGGGTATGAAATGTACTGTGTGAAGAATATAGTCAGTAACTATGTAATATCTTTGTATGATGAGAGTGTAACTAGACTTATCGTTATCATTTTGAAATGGATAGAAATATCAAAACACTGTATAACATGCGTTATAGTTCTATTATACTTCAAAAACAAACAGGAAAAGAGATGAGATTTGTGGTTACTAGAGGCAGGGCGTAGTGGAATTAAATGAAAATAGTCAAAAGGTACAAATTTCTAGTTATAAATAAGGAAGTACTAGGGATATATAGCATGATATATTTAATTAGCACTGCTGATTGTTATATATAAAAGTTATTAAGACACTAAATCTTAAGTGTTCTCATCATAGGGAAAAACTTTTTTCTGTTTCTTTAGTGTGTCTATATGAGGTGATGGATGTTTGGTAAATTTATTGTGATAATTTCATGAAGTATGTAAGTCAGATAATTACAGTGCTGTATTTCAATTATATCTCAAAAAAATTGGAAGAAAACATAATATTAAATGCAAAAAAAGAGAAAGTAATCTGCTATTTCAAGTGTTGAAGTAAGGAGGGATCTGAAAATTTACCCCTCTGTACCTTAACAAAAGGATTTCAGAGGAGGGGTGAGGGTTAGACCCCATTGAAATGGGGTTAAGATACTAGGAGATAAGAGTGTTGTCCGTGAGTCTTCATTGCATTGTGCCAGCTATTCATTGCAGCACATGGGCTTTCTCTAATTGCAGCATGCTGGCTTCATGTTGTAGAGCTTGGGCTCTAGAGTACGCAGGTGCAGTAGTTGGGGCATGCGAGCTCTCTGTTTGTCACACATGGACTTAGCATGCTGGCTCTCTAGCTGGGGTGTGGGCTTACTTGTCCTACAGTATGTGGGATCTTAGTTCCCTGACCAAGAATTGAACCTGTGTCCCCTGCACAGGAAAGCAGAACCACTGGACCACCAGGGAAGTCCCTAGTCTTTTTTTGTTGTTGTTGGGGGCAGCGGTGGGAGGCTGCACTGAACAGCTTGCAGGATCTTAGTTCCCTGTTCAGGAATTGAACTCACACCCTCGACAGTGAAAACGAGGAGTTCTAACAACTGGATCACCAGGGATTTCCCAAGAGTAGATAATTCTTCTTAAGATTTTTGATGTAAATGTAAGAAAAAAAAGTAGGCTGAACATGACAGGTGAGTTTTTTTTTTTTTTTTTTAAGAAGGAAATCCAACAGCTTGTCTTATGCTGAGTCAGTAGATAGGAAAAGTAAACAACCTAGATGTCCATCAGCAGATGAATGGATAAGAAAGCTGTGGTACATATACACAATGGAGTATTACTCAACCATTAAAAAGAATTCATTTGAATCAGTTCTAATGAGATGGATGAAACTGGAGCTTCAAACTTACAGAGTGAAGTAAGCCAGAAAGAAAAATACCAATACGGTATACTAACACGTATATATGGAATTTAGAAAGATGGTAACAATAACCCTGTATACGAGACAACAAAAGAGACATGATGTATAGAACAGTCTTATGGACTCTGTGGGAGAGGGAGAGGGTGGGAAGATTTGGAAGAATGGCATTGAAACATGTATACTATCTTGTATGAAACGAGTCACCAGGCCAGGTTCAGTGCACGATTCTGGATGCTTGGGGCTGGTGCACTGGGACGACCCAGAGGGATGGTATGGGGAGGGAGGAGGGAGGAGGGTTCAGGATGGGGAACACATGTATACCTGTGGCGGATTCATTTCGATATTTGGCAAAACCAATACAATATTGTAAAGTTTCAAAATAAAATAAAAAAAAAAAAAAAAAAGAAAAGTATAGCATAGGTTTAGAATTAGGTTTGTTCTGGTGAGGCCCTTGATTGAGTAGTGTTTAAGAATTCTGGACCCAGGTAAGGGGTGTGACCCTATCCATTGTAACTAGGGGAGAGCAAAGTACTTGCATTAAAGTAATGGAAGGAAATGTAGGTCTCTTCTGATTTATTTCTTCTTTCCCCAGCTATTCATTTTGTATTATTAGGATGCCAGATATACTTCTAGACACTAGGAATAATGAATAGAACAGCCAAAAGTCCTGGTTGTCATGAAATTTATATTCCACTGGGGATAAATAGACATGAAACAGTGGAGTAATCAGAGTACCATCAGCTAAAATTGAAGAAAGGGAAGAGGGTTTGGAAAGTGAACAATAATAAGGGATAGCAGTGAGTCGGCCAGGGATGTGAAAGAATTGATTTTCCCACAGTGCTGGGAACCTCCTTGAGAAATGTGTTTATAAGTATGGAGTGAGACCAGTGAGCACAGTGTTTTGTCTCTAGCCTTATTAAGCTGCTTGGTTTCATATACAGAGTGAGCAGAGAGTTGGATTCAACCAGGTTTAGGGTTTGCCATGTGTATATAATGCATCTTAAGATGCCACTGAATGTAAAATATACCTGTATCTCATTTACTTCTAAGAAAGAAAAAAATAATCATTTAAACTGCATGTTTTATAATACATCCTGATTTCTGAGCTGTTAAGAGAAACATGTTTATCTTGGAGTTGGTGAAATAAGTAGTTGGGATGCTTTCAGTTAGAAGCACAAGAAAACCCAGACTCAGATGGGCTTTAACAATAGAGAGGAAAGACCTAGAAGCCTGAATGAGACTTGTTTCCCTGACTCTCCTAACTGCAAGCTCCATGCTTCTGTTGAAGCAGCTTGCTATGGGGACCTCTAGGAACCTCTGGGATCTAAATTCTGTTGTGATTCTTCTAGACACAGAAAGCAGTGTAGCTGGGCCAGTGAAGCAAGGTGCAAGGGTCACAAAGTTGCAGATCTGGAAAGCACAATGTTGTATCCATGGAGTGCAATAGGTCTTTCCCACTTACAGAGTCCAGTATATTGCTGAAGGGATGTATTGTTAAGGCTGTGGGAGTACTGGGAGACCTGAGAGCAGAAAATATTTATACCTAGATGATGGAAGTCTAATATAATGTAATCACTTAGGAGACACTTTGGCAGTTTCTTTAAATTTAGGTGTGTATCTATACTTCGATCTGGTGATTCCCATTTTTAGTATATATTTATCCTAGAGAAATGTCCACACAAAGGCTTGTACACAAGTGTTTTTAGCAGCTTTGTTCATAAGCATCTATAACTACATAATCCAGGTGTCTATCAATAGGAAAATAGATAGACATGTTGTAGTCTAAATATTCATACAACAGAATGCTACCCAGCAATAGGAAAGAACAAGATATTGATACACACAGTACTTGGAAACATGCTGATCAAAAAAAGCAAGGCATAAAAGTGTCTTGGTATGATTTCATTAAATCAGGTTCTGTCAAACTAGTCTTCAGTGATAGAAACAAGATCAGTGTTGAGAGTGATTACCTGCAAGGAGGTCTGAGGGAACATTGAGGGGATGATAGAACTATTTTATATCTTGTTTGGGGGATTTTATGTGTGTATAAATTTGTCAAGACTTACCATATTGTACATATTTGATGATTACATTTTATTCTATATAAGCTAATCCTTATTAAGGTTGATTTAAAATTTTGGTTGGAAGGAATCAAATCAATATAATTGTCCTCATGCTAAATGTGAATAGGCTATATTGTGAAACTGTTAGACTAGGTTGAGAAATAAAACCTAAGCACGTTCTGTTTAATAGAAACAAACTTTTATTCTCTATCCTTGACCTCAGTTTGGCCTCAGGTGTGCCTGTGGCAGAGTAGAAGTATGTGAGCTCACACCTTCTGATGGAAACACCGAAATCATAACTAAGTGCTGAACACCCACCAACAAAAGAATACTGGAACTTACCAAAAAAAGGTATCCTACATCCAGAGACAAAGAAGGAACCAGAACATGATGGTAGGATGGATGCAATCAAGACAAAATCAAATCACATACACATGGGGTGGGCAACCCACAACGTAGAAAATAATTATACCCACAGAAGTTCTCCCAGAGGAATGAAAGTTCTGAGCCCCACATTAGGCTCCCCAGCCTGGACGTCTGGCAACAGGAGGAGGAGTCCCCAGAGAATGTAGCTTTGAAGGTCAGCAGTGTTTGATCACTCGAATTTCACAGGAGTGGGGAAAACTAAAACTCTAGTCTTAGAGGGTGTAGATAGGGTCTTGTGTGCACCAAGACCCAGGGGAAAAAGCAGTGGTCTCATAAGAGACTGGATCAAACTTACCTGCTAGTATTGGAGGATCTCCTGTGGAGGTGGAGGGGGTGGTTGTGGCTCACTGTGAGGACAGGGACACTGGTGGCAGCAGTCCTGGGTAGCCCTCATTGGTGTGAGCCATCTTGGAGGCTGCCATTTTCTCACCAGACTTGGCCCCACCCAATAGCTTGTTGCTGCTGGTGCTGGGATGCCTCAGGCCAGACAACCAATAGGGAGAGAATATAGTCCCACCCATCAGCAGGTTGTTTGCTTTAAGTCTTCCTGAGTAAGTAGCTCCCCAATAAACACATGCTCTGACATGGCCTTGCCCACCGGATGGACAAGACCCAGCTCCACCCACCACTGAACAGGTACACTTTCAGCTGGTACTTTCACCAGGAAGCTTGCACAAGACTCTTAGACAGCCTCATCTTCCAGAAGGCAGAAAACAGAAGCTGCAACTAGAACCCTGCAGTCTGTTGAATGAAAACCACAGTCACAGGAAGTTAGACAAAATGAGACAACAAAGGAATATGTCCCAGATGAAGGAACAAGTTAAAACCCCAGAAGAACAACTAAATGAAGTGGAGATAGGCAGTCTCCTTGAAAAAGCATTCAGAGTAATGATAGTAAAAATGATCCAAGATCTTGAGGAAAAGAATGGAGGCACAGGTGGAGAAGATACAGAAATGTTTAATGAGGGCCTAGAAGAACTAATGGCACCCCACTCCAGTACTCTTGCCTGGAAAATCCCATGGACGGAGGAGCCTGGTAGGCTGCAGTCCATGGGGTTGCTAAGAATCGGATACGATTTAGCGACTTCACTTTCACTTTTCACTTTCATGCATTGGAGAAGGAAATGGCAACCCACTCCAGTGTTCTTGCCTGGAGAATCCCTGGGATGGTGGAGCCTGGTGGGCTGCCGACTATGGGGTCGCACAGAATTGGACACGACTGAGGTGACTTAGCAGCAGCAGCAGCAGAAGAACTAAAAAACAAACAGATGAATAATACAGTAACTGAAATGAAAAAATGCACTAGATGGAGTAAATATTAGAATAACTGAGGCAGAAGAATGGATGAGTGAGCTGGAAGATGGAGTGGTGGAAGTCACTGCCATGGATCAGAATTATAAAAAAGAATAAGAAATGAGGACAGTCTTTAAGAGATCTCTGGGACAACATTAAAAGTACCAACATTCTCATTATAAGGGTCCTAGAAAGAGAAGAGAGAGAAAGAGAAAGTACCCAAGAAAATATTTGGAGAGATAATAGCTGAAAACTTTCCTAACGTGGGAAGGGAAACTGTCATTTAAGTCCAGGAAGCACAGAGAGAGGCTCAGGTCAAATAAATCCAAGGAAGAATACACTGAGATACATAGTAATCAAATTGACAAAATTTAAGACAAAAAATATTAAAAGCAACAAGAGGAAGCAACAACAAACAACATAACATACAAGGGAATTTCTTTAAGACTATCAGCTGATTTTTCAGCAGAAACTCTGCAGACCAGAAGGGAGTGGCACAATATATTTCAAGTGATGAAAAGGAAGAATTTGCAACTAAGAATATTCCTCCCAGCAAGGCTCTCATTTAGATTTGACAGAGAAATCAAAAGCTTTACAGACAGACAAAAGCTAAGAGAATTCAGCACCACCATAACAAGTTTTGCAGCAAATGCTAAAGGAATTTCTCTAGGCAGTAAAGAGAAGGCCATAACTAGAAACTGGAAAATTACAAAGGAAAAACTCACTATTAAAGATAAACATACAAAAATAAAAAAAGATAAACATAAAGTGATTAGTGATGGTAAGAAATCATCCACACACAAATACGTCAAAATCAGCAGTTCTAAGAAGAGGAGAGCACAAATGCATTTCCAACTTACAACTAGCAACTTACAACAATCTTGGTTATATATGGACTGCTATTTGAAAACCTCATGGTAACCAGAAACCAAAAATCTCAATAGATACAGAAAAAAAAATAAGGAATCTAAACACAACATTAAAGTTAGTGATCAAATAACAAGAGAAGTGAACAAAAGAGAAAGGAAAGAAAAGCACCTAGAAAAACAAATCCAAAACAGTTAACCAAATGCCAGTAAGAACATATATATTATATACCTTAAATGTAAACGGAGTAAGTATTCCAACCAAAAGACATAAATTGACTGAATGGATACAAAAACTAGACCTATATATATATGCTGTCTACAAGAGTCCCACCTCAGATCTAATGACACATACAGACCGAAAAGGGATAGAAAATTGTATTCCATGCAAATGGAAATCAAAATTGGACAAGCAATAGTTGTATCAGACAAAATAGACTTTAAAGTAAAGAGTGTTGGAACAGACATGGACACTACATAATGATCAAAGGGTCAGTCCAAAAGGAAGATGTAACAGTCGTTAATATTTATGCACTCAGCATAGGAGCACCTCAATATATAAGGCAAATACTAACAGCCATAAAAGGAGAAATTGACAGTAACACAGTAAGAGTGGGGGGGCTTTAACACCCCACTTTCATCAACAGACAGCTCATTCACAGAGCAGTAAGGAAACAAAGGCCTTAAATGACACATTAAACTTAATATTTGTAGATCATTCCATCCAAAAGCAACATAATACAAATTCATCTCAAGTGCACATGGAACATTCACCAGGATTGATCACATACTAGGCCTCAAAGTGAGCCTTGATAAATTTAAGAAAATTGAAATCATATCAAGCATCATTTCTGACTGCAACACTATGAGATTAGAAATCAACTACAAGAAAAAAATGAAAAAACACAAACACATGGAGGCTAAGCAGTATGCCACTAAAACAGCAGTGGATCACTGGGGAAATCAAAAATTACTGAGAGACAAGTGAAAATGAAAGCAGGGTGACCCCAAACCTGTGGGATGCAGCAAAAGCAGTGCCAAGAGGAAAGTTTATACTTATACAATCTTAGGAAACAAGAAAAAACCTCAAATAAACAACCTTACACCTAAAGCAACTAGAGAGTAAAGAACAAACAAAACCCAAAGTTAGTAGAAGGAAAGAAATCATGAAGATCAGAGCAGGAATAAATGTAATGGAGATGACTAAAACAATAGAAAAGATCAATGAAACTAAAAGTTGCTTCTTTGAAAAGGTAAACAAAAATAAACCCTTAGCCAGACTTATCAAGAAAAAGAGGGAGAGGACTCAAATCCATAAAATTAGAAATGGAAAAGAAGTTACAGTAGACACCAAAAAATTACACAAGATCATAAGAGACTATTAAAAGCAACTGTATGCCAATAAAATTGACAGTCTAGAAGAAATGGACAAATTCTTAGGAAGGTTTAATCTTCCAAGATTGAACCTGGAAGAAACGGAAAATATGAATAGACCAATCACAAATACTGAAATTGAAACTGTGATTAAAAAATTTTCCAGCAAACAAAAATCTAGGACCAGATGACTTCACAGGCAAATTATATCAAACATTTAGAGAAGAGTTAACATCTATCCTCAAACTATTGCCGAAAACCACCCAGGAAGGGACACTCCCAAATTCATTCTATGAGACCATCATCACCCTGATATTAAAAGCAGACAAAGATATCACAAAAAAAGAAAATTGCAGGCCAATGTCACTGGTGAACATAGATGCAAAACTCAAGAAAATATTACTAGCAAACCATATCCAACAGTATATTAAAAGGATCATACACCATTATCAAGTGAGATTTATTCCAGAGATGCAAGGACTCTTCAGTATACACAACTTAATCCTATGATACACCACATCAACAAATTGAAGAATAAAAACCATATGATCATCTTAATAGATGCAGGAAAGCTTTTGACAAAATTCAACACCCAGGATGTGAGCATAGAGGGAACCTATCTCAACATAATAAAGGCCGTATATGCCAAACCCACAGCAAACATGATTCTCAGTGGTGAAAAATGAGAAGCATTTCATCTAAGATCAGGAAGAAGACAAAGGTGTCCACTCTCATTACTATTATTTAACGTAGTTTTGGAAGTCTAGGCATGGCAATCAGAGAAGAAAAAGAAAAGGAATCCAGATCGAAAAATAAGTAATATAATTATGTCACTGTTTGCAGATGACATGATACTATACATAGAAAATCCTAAAACTGCTACCAGAAAACTACTAGAGCTCATCAATGAATTCAGTAAAATTGCAGAATACAAGAGTAGTAGTATTTCAATACACTAACAATGAAAACGGAGAAGGCAACGGCACCCCACTCCAGTACTCTTGCCTGGAAAATCCCATGGACGGAGGAGCCTGGTAGGCTGCAGTCCATGGGGTTGCGAAGAGTCGGACACGACTGAGTGACTTCCCTTTCACTTTTCACTTTCATGCATTGGAGAAGGAAATGGCAACCCACTCCAGTGTTCTTGCCTGGAGAATCCCAGGGACGGGGGAGCCTGGTGGGCTGCCGTCTATGGGGTCGCACAGTCGGACACGACTGAAGCGACTTAGCAGCAACAATGAAAAATTAAAGAGAATGTAAAGAAACATTCCATTTACTGTTGCATCAAAATGAATAAAATACCTAGGAATAAACTTACCTAAGGAGGCAAAAGATGTGTACTCCAAGAACTTTAAGACAGTGAAGAAAGAAAGCTAAGATGACACAAACATGGAAAAATGCTCTTGAATTAGAAGAACTGATATTGTAAAAATGACTATACTACTACCCAGGGCAGTCTACAGATTCATTGTAGTCCCTATCAAATTACTAATGGCATTTTTCACAAAACTAGAACAAAAAAGTCTTAAAATTTTTGTACAGACATAAAAGACCCTAAATAGCCAAAGCAGTCTTGAGAAAGGAAAATGGAGCTGGATGAATCAGACTCCCTGACTTCAGGCTATACTAGAGAGCTACAGTCAGCAGTGTATGGTACTAGCATAAAAGCAGAAATACAGATCAATAGAACAGGGTTGAATGCCCAGAAATAAACCCATGCACCTATGGTCAGTCTACAACAAAGGAGGCAAGATTATACAGTGGGGAAAAGACAATTTCTTTAAAGATAGTCCTGGGAAAAGTGGATAACTACAGGTAAAAATAATGAAATCAGAACATTCTTTAACACCATACACAAAAATAAACTAAAAATAGATTAAAGACCTAAATGTAAGACCAGACACTATAAAACTCTTAGGAGGAAAATATAGGCAGAACTCTTACATAAATTGCAGGATTATCTATTTTTTGTAGCAGTATCTTTTTTGATTCATCTCTTAGAATAATGGCAATAAAAACAAAAATAAACCAGTAGGATCTAATTAAATTCAAAAGCTTTTGTAGAACAAAAGAAAGCATAAAACAAAAAGACAACCCATAGAATGGGAGAAAATATTTGCAAACCATGCAACTGACAGGACATTAGTCTTCACAATTTATATACAACTCTGGTGGCACAATAAAAAAAAAGTAAAATCAAAAAATAGGTAGAAGACCTAAATAGAGATTTTTCCAGAGAAGACATACAGGTGACCAAGAAGCACATGGAAAGATGCTCAACATCAGTAATTATTAGAGAAATGCAAATCAAAACCACTATGAGGTATCACTTCACCCTTGTCAGAATGACCATCATCAAGTAGTCTACAGACAGTAAATGCTGGAGGAGGGGTGGAGAAAATGGATCCCTCCTACACCGTTTGGCAATGTAAATTGGTGCAACTATTAGGAAGAACGGTATGGAGGTTCCTTAAAAAACTAAAAATGTAACTACCATATGATCCAGCAGTCCCACTGCTGGGCATATATCTGGATAAAACTGTAATTCAGAAAGATACATGCACCCCAGTGTTCACTGCAGCACTATGTACAACACCCAAGACATGGAAGCAGCCTAAATGTCCACTGACAGAGAAATGGATAAAGAAGATGTGGTGCATATATTCAGTGGAATATTACTCAGCCACGAAAAGGAGGAAATAATGCCTTTTGCAACAACATGGATGGACCTAGATATTATCATAGTAAGTGAAGTCAGAGAAAGACAAGTGTACCATATCCTTTAGTTATGGAACCTAAAGAAATGATACATGAACTTATTTACAAAATAGAAACAGGATCACAGACTTAGAGAATGAATTTATAGTTACCAGGAGATAGAGGGGAGGAATAGATTGGAAGTTTGTGACTGACATGTATGTACACTTCCATATTTAAAATAGATAACCAATAAGAACCTACTGCATAGCACAGGGAACTCTATTCAATACTAGTGCTTAGTCACTGAGTCATGTCTGATTTTTTGCGACCCCATGGACTGTAGCCCACCAGGCTCCTCTGTTCACGGGGATTCTCCAGGCAAAAATACTGGAGTGGGTTGTTATGCCCACTTCCAGGGGATCTTCCCAACCCAGGGATTGAACCCAGGTCTCCCACATTGCAGGCAGATTCTTTGTTGTCTGAGCCACCAGGGAAGCCTCTATTCAATACTATAATAACCTAAATGGGAAAAGAATTTGAAAAGAATAGACTCATGTACATATAACTGCATCACTTTGTTGTACAACTGAAAATAACATAATGACTGTACTATAACTATAATCAATTATACTCCAATATAAAATAATTTTTTTAATTTAAAAATTGAAAAGAAGAAATAAATTTTTGAAAATTTTATTGAGTTGGCCAAAAAAGTCCTTCAATTTTTAAGTAAAAGTAGAATACATTTTTTATTTTCACTAAGAACTTTATTGAACAATGTATTCACCATTTCACTCCAGTACCTTCTGCCATTTTTCAGGCCCATTCATATTTCTAAAACTTATTCATTTTGAGCAAAGAATTGTTTCATGTGCCTTTTACAATCTTCCAGGGAACTGAGATTTTTTTCCATTAAGAGAATTTTGTAAAGACTGAAATAAATGGATATCTGAAGGTGCAATGTCCAGTGAATACCTGGATGACTCAGAACTTCCCAGCCAAGCTGTAACAGTTTTTGCCTGGTCATCAGAGAAACATGCGGCCATGTTTTGTCCTGATGGGAGATTATGCATTTTCTGTTGACTGATTCCAGACACTTTTCGTTGAGTGCTGCTTTCAGTTGGTCTAATTGGGAATGGTACTTGTTAGAATTAATTGTTTGGTTTTCTGGAAGGAACTCATAATAGAGGACTCCCTTTTAATCCCACCATGTACACAGCAGCATCTTTTTTGGATGGAGACTGGCCTTTGGTGTGGTTTGTGGTGGTTCATTTCACATGTCCCATGATCTCTTCTGTTCTACATTATTGTTCAATATCCACTTTTCATTGCCCATTACAATCGGTTTTAAAAATGGAATGTTTTTGTTAAATTTCAGTAGAGAACTGAATACAAAAATACAGTTAGGAAGGTTTTTTTCACTTATGTGGAACCCAGACATCAGAACGATTAACATAACAAAGCTGATGCAGATGCTTTTCAGCACTTGATTTGGGTATTTTGAGTATGTCGACTGTCTCCCATGTGGTATAATACTGATGTTTTCAATTTGATTGCTGTCAGCTTCAACTGGTCTTCCTGACTGTGAAGTATCATCCAGCCAGAAATCTTCAACACGAAACTTTGTGAACCACTTTTAGTACATTCTATCAGTCACAGCACCTTTCCCAGACATTATACAAAACTTTTTTTGCATTTCACTTGCATTTTTACCTTTCTTGAAATAATAAAGCATAATATGCTGAGTGTTGCTTTTTTTCTTCCATCTTCAATATTAAAATTGCTACACAAAAATTCACTGATTTTTCTGCTTTTTAAAAAAAATGTACACTGATATTACAGTTGTCACAATACAGTCCTACACAATTGTTTTGAATGAAATTAAAGACAACTGAGCACTACCAGAGCCATCTTATGGAAAAAACTAAACAAACTTTTTGGTCAATGCAATATAAAGAAATATAAAAAATAAGGAGTTGAGTAAATATTTAAGGCCCAGGAAAATGAAGAAAAATCAGTAGTTATA
Source organism: Bos mutus (assembly GCF_027580195.1). Lineage (NCBI taxonomy): Eukaryota > Metazoa > Chordata > Mammalia > Artiodactyla > Bovidae > Bos > Bos mutus. Next base: position 36,156,093 of record NC_091629.1, on the reverse strand, counting down.
GACAAAGTGGAATTTGAGTATCAAATAAGTTAAATGAGTTAATAGGCATAATTTATGAAGGTCTCATAGTTGTAAGCTTGTACGGCTAAATAAATACAGAAAGCAAAAAAAAATGAGAAATGTCAGTGATGGAGCAGTCATAGTACCTCATTTCAGTATACATTCATCTGAATTAGATTTGGTAGATTTTTTATAAACAAAAATATAAAAGGAATTGAATAGTGCATTCAGTAAACTTAATTATGTTTGTGTATATATAAATACGGGCTTCCCTGGTGGCTCAGTGGTAAAGAATCCACCTGCCAATGCAGAAGACATGGGTTTGATCCATAGGTCGGGAAGATTTCCTGGAGAAGGAAATGGCAACCCATTCCAGTATCCTTGTGTGGGAAATCCCCTGGACAGAGGAGCCTGGCGGCCTATAGGTCCATGGGGTCTCAAAAGAGCCGGACATGACTTAGTGACTAAACAGCAACAACACATACATAAGTATACATTGCTACAATAGATTTCTTTTTCAAATATCCAAGGAAATTTGATCAAAGTTTATTAATGTTCAAGGTACTTGACCATAAAGAAAACCATTTTCTCTTTTTTAAGAGATTAATTCACCTAGTTTTAATAAACATGTAGGCCCAGGAACATTTCCTAAGCAGTCCCAACTTTGTTAAGTAATGTCTTTCTGGAGTGTAAGATTTCCCTTGGGAAGATGAACATGGTGTTACTTATTTTTGGCTGCACAGGGTCTTTGTTTCAGTGCTCTGGCTTTCTCTAGTTGCAGCACATGTGGCCTTCTCTTGTTGTGGTGCATGGGCTCAAGAGTGCGTGGGCTCAGTGGTTGTGGCCCGTGGGCTTAGTTGTCTCATGGCATGTGGGATCTTAGTTCCCCGATCAAGGATCAAACCCACATCCTCTGTGTTGGAAGGCAGATTCTTAACCATTGGACTACCAGGAAAGTCCCAAGAAAATTTTTAACAGATGAAAAAAGTTGAGGTTTTACATGTTATATTGTCTGGTAATAATAATACAAGTAAGTTAGAAATAGTTACAAGATGGGGTTTCCCTTGTGATTCAGCAGTAAAGACTCTGCCTGCAATTCAGGAGATGGAGTTTTGATCCCTGGGTCAGGAAGATCCCCTGGAGAAGGAAATGACAAGCCACTCCAGTATTCTTGCCTGGGAAATCCCATGGACAGAGAAGCCTGGCAAGCTGTAGTCCATGGGGTTGCAAACTGTTAGATGTGGTTTACAAGTTACAAGATTATTCCTTTGAAACCTGCCTCCTATAGAGGATTCCCCTATTTTCCCTGTATTCATTTCCATCGAAGAATTGCCCTCTATGTATTCTTAAGTGGGAAAATTAGTAATAGCAAGGAGTTAATTCTTTTAAGTTTCTGGTCTTGTGTTGTTAAAATGTCTGTGTTTCAGTTTGATGCTTTTGTGTTGCTGCTGGTGAAGACATGGGAAATACCAGAGTCCATACCTAGACCACTAATTATACTGAAAAATTAGACCTGAAATTTTAGGTTGATACTCCTGGCCTTCCCCTTTCAAATCTCTTTATGTTTTCAGTAACCAGTTGCAGGCCATTTACTAGAATACAAGGAATTTTGAATTAAAAACTAGTAAAATTTAAAGGAAACAAGAACACCTAATATAGAAGGGATGTAGAGAATAGAATATTTTCATTTATCATTGGTGCAAATGTGAATTGTTATAGTCTTTTGGAAAATAATTTGCGGCCTGGTCAACAATTAAAATTCATATTTCTTTTGGTCTGGTAATCCTCCTCCTAAGATTATTTCCTTAGAAATAAAAGCACAAGTAAGGTCACATTATAGGGATATTTACTGCAGCAGTGTACATACTGCCAACCAACTGAAAACAAAATGAGAAAGTCGGAGAAAGGCAGAAAAAAAATGATATATTGTAGGGTAGAATTTATGCTACATGAATTAAACCAGTTCCCAATATCTTGGAGCATTTCCCACAAAGTTTAGTTGAATGAAGAAGAGGATGATATAAGAAGATTAGTGTAATAATAATTTGTATAACCAAAACTGATTTAAGAGAACCATTAGAGGCTACTCATCAGGGACATTCTTGTTAGGAACTTGTAGGTATGAAGAAAAATAAGAATGCTTGTGAGGTGGTCAAATGTTTATCTTGGTGGGGAGAAGGGGGAAGTACCTGGAGAGGGCGGTAAAGAAAGAAAAAGGAGAATTGTCCTTTAGTTGACCCTAAAAAGCCTGTCTGATCACATCTATTCATTATCTGTAAAATTATGTAAATGTATGTTTAAAGATACAAAGTAAATATTTAAAATAAAATAATCTTTTTCCAAAAGTGATGTATATTTGCAAATAGCTTAACAAGTCCATGTGAAGTCTGTAGAAACTCTTAAGAGGAAAGTATAGTAGAATACCACAAAACTGAGCTAGTGGGAAATTTATTTACCTATAAAATTGGGGTGGTCTCCGTGGTTGTTTTGTACTATTCTTCAGGGACCTTTGCACTCACCTTTGATTTGTCACCCTTGGTGCTGGCTTTGTGTTCTGGCTCATGGCATAATGACTAAATTAAAATCCAAACACAGCAAAGTCCAGTGGAAGAAGGCTGGTCTCAGGATTTCTGTCACAGGTTGGGTTTCTTAAAAGCATTTGCTGAGATGAAGTTTGAAGTACAAGTTAGGTATAACATCTAGGTGAGGAAGGGGCAGGAAGCAGAACTGGGCAAAGGAAGAAGTTGAGTTTCAATGCAGGCCTGACAAAAGAGAGCTCTGGAGTAATGATTGCTTGCCAGAGTTGTCCTGTGTTAAATTGAAAAATGCCCAGCCTTTATATCCATTCTAGGATGGACTGTACTTGGAAGGGCATGGCCTGAGGTAAGGCAACTCCTGATGGAACTGACATCTGGGTGCTGTCTGTGGACCACAATCGCTTCTGCAGCTGGCAACAAGTCTTTTCTTGAAGAGGAGGTCTAGGTGGCATAGCTTCCTATCTACCACACTACCTTTCGTAGGAATGAGGAAATATTTCCTAGAAGCCTTCCATCAGACTTCCCCTCACACCTAAGATTAGATTACATGCTGTGACCCAAATAATAGCCTTTCTCCTCTTCAATAAAGAGTCCTGATTTTTCACTGAGTATATACATGGTCATCTGGGATAATGGCTCTATTTCTCAGCCTCCCTGTACATTTAGGTATGTCTAAGTTTTGGCTAGGGGGTAAGTTGAATGGTCATTTTTGACTTAGAGGAAAGGGCGTATGTACCTTGTTTCCTTGCAACTCCTTCCTGCTGGGTAGAATAAGGAGATGATAATTGGAGTTTGTGCAGCCATCTTGGATTATGAGGTGGAAGCACATGTTGAGGAGGACAAGAGCAACAAGATAGAAGTCCCTAATGATCATAGAAATGCTTTATGTGCTCCGGGTTGCTTACGTTTGGGCTTTATATCTTGGTTAAAGTCATTACTATTTAGGTTTTTCTGTGAATTACATTAGAACTTAACTGATACACATTTCTAATTGGCACGAGGGCACAGGAAATCATGATTGGCTTAGACTGACATTTTGGGAATGGGATGGATGTTGGGGAATAAGACACAGAGACATTGATATCAGGCAAGTACAGCAAGAGAGAGAATGCGAAGATGTCGAGGGATTTTCAGGGGATGGTATTTGTGATGGACCCAGGAATCATAACTAGGTAAGTTGGAAAGCGGGATGTGTGAGTGACGAACATGAAGAGTTTGTGGATTGTGGTCTCTGGGGCTGGAGACTCACTAGAGAGGGGGAGCTAGGCTAAATGAACTAGAGAAAGCAGAAATGGTCATCAGAGTGTAGGTCACCTTAAATGGAGATTTTGGTGGTAGAGCTTTTACTCCTAACAGCAGGTCTGAAAAGAGTTGGTAACTAAAGTAGGGTAGAGGAAAAGATTCTTAATGGTGAAGTTTAAAATACGGAGTTGCTGGGCTTTGGGTGGAACATCTTTATTATGGTTGAGTGGAGGTTAGTGAAATAGATGCTGATATTTTGAGTAGGTGAAGAGGAGTAACTGGTGTGTCAGTAGGTGACTCAGAAAGTAAGGAATGCAGATCCAGAAGAGAGCATCTGTTTCAGAAAAGCTGACATTGTTGATGGAATAGGGAGGAAAAGTGATCTGGAAACAGCTATTAGGAAAGATAGCATCCTTCTTATATATTAAAATTTTCTATATAGCAAAAGATAGTAGACACAAAGTATAAAGAAAAAATAAACTGAGGAAATATATTTATAGTACATTTACCATACAAATGGGAGCTCCTTGATATAAAAAGAGCTCTTAAATGTGATGCAAGGAGTGAATTCTTTGGAAAAGACCTTGATGCTGGGAAAGATTGAGGGTAAGAGGAAAAGGGGGTGACAGAGAATGAGATGATTGGGTGGTATCATTGGCTCAACAGATATGAGAGTGGAGGGAGACAGTGAAGGACAGAGAAGCCTGGCATGCTGCAGTTCCTGGTGTTGCAAAGAGTCGGTCACAACTTAGTGACTGAACAACAACAACAACTTGGTAGCAAAGTAGGTAAAGAATATGGAATCTTAATTTGCAAAGGAGAAAATGCAGATGATCAAAACATATAAGAAAAAACTCATACGTTAGCATTAGTACCAGTAAAAATATCAATGAGATACTAGGATGTGCCTATCATTGGCAAGACCTAAAAATATTGATAAACTTCCAAGCTTGGCATGTGTGTGGGGAGTAGGTGCTGATGTATACTGCTAATGGAATGCAGTGGATTGCCACTTCAGCTGTTGGGTGTTGTGGATTGATGTGCTTGCCCATCACAATTATGCTGGCCACAGCATGTTTATTGTATTAGCACATTTTTCTTGTAATGGTAACTGTGTGGCCCTATTTTTTAAAAACCAACTTATAAGTCACTTCTTGTGGCCATTTTTATAGTGCAAAATGTGATTTTCCCATCTTAGCTGGAAAATTTTTGGTGTTTTTGTTCATTCCTTTTGGTTTTCATATGTTTGTATCCCCTTTTCTTAAGTATATGACTAGATTTTGTTTCATCCAGATTTGTGTAATCTGAATGAAATAACTATCCAGTCATTTTCTTTTGGCCATAATATATATCAGTGTACCCACTTGGATTGTATTGAGAATTAAGAAGGATATTATTAATACATTAAATTTTTATGAGTTTGAACTTTATTTAATTACAGACTAACTGGATCTTCTGGATTTATAACAGATGGACCTGGAAATTATAAATATAAAACAAAATGCACATGGCTCATTGAAGGACAGTAAGTAATAATGACTTTTTTTTCTTTTTTAAGATAGAGCTCATTGTGAGATTACTTTTCCAACAAGTAAAATTAACAGTCTATATCAACTTAAAATATTTTTTATTTGATAAACTTTTCTTTCACAAGTGAATTTGATTAGCTGAAGCTCCAATGCTTTGCCCATGTGATGTGAAGAGCCAACTCATTGGAAAAGACCCTGATGCTGGGAAAGATTGAAGGCAAAATGAGAAGGGGATGGCAAAGGATGAGATGGTTAGAAAGCATCACCGACTTGCGTGCTCAGTCACTTCAGTTGTGTCCGACTCTCTGCGACCCCATGGACCATGGCCCGCCAGGCTTCTCTGTCCATGGGATTCTCCAAGCAAGAATACTGGAGTGGGTTGCCGTTTCCTTCTCTTATCACACTTAATGGACATGAATTTGAGCAAACTCTGGGAGATAGTGGAGGACAGAGGAGCCTGGTGTGCTGCAGTCCATTGGGTCACAAAGAGTCAGACACGACTTAGCGACTGAACAACAACAACAAAAAAATTTTTTTCTTAATCTTCAGTGTTAATTTTAAAATTTGTGTTGATTTGCAGATGAATTATACATACCAGAAATTTATATATTTTTGATTGTGATAGTTAGAAAACAGAATATTTTATTATGGTTGAAGTATGTAAAGAAAATTTTGCTTGAATAGGTAGCAGGGAAGGCAGGAGATTTGGATTGCCCTTTTTATTTGTTTGTTGGTTAGCTTATTTCATTATTATTTTTAGTGATTTAATCTATAGAAGTTTATTTCTCGCTAACCTAACAGTTCCATGGCAGGTGTTACCAGTCAGCAGGTACCTTTCTTTCCATTAGTAGTAGGACCCATGCTTTCCCTTTCGTTTTCAACTCTACAGTTACTGAAAGAACCACCAACCATCCTCTTTTCTCCTGGGCCACTGTAAAAGCCTTGAAATTGGCCTCCAGCTCCAGTTTTTACCTTTGTCCCTTGCGCACTTCTCACTCACTCCTTATCTCGTGGCTTCTTCTGTTTGCTGTTTCACACATGCTGATTTTCTTCATGTTGCTCGGACACATCAACTTCTTAAGTCTAAGACTTTAAGACTGTTGTTCTCTCTGTCTGAAACATTGTCTCTTCCAACTTTTCACATGGCTTACCTCTCACTATTTTAATCTTTTCCATAACTTTCTGGAGTATTTCCCCACCACTTGTTGTACTACTATTAATACATCACATTCCTTTAATTTCTTTGCAGTATTCATCACCATGTAAGTTAACTTGTTTATGTATTTATTTAGATGTTTGATTAGGGATGTTATTTAGACACAAAATATGAAGTAGACAAAAGATTCAGGCTGGAGACTTATAGTTAGAAATCACCAAGATATAGATGGTGTGGATAGTACCAAAAACTTTTTGAATAGAGTGTTTGTGCTAAAGCCAGGTTGGAGAATGAAGAGTGGGATGTGAAGAATTTGAGAAAAGCAAAGTCTTCTGTGGCATTTCAGAGGAGAAAGGGACAGGTGCATTAGTAGCTGGAAGGAGAGTTGGGATTTGAAGTTTTTTTGTTTTGTTTTTTATAAGATATGTGATACTTGAAGAGATTTAAGTGTGGGTGTGGAGTTTCAGAAGAGAGGGAGATCTTAAATATTTCAGAGATAGAAGGAAAAGTAGATAGGTGTGTACCTATTTTGGAAAACAGGAATTTGAGAAAATTTTGTCTGCGTGCTGAGCATAAGCAGGTAGATGGGACTGAGTGGTTTGAAATAGTACTTGAAAGTTAATTAGGAAGACGGCTGGCAGAATCAGAGCACCAGTACTGGAACCAGCCTACCCAGTGGTGTGACTTTTTCCAGCATGGCTTTTTTCCTCTAGATTCAGTCTAGATCAAAGCAGATAAACTTTTTTCTCTAGATTGGGGATTTTCCAGGTAGTTCCATGAAAAGGCAGAGGGGCAGGTGAGTTTAGAGGATCGACAGGTATGTTTGTGAAATGAGGTAGTATGGCGTCTGAAGTTGACTAAGAAGGGCTAATGAATTGGTAAAGAATGGTGACTGTGAGGTCCAAGATGCATAGACCGTGTATATTTTGTTTACCATTGCATGTTTGGTGATCTTTTGCACATAGCAAGTACTAAGGAAATCTTTGACAAGTGAAGGAGTGCTTAATTTCTTTTCTCTATAGATTCTTTAAAAAACTGTTTTTTTCTCAAATGTTTGGGAGTGATGATGATTAGTATAAATTACTTTTTTCTGTTCTTTTCAGGCCAAATAGAATAATGAGACTTCGTTTCAATCATTTTGCTACAGAGTGTAGTTGGGACCATTTATATGTTTATGACGGGGACTCAATTTATGCACCCCTAGTTGCTGCCTTTAGGTAAGCTCAGTCATATAAATAATAATTAACCATTATTTGATTTCTGAATTCATGTATCTCCTAGACTGTATTCTCACTGGATTCACCTTTTTATCACTTAAAACGTTTTCATGGAAAGAGTACTAGTTATGGAGTCCTGTCGGTTGTGTGCTAGTCCTGACTTCGTTGCCTGTAACTACTGGGTAACTGCGGGGCAAAATACTCTCTTTTTAGTTTCCTGATCTGTAAAACTGTGATAGTAGTATCAAGTTTACCTACTTCTTGTGGTGGTGGTGAAGTATACATCTGAAAATGTTTTGTAATATATTGACTAATAATATTTCTGTTAAAAAATGAAATCAGGAATCATGTTCATTTTGATCCTTGTTGTGTTCCTCATTGCATAAGCATTCAGGAATTATTTGTTGTATTCATATGTAGTTGTGTGTATGTGTGATATGTAATTATGTAAATACCTTAACATGGGTGAGGAAAAAGTTCTGGAAGAATATACATAAATGAGCAGTGGTTATCTGTGGATAATGAGAAGCATTCCAGTTATGTGTTGTGATTTTTTTTTCAGAAAGTATATTTTGTGTTTATAGTTAAACAGTTTAACACCAAATATATGGGGTATTCTGAATTGTTTTGGCATTTTACTTTTTATCAACAGTCAATAGCTGTGTTATTTATCATATTTTTGACCACATGTGAATTCAAAACTGGTCTAGTTTTCTTCCTTTTACTCTACAGAGGATTTTTAAAATATGTTTTCTGAAATGCATATCCTTAGAGAGTCATGGAGAAGGCAATGGCACCCCACTCCAGTGCTCTTGCCTGGAAAATCCCATGGACGGAGGAGCCTGGTAGGCTGCAATTCATGGGGTCTCGAGGAGTCGGACACAACTGAGCGACTTCACCTTCACTTTTCACTTTCATGCGTTGGAGAAGGAAATGGCAACCCCCTCCAGTGTTCTTGCCTGGAGAATCCCAGGGATGGGAGAGCCTGGTGGGCTGCTGTCTATAGGGTCGCACAGAGTCGGACACGACTGAAGCAACTTAGCAGCAGCAGCACCAGAGAGTCATAGTTGTCAGTTTTTCATTTACAACTGACTTTCTTGATTTCTTCCCCTCAAATATTTTAGTTCTCTGACTTTAAAAGAAATCAATTTAACAATATTTTTTGTATTCCTCACATGGGGCTGGTTGATGTCTCATATGAATGAGGAGATAACAGAAGGCGAGAAGCCAAACACGAGAAGGCAAAGGACAGATGAGGTCAGAGGACTAATGTACCCTTGTATTTCTCCACTCCCTTTGGCTTAGAAATCTCTCCAATATATCTTTGAACTGAGAACCAAGGTCATTTTCTGGGTTTCAGAGATTCACTTAGAGGACCAAAGAACAGGGTGGATAGGCTATGCTGCTGCTGCTAAGTCACTTCAGTCGTGTCCGACTCTGTGCGACCCCATAGACGGCAGCCCACCAGGCTTCCCCGTCCCTGAGATTCTCCAGGCAAGAACACTGAAGTGGGTTGCCATTTCCTTCTCCAATGCACGAAAGTGAAAAGTGAAGGTGAAGTCGCTCAGTTGTGTCCGACTCCTAGCGACCCCATGGACTGCAGCCCACCAGGCTCCTCCGTCCATGGGATTTTCCAGGCAAAAGTACTGGAGTGGGGTACCATTGAGGATTGGCCACATGTTGGACTATCTATATTTATCCCAGAATTTGACTCATACCTTGTATTATAGCAAGAAGCACACCAAACTTTAACATAGGCACAAAAACTATTATATCTATAGTATGATGCTGTCATGATAATAGTATATGTTGAACATGTTGAAGGTTCACTTGGTAACTGCATTTGTTAATTAAAATTCATGGAGTCCCTTCTGTGTGCCAGGCACTTTGAATGAGCTTGCCAGTAGCTCTGTGGGAACATTTGCCAAGTGGGTTTGCATAACCATATAGTTCACCTGACTGTGTATTTAATGAGCAGACATGTGAACCAGTAGCAGCAACAAATAAACAGAAGGGTATAACTGTTTTAGTCATTGACTTTTGAGAGAAGCCAAAGTAAATGTACAGACAACAGGAGGATTTTTAAGTTTCTATTAAAAAGTTTATTTACTGACAGGTATAAAGTAATTATTGATTGTGTTAAAATTTAACTTATGACATATTTGAGTGTGCATCTTCTAAAATCATAGTGAGGCAATGTATGTTTAATAATTGAAATTTCCCTGAAACACAGACTCTTGAAGCACTGATATACCGAAGAATGTGAAAATAACTGTTAGTCATAAGGCACTTTCACAAAGATGGGATGCTGAGGAGTGCCTTTGGGTCAGGAGGACTTTGGGTAGAGGAATCAATCCAGTGTAATGTGCTGTGGGGACCAGAACAGAGTGAGCTTGGAGGCAGATTGTTAAGCCAAATAAAGAAAAGGAGAGCCACACAGGATTCAGAAGATGTGGACTTCTAATCTGAGTTCTGCCCACATCTCTTCATGAGTCTGAACAGGTCATTTAAGTGCTCTGCTCCTCAGCTTCTGAAGCCTGAACAGAAGGTGGTGTACTGTGTTTCACTGGGTGCATCCCAAACCGTCAAGTTGAGTTGGATACTGAACTGGTTGATTACATTTATCTTTTATATGTTGAAGTTCTGAATAAAGTTTGTTTAACAGAGTTCCACTGCTTGGCAAGTTTGAGAACCACTGGAGCAACTCTCATCCAGTTGTACAACATTATGATTTTGTGGTGCATTCACGTCAACAAATGTGAAAGCGTAGCACCTGTGTGGAACACCTGCCAGCTCTGCTCATATCTTTTGGGAAGAAGACGCAGAGGTGGTAGTGATGATGCAGCAGGGAGAGTAGTTTTCCTCTCTGAGAACATTTTTATTCCTTTTAGAAGTTTTTGTTGTTGTTTTTAAGAAAGTCAAATACTGAGGAGGCAGTTGTTTAGACTGTGATGAAGAGCTGTTAGAGGAAGTCTTGTGAAAGCGGGAGTCAGTCTTTGTGTCCAACACTGTGTTGAAATCATGGTCAGACTGTGGCAAGTCAAATCTCTTTTGTGACTGTAGATCTTCTTCACCAGTCAGAAGTATAGATGTTGTCTGGCCCATCCCCTGGCTCCTATCCCTGACTTTAAGAATCTGGCTTACCTTCCACATCTGCCTGTCCTTGAGTGTAGTGTTTTATAAGTAGACGGGTGTGTCAGACTGAGGATTACTGGGACTTCCCTGGGGGCCCAGTGGTTAAGAATCTGCCTTCCAATGCAGGGGACGTGGGTTTGATCCCTGGTCAGGAAACTAAAATCTCACATGCCTCGGGGCAGCTAAGCCTGCACACCACAACTAGAAAGAAGCCCATGCGCCACAACAAAGAGCCAAAGTGCAGCAACTAAGACCTGACACAGCAAAAGAAACAAACTAATAAATATTTTTAAAAAGAACAACAACAACTGAGGATTACTAGTAAACTTACACAGTGTAGTTGGCAAAGTCAGGTTGTGCCCTAGGTGTGTTTAGAGAGTCCATGTCTGTCTGGGACAGTTATGTTGAATTAAGACAGTATCTTTAGTTCAGTGATTTTCAAAAATGGTTCTGAACAGTGATACTCTGTGTTTAAAATACAAGATTATGAAGAACCCCAGGGCAAGCAGTTCTTGATTCTCAAGTTGAACTGCTGGCTGCAGCCTAAGCTGAGTCTGCAGTTATTCACCTGCCTAGGGGCAGGGGACAGGGAGGTGGAGGCAGCTCTGGGTCACAGTTGAATGGCCCACCTGCACCATCACTTTCTCACCCACACACTTTCTATTGCCTTGCACACTGGGTTGATGTTTGTATTCCTTTTTTCTTTAAAAGTTTATTTTTGTCATGAAAGTGAAAGTTGCTCAGTCATGTCCAGTTCTTTGCTGTATAGTCCATGGAATTCTCCAGGCTAGAATATTGGAGTGGGTAGCCTTTCTCTTCTCCAGGGGATTTTCCCAACCCAGGGATCGAACCCATGTCTCCCACATTGCAGGTGGATTCTTTATCAGCTGAGCCACAAGGGAAGCCCAGGAATACTGGAGTGGGCAGCCTATCCCTTCTCCAGGAGATCTTCCTGACCCAGGAATTGAACTGAGGTCTCCTGCATTGCGGGTGGATTCTTTACCAACTGAGCTATCAGGGAAGCCCCTATTTTTTGGTCATAAACCAATTTTATTTTCACACTGGGAGAAAGCACATTCCAAAACTGTCACAGTTTCAAGTTGTTGAAGTGAAAAGAAGCAAATGCCTGAGTCTCTCTGACTGTAGGGAAGCTGATCCCCATCAGCAATGTGGTCATCTAGTCCCTCTCCTTCTGTGGCTCTCCATCCTTTCTCCCACCACCCATTCAGTCATTCATTCTATACATGTCCCCACCGTATAAATAATAAGTACTAGAAGCCATCTCTTACTGGGCACCCACTAGTGTGAGACACTATTTAAACACTTCACTTGCTTTAACAGTTTGATTCTCGTTACTTGGTTGTGAGGTAGATAGAATTTCTTTCATTGTGCTTTTGAGGAAGCTAAGGCTCAGAGATGTTAACAACATGTCTAGGCTTTTGGAACGAGAATCAGAGTTCACATCTCTGTGATCTTAAAATTCATACAAGAATAACAGAGTGTCCAACTTGTGACTGAAGCCCCCAGTCTTTTCCTGTGTCAGTGTTTGTTATGCCAAGGTTGCTTTTGACTTGCCTTTTTCTGGGTAATCCTACTCGTTCAAGTACTTATCTCTCAGTGTTTTAGAGTTCTGGGGTATAAAACTGATGAAAGTATGGTGATGGTTGAAACCTTCATTTAGATCTGTGATCAAATGTCAGTTCTTCCAAGAGTCCTTCCCTAAATGCCCTTTCTAAAGTAGCACTTTCTGCTCTTTTACTGTTTTATTTCCATGTATAGCCTTTACCTCTGCCTGACATTATGTATACACACCTGTGGGCCAGGCATAGGGGACTGATTATCTAGGCTTATTTATTCTTTCTCTGAGAGGTGAACTCCAGTAAGGGCAGAGACGTCTTCACTGTACCTAGAACAGTGGCTTACTTGTAGTAAGTACTTAGTATTTGTCAGTTGAATACATAGTAGAAAATGCTTCACTATTTTGCAACCCCTAGAGCACCTTCAGAGAAGGCAATGGCAACCCACTCCAGTACTCTTGCCTAGAAAATCCCATGGGCAGAGGAGCCTGGTAGGCTGCAGTCCATGGGGTTGCACAGAGTCGGACATGACTGAGTGACTTCACTTTCACTTTTCACTTTCATGCATTGGAGAAGGAAATGGCAACCCACTCCAGTGTTCTTGCCTGGAGAATCCCAGGGACGGGGGAGCCTGGTGGGCTGCCGTCTATGGGGTTGCACAGAGTCGGACACGACTGAAGCGACTTAGCAGCAGTAGCAGCAGCAGAGCACTTTCAGGGTCATTGGTTTCCTAGAGTTCTGCCTTCATATTAAAAACTTGTTGAATAAACATCCTATCCCTTCTTCCTCCTCACACCCTGCTTATATGCTCTTCCATTCATTTTTATATGCACTTATTAAATACACGTAAATGTACACATACACTAGGCCTGTTGTCTTAATGCTTGTTTTGTTTTTTTTTTTTCCTACTCATCAGAATGGCTTGATGAGTGCCTTGTTAGTCCCAGAGACCTCCATGTATGTAATGACTCATTCATCCAGCTCCTGAATGACCATTTATGTGGTTTCAACCTGTTCTCATTCTGAATAGTGCTATAGTGAGGATTCTTATGTATTTGTCTTTGTGTACATGAGTAAGTGTTTCTTCTACTAAGAAATAGAATTATTAGGTCATAATGAATGAGCATTTAAGACAGTCGTAGACTCCAAAATGTGTGCTCTAGGAAAGAAAAGAAGCCAGCATGTCTGGGGTCAAGTGAGTGAAAGGAAGAAAGTACAGATCTTCTTTAGCTTATGATGGGATTACATCCTGATAAACCCATTCTAGGCTGACAATATTTTAATACATTTAATACATCTCACCTATTGAACAACATCGCTTAGCCTCGCCCACTTTAAATGTGCTAAGAACACTTATATTAGCCTGTAGTTGGGAAAGTCATCTAACACAAAGCCTATTTTATAATTAATGTTGACTATCTCATGTAATTTATTGATACGGTACTGAAAGTGATAAGCAGAATGGTTGTCTGGGTACAGAGTAATTGTTTACCCTTGTGATCATGTGACTGACTGAGGGCTGCAGCTCTGTGCCAGTGCCTAGCACCGTGAAAGAGTATCATACAGCATATCACTAGCCTGGGAGGAAGTCAAAATTCAAAATTCTAAGTACAGTTTCTACTGAAAATGAGTTCCTTTTGTACCATTGTAAGTCAAAAAATTATAGTCAAAAGATTTTAAATTGAACCATCCATAAGTTGGGGACCATCTGTAACAGATGAGATGTTTGTTCATGGGATGGGGTTGTGTGTGTGGAACAGATTACACAGGGCCTGATAAGGAGTTAGGCTTTTTCTGAATGAGATTATGGTGGTACTGAATGATAACTGGGCAAAAGATATGAGCATATGAAGAAAAGCAAAAGATGGAAAGTAAACATAGGAAAAATCAAACTCAGGATCATAAGAGAAGCTCAAACCCATAGTTAAAAAGATCACTTTCATATATTAAACTAGCCAAGCTAAATATGCAGATGACACCACCCTTAGGGCAGAAAGTGAAGAAGAACTAAAGAGCCTCTTGATGAAAGTGAAAGAGGAGAGTGAAAAAGTTGGCTTAAAGCTCAACATTCAGAAAACTAAGATCATGGCATCCGATCCCATCACTTCATGGCAAATAGATGTCAGACTTTATTTTTTTGGGCTCCAAAATCACTGCAGATGGTGATTGTAGCCATGAAATTAAAAGACGCTTACTCCTTGGAAGGAAAGTTATGACCAACCTAGACAGCATATTAAAAAGCAGAGACATTACTTTGCCAACAAAGGTCCGTCTAGTCAAGGCTATAGTTTTTCCAGTGGTCATGTCTGGATGTGAGAGTTGGACTGTGAAGAAAGCTGAGCACCGAAGAATTGATGGTTTTGAACTGTGGTGTTGGAGAAGACTCTTGAGAGTCCCTTGGACTGCAAGGAGATTCAACCAGTCCATCCTAAAGATCAGTCCTGGTGTTCACTGGAAGGACTGATGTTGAAGCTGAAACTCCTATACTTTGGCCACCTGATGTGTGAAGAGCTGACTCATGGAAAAGACCCTGGTGCTGGGAAAGATTGAGGGCAGGAGGAGAAGGGGACGACAGAGGATGAGATAGTTGTATGGCATCACCGACTTGATGGATGTGGGTTTGGGTGGATTCCAGGAGTTCTTGATGGACAAGGAGGCCTGGCGTGCTGCGGTTCATGGGGTCGCAAAGAGTCAGACACAACTGAGCGACTGAACTGAACCAAATCCTTGTTGTTGTCAGGATGAGGTGTCTTGGTGGGATTTCGAGTCAGCATCTCTCTTCTGGAAAGCAAGTTGGTATATGAATTGAGAGCTTTAAAACCGTCATTTAGACCCTTAGACTCAGTAGTTCTTTCTCTTTACAAAGACCCAACAGATACTATTGTGTGCTGAGCTCTGAGTAAGGTTCTAAAAGCTCTGAGGGAGTTAGAGACGTAGAAAGATTATGGACTATTACTTAGAAAAATAGAATATAAGGTGTAATATGGCATCAGTTAGGCAAATAAAATACATCAGAATGCTAATAGTATTGGGATTATGGGTGTTTGTATATCAGACTGTTATTTCTATTTTTACTTTTCATGTCTTTCGTGGTATATGTTTAGTATCCATCAGCTAATAAAGTTTGTTACATTCTGTGATTGTAGAGGTTTACTCAGTTTTTCAGAGGAATATTATAAAAAATTTTACTAAGAAAAGAATAGGGTCACTGATTTCAAATCTCATTAGAAATACACCCTAGAATAGAGGAAAGCCCAGCAAAAGATTCAGATCTGTTCCTGTGCGTTTATCATAGGAATTTACCTTTCTTCCTAGAAGTGACTTTTCAAATTACAAGAGTGAAATCCGGTTGGACTTGTGTCCATCACCATATGATGTGTCTCTTCTCGTGCTTCCCTTGATAAGACACGTGTTTTCATTTCAGCGGCCTCATTGTTCCTGAGAGAGACGGCAATGAGACTGTCCCAGAGGTTGTCGCCACATCAGGTTATGCCCTGCTGCATTTTTTTAGTGATGCTGCTTATAACTTGACTGGATTTAATATCACTTACA
Source organism: Bos mutus (assembly GCF_027580195.1). Taxonomy (NCBI): domain Eukaryota; kingdom Metazoa; phylum Chordata; class Mammalia; order Artiodactyla; family Bovidae; genus Bos; species Bos mutus. Next base: position 36,140,148 of record NC_091629.1, on the reverse strand, counting down.
AGTAAGATATTTAAGTTTAATATTTGTGATTTTTTCAGAAGACTGTACACTTTGTTTTAACAATAATAATGACTAACATATATTGAAGGTTTATAGTGTGCCAGGCATTGTGCTGGCAGTTTGCATGAATTTTCTCATTTAAAGTTCTTTTAAAAACCAGATACAGGCACTGTTTTTCTACTTTTATAAATGAAGAAACTGGCAGGAAAAGGTAAAGTAAATTGTCAAAGTTGTGGGACAGCAGTTGCAACCTAGGTCTTGCTGCTGTTGAGTTTCTTCTGAAAAAGAGGGGCTTCTCCATTCCCATTAATGGATAAAAACATTGGAGGAATTGGCTAAGTGCAATTTAACAAACATTAGTAGTTTTCATGTACTAAGAGGTTGGCCTGTTGATGACAAAGGAAATGTAGACCACAGACTCTGAGCAGCTTTTGGAATTTGTTGTGGTAGGAGAGAGGCTCACTCTGTCTTTTCCCTTTTTTCCTTCTAATGTTTATTTTCGTAAGTATTTAAATTCATAAAATTTCATAGGCAGTGGGATCTGTGATAAGAACTTCTGTGACCCACAAAACCTAAAATGCATATTATTTGGCCTTTTACATAATATATTTGACAACTCCTGGTATAGCTAATGACCCCCCTGTGTAACCTTTATTCTAGGTTCTTTTTCTTGCACATTTTCTCAGGATCTCAGTAAACTTTCAAGACTGTTTAAAGCTGTCCTTATCTTGATTAGTATGGTGATTCAGTTTTTTAGGTACCCAAGGTTTGTGACTTGGCAGCCTGGGCAGCTCATCACAAGCCTGGGCTTGAAAAGTAGGCATGTGCGTTTATTGTGTTAAATTATAACATAGATTATAAAAATACTGAATACAGACACTTTCAAAATTTTATTATAGATGTATCATGAACTGACATTTGGGTGTAGGCATGAATGTTACACCCAGATAGTAAAGAATCTTCCTGCATTGCCGGAGACCTGGGTTCAATCCCTGGGTTGGGAAGATCCCCTGGAGAAGGGAATGGCAACCCACTCCAGTATTCTTGCCTGGAGAATCCCAGGGACAGAGGAGCCTGGTGGTCTATAGTCCATGGGATTGCAGAGAGTCAGACATGACTGAGCGACTAACATTTTCACTTTCTTCATGAATGTTAACTGGGCTTCTCTGGTAGAATCAGTTAAGAATCCACTGGGAATGCAAGAGACCCCGTTCGATTCCTGGGTTGGGAAGATCCCTTAGAGAAGGAATAGGCTACCCATTCCAGTATTCTTGGGCTTCCTTGGTGGCTCAGACAGTAAAGAATCAGCCTGCAATGCAGGAGACCTGGGTTCGATCCCTGGGTTGGGAAGATCTCCTGGAGGAGGGCATGGCAACCCACTCCAGTACTCTTGCCAGGAGAATCCCCATGGACAGAGGAGTTGATACAGTCCATGGGGTCGCAGAGAGTCAGACACAGGTGAGCGACTAAGCACAGCACAGCACATGAATGTTAATTAGCTTGTTTTTGTAATTGATTCCTGATTTTCTGACATGCTTTGCTAAAAAAAAAATTTTAAGTTCCTTACACTCTTATAGTATCTACTAATCCTGTTATCTCCCCTTTTTAAAATCTGAATTATGTCTTTTCAAAGTGTTGTCAATATAATTAAGTCATGTTGCTATGCAACACAACTCATGTGTTGAGTTAAACTGCCCTTCTCTTTTCTCCTATGTGAGATAGGTAGGTTAGCTTACTAAGAAATTTACAATACACCTGTGCAATAATCTTAAACAAATTCTGTAAACTTTCAGAGACAATCCAGAGGAATGAGGATGGTAGTGTATTGTTGTTAGTTTGTTTTTTCCTTTTCTTGTCCAGACTTGTAAGCATGCATTTGGCAGTTTTATAATGCTTATCATTTGTGGGCTAGCTTGTCTCTTTTTTATGAGAATCCAACAGATTTAATTTTATCTTATTACTTGCCTAGCTCTGCAGGGTTGAGTGACCCCATTTAGGCTGAATGGTAAGTACTACAATTATACTTGTGAGTAAACTGGCTAGATAGTGAGATTTCTTAAGCCTTATGTAGGAGGAAGTTCTGCTAAATTAATCAGTGTTGCTTTGTGTTGATTTAATTTCCATCCTCTATTTTTATAGTTTTGACATGTGTCCAAATAATTGCTCAGGCCGAGGAGAATGTAAGATCAGTAATAGCAGCAACACTGTTCAATGTGAATGTTCTGAAAACTGGAAAGGTGAAGCATGTGACATTCCTCACTGTGTAAATAACTGTGGTTTTCCTCATCGAGGCATCTGCAATTCAAGTGATGTCAGAGGATGCTCCTGCTTCTCAGAGTGGCAAGGTAGGAATGTCTTTCTTTTTTTTTTTCTTTTAATCCACAGAATGTTTCTAGCTTAATAAATCGTAGATTCACTTTGTTCCTAGTATCTGTAACATTTATATTAATCAAATATCAGGAGGCATTTAAGTTTTCATATCTCTTTATTCAACTTCTTACAAATCTTTGAATTTCATAAATGTATGGTTGTGGTCTCTTTATAGAGTTTTGAAACACTTTAATATTCTTCACAGTTCATTCATGAATTTAAAGAACTTGGTCTCAGCCATAAGACATAGCAGAGACCCAAGCTGAGATGTGGGACAAGAGCTGACAATAATGGTCTCTCCACAGAAACTTTCAATGAATTTACAGAAAATTGGAGTTTGTTATGCAGTAGAATCCTAAAGTAGTCAGTTAGTACAGATAAAGATTATTAAACAACCCCTTTAGCAAATTCTTCAAGGAGTAGGTGATTAACAGCTGTTTCTGATTTAGTTATTTATTTTTTATACATTTACTCCTTTCTCAGAACACTTTTATTTTGAATTTCCAGAACCATGCTTGTTTAAATGCTTTAGCTTATTCAGTTTGGCTTATGTTGAGGAGTTAAACAATTGAAGTATTTGACTAACTTCCAATTTGCTGGAGCAGAAACCACACCTCTCAGAAATGGAGTTTCTTGATTTTCCAGGAAATGGATAGTTTATAACACATTCAGGACTAGTCTTTACATTTTAGCTCTATAAAGTTTTTCATTTGAATTAATAATTCCTTTGTCTACTCTTTCCTCTGAGAGCTGCTTAGCAAGTATTTCATTACTAAAAAACCCTAACCTGGATATGGTCAGGTCTTCAGTAGAAAGTGTGTGATTTTAAATTTTATTAGAGATTATCCTTGGTCACTAGCCTTGAGTAAATTGAAAGTGCAAATTAAAGGGATTTGTCTGATATTTATAAAGGAAAGACTATAAGTATTCTTTAGATATTTATTTAGATGATTAAAACTTGAAATGAAGTAATTTCCTATTTTTGGCCATGCTGCACGGCATGTGGGATCTTAGTTCCCTAACCTGTGCCCACTGCAGTAGAAGGGTGGAGCCCTAACATCAGGACCACCAGGGGATTCACGAAATGCAGTAATTTGAAAGCTGCATTTTGTAAAGCTAATTTGTTATGTTTTGTTAGGTCCTGGATGTTCAGTTCCTGTACCAGCTAACCAGTCATTTTGGACACGAGAGGAATATTCTGACCTAAAGCTCCCCAGAGCCTCTCACAAAGCTGTGGTCAATGGAAATATAATGTGGGTTGTTGGCGGATATATGTTCAACCACTCAGATTACAACATGGTTCTAGCGTAAGTTGTTTTAAACATTTTTATAAGAAGCTTAGTTTTCCATTTTGAAGATAGTTAAAATAGAGATAAGTAAAAAGAAAAGAAATCATCAGTAATTGCATTCCTGAAGAAAATCTCTTTTAGTATTTTGGCAGTTCTATTCTAGACTTTTGGGGACATATTCTTAGATTTTTGAAAAAGGGAGTCCAAAAGAATTCATTGTTGTAATAAGGAGTAATTCATCTTTTCCATATACTGTCTCATAATTTGCTTCAGGTGCATGTAGTAAATTCTTGATAAATAAGGGATTGCTTTACCTTTTAATTTAATAAGCATTTCTGTAGGTTAAGTGACTTGAATTTATAATTTACTAGGGGGAAATTATGTCATTCTCTAATATTTCCCAGGGTTCAAGGTCAGTTTACTGGTTCCATGCTGCTCATCCTGAAGGGAGAATATATTTTCACAATGGAATTAGCTATGGAGATTGACTTTGAGTAGAAATTTATAACTAGTTCCTTGTGCTGATTTTGCACCCTGGAAACTTTTCCTAAACATTTTCTGCTAATGAATGTTGTAAAAAAATCAGCATCTATTCTTTAAGGAATCCCCCAAACAGTCATTAAAAATTAAAACACAGAGGGCTTCCCTGATGGCTCAGTGGTGAAGAAACCACCTGCCAATGCAGGAGACACAGGTTCAATCCCTGATCCAGGAAGATCCCACATGCCACAGAACAGCTAAGCCTGTGTGCCACAACTACTGAGCCTGTGCTCTACAGTTGTGCAGCCCAGGAGGCACAACTGCTGAAGCTTGCACAGCCTAGAGACTGTGCTCTGCAAAAAGAGAAGCCACTGCAGTGAGAAGCCCATGCATTGTAAGTAAAAAGTAGCCCCCATTCTCCACAAGTAGAGAAAAGCCTGTGCAGTAACAGAGACCCAGCATAGCCAAAAGTAAGTAAATAAATAAAATTAAAAAAAACACAAAACAACTAAGACACAGGGGCAGCATCTATGACAAAAGGAATCTACTCAAATGGGTGGAGTTAAGCCATTGACAGGTATAAGACCAGTGTGCTGTCAGTATCTTTGTAACAGTAAGCAGAGGGGAGCAGTGGGCCCACCAACAGTAAACCTAAAAACCCACTGGGAAACTCAGCAAGCTGCTTTGAGAACAGCAACTGTAATTGGGAAGATGTTGCATATTTTAGTAGGGGAATGAGCTCAAGGGATCTGTAGTAGGATCTGAAGAGGCTGAAGCAGATTCTGACTTATTAACTCTCAAAATGAACTAGTCGAAGACTCTGTAGGAGAAAGCCCCAAACTGAGGAAATGCTGCTGGAAATAGAATTCACATCAAACAGGACAGAGACAGCCTAGGATAAGTTCAAAAACGTCCAGATAACAGTCTGGGAAGGGAACAGAGCCAGGAGACCTCAGCAAGTACGGTGCAGGATAGTTGGACAGTACAGTACAACAGAAGAGGAGCTAGAGAGCTGAGAAATTAAGAAAAACTAGCTAAATAAAATTTTTCCTATAAGAGTTCAGGAAAAAGTAATTTTACTTAAAGTTCAGCAACAGAAAAATATCAAGGTCAAATTTCATGGAAAGTTATTACAGAAAAGAAGAGAATAAGTAGAATAACACCCCTTCAAACATATAAGCATAATAGAAAAATATATTCACAAAACTGATAAATATTATAACTTAATATTCCAAAATAAGCTAAAATACAAGAAAATTATAAAAGACATTAAAGAACAATATAACCAGAACTAGAACATTTCAGAAAGGAGATGATAGAAGTTAGGAAAGAATTTTAAAATAATTTCAGAATTAAAGACAAACTTAGAAGGAACACACAGAGTAAACACAGCAGATAACTCTTTTAGAAATAGAATATGAAAAAGGAAATTTTTTAAAATCACAAATAAATGAAGATCATTTTGCCCTGTTCTTTGTATGGTAAGTACAGTTAAAAGCCCTGACATTTTATATAAAACAACATACAAACTTAAGGAAAACTCTGAAGAAGGCAGTCTTACCAAGAACCAAAGAATGGCGTAATGGTAAGTTCCAAGGATTTTCCTTTTGTTTCGTATTTTCTCAGCCTTGATGTTGAAAAAATCAGCAGTCTGGAAATGTTAATAGGTACAAGCTGAAAAAACCCAAGAAAACCCTGTTTTCTCTAGCATGAGGACCAGGAAAGGGGCAGTTTAGCAAGACAGAAAACTTTTAGATAATAACCATTCTACCCTCGGAGAAGGCAATGGCACCCCACTCCAGCACTCTTGCCTGGAAAATCCCATGAACGGAGGAACCTGGTGGGCCACAGTCCATGGGGTCGCTAAGAGTCAGACAAGATTCAGCGACTTCACTTTCACTTTAATGCATTGGAGAAGGAAATGGCAACCCACTCCAGTGTTCTTGCCTGGAGAATCCCAGGGACGGGGGAGCCTCGTGGGCTGCCGTTTATGGGGTCACACAGAGTCGGACACGACTGAAGCGACTTAGCATTCTACCCTATCCAAATACCATAGAGAGAACTATGGCCTCACCCATATCCCTGCCTGGAAAGTGTAAGTGTAGAGTCTAAATTTCCACTTAATGCTAGGAGATAGTGAGGTGCTCCAGCCACCCCTCTCCATCCTACCAAGGTAGGATTAAAGAAGGCCAGTTAGAGAGCTGGGACTTTCTGCACCAGGCATTAATGAGGTCTCCCTGACTCCTGTGACATCAGTGGAGTCATTGTGGGGATTTCTACCCCGGCCTGGCAGTAATAGCAAGAATGAGTGGACCTTCGGTCTCTCCCCTGGGGTGGTGTCAGAGGAGGCCTGCTGTAACAGGAGATTTAAATAAGATCCAAAGTCTTATGTCATCATACCCCAAATGTTCAGATTTCAGTTGAAAGTCATTTGACATGCTAAGAGCCAGGAAAATCTCAACTTGAATGAAAAAAGACAATCAAGAGATACTAATACCAAGGTGACACATATATTAGACTTATCTGACAAAGATTTTAAAGCAGCCATTATATAAAATGCTTCAACAGTTCTCTCAGCAATAGAAAGGAGAGGACAGAGGAAAGAATCAGTGAACTTGAAGGTAGAACAGTAGAAATTCCTTAATCAGAACAACACAGAGAAAATAGAACATTTTAAAAAATGAACAGAATTGCAGAGACTTGTGGATTGTAACAAAATATTTTAACATTTCTGTCACCAGAGGAGCCCTGGAAGAAGAGGAGGAACTGGGTGTGTCTGAAGAAGTATTTGAAGAAGTAACAGTTGCCCAAGTTTGGCAAAAGATACAAATATACAGATGGAGAAGGAAATGGCAACCCACTCCAGTATTCTTGCTTGCAACACTCCTTGGACAGAGGAGTCTGGCAGGCTACAGTCCATGGGGTCACAAAGAGTTGGCCATGACTAAGTGACTAAGCACATGAATGTACAGATTCAAGAGAAATGGCAATAATTCCTGACTCCTACAGGAGTTTATGCTTCATTAATTCTTTCACATTCCCTCTCTCATACTCCTGCTCAGCTGTCATATTATCTTTTCATTTTTTAGATCTCTACCACATTTTCTCCTATTTTCCTTCTGAGCTAGTGGCCTTGTTTCCCATTTCAGCTTTGAAAGATAAAGATTACCTTACTGGTTTATATTGTTCACTTGTCCCCCTCCCCTTTCGGTCATACTCAGCTTTATCTCTTCTTGTGATATCTATGAATACATTCCATGCTATTTTTTTATGATTATTTGTTGTTGTTTAGTGACTAAGTCATGTTTGACTCTTTGCAACCTCGTGGACTCAAGCATGCAAGGTTCCTCCGTCCTCTACTATCTCCCTGAGTTTGCTCGAATTCATGTCCATTGAGTCATTGATGCTATCTAACCATCTCATCCTCTGCTGCCCCCTTCTCCTTTTGTCTTCAATCTTTCCCAGCCTCAGGATCTTTTCCAGTGAGTCTCATCTTTGTATCAGATGGCCAAAGTGTTGGAGCTTCAACTTCAGCATCAGTCCTTCCAATGAATATTCATAGTTGATTTCCTTACGGAAGGAGGTTTGTAACATTGTACAGGAGGCAGTGACCAAAATCATCCCAAAGAAAAAGAAATGCAAGAAGGCAAAGTGGTTTTCTGAGGAGGCTTTACAAATAGTTGAGGAAAGAAGAGAAGCAAAAGACAAGGGAGAATGGGAAATATACACCCAACTGAATGTAGAGTTCCAGAGAATACCAAGGAGAGATAAGAAGGCTTTCTTAAATGAACATTGCAAAGAATAGAAGAAAACAAGAGAATGGAAAAGACCAGAGTTCTCTTCAAGAAAATTGGAGATATCAAAGGAACATTTCATACAAGGATGGGCACAATAAAGGACAGAAATGGTATGGACCTAACAGAAGCAGAAGTGATTAAGAAGAGGTGGCAAGAATACACAGAACTGTATAAGAAAGGTCTTAATGAGCTGGATAATCATGATGGTGTGGTCACTCACCTAGAGCTGGACAACTTAGAGTGTGAAGTCAAGGGGGCCTTAGGAAACATTATTACCAAAAAAAAAAGCTAGTGGAGGTCATGGAATTCCAGCTCAGCTATTTAAAATCCTAAAAGATGATGCTGTTAAAGTGCTGCACTCAATTTGTCAGCAAATTTGGAAAATTCAGTAGTGACCACAGGACTGGAAAAGGTCAGTTTTCATTCTAATCCCAAAGAAGGGCGATGCCAAAGAATGTTCGAACTATCATACAGTTATGCTCATTTCACATGCTTGCAAGGTTAGGCTCAAAATCCTTTAAGCTAGGCATTAGCAGTATGTGAACCAAGAACTTCCAGGTGAACAAAGTGAGTTTCAGAAAGGCAGGTGAACCAGAGATCAAATTGCTAACATTCGTTGGATCATAGAGAAAGCAAGGGAATTTCAGAAAAAAGTCTACTTCTGCTTCATTGACTATGCTAACGCCTTTGACTGTGTGACAGCAAATTGTGAGAAATTCTTAAAGAGATGAGAGTTCCAGACCATCTTACCTGTCACCTGAGAAACCTGTATGTGGGTCAAGAAGCAACAGTTAGAACCATACGTGGAACAACTGACTGGTTCAAAATTGGGAAAGGAGTATGACAAGGCTGTATATTGTCACCCTGTTTATTTAACTTCTGGGCAGAGTACATCATATGAAATCCTGGGCTGGAGAATCATAAGCTGGAATCAAGATTGCTGGAAGAAATATCAACAACCTCAGATATGCAGATGATACCAGTCTAGTGGCAGAAAGTGAAGAGAAACTAAAGAGCCTCTTGATGAGGGTGAAAGAGGAGAGTGAAAAAGTTGGCTTGAAACTCAACATTAAAAAAAACTAAGATCATGGCATTTGTTTCCATCACTCCATGGCAAATAGAAGGGGGGAAAGTGGAAGCAGTGATAGATACTATATTTGGGGTTCCAGAATCACTGCAGATGGTGATTGCACCCATGACATTAAAAGACATTTGCTCCTTGGAAGGAAGGATATGACAAACCTCTGTGTTAAAAAGCAGAGACATCATTTGCCAACAAAGGTCCGTAGAGTCAAAACTGAGGTTCTTCTAGTAGTCATGTGTGGATGTGAAAGTTGGACCATAAAGAAGACTGAATGCCAAAAAATTGATGCTTTCAAATAGTGGTGCTTGAGAAGACTCTTGAGAGTTCCTTGGACTGCAAGATCAAACCAGTCAATCTGAAAGGAAGTCAACCCTGAATATTCATTGGAAGGACTGTTGCTAAAGCTCCAATCCTTTGGCCACCTGATGCAAAGAGCTGACTCATTTGAAAAGACTCTGATGCCGGGAAAATTGAAGGCAAAAGGAGAAAAGGGCAGCAGAAGATGAGATGTTTAGGTAGTTTCATCGACTCAGTGGACATGAGTTTGAGCAAACTCTGGGAGTCAGTGAAGGATAGAGAAATTTGCAGCCCATGGGGGTTACAAAGATTCGGACATGACTTAGCAGCGGAACCACAACAGCATCTTTGCTCATTTTTCTGTCTTCTGTTTCTGTCCAGTGGACAGTTTCTGTTTTGGCCATGACGAACATGTTCAGTGTTTGCACTGTCATGTCTCACTGTTATGTCTCTATCCACATGTTTTTGAGCACTTGAAATGTGGCTAGTGTGACTAAGGAATGGATTTTAAATTTTCAGGTCTTAGTCCTCAGCTTACTTGATCTTTCACCAATATTTAATATGACTAGTCTCTCCCTCTTTTAAACAGTTTCTTCACTTTGTTTTCAGAACTGTACATTTCCTTGATGTTGGTTTTTTTTTTTTCCTAACTGTTCATTCCTTCTCAACCTCCTTAGCTGGTTCCTCTTCAGCTGACTAACTTCTAAATGAGGATGTGCATGAGGGCTCAGCCCTCTTGGTCCCCTTGGTGAGTGAGTGTGTTTATTCTCTCCGTGATCTTATGTTATATCTTGGCCTTTATGCTGGTGACTTTCAAGTTTATATCTGCTTCCTAGATTTGTCTCCTGTTCCCATATCTCTACCTTTATTTGACCTCTCAGTCTTTGGCTGCCCAATAGGCATCTTAAACGCCATGCATCCCAAAGTGATCTTTCTTCCAAGCCTTTTCTTGCCCCAGAAGTCCCTATCTCAGTAAATGACCAGTCTATTCTTCTATTTGCTTAAGCCCCCAAATTTTGTAGTTATCCTTGACTTCTTGTTTTTTCACACTCCATTCAGTATATGTTTAGTTATCTCTTGCTGTATAAATTGCCACAAACTTAGAAGATTAAAACAACACACATCATTACCTCATAGTATCTGCTGGTTAGGGGTCTAGGTGTAGCTTAACTGCAGTCAAGGTGTTCCCTGGCCTGTGTTCTAATTTAGGAGTTCAACTGGGGAGAAATCCACTTCTAAGCTCATTCAAGTTGTTGGCAGAATCCATTTCCTGGTGGTTGTAAGACTAAGGGCCCTGACTTCTTCCTGTTTGTCAACTGGAGGTCACCTCATAGTTCCTGGAGGCTACCCAGACTTCCTTATCACTAGGATTTTCCCAATAGTAAAATGAAGTAAGGCTGCTTACCAGGCCACAAGGAGAGTCTTGACTGAGCCTGCTAGCAGGATAGAGGTCATGAAAATGACATCTCATCATCTTTGCCATATTCTGTTGGTTAGAAGCAAATCATGGATCCTGCTCACATGAACATGAGAAGGCAGGGCTCATGAGGCCCACCCTAGTGTCTGTCTGCCACAGTATGTCAGCAGGTCTTGTCAGTCCTACCCTTAAAATCTATCCCTAATCTAACCACTTCTTACTACTTCTAGTACTGCCACCCTGAGAAGTAAAGGTAAAGATAGGAAAATGATCATGCCTTCCATTTTATACTAAATATTATGAAAGTCGTATATTCTACCATTTATGTGATTGTTAGTACATCTGCCTGACATCATCTTCACTTGAAGCAAGAAATCTGGGAGTTATTTTGATATTTCCTCTCCTTCATCTCCTTTTAACATTAATCTCTTATCCAGCCCATCAATTCTGTCACCAAATACAGGCCTATTCATTCTTTTCTCTCTAAGACCAGCTTGTCAGTGTCTCATCTAGGCTTCAGCAGTATGTTCCTATTAAGTCTGTCTGCTTTCATTCATTCCTCTTAATCCATTTTCTAAATATCAACTAGAATGCTTTTTTAAGGGTATGCATTTTATCATTTATGGCCTTCTTAAAACCTTTCAGTGGCTTCCCATGGGATTTAATGATCCTACCTGATGTGACCACTGCTTACCTTCTGATACCCAGTTTGTTCCCCTCCTGCCACCACCAACTCTCCTTCCTTACCTAAAACTCCTTACTTACAGTTGCTGTTCCCTCTATCTAGACTATTCCTGCCATTGTACCTCAGGGCTATTTTCTTTTACCCTTTACATACCCTGTCAGTTAACTGTGCCGTAATGAGATCCTCCCTGATAAGCCAGTTCAGACAGGTGCTCCTTGTTTTCTTTCATATTTCTCATTTCCTTTAGAGCAGTGTTCATAATTTTTAATTCTACTTTAATTCTACTAATATGACCATTGTTGTACTTGCTCGTTTTCTGCCTTTTCTGCCTTGTGTTTTCCAAGATTAGAGACCTTGTTTATTCACTCAATTTGGCTTAGTGGATAGAATGTGCTCAAGTAATTATTTATCAAGTGAATGAGAAATTAAATGAATTATCTGTTTCCTTCACAAATATTTGTTCTTAGAAATATTTTTGTCACCTGTTACTTTTATTTGACTGGTAAACCTCATGAGCCACATTTATTTTTTAATTTTAATTTAATTTATTATTTTGAGGATATTAGTTTATTGCTTACAGATTACAATGGGTGATTATAATTTGTAAGCAATACAAGCTTCATCCCCATCTATAGCTTTATCTGGTACCATAATTCAACTTAGATGTATTGCATAGGATATACCAACAGTTATGTTAATAACCAAAAACCTCCATGACTTTGCTTGGGTGACTTTTTAACAGTGAATTCCAGGTCACAACATAGTAACTGTCAGTTCAGCTACACAAGATTTCTGAAGACAATGGCTTCTCTACCCAAGCAGGTTGTGAATAAATTTCAAATGGAACCAAGCATCACCCTGAAATAATTCTGGCTTCATACCATTGGGGTTGTTTACCAAAATGGCTTAAGAGAAGACTAACTTTGCACAGCACATTTTTAATAAAAAAGACACATTTATTCAGCATTATGATCAAACTATTACATTTAGCAATCAACAGCATGGGTGCAAAAAAAAAACCCACTACATTAAAACCCTATGTTGGAATGCTTTATGCTTTCCATGGAACAGAAATTGAAATAACCTGTTAAACAGGTAGTCGCAAGTACAGACCTCGAGTTTTTCACCCATACACATGAGTGTTATCTAAAACATATCTTCTTCGTAGCAGCTGGGCCCTGCCACCACTGTACTTGACCCAGTTCACAAATCTGGTATAACCTGTAGCTTCCCTGTCACTTCTCTGGCTCTCTTCTGCTAAGCTTTGTTTCCTGGCAGTAATTAAAACCTTCTGCAACCTTGTGCCACTGCCATAGCTACTGCTGCTGTTGGAACCACCATGTCATCTTAGTTTCATGGTTTGGCTAAGTATTGGCCTCCACCACCACAGGGGCCAGAACTTCTACCTCCAGTTTCCTCCTTTCATGGGTCCAAAACTTGAAGATTGACTATTGTAATTGCCAAAATCATTACAGCCTCCACCACCTCCAGAATTGCTTCCGTCATTACCAAATCCATTATAACTGTCCCCACATCCATCATATCTACCACCACCATGAGGTTCCACAAAGCCATCTTGACCACTGAAGTTTGCTCCACAACCAAAGTTGTCATTCACATTACCAAAGTTTCCAAAGCCACTTCAGCCTCTTTTGTTTGATGAAGCACTAGCTTAGGTAGGGCTTTCCTTACATCACAGTTATGGCCATTCACTTTGTGGTATTTCTGAACAGCAATCTTGTCTATGGAGTCACAGTCATCATAGGTTACGAAAACAAAAGCCTCTCTTTTGCCACTGCCTCAGTCAGTCATGACCTACGTTTTCTCCTACTGTTCAACATAATCTCTTAGATAATATTCTTCAGTGTCTTCATTAATGCCACCAACAAAAATCTTTTTCATAGTTGAATGGGCACCAGGACTTTGAAAATCTTCTGTTGAGTTCCACATCGAAGTTCCCTCTTTGGTTACACATCTTTTCCATCCACGTTGTGGCCTTGCATTCATGGCTGCATCCACCTCCTCCACAATGACATACGTGATGAACATGCAGCCTCTGGAGCACTTGGTGTTTGGATCCCCCATTGCCACACGGTCTGTGAGCATTCCCTGTTGCCCAGAATGACTCCTCAGACTCACATCTGTTTTTTTTTTTTTAAACTCAAACCTGTGATGAAGATCTTCCATAATTTTCCAGCTCTTTGGGAGACTCTGGATTTAGACATGACGGCAGTGGAGGAGGGAGACTTTAACAATGCCTACTTGGCATTGTCCATGGGCAGAAAGGAGTAATTAACAAATATACCTCCACACTTATTCTTTAGATTTTTAGCATGTTTTCTACTTGTAATTGATCAAAACGTGATTTTACAGCTTTATGTATTTTGTGTAAATACTAATATAGTTTCAGATAAATTTTTACTGACTCATGAAAAGTAAATATAGTGACACCTTTGAGAAGAAATATTTCTGGAACTTTAGATCATAAATTTGATTATCATCGATACTCTTCGATAAGTATATTTAAGGAATTACCCTCACTCTGTTTTCTCTACGACCCTATTAACCCAAAACTTTGTTACATTAAAAAACAGTTCTTACTTTATGTCACCCAAGGGTCCTCTTGCAAAACAGATGGCCTTGGTCTTCTGGTTTAAGATTTCCAATTGAAACTTCATCACTGAATTTCCTTTCATTGAGCAAAAAGTGTTTGTTGTTGCTGTTTTTTAAGTTAAAAAAAAATTAGAAATTGAGCAACTAGGTAAGGAGTATCACCTGATCCAATAAACTTAAAACAGGCACATAGGAACAGTAAGACTGACTCCTTCTTTACCCCACAGAAACCATACAGGTGAAATTCTGAGAGTTAACACTATAATAGCCCCAAATCTAGAAAGAAGCAGACTGATTGGGTATCACTGTGGGTTTTCTTTCTTTCTTTTTTTTTTTTTTAAACCCTTTTAACTGAATAGTAGAAGTAGTTGATGAGAAGGATCAGGTAAAAGAGTGGGGAAATTGATTAAGTGGCTGACCCTACCCAGAAGTCAGAGCTTCTGTGTAATTTGGATATCCCAAAGTTTGATCTCTGAGGAAGAACACTTAAACAAAATCTCAGAGGCAAGTAGACTTTGGAAATATTATTCTAATAGACTGAACACACCACCCACATCTGAGCCCCAACATTTCTTTAGACTTTCAGAGAAGGGGATAGAACATAAAATGCCAACTCTCACACTAAAACTAGGATGGAAAGATTAACTTGTCTTAGATACAGTGGAAAAAGGAAAAATCACACATACTTTGGAAATGTAATATCTGGAGAGCAATCTGAGTCTAACCGCAGCAAGATGAAAGAAATGACATTGTAGCAAATGCAAATGTCTATGGTGAAAAAAGTAAAAAGGAAAGAACACAGCATATAAAACTGACAAGAATTGATCATAGAGGAAGAGTAAACTTGAAAGCAGAAGATTTCTTCCTACTGCTTTGTGCTATGAATCAAAATAATGAGAATCTGAATTCAGAAAACAAGCTGGAAGAGAAGATAATAGTAACAAAATGAGATGAAATTAGAGGTTACACATGTAAAGAAATACAAATAAATTACATACAGCAAGACCTAGAATTAAAATTGAACTGCTGACACCTCAATAGACATGATTCCTGTGAATACAGATAAAGTTAATTAGAGGAAAGCAAAGATACATGGGAGACAGAAGATCCAATATAATATAGATAGTTGCTGTGACTGAAGAAAAGAACCTAACAGGACAGGTGGATTGAAACAGCACGAGATGTTTCAGAAAGAATTTTATAATTGTTCACTGATAAGACCTAATTTGATCAAGTTATTAGGTGGGAAGCCTCAGGTAGTTCTTTGCCTCCTTCTGGCTGAGATCATGTTCAGTCTCTGCAGAGTGTATCCTGTGGTCTTTGGATGGCTAGAAACGGAGATTGAAATACCAGGCCACTGGGAGGGGCAGAGTGTGTGCCCTGTGGCAGGATGAGCATTGTGTTACCAGCCATCAGGGAGGAGTTTGTGAGAGAAATGGCTGTACCTTTATGGGAGACACCTATTTCTGAATTCCTGAGGTTTGTCTTTGCTTAACTGCATGTCCAGGTCTTAGAACTAGTTATTGAATATTCCTTTATCTTGGACTCAGCTCCCATAAGAAGGAGCATTTGTTTAGTACATGGTGTTTCTTACATTTTATTGCATCAGCATTATTCTTGTCTTATGTTTGGTTTTCTGTGTTGTGAAAAGAGTGACAACTTGTTATGTGTCTTTGGCAGTTCCTCTTAACCAGATTATAGGGACCTGCCAGCACCTTAGTGTCTCTGACCAGCTATTGGGCTGACATGTTGACTGAGGAAAAGTAACATGCATTAAGATACAGATTGAGCACCTTCCATGTCACTTGAAAGAGACATGGATTGGGTCATGTGGAGACTTGTTTCTGTGCTCTCACCGTTTCCTTCTGTTTTTGTGCTCCTCTCTTTCAAACTTGAGCATAAGATATATATGTGTTTTTCAGAAGTCATGCTAGTTCTTCTCAGGAAGCGCTTTGTGGATTGCCATAAAGGTTGCAGTAGTATGCAGTCCATTTTGTTAAAAACATTTACCCAGATGCTTTTAAATTATTTATACCATAAGTAAAGTATGGTACTGTGTACTTAAAAAAGAAACTGAGCGGGGGAGGGGTGGGGGGGGGGAAATTGAGAAATGCATTGATTGATTGAGAAAGTGAGGGAGGGAGGAAAGAAAGGAGAGGGAGAGAGAATGAGAAAGATTGAGACTTCTTAGACTTCTAAGCAGAAAAACAAACCATTCAAGAGTGGAAAAATCAGACTGGCCTCAGACCTCCATTGGCAACATTCAGTACCAGCAGCATTCAGGGGAGCAGCATCAGCAAGGTGTGTGGGAAAGGATGGCCCATGAATATTATACATATTCACCTCTCAAGCTAGCAAGCAGATATTCTTCAACATGAAAGAATTTAGGGGAAGGTGCACATAGGGGCTCCACTTGGAAAAGCCATTTGACAGTGAAATCTAGCCAATTAATAATTAAAGACTCAAGAAGGAGGAGTTGTGGTAAGAGGAATGTGAGAAGTTGATTCAGCTAAAATGTAGATCCAGTACTATATAGCTCTGAAATTATAGAATGGAATGTGCATGATTTTGAACCTGGACAATGTAAATAGAACAAAAATTAGGAGAAGACATGGGAGGAAATATAGGTGCTAATGTTTTCAACTTTCAAAGCAGGAAGTTGAGTCTGTCCAAAAATAAATTATGTATAATTTTTAAATTAAATTGAATTTACTCTCTAAATAATTGTTCATGTATTTTTAAAAATATGGAATATTAAAATACATAAAATAATAGCTGGTACTGATTTAACTGTTATTCGTATTTAATGAATGTCACCATTTTATGTTTGCTTCAGATCACGTATAAAATATTTTAAGATAAAGGGAAGGGTTTAGAGAAAAATAATGTTAATACATTTACCATTCAGGTTAGAAAATAAAACATTGCTAATATAGTTAAGACCCCTGCATGCCCCACGAAAATCCCAGAGACAGTCAGTGTCCTGAGAGTATGGTGTCATTTGTTCACATACATGTCTTTAGATTTTGAATATGGGCTTCCCAGGTGGCTCAGTGGTAAAGAATCTGCCTGCCAATGCAGGAGACACAAGAGACTTAGGTTTGATCCCAGGGTCAGGAAGATCCCCTGGAATAGGAAATGGCAAGCCACTCTGGTATTCTTGCTTGGAAAATTCTATGGACAGAGGAGCCTGGTGGGCTACAGTCCATGGGGTCCCAAAGAATCGAACACAACTGAGCATATAACACACAAGAGATTTTTGATATATATGAACATATTTAGCATTAATAAATTTTCTGCTTTTAGTTTTTATAGAAGCAATATTCTGCAGTTTGCTTTTTTTAGCTTAACATTGTTTCAAGATTTATATTAATAATATGTTGCTTGAGCATATTTATTTTTTACTCTGTTATATAGATGTACTATAATTGATTAATCCATTTACTATTGATGGATACTTATTTCCCTTTTTGCTATTACGTTGTGATAAAACATACCTTATTTATATATAATAATGTTTTTCATAGTTTAAAAAATTGTGTTCAGGAAAACTTATAGAAAGTAAACATTTAAAATATAAAAATAGCATTGGTTCTGCTTTGGTTTCTTTTTTCTATTATATAGATTTAAAGTTAACACTTTATTAAAATTATCACCTATATTATGACCCCCTTTGTATAAATGTGTATTATCAATCTATTCTTCTATTTGTATGTATCCATAAAAAATATCTGGAAGAAAGTTTACTTAATAATATTCATTTCTAAGTGACAGAATGTGTGGTCATTTTGTGTTTTAAAGGTCTTTAAATGTATTCATACTGTAATTGAGATGGTATAATGATATTCTAGTTATCTTGAAAATATTACTTTTTAAAGTAAATGGGGGAATGAATTGAAAGAGTATCATTGAAACATATACTTTACCACATTTAAAAAAGATAGCTAGTGGGAAGTTGCTATGTAGCACAGGGAGCTCAACCCAGTGCTATGTGACAACCGAGAAGGGTAGGATGGGTTGGTGAGTGGGAGGGAGGTTCCAGAGGGAGGGGACATACATATACTTATGGCTGATTTGTGTTGTTATATGGCAGAAACCAACACAACATTGTAAAGTGATTATCCACCAATAAAAAAATTTTTTTTAATATAAGGCAAAGAAAAGGAAAGGATAGGAATTTTTTTAAACCTAGTTGTCATCCCTTTTTCAGTGTATGTCTTTACTTTTATATGGGGCTTCCCTGATAGCTCAGTTGGTAAAGAATCTGCCTGCAATGCAGGAGACCCTGGTTTGATTCCTGGGTCAGAAGATCTGCTGGAGAAGGGATAGGCTACCCACTCTAGTATTCTTGGGCTTCCCTTGTGGCTCAGCTGGTAAAGAAGCCACTTGCAATGCGGGAGACCTGGGTCCGATCCCTGGGTTGGGAAGGTCTTTTGGAGAAGGGAAAGGCTACCCACTCCAGTATTCTGGCCTGGAGAATTCCATGGACTGTATAGTCCATGGAGTCTCAAAGAGTTGGACACCACTGAGTAACTTTCACTTATTTTTATATGGTTAAATGAAAGAAAAGTTATAGTAATTAAAGTCCCTTGACTAAATAATGCAACCTGCAAGTGATCTAGTGTATAGAAATTTTCAGGAAACACTAGAAAATTCAGTTGGTTTTCTTTTTCGTTCACAGACAGTGTAGCCCCGCTGCCCCTTCCTGAGTTCTCAAACGCCTAATAGGCCCAGATACTAGGTTTGTTTGCTCAGGTACCTGCCCACATCCATCGTAGATTTAACGAGCATCTCCAAAGTGGATTAGGTTACAAATAAAGACTCCAAGATGTTCTGTTTCCTTGTTTGGGTGAAAATATGATCTGTTTGTTTTGTAGGTATGACCTTGCTTCTAGGGAGTGGCTTGCACTGAACCGTTCTGTGAACAGTGTGGTTGTTAGATATGGCCATTCTTTAGCATTATACCAGGTAAAACGTCTCCACTCTGTACTAAGCTAGAAACTCAACTCTTCCGTAGTTACTTTTATCATATTATGGGATTGACAGCTTTTAATGTTGGATTTTTTCCCTAATATTTTTTATTGTGGTAAACGGCATAACAAAATTTACCATCTTAGCCATTTTTAAGTGTACAATTCAGTGATAGTAACTTCACTCATAATGTTGGAGTCCTCATCACCATCAGTCTTTGTAATTCTTTTGATCTTATGAAATTGCAATTCCATGCTCATTTAACAGTAATTCCCCATTTCCTCCTCCCTCTTAACCCCTGATAACCACCGTTCTGCTTTCTCTGATTTTGACTTCATTGTTGGTTTTAATTAGGGGAAAGCTTTAATATTTGAGGGGTATATAATTGGTTAAAGTTGACTCTAACCTAAGAGATTTAAATGCATTCATAAGTCAAACTGGGATATTATGAGTATGGTACTAAATGATTAATAATTAACTTAGTGTAGATTAGCTTTTACATTCATTAGCAAGTTTAGCCAAGAATTACAATGTAGTTGAATAGTCATTTTCATTTCCCTGTTTTGTAGTTTATTTCAACTTTGTTTTTCCAAATCATTTTATATTGTAAAAAATCTTGTATGAGGAAATCCAAGAAAAGTGGCCAAGTATTAGGGATAAAAATTATGATTTATTTTGTTCTTTCACTGAAAGGTGCTTTTCACTAACACTTTTTAAGCTAAGAATAATATTGAGGTTTTGAACTGTTCACTTCTCTGTGTTTAGAATTGATCCTTTTGATATTTTTTAGAATTTTGTTTACATTCTTTCCCCAGGATAAAATTTACATGTATGGAGGAAAAATTGATTCAACAGGGAATGTGACCAATGAGTTGAGAGTGTTTCATATTCATAATGAATCATGGGTGTTGTTGTCCCCCAAAGCAAAGGAGCAGTATGCAGTGGTTGGGCACTCGGCACACATTGTCACGTTGAAAAATGGCCGAGTGGTCATGCTGGTTATCTTTGGTCACTGCCCTCTCTATGGATATATAAGCAGTGTGCAGGAATATGACTTGGGTAGGTATATTTTTCTCAGTGAATATTTTTTGAATGTCAAATTTAAAGTAGTATGTATTTGTTACTATCAATTTGTCAGGGAGCCAAAGATGTTTGGCCACCTGGATTTGTATTAAGTTTTAGGTGACCTTCCTTTAAAAATGATTAAAGAAAGTTATGTGTATCAAGTTTCCCAAAATATCTTCTATCTTAAGCTAATTGGTAATTTTAAGTATTTGAGAGGAGGATCCTGCAACATTTGCCTTGAACTGTTTGCTCTTTCCAGATAAGAACACATGGAGTATATTACACACTCAGGGTGCCCTTGTCCAAGGCGGCTACGGCCATAGCAGTGTCTATGATGATAGGACCAAGGCCCTGTATATTCACGGAGGCTACAAGGCTTTCAGTGCCAATAAATACCGGCTTGCAGATGATCTCTACAGATATGATGTGGACACCCAGATGTGGTGGGTGCTTTTTCTTGAGCTTTAACTTTAGGATGTGAATTCTGTCAATTTTTGGGAAAATTGTGTTCCAGTTTTGTTTTCAAGCGTTTCTGATACTTCTCTTCATCACTGTAATCAGAGAAATTGTGAAACAAGCAGAAGGTGATAAGTAGTAGTATCTATAAGTTGTGAAATAAGCAGAAAGTGATAAAGTAGTAGTATCTATAATTTTGTAGTAAGTTGATTAGAACCTTGTGTTTTGTGTTTTGTTTTACCATTTCCATACACTCAGTACCACTGTAAAATTTTAGTTCTTCAGAGTCCTAAGGAAGAAACTGTTCTACATTGCTGAGTTTTATGCACACTGTTGTACTTGTTTGCTTTTTAACCTTTTTTTGATGCTAAAATATTATCATTGGGTTCAGTTATTAGCATCATTCCATGAAATCATCAAACAGAGATGGCCTCAGTACCCAAAAGATTAGAGCTCGCCTCATTTTACTCTGTTTTGGTCTATACAAAGTATGCTAATCTTAATAAATATATGGCAAATTTGAGTTATGAAATAATTATAAAGCAATAGTTTCTCTGCTTTTTGTATTTCCTTACATATTTGAGACCCCACTATGGTTACATTGCAGAGAAGGCAATGGCAGCCCACTCCAGTGCTCTTGCCTGGAAAATCCCATGGACGGAGGAGCCTGGTGGGCTGCAGTCCATGGGGTCGCTAGGAGTCGGACACGACTGAGCGACTTCACTTTCACTTTTCACTTTCATGCATTGGAGAAGGAAATGGCAACCCCCTCCAGTGTTCTTGCCTGGAGAATCTCAGGGACTGCGGGGCCTGGTGGGCTGCTGTCTGTGGGGTCGCACAGAGTCGGACACGACTGAAGCGACTTAACAGCAGCAGCATGGTTACATTGTATATTATCTATCATTAAAATTGTTATTTTTAGTGACTGTGTAATACTCCATCATGTGGGTATACTGAGCCTACACAGTTGAAAGTTTTGGTTTCTAGCTCTTGTCTTATTCATAAAGATTGTATGTAAGCTTCCATCTATATTTCACATGATTTCTACTCAGAAACTACAATTATAGAGTGATAGGGTATGAATATTTTTAAGACTCAACATAGTTTGAGTCAAAATTCTCCTACATCTTTTGATTTTACATGTTTATTATTGAGAAAGTTACTTATATCCAGAGAAAGATGTAAAAGTATTTGCACGTTTGGATCTGAAGTTAAGAAAATCGTTATGTTTGTATTAACCAATAGATGATAAACATTCTAAAGAACTAACCTTGTATTTATTATTTTTAAATAAACTCAAAAGGACCATTCTTAAGGACAGCCGATTTTTCCGTTACTTGCACACAGCTGTGATAGTGAGTGGAACCATGCTGGTGTTTGGAGGAAACACACACAATGACACGTCCATGAGCCATGGGGCCAAATGCTTCTCTTCAGATTTCATGGCTTATGACATTGGTAAGTTTCCCAAAGCCATTTTAGCTTCAAGAATCTTTTTTATCCATAACCTGCATTTTAAAACAGAAAATATCTGCAAAGTGGTCAAGCTGTTTGAAAGAGGTCCAAATGGAATTTTTTATGTTAAATTGACTGATCGTAATATATTAAAAAGCATTACTTCTCTATCAGATTCTTTTAAAGTCCCTCCTTTGATGGGTTGGGGTGATTGGGCTCTCTTGTGTTATAAATAAAAGCCTTATATAGTGTATTATGTCATTGTGACCACCAGCATTGTGTTGAGTTGGTTTAAGTCTAGCGTTATTCATTCCCTTGAAACTGTTTTCACACATGCTTGATGTAATACTTGGACAGGCATGTTTTAAATATTTGGTGTGGTAATTGTATTGACCAGAAGAGGGCAATATTGGTTCATGGAAAACAAATATTAGAAATTCTTTTGTGTAACTATTATCAGATGTTCTTTTTTAACAGACATTTAAGTACAAGCCACTGAGCTTGTACATTGGGGATTGTAAAGGGAATAAGTTACAGTCCTTAGCCTCATGGTGGGGAAAGCAGAGAATCAAGCAGACACCATCACTGCAATTTAGGGTGTTATTTGCCTGAGAAGAACGTATGAGAGGGCCTGTGAACATCCCATAACTCCTAGGTATAAGGGTTGCAATCAGGGAAAGTCTTCTTTTTTTTTTTTTTTTTAAATTGGGGTATGATTTTTCTACAATGTTGTGTTAGTTCCTGCTGTACAACAGTGTGAATCAGCTATATGTATACATATATCCCCTCTCTCTTGAGCCTCCCTGGCCCCCTCCTCCCACTCCTCTAGGTCATCACAGAGCACTGAGCTGAGCTCTCTGTGCTATACAGCAGCTTTCCACTAGCTGTCTATTTTACACATGGTAGGGAAAGCCTTCTTGAGAAGGGCCTTGCAAGCTGGGTCCTAAGAACACTGGGAAGTCAGCTGGACCAGGTTAGGTAGCACTTCTCAGTCAAAGGAACCCTATGTGTAGAGACACAGAGGTGTTAATAGACTATGCTGCATAATTTGGGGCCTCTGAATAGTTAGTTCTAGCTGTATCCTAGCAGCACATCAGAGAAGAGTGGCTTCAACCAGAGCTAGAAGCAAGCAGCTGTATGGTCAGAACTTGAGGGACTCGCTGTGTCGTGCTGAAGGGTTTATGCTTTTTGAAGAATCTTAAAGAAGAGGTAACAGAACTGTATTTGTGTCTGAGGGAGATCTCTGCGTAGCATTGTGATGAGTAGTTGGGGAGGGGTAAGATGTGTAACAAGGCTGTTGATAAAAGTTCTTAGGAGGGTTTGAGCCAAGGCTGTGGAAGTAACAGTGAGGATAAAAAGACAAATGGGTTTGAGAATTACTAGGAATCTGTGTTTTGAAAGCAGTGACAGCATCCTTATCTGATCTGGTGTGGGCCATAGTAGATGGTTGTTTTTTTTTTTCCCCTCAAGACTGGAACTAGAAGGACAGAATCTGGGAGGAAGTGAGTAAATTGAATTTGAGAGCATGTTCAACTGGAGGTGACTGTGGGACAGAGAGGTACAGAAATCAGTGGGGAAAATGTAGGAGAGGATGAACTTTCTCTAGGAGCATGTGTCATCAGGAACAAGCAAAGAAGCAAGGGATAGATCCATAAAGAAGCCTGAAAGAGAGTGGAGACCACGAAAGCACATTGGAAAAGTAGGACACACGTGAGGCAAGACTGGGGACCTGTGAGGAAGCAGTTACCAGTGACTACAGAGGGATGACTTCCCTATTAGCTCAGAGGGTAAAGCATCCACCTGCAATGCAGAAGACCTGGGTTCAATCCCTGGGTCGGGAAGATCCTCTGGAGATGGAAATGGTAACCCACTCCAGTATTCTTGCCTGGAGAATCCCATGGACAGAGGAGCCTGGTGGGCTACAGTCCTGGGGTTGCAAAGAGTCAGACATCACTGAGCGACCAACACACACACAGAGGGATGAAGTAAAATAAAGACTGAAGAGTCTTTGAGATTTCACAACCAAGAGGTCATTTATTACCTTCTAGACACAGGAAAGATCCACATTATAGAAAGTTGAGAAGTAATGCATGTTGAGATAAACACAGCAAGTTTAAAACATCTGAAATGTTTTAAAACATTTCACTAAAAACAAACAAACAAAAAAACCCTTGTCTGTGAAGGCAAGAAAAGGGGTAAGTTGAATGCCTCCTTGGGCATATTTAAATGCTGTGGTAAAAGTCAAGCGGGACAAGAGGAAGGGCTCCTGCCACACTGGTTTTAGGGAAGGAAGCAGGAGGCTTGTGGGAGTTGATGGCCTCTGTTCTGCATATGAGGAACACCACAGAGTTTAGGCTGGGTGGGAGAAGTGAAAGCTTTTGTTGTCAAGGCTGAATAAATGTCTAGATTGAGTGTGAGTGTGGAAGTCTGCGTGTCTGGGAGTAGGAGACATTGAGTCAGAGGTTGGTATGGTTCAACAACACTAGTTGGTATTAAGGTCCAGAAGAGAAGTTATTAGCTTGGATCAGAAACAAAGGAAAATAAGTAAATCTGGGGGATCTAGGAAAGGACCTTTTAAAAATTAGATAAAGTTGGTTATTATTATTATTATTGTAGTTTTAATTTTCTGCTTGTATTTTCCTATTCTAGTTACTGAGTTTGGGCAAAGCAACATAGAGTGGAAAATCATTATGGAATGTACATGCTTTACTTATGTAAGCTTTGAAAAATGTAAAATTTGATTAAGTTAGAATACATTGTAGTGGATAATCCTGATGGGCAACAGAGTGAGTGATAAGGATGTGATGGAAGTTGGGTGCATTCACTAATTAGATTTATTTATTGAATTTTGGTTGTGCTGAGTCTTCATTGCATCCATTAATTAGAATTGCTGTAGAGTACTACCTTTTTTTCATGCCCTGCTGATCTATTGTTGCTGAGTTTTAACTCAGAAATAATGGTGTGACTAAGAAAAACTGAGAGCTGTGTTTATGTTTATTACAATCTTCTTTCCCAAAGAAAATGCCAGTCTCCATTGATTATGAATAATGGTCCCTTCTGAAGAGTGTTTTTCTCGCTCCTAGATTGTGACCGATGGTCAGTGCTTCCCAGACCTGATCTCCACCATGATGTCAACAGATTTGGCCACTCAGCGGTCTTATACAACAGGTAATTGAAGAAGTGCTTGCTCCTTTTCTCTTATGTTTCAAATGAAAATGAAGTAAAATGTGAAGTGATATTGAACTTACATATTATTTGCAGGATTACTTTATCCCATTTGTGTTTCACAGAATTAGGTATGGATTTACTGATTTATATTTAAATATTTGATGTGGATTTGAATTACTTTTAATGCCATGTTTGTTGATGTGGTTTTAGAAGTAAGCTGTCTTTGGTGTTGTCTGAGTGCATAGGACAACAAAAGTTGTGTGCAGTTACTGTCTTATACCCTCTGCCATTTGCTATCATTTGTGGTGCTTAGGTTGTTGCATTTCTTGTGTTTTGTCTGAGTGGTGAAGAAAGATTTTAAAAAAGAGGGCACTTCAAAAAAAAACTTAGTTATGGGAACAGAAGTGGGAGATTCTGGTGCTTCATATAGATCAAGTCTGTGGCAGTTCATACAATTCAGGTCTTTGTATTATCTGAAGTCTGCACTGTGTTTCATTGCATCATTTGGAAGTGTCTGGCCCAGAATCTCAGAGCTCTTCATAAATCTGCCCCTGGAAAAGCATCTGTCTTATAAAGGAGCTCCAAAGTGGCTGTGTGACTTGTACCTTATTTTTATTTGTTAAAATAGTCTAATCATGTTGTTAATTTTCTCATTTTTGTTTCTGTTGTGATTACTGTTGTTTACTTCATCTTTTAAAATTCGTATCAGTCTTGATAAGCCTTATCAGTCCTGAAACTATTTAAATGCTATAATGCCTATGTATATTATGTTAGGATTCCCTTCGTTTTCAAATTTTCTTTTGTCATAATGCAAGTTAGATGAGGTAATTGACCTTGGATGAGGGAAGATAAGAAAGCAACCTATCACCTGAAGCTATCACAGCATTGTTAATTTGCTGTACCCCAATACAAAATGTTTTGCTGTTAAAATAATAAAAATTTTAAAAAATAAAATAAAAAGAAAGCAACCTATCTTGGAGATGTGAGGGAAGAATAAAACTTAGACACTGGAAAAAGGGACATCTTTCACAAAGTAAACACTTAGTTGAAACTTAGCAATAAATATGGTTTTATAGTAGAAACATTTGATAAGTATAGATTAGAGTGGAAGGATTTTTTTATTGTAATTTGAGATGTTATCTTAAATTGTAATATGTATTGCCTCAGTAAGGAAAACCCTTAAAGTTTTCTAGTAAATGCCTGTTGATGCTTTTCATTGGAAAAGCAGTGGGTACATTTTGTTATCATCTTAACCTGTGGGTGCCTGGCCTCAGCTTTTTTCATCTTTAATATGTTTTCCTAGCATAGGACTTGGCAGGTAATAGGCATTTGCTAAATGGCAGCTATTAGTACCATAATGATAATTAGCAAAAAAGTGGATTTTCTATCAAAATATTTGGAGGTTTTATATGAACTCAGAGAGTTGACAATTTATCATAAGATGTAGTTTAACCATGAATCAAAATTGGAAATGGCTTAAAAATTGGTTATAATGTGTTTATTTTTGTATAATCCCAGTGGAGTTTTGTTTCTGTGTGTATGCCTAGGGTTGGAGGGCATGACAAGGGAGTTATGTAGGAAAAAACCATAGCTATTTTAATATTTTTTCAACATTTTTCTTACTGTAGTATAGTTGATTTACAATGTTGTGTTAATTTCTGCTATAATGGTTAGTTTAATTTTGTGAAGTAATTTACCTAAGGAGAAACTCTGATTCACAAGATATTCACATGTTTTGAATGATAGTTCCCTTAACTGAGCACCAGCATTGGGCCAGCTGTGCGTCACGTAGTTGTTGTTCTTGTGGTTTTTGAGGGAGGCAGGAAGAAGCGTGGGCTGGGGACATTGAGACTGCTGCAAATGCAGCAGTTCTTTCCAGTTCATTGCTCCAAGCGTCTTTGGAGGACTCTGCCTACCTTCACATGGCCGATGTGACCAGAAGTATTCAGGATTGCTAAGAATACCTGCTGTACTGGGAGGCTGCTGCTGCTGCTGCTAAGTCGCTTCAGTTGTGTCCAACTCTGTGTGACCCCATAGACAGCAGCCCACCAGGCTCCCCTGTCCCTGGGATTCTCCAGGCAAGAACACTGGAGTGGGTAGCCATTTCCTCCTCCAATGCATGAAAGTGAGAAGTCAGAGTGAAGTCGCTCAGTCATGTCCGACTCTTCGTGACCCCATGGACTGCAGCCCACCAGGCTCCTCCATCCATGGGATTTTCCAGGCAAGAGTACTGGAGCAGGGGTACTGGGAGGCAGATGGTGCTTATTTGGTTCAAGCAATAAATTGACTAGTTGAATCCAGACTGCTGCTGCTGCTAAGTCGCTTCAGTCATGTCCGATTCTGTGCGACCCCATAGAAGGCAGCCCACCAGGCTCCCCCGACCCTGGGATTCTCCAGGCAAGAACACTGGAGTGGGTTGCCATTTCTTCTCCAATGCATGAAAGTGAAAAGTGAAAGTGAAGTCGCTCAGTCGTGTCCGACCCTCAGCAACCCCATGAACTGCAGCCTTCCAGGCTCTTCCATCCATGGGATTTTCCAGGCAGGAGTACTGGAGTGGGGTGCCATTGCCTTCTGAATCCAGACTACATAATGTGATACTAAGTAAGCCAATATGAAGTTAAAAATTAAACCTGGTGTTTGTTTTTGGTTACTAATATATTTCAGTTTGCAGATACAATAAAAATACAGCCACAGAATCTTTATGCTTTAATTAGTCCTCTGTTGATTTGGGGAAAATTGAGACACAGTGAGAAGGAATTGCTTGATACCTCATTGTGGGTTAGTACTAAACTTCCTGGCAGATTATGGCATATCAGAGTTGGAAGAGAAATCATCTGTTCCACTGATTAGAATACAGCTTGTACTGTGCATTAAATTTCTATATGCATTCATCTCTTTCTTATGGTCTGTTTTCATTACACAGTTTTGATTAGAGAGCCTTTATCTATGCTAGCAGCCAGAAGAGTAGATAGGTTATTGTAACTGTTCTGACTAAGCACAGGCCATTGTGAAAGGTTGGGATTTGGGAGGTAAGGTATAAGAGTGATTTTTGAGATCTTGAAAGATAATTTTTTACAGGACTTTTGATATGTGAGGTTTGTCTAAAGATTATAAAAAGTATATCATACATTTGTTTATGTAGGTTTCTAGTAAACTCTTTTTCTCTCTTTTTTTTTTTTTTTTTAGAACCATGTATGTATTTGGTGGTTTTAATAGTCTCCTCCTCAGTGACATCCTAGTATTCACATCGGAACAGTGTGAAGCACACCAGAGTGAAGCTGCTTGTCTCGCAGCAGGACCTGGTGTTCGGTGTATGTGGGACACAGGGTCATCTCAGTGTGTCTCCTGGGAGCTGGCACCTGAAGCACAAGAAAAGATAAAGTCAGAATGTTTTTCTAAAAGAAGTATGTTTTTTTTCCTCTTCTTAACATGAAGTTAATTTGAAATCTCATTTTATCTCAATTGTGAAGGCACTTACCTATGTGAACTTTCAGTGTTCATTTTATTATCCAGAATTATTCCAGTAATAACATAGGCAAATGCTTTATGGATGTTTGAAAACTGGTTTGTAAACATTTGTATAGTGGATGGGAACATGCCATGTCTGCTGTTTGCTAATGATGAAGAAAAAACATTTTTAGCATTGCATAGACTTTGTATACCTATTCCAGAGGAAAAGGAAAGTGAACTCACTCAGTCGTGTCCAACTCTTTGCAACTCCATGGACTGTAGCCTGCCAGGCTCCTCCATCCATGGGATTTTCTGCTCAAGAATACTGGAGTGGGTTGTCATTTCCTTCTCCAGGGGATCTTCCCAACCCATTGAACCTTTGCCTTCCACATTGCAGGCAAACTCTTTACCATCTGAACCACCAGGGAATCCCTTCTACCAGCTTCAGAACCTAGATGTTTATCTCTGCACTGTCCCCATATGTTAACTACTAGCTACCTGTGATTATCAAACACTTGGAATGAGACTGGTATGGCTGAAGAAATGAATTTTTATATTTTAACTAAATTAAAAACTACATGTGGGGACTTCCCTGGCGATCTAGTGGTTAAGACTCTGCTGTTCTGCAACAAGGGACATGGGTTACATCTCTGAACAGGGAACTAAGATTCTGCATGCTGGGCAGCCAAAAAGAAATAAAAACTACATGTGGTTAGTGGCTACCACATTGAATTATGCAGTTCTGACATTAAGGATAAGATTAAGAGGGCCAATCCAGAAATGCTATGTTGAAGTAGATTGTTCTAATAGATAGAGGTAGAGTTACTGTCTTTGCAAAGTATTATTCTTTTCTAACCTCTCTAGTTGAGCGCAGCAGTGATAGCAAGGCAGGCAGTTGCTGAAGATGAACAGTGATCCCTGCTTCTAGAACCACCCCTTGTATTGTCCAAGTTTTCTTCACCTTACCTACTCAGCTTCTTATTACCCTTTTTTTTTCTGACATACAGCACAGTGCAGTACAGTGAAGTCATATGTGAGAAAGTCTTTTTAAAGTAAAAAAAAATGTCTCTGCAAATTATTTTTTCACTTCAGTTTATTTAAAGTATGTTGACTGAATTTCTTAGCTATTAGGGTTACCATGGTATAGTAGTCACTATGTGAGTTATGATGGACAGAGGCAGCTTTCAACTGTCCTGGAAAGTTCCAAATTAAACTGAACATAAATCCTCAGTAAGGAACATCCAGTCAACTTTCCAGCTTCATTGGTGGTCTCATGAGTGCTAGAGAACCAAGATGACCAGAACGTTTTAGGGCTAGTCCTAAAAGGGATAAAAGCAGTGAAGTGGTTATTTTTTAACCATATGTTAAAAAGTTCAAATTAAATGTGCAGGTTTATAGGAAATGGTATTTAATTCCCTTAGATGATTCATTATGAACTCGTCTCCAGTGTCACCTTCCTGGTTTACTCTGCTTTCTGTGTGGGCCCAGGCCGTGGAGTGGTAACAAGGGCAGGAAGAACAGCCTCAGGAGCAGGTTGCTGGGATCTTTGTGAGGGGATCTTCCTGCCTTTTCTTGTCCATGGATTCTACCATGTGCCATGTCCATGAATGGTTGAATAGATGAGGCAGAAGTTGTATAGCTTCTCTTTCATTGCTGACCTTGACTCATCTAGGGTCAGTAGGAAATCAACAGGTCTGTAGTAACCCAGAATTTCTTACATATATGTGTATTGCCTTTTTTGGGGTTCTGTGTGCTGCCTGCTTCCTGAACCCAGAGCAGCCTTGCCTTTATAGCTAGGAGGAATGGCTTGGTCCCCTGTACTTCTTTCTTTGGCTCCTGGGCAGCTCTTGGTGTTCATTGAATTGCTAGTTGATTTCTTTCTTGGGAAGAAAAGTCTTCAAAGAACCAGACCTGTTTCCCTTATTGTTGAATTATTCTATCTTTGTTTTTCACCTTCTGTGTACTTTTTGTTGGGAGAGTGGAATACAAAATGGCTTTTCTTCATATTGTTTACTTATTTCTAAGTGCTATTTAAACCTGAACACACCAATATATTTTCCTGCCAGTTTCACTCCTCATTTTACTTTCAACCCTTGTTACTTTTTTGTTGTGGTGGTTGTTTTGCGTCAGTGTCATATTGTGCTCAACATCAGCTGTAAGGGACTGTGACTTTTCTGAAAAGAAGCTGCCACAGTTGATGAGTTTTCCTTGTCTTCACAGTTTTTGACCATGACAGATGTGACCAGCTCACGGATTGTTACAGCTGCACAGCCAACACCAATGGCTGCCAGTGGTGCAATGACCATTGTGTCCCTACAAACCACAGCTGCACAGAAGGCCAGGTCAGTTTCTCAGGGATTTCAGAGGATAGAAAAATCCCGAGTGGGGTTAGGTATAGATTTTAGTGTGTATGGTATAAATACTAGCCCAGAATTATTTTTGAAATCTTCAGTGTTGATTTGGATTTTACTGTTGAGTCAAGTTTCTTTTAGTAAGAGATGCTCTAAATGTCCAAATTCCAAAGGTTCTACTAGCCAGGAGGATTGATGTTTGTGTTTTAGAAGAAGGCAAGACTGTTATTCTGAGTATGCCCCAGTCCCTAGGCATGGCTGTACCTAAGGGCTAGATTCGTGTGAAGCTTGTAATGGCGTGCTCCCTCTACCCATGCTAGGTTGGAGAGCAGAAATGGACTTGAAACTGAAAGTGAGTCAGGTGTGTAGCCGCCAAAATAAAGTGTGGAAATAATAGACCTTTGCAAAATCTCCTTGTCTTACGTTATATTTTGACTCAGCCTAATTTATGCTTATCATTTATGATTTTTATTAGATTATAAGGCAAAAAAAAGAATGACTCAACTTTTATAATTTTTGACGGTTTATAAGACATTCTTTGTCAGTCAGTAAACATCTCATAAAATATAAAATTTTTATACTGTTTAAGAGATGATTTAAAAAGCAGCAAGTTCAACATTCACATTTTACAGATGCATTAGTTGAAACATGGTGTTTAAGAGAATGCACTGTTTCCTTGCCAGATCCTTGCATGTCCTTGAACTTTTCACTATAATGTTTCCACTGCAGTGCTGCTTCACCTACATCTTATTTGTTTATCTGTTTGTTGTAGTTTGCTTCCTCAGTTAGACTTTGTTGCTTTTAGTATCCTAGTTGCCCTCCCCATGAGTTCTCTCTGTGGATATAAGAGAAAAGCTTTTGTCCATTGTATTCTAGATCTCCATTTTCAAGTATGATCATTGCCCCAAGGATAACCCGATGTATTATTGTAACAAGAAGACCAGCTGCAGGAGCTGTGCCCTGGACCAGAACTGCCAGTGGGAGCCCCGGAATCAGGAGTGCATCGCCCTGCCCGGTAGGCATTGCAGAGGCATCTTGATGTGGATGGGTCCAAAGACTTCACACGCACACACTGTCAATACTGCAGCCTAGACTGAACCCAGCCAAAGGGGAGAACTCATTTTATCCATTCATCCCCCACTCCATTATTGTGGTTGTTATTTTTTAAAGCAGAAATATAGTTCTTAAGTATTTACTTCTACCATCCTTTGAAAGCAAGTGAAGCGTCATCTGCTGCTGTGGAGAATCGAATCACAGCTTGACTCCATATCATTGAGCCTGCTCTGTTGTCCCCACCCCACTCTGCAGTGGTAACCTGGGAGTAGAAGGCAGCAATCTCAGTGGCCAGTCTGCTGGGTCCTTTATGAATTGTGTTTCACCTTCTGACAAGAAGGAAAGGAGAGATGCCCTTCTCAGCAGCACTTCCTGAAATGACCCCAGCCCCAGATAGCTCAATTTATACCACTTCTGAGGTTCAGGATGATGAGTTGTGAGCCTGAAGCCAACCAGCCATGGCTGAAACTCTATGATATATTTGCTTAGCGAGGAAGTCCAGGAGGTGGTCTGCTGTGGCTCTGTACAATAGAAGTACAGGGTAGCTGGGCTCTACTGGGCCCATTTTGAATTTCCTTTGGAAGTACTTGATTCAGCTTGCTGGAGTGGACTTCTTGTTCTTTACCTCATTACATCACAAACTTGAGTACACAGCAAAGTACCTGGGGTCTTTCCAGAAGCCAGAATCTGGCACAGATTTGTGGTGGGGCCCTAGAATCTGCATTTCAACAAGCAGTGACACTGATGCCACACTTTGAGGAGCTAGTCTTTATCTCTCTTAAATGATCCCTTTCCTGTGACTTTCCCTTCATCTCACTGGCTGCTGATGAACATTGTTGAGAGTATCTCCAGGGTACTGTTGTTCTAATGAAGTTGCTTTGCTCATGCACTGTCTTCCAGGAAACATGTATAACTTCTGAGCAGCTCTTTTTGTGGGTTCAGGAAGGTCACAAGAGCAGATAAACTTCCCTGGTTTGGCTTACTTCCCCAAAAGACTCTTTGCGTCTCACTTTTAGGATGTTTTGTGTAACTTGAGTTTACCTCCCACTAGATGTGAAAACAGTGTGTCTTTTGTAGACTTGTTCACTCACCAACTCACTTCTGTTCTTGCAGTTTTCTACCCCATCTTTTCAGTAATGCATATTCTACTTTTTACTTAGGATTTTAGTCTGTTTCTAATTGTTCTTCAAAAGATGCTTTATAAATTTAACACTGTCATCAAACAAATGTTTTTGTCTAAGACATGGGAAGATTGACCTCAGCATATGCATTTGAGGTCCAGGAAATAAGACTGATAAACATTAAAAAAATTCTTTTTATTCTGTATTTGATCCTTGGTAATGTGTCTGATATACTCAACACATCCAAATGAAGTATCTAGAATTGAACTCAAAAATATTATTTAGATTTCCAGTGACTCAAAGTGGTAATATAAGTAATTTTGTGTGATTTCTAAACCTCTTTGTTTTCTCTCCCCTCTTTAATAAAGAAAATATCTGTGGCATTGGCTGGCATTTGGTTGGAAACTCATGTTTGAAAATTACTACTGCCAAGGAGACTTATGACAATGCAAAATTGTCCTGCAGAAACCACAATGCCTTTTTGGCTTCTCTTACAACTCAGAAGAAGGTAGAATTTGTCCTTAAGCAGCTGCGAATCATGCAGTCATCACAGAGCATGGTGAGTTAAAATCCTTGGAACTTCCATCTTTCTACAAAGAGCATAACTGCAGCTTACCTGTGACATGTTTGGCAGGAGGAGGAATGCGAGTAAGTGCAGTGTAATAGACTGTAGAACTGCACTGTCAAATTCTCTTCCTTTAATATTATATATTCTTTTCTTATCTTGAAATTTCCAACACATTTTTATTAGTCATATTTCATTAAATTACAAATTAATAATTATGTATATATTGAATAGTAACATGTTGACATATGCACATATCCTGTGATATCTGTAGACTATTTCATATCTGTTTTATCCCTAGCTTCTGCTGGGATTGGGGAAGTGGGTGCTATTGTTAATTAGCTGAGTTGAATTAAACCAGGTTTCAGGCATTATTACAGTGTATAATATGATTTAATGTTAATTATCCTAAAAATGGACATCTGTGGGTCTTTCTTAGATCTGATCAGCCCAAAAGGAGAGGACATCTTCTTATTAAAAGTTTCTGAGCACAGAAAGGCCTCAAGTTCTCTTCCTGTCCATCCACTGCTCTTGGGCAGCTTGTAGTTGATATACAACATGACATTTTGTGTATTTAGTCCAGAGTCCTAGAACAGTGGTCCCACCCTCAGTTAACTGATACTCACAAGATAGTGCTCTTTCAACAATTCATAGTCTTGTGATCAGATTGACAGTTGAGAGACAACTAAAGTAATGTGCTTCCACAGCTATAAATTGACTTAGAGCCCTGGTTTGTTTGGAAAAATAAGAAAGGGCGCTGTAACCTTTAGGACAGAGGCAGGCTGACAGACAGAAAGAGGTAACTCCTGAAGACAGAAGGAATGAGCTGGACTCTCTGTGCATTGATCAAAGATACAGAGATTGAGGGGTGAGCTGCAGGTAAGTTTGCATAACTGGTGCAGACTGAATGGGAAGGAATTGCTGTAGCTGGGCCTTATGAGAGATCAGTACCAAATCCTATAAGTAAATAAATATCACTCACTGCAACTAAAAGTAACAACTTTAGGGTGTTGTTTTTGTTGCTGTTTTTAAAGTCCCTTAATAAGCATTTTCCCTGGAGAAGGAAATGGCAACCCACTCCAGTATTCTTGCCTGGAAAATCCCATGGACAAAAGAGCCTGGTGGGCTACAGTTCGTGGGGTCGCAAAGAGTTGGACATGACTGTGTGACTGAGCACACAATATTTATGTTTATTTTTTCCTCCCCAGAATGGAAATACTGTACATTTTGTTTTATAACTAGCAAAAGTTAAAATATCTTTTATTTCTGGGCTAAACTTTGTACACATTTTTTTTTTTAAACTGCAACAAGAAGGACATTTCAGTAGAGCAAGAGACAGACTTTCCTTGGAATGAATTCCCAGGAATTCATTGACCTATTATTCCCTATAAAATTTATTGACAGCCAATACGCTCTGCCTCCCCAGCTGAACCTGGGAATCTTCAATCATCTAACCTAGCCAGAGCTCCCAAAACAGGCTTAGATAACAATAGGCATATAACCAGTGTTTCATACATACTGATATGGTATTTCATTTATAAATAGATATTTCAACCAGCTTGGGGGTGGCTATCTCTTCATAGCATTTGTCATAGAGTATAGAAATTTAGGAACTTGATTATTACTTTGCTGTTAATCTCTGTGAAAATTCTGATGTCTTCTCTGACATCTTTCTTTGATGTCTTTTCTATCCTTTGTAAAATGGCCATATTAAAGTGCCAAGAATGATAAGTAACATAAAAATAAAGGTCTGCACTAATCCACCATGACTGATTTGAGATAAGGAGGTTTTCCTGTGTCCTTTGGATACATGTAACTTAATAGTTTTTATCTAGAAGCTAGTTTTGGTCAAGACATTGATTATATTCATAGTCTGTTTTGCCTACAGTCCAAGTTCACCTTAACCCCATGGGTTGGCCTTCGGAAGATCAATGTGTCCTATTGGTGCTGGGAAGATATGTCCCCGTTCACAAATAGTTCACTACAGTGGATGCCATCTGAGCCCAGTGATGCTGGATTCTGTGGGATCTTGTCAGAACCCAGTACTCGGGGCTTAAAGGCTGCAACCTGCATCAATCCACTCAATGGTAGTGTCTGTGAAAGGCCTGGTAAGTATATGGTTGCATTATACGTTACTGGACATTCATTGAAAGAGAAACTGTAGGAGGCATAATTAAGTGTTGTGAAATTTTCATGAAAACACAGGTGGAGTATTGATTTCAAGCATATGAAGCAGAGGATAATGCAGAATTTTTAAAGCAAAAGGAAGTAGTATGAGCTGTTAACAAAACTAAAAATAACTAGCATTTTCCTGGTTGCTCAGTAATAAAGAATCTGCCTGTAGTGCAGGAGATGTAGGTTCGATCCCTGGGTCAGTAAGATACCCTGGAGAGGAAATGGCAACCCACTCCAGTATTCTTGCCTGGAAAATCCCATGGACAGAAGAACTCTGTACATGGGGTCACAAAAGAGTCATACATAATTTAGTAACTAAACAACAATATGCTAATTAGAATATTGTTATTTAGAATGTTGTTATTTAACAGTGAGATTGATTGGTTTATTGACCACAAAAAGTATTGACAATTGATCCAAAAGGCATATTTCTAGGTGTTGGCAGAGAAATGCTGTGGAAGACAGAACAAAAAATCCAAAGAAAAAATCAGAAAAGCAAGCAGATCACTGCAGGGATACTGAACAGAAAGATAGTGTCAGTGGGGAGAAAAATAATTGGTATAGTCCTGTGGGTCAAGAGGCAACAGAACCAGACATGAAACAACTAATTGGTTCAAAATTGGGAAAGGAGTACAACAAGGCTGTATATTGTATCCTACTTATATAACTTATATGCAGAGTATATCATGTGAAATGCCAGGCTGGATGAATCACAAGCTGGAATCAAGATTGCCAGGAGAAATATTGACGTCAACTCAGATATGCAGATGATACCACTCTAATGGCAGAAAGTGAAGAGGAACTAAAGAGCCTCTTGATGAGAATGAAAAAGCTGGCTTAAAATTCAACATTAAAAAAACTAAGATCATGGCATCTAGTCCCATCACTTCATGGCAAATGGAAGGGGAAAAAGTGGAAGCAGAGACAGATTTTATTTTCTTGGGCTCCAGGATCACTTTGAATAGTGACTGCAGCCATGAAATTAGAAGACACTTGCTCCTTGGAAAGAAGGCAATGACAAACCTAGACAGTGTATTAAAAAAAGCAGAGACATCACTTTGCCGACAGTGATCCATATAGTCAAAGCTATGGTTTTTCCAGTAGTCATGTACAGATGTGAGAGTTGGACCATAAAGAAGGCTGAGTGCCAAAGAACTGATGCTTTCTAATTGTAGTGCTAGAGAAGACTCTTTGAGAGTCCCTTGAGCAGCAAGGAGATCAAAGCAGTCAATCCTAAAGGAAATAAATCCTGAGTATTCATTGGCAGGACTGATGCTGAAGCTCTAGTACTTTGGCCACCTGATGCAAAAAGCCAACTCATTGAGAAAGACCCTCATGCTAGGAAAGATTGAGGGTAGGAGAAGAGGGTGGCAGAGAATGAGATGGTTAGATAGCATCATCGACTCAGTGGACATGAATTTGAGCAAACTACAGGAAATAGTGAAGGACAGGAAAGCCTGGTGTGCTGCAGTCCATAGGGTAACAAAGAGTCGGATAGGACTTAGCCGCTGAACAACAACAGGAAGGAAAAGCAAACCTTCAGCGCAATAACGCTGCAGGAGAGTGCTGAAGGAGCCTCCACTTGGAGTTGCTGCACAGGCTTGAAGCTTTGCTCTAGGCACGTCTCAGTTTCATAAAGACAGGCACGGGTGGCATGTGCAGCACACAGACAAGCCTTTGACCATTGCCCTTCTCCTGCAGGGGATCTCACAGGCAGTAGTTGGAATTTTGTGGATGCTTGTGGGAGGCTGGACTCCATTGACATCAGGTCTCATTTTAGGAAGGTATTATAATTTGTCTGAGGAATGCAGGGATGTGGAAGAGAATTCAGATCACTGTGGAGTCACATTAATATTTATTATTTAACCTTCCTGCAGGGAAATTTTTCAGCCATTTTGGATTCTGGGTGCTTTGGTAAAGTTAATGAATGTTGTGGTTCTTCTTTCCCTAGAATATACAGAGATATAATGTTACAGATTCAGGTGGATAGTAAAACTTGTGAAGTTCATCTTGGGTCTCCTATATTAGAACCTCTTCTCTTATGGAAAAATTAGCTTATTCCCTCATATCTGTCCTTTTCTTTGAAAATAAAAACAGTTTTTCCCCCCAAGTGTATAAATATACATGACTAACCAGTACATGATGACCCTAAGACTTTGTGTTTTCTTCTATGTTTAATGTAACCCACTGAATTGACTTCATGACACATTAGTGGGTCACAACCAAACTGCAAAGCCTTTGACCTTAGCTGACATGGTGGGAGCTTTAAATGTCTCTCTTGGATTCACTTCCCAGCTAACCACAGTGCCAAGCAGTGTCGGACCCCTTGTGCCTTGCGGACAGCCTGTGGGGAGTGTACCAGCGGCAGCTCGGAGTGCATGTGGTGCAGCAACATGAAGCAGTGCGTGGACTCCAATGCCTACGTGGCCTCCTTCCCTTTTGGCCAGTGTATGGAGTGGTATACCATGAGCAGCTGCCCCCGTGAGTGAAAAGTGAGCTCTAAGCAGTGTAGATGACAACACTGTGTGTAGGGCAGTGCTGTCAGCCTCTGAACTTTCTGGGGATGAAACCAGACTTCACCATCTGCTTAGGTCTATCCAGAGACTGCCTGATATGAACCTGCATATAGAATCAAATACAGTGACACAAGTAAACAATTGTAGAATAGATCACAGAGTACAGAAATAACTTGCTGAATCTCAGTATCATATTGCCCAATCTGTGGAATGTCTCCACATCTTTATCTCCTAATTCATAAAGTAAGTGCTTTCCAGAAGATGGTCTGTAAAGTCTCTTCTGCCTCCAATATCCTAGGATTGCGAGAGAAGACAGGAGTCTCTCTTATAGGTTGGACAAAATATTGGGCTGTTTAAAATTTTATTATATCATTTGAACAATCACAGAATAGGAATTTTGACTAACAGTTGATTCATCTTTTAAAGAAAAAGATAATTTAAATATACAATGAATCTAAGTCTACATGTAACTTATGTTTTTTTACAGCTGAAAATTGTTCAGGCTACTGTACCTGTAGTCACTGCTTGGAGCAACCAGGCTGTGGCTGGTGCACTGATCCTAGCAATACGGGCAAAGGGAAATGCATAGAGGGCTCCTATAAAGGACCAGTGAAGATGCCTTCTCAGGGCCCTACAGGAAATTCCTACCCACAGCCTCTTCTCAATTCCAGCATGTGTCTGGAGGACAGCAGATATAACTGGTCTTTCATTCATTGTCCAGGTAAGATGTGTTCTGTGTCCCAAATCTCACTACCTACTTACAAAGAATAAAGCCTTGAAAGCTACATTATTTATATGGATTTCTTTAAGGGGAAAAAAAAAGAGATCGTTTAAGAAACTATTTGTTTCATATGAGAAATATTGTTAATGTCAATTAATGAAAATACTAAGAATTTTCTATTGTTTTGCTAACTTTCATTATAAAAGTAATGAAATGTGTTCATTATAAAAATTAGCTATTACAGATATAGATAAAATAAAAACTTTAATTCCTCATCTCTCAGTTCAATTCAGTTGCTCAGTTGTGTCCTACAGATATAGATAAAATAAAAACTATAATTCCTCATCTCTCAGTTCAGTTCAGTTGCTCAGTTGTGTCCGACTCTTTGCAACCCCAGGGACTGCAGCATGCCAGGCTTCCCTGTCCATCATCAACTCCTGGAGCTTGCTCATACTCATGTCCATCAAGTCGATGATGCCATCCAACCATCTCCTCTGTCATCCCTTTCTCCTCCTGCCTTCAGTCTTTGCCAGCATCAGGGTCTTTTCTAGTGAGTCGGCTCTTCGCATCAGGTGGCCAAAGTATTGGAGCTTCAGCTTCAGCATCAGTCCTTCCAATGAATATTCAGGACTGATTTCCTTTAGAATTGACTGGTTTGATCTCTTTGCTGTCCAAGGGACTCTCAAGAGTCTTCTCCAGCACCACAGTTCAAAAGCATCAATTCTTCAATGCTCAACCTTCTTTATGGTCCAACTCTCACATCCATACATAACTGCTGGAAAGACCATAGCTTTTACTGTACGGACCTTTGTCAGTAAAGTAATGTGTCTGCTTTTTAATATGCTGTCTAGATTGGTCATAGCTTTTCTTCCAAGGAGCAAGCGTCTTAAATTTCATGGCTGCAGTCACTATCCACAGTGATTTTGGAGAAAATATCATCTGTCACGGTCCATTGTTTCTTCATCTATTGCCATGAATTGGTGGGACCAGATGCCATGATCTTCGTTTTTTGAATGTTGAGTTTTAAGACAACTTTATCACTCTCCTCTTTCACTTTTATCAAGAGGCTCTTTAGTA
Organism: Bos mutus; assembly: GCF_027580195.1. NCBI lineage: Eukaryota > Metazoa > Chordata > Mammalia > Artiodactyla > Bovidae > Bos > Bos mutus. The sequence continues at coordinate 36,099,972 of NC_091629.1, read as the reverse complement.
CCTCTTCGCTTTCTGTCATAAGGGTGGTGTCATCTGTGTATCTGAGGTTATTGATATTTCTCCTGGCAGTCTTGATTTCCAGCTTGTGCTTCATCCAGCCCGGCATTTCCTCATCTCTAGTTCTTCATAGAAGGAAAAACTTTTAACAGTAATACATGTACCTTTAGATCTATAGTTTTTTAAATAAAAAATACTGTGAGATATACTATGCATATAATATGTTGTTCTGCAGTTTTCTTTTTTACTTAAAAATACGATGTGATGATTGTTAGGGGAAAAATTAAAAATAAAATCTCCTGCCAACCCAGAAATTCCTCTCTACCCATGTAGGAAAGAAAGTGTTATTACTGAGTAAGCATTAAACCAGATGGTAGTGCACATTTCAGCAGTCCACTAATGAAATACAACAGAGAGAAATCCCATCCTTTTAAATATCCCAGCGTATACAGTCCATTCTATACTTGTCCTCAAAATGAAGGTAACTTGTCTTTGTGTGAGAGGATTTGACACCACTGTTTGCTCTACATTCTTTCCTAGTTTATTGTGAATTTACTTGGTAATTGGGGTGGCCACCTTTGTTAATTGCCTTTACCCAAAGGAAAAAACAAAAAGGAAAACAAACTTGTATCATTGACGCAAGCAGATGGTTATAGTTTGGATCCATTCCCACACAGAGAGGGTAGGTGGCTGGCTTGCTTGATGTTTACATTTCAAAGAGATGGCTCTTAAGCCCTTAACAAAAACCGTGTCTGCTTTGTAATGCTGACTTATGGCTTATTTAGGTTTTAAAGAAATTTACGTATGTTTCAAAGGAATCAGAGGTTTTTTTAATGCAAATTTTCCTACTGAAATGCTCTTAAGAATAGGGAGAAGGAAAACCTCCTCTTTCCTTTGACAAGAAGAAAAAAAGGAAAAATTCAGCCTGCCTATCTACCTCCCTCCTTCCTTCCCTCCTTTTACCCTTTTCTCCCCTCTCCCCACTCCTTCCCTTTCTTCCCTTCTCCCAATCCTTCCTCCTTTCTATCACTCCCAGTGGTTGATGCAAGAAGGAATCAACTTTGAGTTGATGTAAAATTTGAGCCTTGATCTGCTGGGGTAGCTGCCCTGAGAAACCAGAGAAAGTGGCCTTTGATTCAAACTTCCAGTAAATGCACAAAATTACTGATGGGCTGCCAAAACAATTGGGAGAAGCTAGACAGGTGCAAAGACTCCCAAGAGATTAGTGGATAAGAATTTCTCTGAAATCCTGCCAGACAGTGCCCCTGACTACTGGACTGTGAAGACTTCTATAAGGAAAGTTACTTGGTGAGTCAGTCGCTCAGTCATGTCCACTTCTTTGGGACCCCATGGACTGTAGCCCACTAGGCTCCTCTGTCCATGGAATTTTCCAGGCAAGAATACTGGAGTGGGTTGCAATTTCCTCCTCTGGGGGAATCTTCCTGACCCAGGAATCGAACCTGAGTCTTTTGCACCTCCTGCATTGCAGGCAGATTCTTTACCATCTGAGCCACCAGAGAAGCCCATATCACTTATATGGAATGTCCAAAAAAGGGCAGATATTTAGAGACAATAAATAGATTAGTGATTGCCTAGGACCAGGGACAAAATTGGGGAATGATGGGTTCAAAGTTTTACAAAGTAGCTGTACCATTTTTCATTCTCACTAGCAGTGTTAGAAAGGTTCAGATTTCCCCACATCCTCATCACACTTGTTTGATTGTAGCTGTTCTGGTGTATGAGAAGATGAGAAATGGCATGTCACAGTGGTTTTTTTTGTTTTGTTTTGGCTGTACTAGGTCTTTGTTGCTGCACATGGGCTTCTAGTTGTGAGCAGGGGCTACCCTTCTTTGGGGTGCACGAGGTTCTCGTTGTGGAGGCTTCACTTGTTGCAGAGCACAGGCTCTAGGCATGCGGGCTTCAGTAGCATGCATAGTCTTAGTTGCCCTGCTGCATGTAGGATCTTCCCACACCAGGGACTGAACCTGTGTCCACTGCATTGGCAGAAGGATTCTTAACCACCGGACTACTTGGCAAGCACTGTGATTTTGATATGCATTTCCCTAATGACTAATGATTCCCTGATGGCTCAGATGGTAAAGCATCTGCCTGCAATGCAGGAGACCTGGGTTCAGTCCCTGGGCCCGGAAAATCCCCTGGAGAAGGAAATGGCAACCCATTCCACTACTCTTGCCTGGAGAATCCCATGGATGGAGGAGCCTGGTAGGCTACAGTCCACAGGGTTGCAAAGAGTCGGACGCAACTGAGCAAGTTCTCTTTCTCTTTCTCTTTAATGACTAATGAAGTTGAGCATCCTGTTGGCCATTTGTATGTCTTCTTTGGAAAACTATTCAAATTCTTTGCTCAGTTTTAAAAATTGCATTATCATTTTACTGTTGACCTACAAGAGTTCTTTGTGAATCCAGATACAAGCCCCTTATTGGATATACAGTTTGCAGATATTTTCTCCCATTCCATGGGGTTTCTTTTTACTTTCTTGATGGTATCTTTTGAAATACAAAAGTATTCTTTTACCCTGTGTGCTTTTGGTATTGTATAAGAGAATCAGTGCCTAACTAACCCCAAATTACAAAGGTTTACTCCTGTATTTTCTTTTAAAGTTATATAGATTTATCTCTTTGTATTTAGGTCCATAATTCATTTTGAGTTAATTTTTGTATCTGATGTGAAGTTGGCATCCAAACTTATCTTTTTTTTTTTTCCCAAACTTATATTTTTGCATGTGGTTAGCTAGTTGTTCTGCAACATTTGCTGAAAAGACTATTTTTTACTATTGAATTTTGGGAGGACATTTGTGTACTATTGAATTTTAGAAGCACATTTTTTGAAAATCAGTTGAATGTAAGAAATTATTTCTGAACTCTCATTTCTGTTCCATTGACCATATGTCTGGCCTTATGCTAGTATCATACTCTTGATTTCTATAGCTTTGTAGTAAGTGTAGTAAGTTTTGAAATTGGGAAGCCTAAGTCCTCAAACTTTGTTCTTATTTTTCTAAATGGTCATGGCTGTTCTGGATTCCTTGAATTTCCATTTTGAGGATGAATTTGTCAGTTTCAGTAACATCAACAAAAAGCCAACTGATATTTCATAAGATAACTGCACTGAATCTATAGACCATTTGGGGGTATATTGCCATCCTAATGGGGCTTCCCAGCTGGCGCTAGTGGTAAAGAACCCACCTGCCAATGCAAGAGACCTAAGAGAGAGATTTGACCCCTGGGTTGGGAAGATCCCCTGGAGGAAGGCACGGCAACCCACCCCAGTATTCTTGCCTGGAGAATCCCATGAACAGAACAGCCTGGTGGGCTACAGTCCATAGGGTTGCACAGAGTTGGGCACTACTGAAGCAACTTAGCGTGCTTTGTTGTTCCGTTGCTCTGTCGTATCCAACTCTTTGTGACCCCAGGGACTGCAGCACACCAGGTTTCCCTGTGCTTCGCCATTTCCCAGAGTTTGCTCAAACTTATGTCCGTTGAGTCGGTGGTGCTGTCTTACTATCTCATCCACTGCCACCCCCTTCTCCTTGTGCCTTCAATCTCTCCCAGCCTCAGGGTCTTTTCTAATGGGTCAGCTCTTCGCATCAGGCGGCCAAAGTATTGGAGCTTCAGCTTCAGCATGAGTCCTTCTAATGAATATTTAGAGTTGATTTCCTTTAAGATTGACCGGTTTGATCTCCTTGCTGTGCAAGGCAAGGGATTCTATAAAGTTTTCTCCAACCCACAATTCAGAAGCATCAGTTCTTCGGCACTCAGACTTATTTATGGTTCAACTCTCGCATCTGTACATGACTACTGGAAAAACCATAGCTTTGACTACATGGACCTTTGTTGGAAAAGTAATGTTTCTGCTTTTTAATACACTGTCTAGGTTTATCATTGCTTTTCTTCCAAGGAGGCAGCATCTTTTAATTTCATGGCTGCAGTCATGGTCCACAGTGATTTTGGAGCCCAAGAAAATAAAGCCTGTCACTGTTTCCATTGTTTCTCCATCTATTTGCTATGAAATGATGGGTCGAGATCCCATGATCTTCATTTTTTGACTTAGCACACACACACCTTTTTAACAGTATTAAGCCTTCTAGTTTATAAACCTGGAATGTCTTTCTATTTCTTTAGTTTTTTATTCTCTTTCAGCAATGTTTTATAGTTTTCAGTGTTTATATGTTATGCTTGTTTTGTTAAATTTACTCTGCAAAGTATTTTATGCTTCTTCAAGTATTGTGAATTGAATTATCTTAATTTTGTTTTTTGACTGTTCATTGTTAGTATATATTTAGAAATAGAATTGATTTCTGTTTGTTGATCTTGTGTCATGCAACCATGCTGAACTATTATTTCTACTATTTCTTTAGTTGATTAGGGTTTTCTTTATACAGGGATTGTATTGTCTGCTAAAAAAGACAGTTTTACTTTTTCGTTTCCTATCTGGACACCTTCTTTAAAAAAATTTTTTTTGGAGGACTATTTGGCCTGACAAGAAACTCCAGTACAATATTGAATAAAAGTGATGAGAATGGACATCATTGTCTTGTTCCTGATCTTAGGGAGAATGAGTTCAGTCTTTTTCCATTATATATGATATTGGCCTTAGTTTTTTCATACATGTCCTTTATCAGGTTGAGAAATTTTCCTTCTCTTCCTGGCTTTTTGAGGGCTATGATTGGGTGCTGAATTTTGTCACATAATTTTTCTGTATCTTGATAATCGTGTGGTTTTGTTCTTTAGTTTATTAATACTATACATTATACTAATTGATTTAAGGATATTAAACCAGCCTTTCATCTCTGGAATAAAGCCCATTTGCTCATGATGTATAATTCTTTTTACTGTGTTGCTGGATTCAGGTTTTTTTTTTAATAAATTTATTTTAATTGGAGGCTAATTGGTTTACAGTATTGTCGTGGTTTTTGCAATACGTTGACATGGATTCAGTTTTCTAGTTGGGTATTTCATGTCTGTTTTCATATAGGATATAGATCTGTTCTGTAGTTTTCCTTCTTGGGATGCCTGTCTGATTTTGGTACCAGGGTAGTACTGACTTCATAGAGTGAGTTGGGAAGTGTTCCCTCCTCTTGCATTTATTGAAAGACTTTGCAAAAAGATTGATATTAATTCTTCTTGAAGTGTTGATAGAATTCACCAGTGAAGCCATCTGGGCTCGGATTTTTCTTTGTGAAAAGATTTTTGATTATTCATCCAATCTCTACTTAGTAGGGAAGTAAAGTATAATACAGGCAGATTTCTGTTCCTGTTTCAATCAGTTTGGGTAGCCTGTATTTGATAGGAATCTTTCTATTTCATCTAAATAGTCAAATTTTTGGCATACAGCTGTTCATATTATTTTCTTGTAGGCAGCTTTTAGCTATATGTGTTTTCCTATTTAACCTTTTGAATGGTTTTTGTTTTGTGTCTGATTTTATTTTATCCTTTTCTTTTTACAAAGTTTCTAAATATTGTGAAGTTTTTTCAGAGCTTGCTTTCTTATTTTATGAATGCAGTGATCCCTCAAGCCTCCCTGAATTTACGAAAGTTAATATTTTTCATTCTCTTAAATTTCTTGCACTGATCCTTCCTTCAGAGTTAGTTGTTCCACGTGTTGATCTTGGTGATGCCTTTAGCTTGGTAATTTTCTCAGACTAGTGATTCCTCAAGGTTGATTTATATTTTTAACTGAATGTCTAGACTTATGAGTACTGGGTATACTGAGCTGTTGTGAAGGTGTGGTGTGATGTCCTAAGGGAAAGGCTGGCTAGCTAGTACCAGCACTCTCCAACTCTGGTCTGCCCTGGCTGTGGATGAATGGTCTCTATTCCTCCCTCAGTGAAGGGAGGAAGGAGCATCAGACCAGGTGTCTGGATGTGTTTGGCATGTTCATGATTGTGCCAAGGGCCTCCCCACTTGGGGTATTCTGAATACTTCTAGAAATTCAGTGCTTCAGAAGTATCCCTCTCTACTTCTTATAGCACTTTTTCCTCTTATCCCAAACCCTTGCTTTTACATTTCTTCTATACTTTCAGTGAAATTTGAAGGGGAAGAGAGAGAGAAGCATTTGTTCAGTGTTTTTATCAAATCAACACATTGTATACTTTAAGTGTGCACTTGAGATTTATACAGTATTCCATGTCAGTTATATCTCAGTAGAGCTGAAGAGAAGAAAAGACAGGTCTGCTTATAGATTGTACACTACATGAGTGGCCCCACCTGAACTCTGCTGTGCACAGCTGTCCTGAGCAGCCCTGAGAGGTCCACACATCATATTTCTTTCTAGTTGTGAAGTCCTATATGCATCAAGAATCAATAATTCCACTTATAAAAATGTTTACTTATAAAGATGGTTATTTTTCTAAAATGAAAAGTTGAAAGCAAGCTATCAGAATGTAAGGAAATGGTTAAGTAGCTATTTGGCTTCATAAAAATTATTCTACCATTTAAAGTTTTGTTATGTTAGATGAAATAATGTAAAATAATTGTGATCTACATTTTAAAAAATCAAAATTGAATATTAATATAAATACAACTATGTAAAACTGTATAGAAAAAAATACTGGAAGGAAAGATTCCAAAAATGGACAGTGATCTTTGGGTGGTGGAATTGTATATGATTTTTTTCTAATTCCTTATATTTTTCTAATGTACTATCATGAGCATGTATTATTTTTAAGGTGAATAACAACAAAAACTTTTTATAATGGCTATGAACTTTTACCTTGCTGTAGTATATTTCTGATTTTCCTGAACTAGCTCTTTTCTGATGTTTTGATCTTATTTCTTAAACTAATTTTTGGTAGTTTTGATGATTGTTTTTAGAAGCAATAAGGAGCATAGGTGGTTACAAATAAATCTTGTGGAACGTATTCCACCCAGCTCTACCATAGGACAAACCCCTTAAAATTCTTTCTTTTAGCTTGCCAGTGCAATGGCCACAGCAAATGCATTAATCAGAGTATCTGTGAGAAGTGTGAGAACCTGACCACGGGCAAGCACTGTGAGACCTGCATATCTGGCTTCTATGGTGATCCAACCAACGGGGGAAAATGTCAACGTAAGTCAGATTTTTCAGGGTCACTGATTGCAAACAAGGTGGCACATGATCTGTTTGTCTTGATTATCTTGGAGGAAGAAAGCCACTTGGTTTCAGATAATACTTTTCTTAAGTTACACTTGTCAGGAGGTCAGCTGAGCTGGAAGAGAGAGAACAGAGCTACCTAGTGTCAGAGTAGATATTAAAGCATCTAGTCAAAAATGAAGGAGTTAAAGCCTTTAATCAGTTACTGTGATGATGGAAGCAAAAGGCTTACACTGAGAGAGCTCTGACTGCCCTTGTTCTACTTTCCTTCTTGGAATGGTGTGCTGTTTGAGCATCAAGTGAATTAGCATAGGCTTGGGGGTCAACATGCCATTGAAGGGGCCCTGGACTAAAGGTCCAGCGAAAGCCTTTTGTGGACCCTGGAGTGGAGAGATGGGGGGATGGAAAGGCTAGTAGGAGTGGAGAAGTACCTGGGACGGAGAGTGGGAAAAGCCTCTTTGAGGTTCCCCTCCTCTTCCATGAGGAGGCTTAGCAGAGCTAGGAATGCAAATATGTGATAGAGAGTGGCTGGCCAGGGGGCCTGAGCCCTTGACTCATCTCCACTAGAATATTTCATTTCACTCTCCACTAGAGAGTTCCACCCAGCCTGGTGTGGGGAAGACAGCTTTCTCTGTAAGGCCCACCAGAGAAAACCTTTATCGTTGCCTATGGTTGGGCCTCAAAAGTCACATGTAGATTTTTAACCAGGAGCTAGACTCCTCAATACTTCCAGTATTTTTAAAGATTTAAGTAGCCCTGTGTCTCCCCCTACATGTCAGATAGATTCCTGTAAGCAAAAGGAGACTCATTGTTAGCACAAAAATTCTGTTTTTTAAAATGACTAGTGATACCAATAAACTACTTTTCGGTTTGTTCTAGTTTTCAGTGGAAAGATCCATCAGGTCTGAGGTAAAAAATAAGAAAGGAAAATCTCTAACTGCTCCCCAAGTCCCACCTCCAAACTCCGTAGCATGGCCCTTGAAAATCTGATTCCAGAGCAGTTAGAAGAGAGCTAGTGTCCTAGTGGAACCTCTCTGGGATTCATTTTCCTCATCTGTAAAATGGGGTTAGTAGCGTGGTTGTTGAAATGAAAGCAGTCAGCAGGACGTGACAGGTAGATGTGAACAATCATTATTACTCTTCAGATGTCCTTTCTTACCATTCTTATGTAAAGCTCAGATTAAAAGGTACTCAGTAAAAATACTTTTTTATTCCTTGTGAATAGATTTCATCCATTAGTTAGTAATCAAGAGTACCTGACATTTTTGAATGATTGATATATATTGATGCAAGGCATTGTGCTGGCAGCCGCCTGAGACAACAGTGCTTTTATTATCCCCAAGATAGAGTAGCCTGACCAAGCTCTCACTGTGAGATTTGGCCATGCTGAGAACCACATTCAGGAAATGTGACTTTAGCTGCTGGGTCTAGTTGTACCACTGTGATGAGGGTGCTGTCATCCCTGTTATGTTCAACTGTTATCTTAAAAAGTTACATTCTCCTCTGTGGTATTTGTAGGGGTAGAGTACAGTTGTCCAGAACTTACTGTTATTGTTGTTTAGTTGCTAAGTCATGTCCAACTACTTGCAACCCTATGGATCGTGTAGCCTGCTAAGCTAGGCTCTTCTGTCCATGGAATTTCCCAGGCAACAATACTGGAGTGGGTTGCCATTTCCTTCTCCAGGGAATCTTCCTGAACCAAGGATTGAACCTGTGTTTCCTGCATTGGCAGGTGGATTCTTTACCACTAAGCCATCTAGGAAGCCGTTTCCAGGACATAGAGCTAGCTTTATTTTTCAGAGTCACAATCTTTAATAGAAAGCATAATTTAAAAATAAGTGGCACCAAGTCTTTAATGTTTTCTTCTTAGAACTGTATAGTTGTTAATCTTTAGATAACAGCGATGATTTTTTGAATGCCTACTGTATTTCATTCATGTCTTATATCATTTAATCCTCCCCAAAATCCTACAGGATAGGCATTATTATTACCCCCATCACATGAATGAGGAAGCTGACTTAGAAAAGGAGCTAAATGGAGGGGCCTGAATTCAAACCTGGGCAGATTGACTATAGATAGGCCTTTGCTTTGTTAATACATTGCACCTCTCTCCATTCTCAGGAAACCCAGAGTTGAAGCCTTGTGTTTCTCACTGCAACATAAATTTTCTTCACCACTGCACTATTCTATTCATAGGTTTCTTTGGGTGATATTTTTTATCCATGGGATTTATTTTAAAAGTATACGTATCTCTAGCCTAATACTTTTAATTTATTCACAGAAAAACAGGTTGTCGAGTGAAAAGCTATTGAAGGAAAAGATCATTTATTTCAGCTGGAGTAAAAAGTTTGTCATAGGTCACACACAGGTATTGGATGAAAGGTGGAGATGAAAGGTGGCTAGAGGAGGGAGATGACAAGAGTCATTTGGTCTGAAGGCTAAGAAGGCAGGCAAGGGTGCTGAATCCTGGAGGGCCTCTGAAACATGACCTGCCATTGGAATCCGCTCTCAGCTCTGAGCCCTGTATGATTTGAAATGCGGCTATTGGCAGAGCCTAGCCAGACCAACCCTCCCTACGGGGAGCAGTCATTGCTCAGAGGTCTCTATGGGGACAGAGATTGTGTCTGTGTGCCCACACTGAAGATGCTTCAGAAATGTTTACTGAGTAGATGAAAGAATCGTGATAGAATCGTAATAGAGTCTGTTACATCCCAAAGAGGCACGGCCTCAAATGGCAGTGGACACTGATGTTCTCTTTCATCCTGACTGATGACTTTGACTCCTTTAATGTTGGCTCTGACATTATTTGAGATATATCACCAGCTTGAAAAAAATAATTTTACCTATTAAATGAATGCTTTTATTTTACCTATCTTTCCAGTTGAATCCAATTCAGACAGAATTACTTGTTTGGGGGAAAGTCTGATAGTGGTTATCTTTTAAGCCAGTTGTGACCACCCCGTCCTTTTCCTTTTCCCCAGCATGCAGGTGCAATGGACATGCGTCGCTATGCAATACCAACACGGGCAAGTGCTTCTGCACCACCAAGGGCGTCAAGGGGGATGAATGTCAGCTGTAAGTACCACACTTTTGGGACTCCTGGCACCATCCACACCTCACCAGGGAGTGTGAAGGGGCTGTGAAACTGCCTGAACCCCAAGAGCCACCCTCTTCACTGGGCCTTGTTTCCATGGGCTCTGAGGAATCCTCAAGTCGATTGATTTGAAATTTTCCCCTTTCTGCTTCAGATAGGTCTAATTTAGTCACCCTCCATACTGAGGAGGTTGTCAGTTTAGCAGTAATTCCTTAATGGCTCTTTAAATCACATTTTTATGTTTGAGTGACACAATTCCTGGGTTGTTGATTTGGATTAGTCTTTTCAGTAAAGGCTCTATTTTTGTCATGTCAGGAGATTTTCTTAAAAGATAGAGTTGGAAGAACTGGTATTCCAGGACAAGATTTTATTTAACATTTTTGTTGTCTAATTGTAGAGAGTTCCTCTTGCTTTTAACACATCCCTCCCTGTTCTAGCATTTTTCTTGGTGATATATATCAAACATCATCCAGGGAAGAGTTTGGGGTCTCCATCCATGAAGATGCAAACAGCATCAGGCAGATTTGGAGATTCACCCTGGCTGTGCCTCCAACTGACTAGGGTGCTGTAGAAGCAAATCACTTAACTGTGTTAAGCCCCATTTCCCCCATCTGTCAATAGTGAGTTGTTTTTAGTGATAATTGTTTTTAGTGTCCTGGTGAGTTGAAACGAGAGATTGTTCCTCATTTTCTCTCTGCCTCACCAGAAAACCTTATGAAACAAGTTGTAGTTTCACCCATTCTCTCAAGCAGAGACTTGAGAAAAATGTTTAGTAGTATCAAAACATTAACCTGATATAAGCAGATCAGTTCAGTTCAGTTCAGTCGCTGAGTCATGTCCGACTTTTTGCGACCCCATGAATCGCAGCACGCCAGGCCTCCCTGTCCATCACCAACTCCCGGAGTTCACTCAAACTCACGTCAATCAAGTTGGTGATGCCATCCAGCCATCTCATCCTCTGTCGTCCCCTTTTCCTCCTGCCCCCAATCCCCCCCAGCATCAGAGTCTTTTCCAATGAGTCAACTCTTCACATGAGGTGGCCAAAGTACTGGAGTTTCAGCTTTATATAAGCAGATAGTCACTGGTAAATTTTGTTTTTCTTAAAAAATGCTAGTAACGTCACCAGTGATTCAGATTTTGATAGTGGCATTCAGGAGGAAATTGCTCTGTCTATATTTTATAGTAATATATATGTTTCCTGTTTTTGTACTGGAGAAGGAAATGGCAACCCACTCCAATGTTCTTGCCTGGAGAATCCCAGGGACGGGGGAGCCTGGTGGGCTGCCATCTATGGGGTCGCGTAGAATCGGACATGACTGAAGTGACTTAGCAGCAGCAGCAGAAGCCAATACATAAAGAAAAGTCTAATCAGAGATTAAATTTAGTTTTTAAATCTAGGTTCCTTTAAACACAAAAATGTAATAGAGCAAATTTAACCACCCCTGCCTTCTGTTAATGGTATACAATGAAGAAATGAGGTGTAGGTTCAGTGAAAGACTTTATTTTTAGGAAATTTTAGATATAAACAAGTGCTGGTAATACTAGATAAAAAGACATAAAACATCCTTGAATTATTTATTTGGGAAAAGTGCTTAACTCAAGCTTTCCCCTCCTTTCATCATGGTTCCTAGCTATTGTGCCTTCCTGAATCACTTTGTTAAGTGGGAGCTTGGGTTTTACTGATGTTCATGGATGATATTTATGGGGAAATTAATAATTCTTTTTGACTAGAACTCTTTTTCTCCAGACTGGTGAACCATATCCAAGAGTTTTTAGTTTTGGTCGTTTGTCTTTTTTTTAAGTGATCCTTGGTGTTTAGCCTTCTCTCACTTGTGTTTAAAGAACAGGTTCAATTTATCTATGGAGAACAGGAAATGTGAGAAATGAATATATGAAAAAATTATTTTTATTTATGTATTTATTTTTCAACAACAGCCCTGATTTTATTGCAGTAATAAAAACTGAGAGCTAGATGGCCCTAGGAGAAAAACATATGTAGGATATGTTTTTCTTTCACTCAGCCACTATTTACATCTTTTGGCATAGTCTCATCTAAACAGTTTGCCTTTGTCACAGTCTTATCCACACGTACACATTCCAAGATGGATAAAAGCTTACAACTTTATTAGCAACTAACCACAGGTAAATCGATTTGAAAAATGCTTTAACTGCACTTTTAGAAGAATATTTGTCCATACAAAAGTGAAAATGTGTTTTCATGATAAAAAATAAGATCTAAATAATATTTTATTTGAATTTATCTTATATGCTTTAGTAAATGTTTATTGGTTGTTGGTGGTGTGAACTGCTGGGCAGTCAACATTGAAAATGAATGCAGACTCTTGTTAGTCCATCTGATTTGGGCAACAGTGAAGAATGTAATTGTACTGACTCAAAAAAGTATAGTTTATATAAAAGGACCCGCTTGATTTTAAAGTGAATGTAGATTCACTATTGAATGTAGATAACAATAGAAAATAATCTTCATTTTTTCCCCTAGATGTGAGGTAGAAAATCGATACCAAGGAAACCCTCTCAAAGGAACGTGTTATTGTAAGTGTTTTTGCAGTTCTTCTTTCTCTAGAAGGAAAGTAATTCAATAAAACTTCATTATTTTCTTTAATATGGTTTGAGAATGGTAGGTGCTATAGGAATATAGTAACCACCCATGGAAGTGACTCTTAATTTGATGTGTCATATTCTACTAAATTTAACTCATATGTGAACATTATTTTAAGTTGCTTTAAGTCTGGTTGTGGTTTATATTAATATGTCTGTAGCAGTTATCAGAGAAGAGTACAGAGATAAAAATCTCTGGCTTTCCTTATTTGTATTCTCTTGAAACCTTATTTCATTTGCCATTATCTGCTTGGGGGTCATCACATTTCATATTTTAGGATTGACCATAAACAGAATTCTAAAAATATAGTTGAAGTTATCATTCTCTCTGAAACTGATTTGTGTTAACCACCTCTTTAGGAATTAATATGTAAAATAAAATGTCTAATGACTAACAATGCATGGTAAACCAGATCCTTGTAGATAAATGCATTTTCTTCCTATATGAGAATCTACATACTAGGCCAAATTATGGAACCAGAGAAAAATGAGCTAATGTTTTCATATTCTACTATGATTGTATACCCATACCATCTGGGTTTAAATAGCATCCCTTCAAAATTCACGTCCACCTAGAACTTAATAAATGTGTTTTTTCTAGAAAAAACAAGAGAAAAACTTCATGACCTTGCATATAATCACAATTCATAAAAGAAAAAAAATTTGATTTGGGACTAAACCTGTGTTTTAAAAAATACCAGTTAAAAACTAAACAACTAAAAACAACCTACAGACTAAGGAAAATGTTTACAAAGCATATTTTTGATTAAAAATTTATGTTCAGAATATATAAAGAACTCTTACAACTGAATAAGGGGACAGTGTCAGTTAAAAACAGGCAAAGATTTGGAAAGACATTTCACCAAAGAAGATAAATGAATTGCCAATAAGCACATGAAAAAATAGATAACATTATTAGACATTTGGGATATGTGTGTTAAAACCACAGTGAGATACACCCCTAGTATTATTGAAATCAAAAGCCAGTACCGCAGCTTAACAGAAGTAAACTGGATTCTTATATCTGCTTCTGCATTCAGTCTGTTGCGCTGTGTCTCTTTGGTTGAAGTACACACACACACAGACACACACACACACACAAAACCTGGCCCCACCAGATATAGTTGAAAAGGACAGAGTGGTTTTTTGTTGTTGTTTCTGATGCACCATTCGGCATGCAGGACCAGGGCTCGAACCCATGCCACCTGCATTGGATTGCGGAGTCTTGACCAGATGTGCTATTCATCATAGGAGATTGGAATGCAAAAGTAGGAAGTCAAGAGATACTTGGAGTAACAGGCAAGTTTGGCTTTGGAGTACAAAGTGAAGCAGGGCAAAGGCTAACAGAATTCTGCCAAGAGAGCACACTGATCATATCAAACACCTGTTTTCAACAACACACAAGACGACTTTACACATGGACATCACCAAATGGTTAGTACAGATTGATTACATTATTTGTAGCCAAAGATGGAAAAGCTGTATACAGTCAGAAAAAAACAAGACTTGGAGCTGACTGTGGCTCAGATCAGCTTCTTACAGCAAAATTCAGGCTTAAACTAAAAAGTGGGGAAAACCACTAGGCTAGTCAGGTACAACTTAAATCAGATCCCCTATGAATATACAGTGAAGGTGAGGAATAGATTCAAGGGATTAAATCTAGTAAACAGAGTGCCTGAAGAGGTATGGACAGAGGTTCAGAATATTGTACAGGAGGCAGCAAATAAAATATCCCCCAAAAAATCAAATGCAGGAAGGCAAAGTGGTTGTCTGAGGATGCTTTAAAAAATAGCTGAGGAAGGAAAGGCAGAAAGGGAAACATACACCAAACTTAATGCAGAGTTCCAGAGAATAGCAAGGAGAAACAAGGCCTTCTTCAATGAACAATGCAAAGGAATAGAGGAAAACAGCAGAAAGGGAAGACTAGAGAGCTCTTTAAGAAAAATGGAAATATCAAAGGGACATTTCATCCAAAGACGGGCACAGTAAAGGACAGAAACGGTAAAGATCTAATAGAAGCAGACGAGATCAAGAAGAGGTGGCAAGAATACACAGAAGAACTGTACAAAAAAGATCTTAATGACCCAGATGGTGTGGTCACTCACCCAGAGCTAGACTTTCTGGAGTGTGAAGTCAACTGGGCCTTAGGAAGCACTGATGGCAATAAAGAAAGCTACTGGAGGTGATGGAATTCCAGTAGAGTTATTTAAAATCTTAAAAGATGATGCTATAAAGGTGTTGCACTCAATATGTCAGCAAATTTGGAAAACCCAGCAGTGGCCACACGACTGGAAGAGGTGAATCTTCATTCCAATTCCCAAGAAGAGCAGTACTAAAGAATGTTCAAACTACTGGACAGTTGCACTCATTTCGAATGCTAGTAAGATTATGCTCAGAATCCTTCAAGCTAGGATTCAGCATTACATGAACTGAGAACTTCCTGATATTCAAGCTGGGTTTAGAAAATGGAGGAACCAGAGATGAAATTGCCAGCATTTGCTGGATCATAGAGAAAGCAAGGAAATTCCTGAAAAACACCTACCTCTGTTTCATTGACTACACTAAAGCCTTTGACAGCGTGAATCATTACAAACTGGAAAACTCTTAAAGAGATGGGAATACCAGACCATCTTACCTGTCTCCTGAGAAGTATGTATGTGGCTCAAGAAACAACAGTTAGAACCACATATGGAACAACTGACTGGTTCAAAATTGAGAAAGGAGTATGACAAGGCTGTTTACTGTCATCTGCTTATGTAACTTACAGGCAGAGCACATCATAGGAGATGCAGGGCTGGATAAATCACAAGCTGGAATCAAGATTGCCAGGAGAAATGTCAACAACCTTAGATATGCAGATGATACCACTTTAATGGCAGAAAGTGAAGAGGAACTAAAAAGCCTCTTGATGAGGGTGCAAGAGAAGAGTGAAAAGACCAGCTTAAAACTCAATGTTAAAAAAAACTAAGATCATGGCATGAGGTCCCATCACTTCATGGCAAACAGATAGGGAAAAAATGGAAACAATGACAAATTTCCTCTTCCTGGGCTATTAAATCACTGTAGGTGGTGACTACAGCCATAAAATTAGAAGACGCTTTCTTCTTGGCAGGAAAGCTGCAACAAACCTAGACAGTGTATTAAAAAGCAAAGACATCACTTTGCTGGCAACGATCTGTATAGTCAAGGCTATGGTCTTTCAAGTAGTCATGTACAGATACAAGAACTGGATGATAAAGAAGGCAGAGTGCCAAAGAATTGATGTTTTCGAACTGTGGTGCTGGAGAAGACTCTTGAGAGTCCCTTGGACAGCAAGGAGATCAAACCAGTCAACCTTAAAGGAAATCAACCCTGAATACTCATTGGAAGGACTGATGCTGAAGTTGAAGCTCCAATACTTTGGCCACCTGATTCAAACAGCCAACTCATTGGAAAAGATCTTGATCCTGGGAAAGATTGAAGGCAGGAGGAGAAGGAGGTGACAGAGGATGAGATTATTGGATGGCATCACTGACTCAATGGACATGAGTTTGAGTAAACTCTGGAAGTTGGTGATGGACAGGGAGGCCTGGTGTGTTGCAGTTCATGGGGTCACAGAGTCGGACACGACTGAGTGACTGAACTGAACTCATGGATGTCATCCTTTGATACTGTACCAAAACCAGGCAGCTGATCATTTCTTAGAGGTTAGTTTATAGTGTGGAACCTGAAACCACATCAATTAATTTTTTGTAATCTAGTACATTTAATATATTTCTGTCTTGAAAAATAAAAGCCAATAGCAGTGATGTGGAGAAATCAAAATGCTTATAAAGTTTTTGTGAGAATATAAAATGGTTTTCCACTTTGGAAAATCATTTGGCCATCTTTTGAGTAGTGAAATATAAACTTGTAAACAACTCCCCATTCCCCTCTTACCCTACCCACTAGCAATCACCATTTTACTTTCTGTGAATTTGGTACCTGGGTACCTCATATAAGTGGAATTACACAATATTTGTCTTCTTGTTTATTTATTTATCTCATTTAGCATAATGTCTTCAAGGTTCATTCATGTTATTGCATGTGTCAGAATTTCCTTTCTCTTTGAGACTGAGAGTGATATTCCGTTGTATATACCACATTTTGTTTATCCATGTTTCTTTTGATGGACATTTGGATTGCTTCCACTATTGGGCTATAATTTCTTTGACTGCTATGAACATGGTTGTACGAATAGCCCTTCAGCATCCTCCTTTCTGTTTTTTTTGGTATATACTCAGAAGTGGAATTGCTGGATCATTCAGTAATTCTATTTTTAATTTTTTGAGGAACCGTCATACTGTTTTTCAGAGTAGGTGCATCATTCCCACTAGTAGTACGTGACAGTTCCAATTTCTCCACATCCTCACCAACACTTTTTTTGGTAGTAGCCGTTCTACTATAGATGATATGATATCTCATTGGGTTTTGATTTGTATTTCTCTAATGATCAGTGATGTTAAGTAAGTACCCTTTCATGAGTTTATTAGCAATTTGTATATCTTTGGAGAAATATCTATTCAAGGCTTTTGCCCATTTTCAAATCAAGTTGTTGAGTTGTGCAATACTTTTTAGAATTAAATTATACCATGTTTAGCCAGTAGGCTCATTTTCAACCTCTGTTCTTTTGCTACATTAGTCTTTGAATGCTTCCTTGCTTTCTAGAATAAGTTAACTGAGACAGGTATTCCTTGCCCTGGACCTGGAGTCAACCATTTTTACGTGGAGTTTTGATTTATTTTATACCATTAATTTATAGCTTTGTATCTTTAAGCATGAATAGATGATCAATTAATATTTATAGGTAAGTTTAGTGGGAGCCTAAAATCTCAACCAGGGTCATGATACAAGGAGGTTTTGGTGGGTTAACTCAAACAAAACATTACCGCTCACAACTTTGCTAAAGTACTTCCCTGGCTATTGAATATTTATGAGAAAATCGCTCTCTATCTCCAGAGACATACTGTGTTTTGTTTCAGTTTTTAAATACACGTTTCTTTTTTTCCATAGATACTCTTCTTATTGACTATCAGTTCACCTTTAGCCTATCCCAGGAAGATGACCGCTATTACACAGCCATCAATTTTGTGGCGACACCTGATGAAGTAAGACATAAAAGTCTTCTTACTTTGTTTTGAATTTGTGTGGATCTTTTCCTTGGTTATTATGGATAGAAGCACTGCCTTAGCAGTGGTCTCCAGAGTGGAGTCCACAGGATAATGTTTAGAGGTACAGGAAAGAAGTGTTAGACTCTGCATCTTATTTCCTTTCTAGTTAAAAGGTAAGAATGGTGTTGTTAATATTTACCATGGTCTGATACACAGACTGAAATTGACTCCACGCGTATTTGGTTTATCCATCAGCCCATCACAGCCCCATACAGGAAAGGAGAGGAGACTGCAAGGGGAACTTCCTTGTTAGTGGGGCAGTGGCAGAACCCAATTTTCCTGCTTTAAAATAGAAATTAATACCAGTGATGCAGGCAGAGGTAACACTTAAGCTCCTAGAATGAGTTCTTAGCCGCATTAGGAAGTTAAAACAGTGAAGACTTAGTTGCCCATAAGAAGTCAGCCAGAAATAATTGAAATTACTACTAAATAACTGTTTAAAAAATATTTTTATGTCTATTGTTAATGGTGAACCCCAGCATGCCATGAAGTGTTAGCTAGAAGTAAAAGGGAGCCAACACAGTGTGACATTTAAAAGTGAAGTGTCCAGAACATGAACACACACCTGTATGATTTCTTCAATGAGATGTGAAGTCATGTAATACCTACTCTGGTACATAATGAAATTTTACTAAACTTGGTGATAAATTATTTAGGCGCTTCCTTGGAGGCTTCTTCTTATCAATATACACAAAGCCATTTACCATTACAAAAATATGATAAATATAACAATACATGGAAAACAATATGATAATGAGCCAAAGTATATTCCTTTGATAACATGTTATCAGCAAGCATGGTTAAATTTAAGAAATAAATAAATCAGTAGAAAAATGAAGTCCTGTATGGGATGTTTACAATTAAATGAAAGTAAGACTTGTTTTTATATTCCAGAGTTATACAGTGTATATGTCTTATTTTTTACAAAAGCACCAGGATTTCAAGTTTACTAATCCTTTCCGTGGAAAGAAGTAATTGCTAGTAATTACCTGGTCAGGGAACTAAGATTCTACCTGCCGCAACGTGGCCAAATATATAGATATACACTTGAGCTGTCCCTTCAAGAGGATGGTGAGGCTTTATCAATAAATGAGAAGGTAACTGCTTTATGAGAGGAACTTCTGGTTTGGAAATCATGTTTTGAAAATAGCTGTTTGGAAATGCTTCCATTGTTATAATTTTTATGCTGAAAAACTATCAAAAGAATGCTCTTTAAAACCTTTATTTTCTAACCCGTTTTAAAATTTTTCAGTGTGAAGAATTTCAGCAAGATTGCATTCAAAAATACAAAATACAGCATCTGACTCATTTGGAACAACAATTTTTTGACCCCAAGAAAGAGATTTATTAGCCAAGTTTTAGGGAAAACTAAAAATTAGTATCATGATTTCCCTAGCACAGCTGACAGTGCTCTTTTTCCAGGTGGCCCAGAACATTCCTCAAAGATACCTTTTTCAGTCATTAAAACCAAGAGTCAAAATAAATTAAACTAGCTCTTCAAATTGCTGTATCTGTAAGTGGTTTACAAAGTTTTCAAAGATAATAAAGCATATTTTGTCATTTCTCTTGAAATAATATTTTTAGTGAGAGAAAAATGTTCTTAATCATGGGTGAAGACAATCAAAAGTTTTAAAATTAAAAAGAAAAGTTAAAATTTAGTTTATTTCAGCTTTATGTGCTGTTTCTTAAAAACCATTTCCATTTTGGAGAACTTTACACTGTATTTAATCTATGGGTTCAGAACTACATAGATTTGATTTATAAATGACAGTTGATCAAGTGTCTTACTCTCCAGACATTTGGAAAAGGCTGCCCAAAGGATCCTTAAGAAACTGATTCCCCTTATATGGGTCACAGGATGTAGGTCATTGTGCTCTGGTGAGGGTCTTTTTTTAAAAGATACTTTTTCATAGAGTTTGGCATTTGATAAAGCATTACATCTCCTACTTTTATGGGAGGGAAATGAAACTTGTTTGGGGTATATTGCTTATCTTAAGGTTAAAAATTTTGCTGTCTTGTAAACGTTGAGTTTCTCTTAAGACATTAAAAATTTTATTTGTAACTAAGAAAGTTGAGAGGAGTAAAATTGAACTACCGCTTTAAAACCAAGAAACTATTACAGTAATTAATTTTCTAATTATTTGTACATCTCACCAGCAAAACAGGGATTTGGACATGTTCATCAATGCCTCCAAAAACTTCAACCTCAACATCACCTGGGCTGCCAGCTTCTCAGGTAAAGACACACCTAGAGAAGACCTTCCAAGTGGAGATAATTGATTGAGAAAGAGTTGAGAAAAGGGGCTGTGGAGACAGACAGATGGATTTGAAACCCTAACCCTTTGCTAGTTATTAGCTGGAAGACCTTGAGCAAGCATCTAAAACCTATCTCTAGACCCTTAGGATTTTTCATCTTAAAAAGAAAGTAATACTACTTATCTCCTGCAGTTGTGTAGATTAAATTCAGCTGTACCTGTCAGTGCCTGCCATGGTATCAAGACCAGTACGTGCTCACTACCTCACCTGGCTAACACCATTAATACCATTGCTGCAGCCACTGCTCTGGCACTACCATTATCATCCATGCTTCAGAAGTGAAAAATGCAACATTTTTAATAGAATGAGATTTTAGTGGGTTCAGAGAAAAATGTGCTTTGGGAATTAAATAAAGCTTTATGAGCAAAGCTTTTGCTGTCTTGTTTACCTTACTATGATTTACTAAAGAAGATCTGCTGAGCACAAAATCTACTAAGGAAAGAGGTGGCCCTGATATAGTAGTTAAGAAATAGCTCAGTGGACCTGGATTTGAATTCTGCCTGTTACTTCAACTATGCTTTCTGAGCCAGTTTACTCAAGTATGAAATGAGATAATAAAAATACCCAGCCATGTAGAATATCCTGAGGATTAAATGAGATAATAAATGAAGTACTCAGTGTAGTGCTAGGAACGGTAAATTCTCATCAAATGGTAATTATGTTTCATCATCATTATTACTGTCACAATACTGTCTTTTGGTCAAAATATGACCAGTTAGACTGAAACCAAATAAAAACATTACTTTGCACATCACTTTGTGTTTATCATGTCAGAGTCTTTGTTTGGAGAAAGGTAGCATCCCTGAACATGTGATTGATTTCCAATGACAGTCGGACTCCAGCCATGGGAAAAGCCTGTTTAATGAGTCTTTATAAACGCTAGAATTCCTGGCTGAGGGACACTATTGAATGTTGAAGGACTACTTGGGAATAGAATGAGTTTATATCAGGTCAGGGGGATTTAAAGTCAGTTGTAGTTGGTAGCAGAAGGGACTGAGTGACCCCTAAAACTCCTTCCTCACTGCTAGTGTGGAGACTTAGGGTCACTGCTAGTTAGGAAGTGATGGCTGAATCTGTGTCCCTTGTATGGGGGATCTGGAGCACTGCCAAACAGGTTTAAGGGGGTAAATTCAAAGCAGGTGAAGTGGGCAGAGTGAATGCCATTGCTTCAAAATTACTGCCGTCTTTTTCTGTGGGAGAAGTTGTAGGGGTTCCTGGTAAAACCATTTGGGTTGAGGGCACAGGCTTGTGTATCAGCCTACCCAGCTTTAAATCCAAACTCTTCCTAGCTGTGTGATCTGAATCAGTTTCTTAATTTTCCTGAACCTACGTTTTCTGATGTGTAAATGAGGAGGATAATAATTGTTAGAATTAAATGAGATTGAGTTAAGTGCTATTTCTGGAACACAGCGTTTAATAAATTCTAACTACTATCATTATTATTAGTGAGGGCAGATTCTGCTCCAAAAAAAAAAAATCTCTTTATTTCATTCTATTCTTTCTAACAGCTGGAACCCAAGCTGGAGAAGAGATGCCTGTTGTTTCAAAAACCAACATTAAGGAGTACAAAGATAGTTTCTCTAATGAGAAGTTTGATTTTCGCAACCACCCAAATATCACTTTCTTTGTTTATGTCAGTAATTTCACCTGGCCCATCAAAATTCAGGTAAGAAGTGCTTTTACATCTTACAAAGGTGGTGAAATCTCTGTAGTGGAGACTTAAATTCACTAATGTGTAACTTAACTGTAAATGAGATGTACAATATTAATGCTGCTTTGCCTTTGTGATATCTGTGATAAAGGAGTGCTGAGCACAGACCATAAAGAAGATTGTAGTGGGGCTAGCTTAAATCACTTGTGAAGGAAATTTATAAGCACTTTTGAAAGCAAGTTGGTGTATAACAGATTTGGTAATTATAACTATTCATTTCTTCATTTCTTCTCATTCATTTCTTGAGGACTTGCCACTTAAAAGCCTGTAGAGCTACACAAAGAGCTTCAATTCTGGAATGAGTAAGGTGGCTATAAGTGAAGCCAACAAATATAACCAGTGAAAGCTGAAGTGTAGAAAGTGCCATATGAAGAGAACCCCAGATGCTCTTGGAGTTTAGAGGAGGATAGGATGGAGGGTAATGGGGACAGTGTGGGACAGTGTTTAAGGTCACCTTAAGAGTTTCAGTCTATAGTCAGACAGATGCGGGTTTGAGCCCTGGCTTGTTCCTATAGCGTCTCCATGTCAGATTCTTTGTACCGTGACCTGAAAGGGTAGGTCTGAGGGTTCTTGTTGGCTGCTGCAGCCACTGCTGCTACCAGCCTGCTCCTTTTCTCTGGTCCCATGGGCCTAGTGCACTCCTGGCCCCATTTGTGCTCTTTATAACCATCTGCCATTGGGTCTTTGGGGCCTTGCCTTAGTGCTTTCTGCTTTAACCCCTTTCCTTTTGGGGAAAGGTGGAATTTGGGAAGGGTGAATTTTGAACAGTTGGTTTACCTTTAGCTGAGGAAGTGTGGTCGCTGGACTGGGCTGTGGATACTTGCCAGCTTTCAGTGGCACTGTCTAGTGAAGCACATCTGCACTGAGCAGTTGGGATAGGCTTGAAATCTAGTTCTGGTGGGTGTGTGTTCACACCTTGAGACTGTAACTGAAGAACAGTCACTCTTTTCCTTTCTGGAGGGTGGGGGACAGGCCCAGCATTGTAATTTTACTCACCACTCTGTTTTCTCTTCCTATCTAGGTGATCTATAGATTTATCCTCCAATCTACTTTTTCCTTTGTTCTGTCACACTGTCTGCTTCCCTTTCCAACTAGCCTTCTTGTAAACATTGACCACACTCCCTGTTTCTAGTATCCATTCACCCATCAGTCCAACTTCTTCCTTCACCACATCCTGAAGTTGCCTGTCACAGTAGACTCCAGTGACTGAATTCTTTAGTCCCCTTTTCCTTCTCATTGCATGATTTGAGTCACTGTCCTTCTTGCCTTCCTGGTCCTTTCTTTCCCTCATTCTCTGGTCTGTCTTTTTAAGGAGTCTTTTAAAAAATTAGGGCTGTCTGGGATTCAGGTCATGGTTCTCTGTCTTTATCGCACGCATAAGACTTACTGTACCACTTCTGAACTGGTAATTCTCAGTACTCTGTCTTCAGCCCTGCTTATACTTGAACACCAAACAAGTGTTCTTGGTTGCTGCCTAGACATTTCTACCTGGCCACTCATAAGCTCCCTGTACTCAGGGAGTCATTCTTGTAATCTTAGCCCCTTGGTTCTAGCGAATGGCACTACCACTTGTCCTGTTGCATAAACCATGACCCTGGAAGTTATTTGCATTCCTGGAATAAACCTGACATGCAATGATGCATTATTTTTTTACTTTATTGCTTTATTGTATTCTATTTTTCCTTTATTATATTTTTTTACTTTATTGTATTATTTTTTTACTTTATTGCTTTATTGCTTTTACTTTATTTTTACTTTAGTCCATTGCTGGACTCAGTTTGCTAATATTTTGATTTGAATTTTGTATCTGTCTTAGTAAGAAAGTCCATAATTTTCCTTTCCTGTCTTTGTTATAGTTATCAAACTAGCCTTTAATTATAAGTTGAGAAGTTAGCTCTCATTTGTGGGAAAAAAATCATATAACTTTAGAATTGTATGCAATCTCTCTTTGAAACCACTTGATTCTGGTGTTTTATTTGTGGAGTTTGTTTTCTTTTTTAACTGCTGATTCCAGTAGTTACAGGATATTTTGGATACTCTTACCTGCATCCATTAAGATAATTTTTTCTAGATATTAATTTATTTCATATATTTTCAAATTTTCTGACACAAAGTTGTTCATACTGTCCTCTCTTCCAATCTTTGCAGCATCTGTGCTTACTGAATCATATGCTTAAAACTGGTTGAAGTAATATTAATAAATTTTATCTTAATATTTACCCCAATTTTTTAAAGTTTAAAAAAAAACAAGTTTTTTTCTGTAAACACTGATAAGCTTATTCTAATATTTATATGAAAAGCAAAGATTCTAAAATAGCTATAACAGTTTTGAAAAGAGGAATAAAGTGGGAAGAATTACTATATGAAATATTAATAAGGCTTAGTATTTAGCTACAGTAATCAAGACATTGTGGTTATTATTGGAGGGATAGGTACATAGATCAGTAGAACAGAATAAAGAACCCAGAAACAGAACCGCATAAACACATCCAACTGATTTTTGACAGGTGTTGTCAGTTCAGTGGAAGAAGGATAGCCTTTTCAACAAAAAGCTACTAGAACAGTTGGACAATCATAGACAAATGAACTTTGACCTAAACCTTACATTTTATACAAAAATTAAATCAATGTGGATAACAGATTTAAGTGTAAAATGTAGAACTATAAAACTTAGGGGGGGAAAAAAAGGAGAACGTCTTCATATCCTAAAACTAGGCAAAAGATTTTCATATTTGACAACAAAAACATGACCTATAAAAAAAAAATTGCTCACATCAAAATCAGAAGCTTTGCTTTGTGAAAGACTTTGGTAGAAGGATGAAAAACAAGCTATATACTGTGAGAAAATATTTGCAAAAGATATTATTGACAAAGGACTTGTATCTAGAAGATAAGATGAATTCTCAAAATGCAACATTAAAAAGCAGTCCAGTCAGAAAATGGACAAAAGACATGGAGACATTTTATCAAAGAAGATATAAATATGGTAGATAATGACATGAAAGATGTTCAGCATTAAAAGCTGTTCAAGAAATACAAATTAAAGCCAAGAAGGGGAGTTCTCTGGTGGTCCAGTAGTTAGGACTCCACACTTCCACTGCTGAGGCCCCAGCTTCAATCCCTAATTGAAGAACAAAGATCCCACAAGCCACATGGTGTGGCAAAACACACACACACATACACACACACACACAAACACACACACACCCCACAATTAGAATGAGATATTACTACATACCTATCAAGTGGCTAAAATTTAAAACAGTAATAACACCAAATGTTAGAATTCAGAGAAATAAGATCATGCATACATTGCTGGTAAAATGGTACAGCCACTCTGGAAAATATCAATAGTTCGGTGTTTTCTTATAAAGCTTAATTTGCACTTACTATACTTAACCCAGCAATTATATTCCTGGGCATTTATCCCAGAGAAATAAAAACTGATGTTCAAACAGACACTTGGAAAGCAATATTTAGCAGCTTTATTCATAATAGCCCCAAACTGAAAGAAACCCAAGTATTCTTCAACAGGTGAATGATTAAATGAACTGTACTACATACATATCATGGAATAATATTCAGGAATAAAAAGAAACAAACTATTGATACAACAGCTTGTATGAATCTGAGGAAATTGTGCTGAGTAGGAAAAATATCTTAAAATTTTACATGCTACATGATTCCAGTTATATAACATTTGAACATAAAAATTTAAGACCAAAAATAGATACAGACCTACGGAAGCTTCAACTTTCTTTGACTTCTTCTGGACCTTCTTTTCAAAGGGCTTATCAGATGAGATCAGACCCACTCACACTCCAGAGGAGAGGATTGTACAGGGTATACACATCGGTGTGCTGTTGCTGCTAAGTCACTTCAGTCATGTCCGACTCTGCGACCCCATAGACGGCAGCCTACAAGGCTCCTCTGTCCCTGGGATTCTCCAGGCAAGAACACTGGAGTGGGTTGCCATTTCCTTCTCCAATGCATGAAAGTGAAAAGTGAAAGTGAAGTCGTTCAGTCGTGTCTGACACTTCGAGACCCCATGGACTGCAGCCTACCAGGCTCCTCCATCCATGGGGTTTTCCAGGCAAGAGTACTGGAGTGGGTTGCCATTGCCTTCTCCTGCACATCAGTGTAGTAAGCATCTTAGGAGCCATATTGAAATTCTCTCTGCCATTGGCTATATTTGGCGTGGGGCTAGCAGGGTTAGGTTGTTTCTGTGATCCTAGGGAATGTGAGCTCTAGGCTCTGTACTTAGTAAAATTTCATTTTGATAACATCTGCTAACACTGCCAAGTTATAGAGCACATACAGTTGTAAAATATTTTATTTTTAAATATAACTTATTGACTTGTTTTAAGTTGAAGTTGTTTTTATACTGACATATCTTATTATATTCCAAATCTGATTGAACTTCAAGCTTTGTTTCTTACAGTTGAAAAATGACTAATATTTTTTAAGATTCTTAGTGACAATCTTGACTTATGTTGCTGATATTTTTTTCCATTTGGAAAGAGGGCTCTGTGCGTATAAACAGGCTTTTGTGCTGGAGATAGCTGTGCTGTTGCCAATGCCGAGTTCTAGTTGTTTTTTTTCCTCCCAATGCCCAGTTGCTCCACCCTCTGAAAGTCACTGAAATGGTCATTCCCTTCTAGAGGGATCTCTTCCCCACACTCACTTTTTTTAAGTACTCATTTCAAGTTTAAGACTCAAGGAAATATTGGTTTTCTGCCTGATTTTTTGGTCCTCTTCACCTGAACTGGATCACTCACTTGAATAAGATCCACTTCTGAAAGCTGCATTCAGGAGCACTTCGGAAAATAAATAATGGCGTGTTCATCATTTAGTTTGCCAGGCTTTCCTTGAGAAACAGGTAAGTTCTTTTGAAAATATATCTTTTTGCTCTTTGGTACAAAAAGCTGCAGTTTTCACAATGTGGCTGGACCTTTGGTGTCTACATACAAGAACCTGATCAGTGCTGGTTCTCTCCACACTGGGGACTGAATCTGGTGTATGCTGAGTGGAGGACTGAGCTTGTATCTTCCTGGGCAGATGTGAGCATGTTCTTAACAGAGGGGGCTGTACTTTTCTTTATTGCTTTATTTTCCTCAGAGTTTTAGCCTTTTTCGGTGTAGTTAGCTTTTAAATACACACTTGGAGACTGTACAGATTTAGTTAAAATGTAGAGACTTATTTAAGGAAGAGAACAGGGAAATGTATAAATGATACAGTGTAAGCCATTCAGTTAAATTTCAGTATGACTTTCAATGCAGACAAAAGCCTTTTTTTGTCTTTGATTCTCATTATTTAAAGCAAAGTGAGGCAATTTATTTCTCAGCAACTTGTGTAAATATTTGTGCTTTAAAAATGGTAATGGTAAACTCAAATTCTTTCACTCTGAACTGATCCCAGAATTCTTTTCCATAATTAGGAACAGATCAAAACCTACAACTGCTAACCGAAGGAGTTTGAAACTAACTATAAAAATCCTTGTAGATTCAGTTTAAAATTTTTTAAAAACCACCCAGACTGAAAAGGCCTGTGTGTCAGAGGGTGGGGGTATGTTGGGTCAGTTGTGCCTGGTTTCTGGTTGGTTGCTCTTGAAGGTCGTGCCCCTTCCTTAGCCCTTGCTTTCTGAAAGTGATTCTAGATGTTCCCCGAGTCAGCAGAATTCACCTCTTCAGCCACAGCTATAGTTTGGAAGGGTAGGTATTCAGGATAGAGAATGCACAGACAGACATTGTGTGTGAGGTGGGAAGGTGGATGGTGGCGCTGAGATTCTGGCTTGTTACTGGCTCTGCAACAGAGGTTGTTATTGAAAGTGGAACTAATATTAAAGTCCTCTCCATGCTGGGTGTTTGATTTGCTAGTTTATGTAAGAGGCTAGTGTTCACAAGTGAAGGCAACACAGAATTTATATTGAGAACTGGGCATTCATTTACATGTTAGAGTTATGTTTATGGGTGCTAATAGGATTGCTACACTAAGCAAAGGATGTATGAAACTTTTGTTGACTCATATACTTTTTTTTTAGTAGCAGCTTTATTGAGATGTAAGTCACATACCATGCAATTCATCCATTTAAAGTGCACAATTTAGTGGTTTTTAGTATATTCACAGAACATTTTAGAATCTTTTCATCACCCCTAAAAGAAACCCCATACCCAGATGCAGTCCCTTCCCATTTCTTCCTCCCTCTAGTCCCTGGTAACCCCCAGTCAACTTTCTTTCTCTGCAGATTTGCCTGTTTTGGGCATTTCATAGTAATTGAATCATGTAATACGTGGTCCTTTGTGGCTGGGCTCTTCGACTTAGCATAATGTTTTCAAATGCAACCATATTTAGTGTTTTAGTACTTCATTCCTTTTTAAGACTGAATAGTATTCTGTTGTATGGATAAACCACATTTTTTGTTTATCTGTTCATCTGTTGATGGCTATTTTCACTCTTTAGCTCTTACAGAATAGTCAGATACATGTCTACAAGTCATATTTATTGTATAACAATAATATATACACATAGCTCCTGGTGTTAGATATCTGTATCTTAAGGATTTTAAGAATTATAAAGCCATGAAATACATTTAGAACTAAACTACTTAAAGTATAAATCTGGACTTCCCTGGCAGTCAAGGGATTGAGACTCCACATTCCCAGTGCAAAGGGCATGCTTTCAATCCTTGTCAGAGAACTAAGATCGCACATGCTGCACAGTACAGCCAAAAAATAAAAAAGTGTAAATCTTTCTTAATTTCAGTTGGCTTTTAAACTTCTTGTCCTACCTCATGGTTTTCATCATGATCATTATATTCCTTCTTCTGAAAAGTCTCCTCTCTTCTGCTTTTCAGCTTTGACTGTTCCTTCTCAGTTTTTCAGTGCCATTGTTCCCTTGGGTTTCCTCTGGGCCCTTTTCCCCTGGACAGCCCCATCCACACCATCTGTGAACACCACCTTTGGCTGAGATAGATAGATCTTTTTCTAGCAGACCTCTTTTGTGATGTCCATAGCCAAGACCCACTAGACTGCCTTTAACATCCACTCACTTAGCTCACCTTCTGACCCAGAGAGGCAGCCATGAATGGAGAGCAGGAGCCATGCCAGATGCTGGGAGGCAGGGTGTGCCCCCGTGCTCCTGGACACCCTGGGAGAAGAAGGGAGTGCTCTGTGGTGCCTGAGTCAGCATGAAGTCCTAAGAAACATAAGTTCAGTGTTCAGGGTTGGGGAGGGATATGTTCAGTCACTTTCCAGAACTACTAGGACTTGAGCAGAGCCGAAGTGACAGGTTTTGTGAGTGAGGAACTGGAGAGAAGGGCAGGCAGAAGCTGTCACTAGGCTGGGGCATATCCCATAGCAGCTTCCTTTCCTCATCTGTGCCTCCACAGTCATAGATGTGTCTGTTTTTTCACTCTACAGAGATTTCCATAAGGGCAAGGGCTTTTTTATATTTCTGTGTCCTCACACTCCATAAATGTACACTAGATGAACGCATCATTGGAAATGAGAGCTTTATGCTCAGGATCAGAACTTTGGGGGTTTTGGCAACTTTTGTAACATTTTTATAGGTAATGGAAGCTATTTGCTGATATTGTCTGCATAATTGTTGACCAGTGCTAAAGAGCCAGCAGGGTTGAGAGACCAAGAATTTGTCATCCCAATCTACACAGTGTGGTGTTAGAGGATTGAATTGTTCTAGTTTGGAATTTTGTCAGACTCTGAAAAGAGTTGAGAAGTAGAAGAAAAGAGAAAGATGAGGACACAAACATTGCTAATTTTACAACAAGAGTAAGTTAAGAAATACTGTCTGTATTGAAATACTTGAGAATGAAATGATAGGATATCTGGGATGTGCCTCAAAATAATCTTGGGGAAGTAAGTAGAGTATGGATAAAATAAGATTGTGAGCTGTAAATATTAACGCTGAGTGATAAGCACTTGAGGTTCATTATACTGTTCTCTCTACTCGTTAAAAACTTTAAAATTTTCCACAATAAAATAATTTTTAGAGATAATACAGATGACTAAATAAGAATTAAAGGTCCAAGTACATTATTTAACCTCCCAAAAGTAGCTGCAGGATTGTGCTTCAGCTGGGACATATCTCAGAACTGACCTTCTGTTCTCCTTTTTAGGAAGCACACGACACTGTACTAGAGTTTCATCAGTTATTGGCCACTGTTGGGCAGCTTTAGAACAATCAGAGGGCAGGAAGAAAACCTCCTCTTCCTCATCCCAGCATACTTCACCTTGGTGAAAAAGGCAAAGGGAGCTTCACCCAAGAGCTACTGACCTCCCCTCCCTACCCAACCCCCAAGCAGGGGTGCCTTCCAAGTGAACCTGTGAGGTTTGGGAAGCCACTTTCCAGTGGGCCATGGCTCTATTGCCTTCTGCTCCTACATCCTCTCCCTATATCCGAGGGTATTACATCCATTTCCTGTCTGTTTTGGCATCTCCATCACTATCACCCTCAGAATAATAACAGAAATTATAACAGAAGCAGCAAAAACAGTGATAAAACTCTACTAGGGGGTTGGGGAGTAGGGAGTGATGGCTAATATAGTAGGAAGTAGTAAATGATGCCTAAAGTAACTAAATCAAGAAATAACAATTTTTAAAAAAAGAAAGCAAAAAAAAACTTATTAGTGATAAAAAGGTAAACCACTCCCTCCTGCCACCAGAAGAACTGAAAAGAAATCTAATTAGAGGAGAGGGTCTCTGGAGAGAAGTCTTAAGAAGAGGAGGGAGTGGGCAGGAGTCAATCATGTATATATAGTTATTAATGTTCTTGAGGTTCTTTTGGTTTTTTAATTGAAGCATGTGTGATCTAGTTTCCTAACCAGGGATGGAACCCAGGCCCCCTGCATTGGGAGCACAGAATCTTAACATCTGGCCCACCAGAGTGGTTTTTAACCCCTTAGTGGTTTTTAAATTACTGATGAACACGATAAAATAGATAGACTCTGGAGAGTGGTAAAAATGAATGGCTGGAAGGAAATTTGAGGAAGAAAGCCCAGAGGTTGGCAGTGGACAGATGGTGAGTGTTAGCTTGCATGTCAGGAATGAGCGGGTTGGTGGCATTACCCAGTCTTGAGGCTCTGACCAAAGCTTGGGTATACAGTTTCTGTGCCTACACAAACCAGCATTAGGTTGGTGGTATGTGAAGCCAGGTGATAGTCATTGGATCCAGTCCAGGGCCTATGGTCTCAACATAGAGTTCCATATAGAACTTAGGTTTAAAAAAAAAAGGTTTTTGTGTCACTGACACTCACGGTGGTGGCAGCACTAGCTCAGCTAGTGGTCATGGAATCTTCCATCCTTGGCAAAGGTGAGGCCTGACTGGAAAGCTGTTTGTAAACAGGCCTAAGTTCTTATGGGAGCAGTCAGACCTCTCCTTGCTTTGCAATGTTCAGAGTTACATGACAAGACTAACGTGGTCCAACCAGGAGCCAGAGGGCCACCATGACCATTTAAACCCTCTCTGGTCCTAATGTCAGGTCTTCAGCATCTGCAGAGTCTGGCCTTTCGGGGAGAGCTGAGGAGCAGATTGGCCACAGTCTGGAAGGGCTCCTTGACCAGGTGGGTCTGGGCCTTGGTGGAGCTGCTGGCCTCAGGGAATCAAGGAAGCAGCCCACAGAGATTCTGCCATGTGCATATAGACCCTGGATTTTCTTTCAGCCTGACGGGTGCTGCCTTGGAGCTAGAAAACTTACCTCACAGGGCAGCCAGCTATATCCATTCCCATCCTCTCTCTGACTTAAATGATAGTAACAGTGAAGATTGTTCTTGGTGGAGAAGATAAAGGCAAATTAGAAGTTCTTCCCTCTCTCTTTTCAAACCTTCTTTACTAAACAGTGATCTTTCCCTATTCATTCATTTATACCTGCTTTGTAGATTATATGTTGCTGTTCAGTCGCCAAGTTGCATCTGATGCTTTGCAACCCCATGGACTGCAGGACCCCGGGCTTCCCCATCCCTCAGCATCTCTCAGAGTTTGTCCAAGTTCATGTTAATTGAATCGGTGATGCCATCGAACCATCTCATGCTCTGTCACCCTCTTCTCCTTTTCCCAGCATCAGGGTCTTTTCCAATGAGTCAGCTCTTTACATCAGCTGGCCAAAGTATTGGAGCTTCAGGTTCAGCATCAGTCCTTCCAATGAGTATTCAAGGTTGATTTCCTTTAAGATTGGTTGGTTTGATCTCCTTGCTGTCCAAGGGATCTTAGACAAGAGTCTTCTCCAGCACCAAGGTTCGAAAACATCAATTCTTTGGTACTCTGCCTTCCTTATGGTCCAGCTCTCACATCCATACATGAGTACTGGAAAGACCATAGCCTGACTGTACAGATCTTTGCCAGCGGTGATGTCTTTGCTTTTTAATACACTGTCTAGGTTTGTCATAGTTTTCCTGCCAAGAAGCAAACATCTGATTTCGTGGCTTCAGTCACCATCTGGAGTGATTTTAGAGCCTAAGAAGATGAAATCTGTTACTGCTTTCACCTTTTCCCCATCTGTTTGCCATGAAGTGATGGGACGGGATGCCATGATCTTAAATTTTTTTAATATTGAGTTTTAAGCCAGCTTTTTCATTCTCTTCTTTTACCCTCGTCAAGAGGTTCTTTAGTTCCTCTTCACCTTCTGCCATTAAAGTGGTGTCATCTGCATATCTGAGGTTGTTGATATTTCTCCCTGCAGTCTTAATTCCAGCTTGTAACTCATCCAGCCTGGCATTGAATGGACAATAAGCAGCCTTATTGCACTCTTTTCTCAATTTTGAACCAGTCAGGTGTTCCATATAAGGTTCTAAGTGTTGCTTTTTGAGCCACATACAGGTTTCTCAGGAGACAGGTAAGATGGTCTGGTATTCCTGTCTCTTTAAGAGTTTTCCACAGTTTGTTATGATCCACAGTCAAAGGCTTTAATGTAGTCAATGAAACAGAGGTAGGTGTTTTCTGGAATTCCCTTGCTTTCTCTATGATCCAGTGAATGCTAGCAGTTTGATCTCTGGTTCCTCTGCCTTTTCTAAACCCAGCTTGAACATCTAGAAGTTCTTGGTTCGTGTAATGCTGAAGCCTAGCTTGAAGGATTCTGAGCATAATCTTACTAGCATTTGAAATGAGTGTAACTGTCCAGTAGTCTGAACATTCTTTAGTACTGCCCTTCTTGGGAATTGGAATGAAGATTCACCTTTTCCAGTCGTGTGGCCACTGCTGGGTTTTCCAAATTTGCTGACATATTGAGTGTGGCCCTTTAATAGTATCATCTTTTAAGATGTTAAATAACTCTACTGGAATTCCATCACCTCCAGTAGCTTTATTGGCAGCAGTACTTCCTAAGACCCACTTGACTTCACACTCCAGAAAGTCTAGTTCTGGGTGAGTAACCACACCATCATTGTTATCTGGATCATTAAGGTCTGTTTTGTATAGCTCTTCTGTGTATTATATTCAACTGCCACAAAACAAAAATTTTCTAGCATTGGTGTTTTGTATTATATGTAGTAGATGCAGAATACCAATGTTAAAAAAATTGTTTTGTGGCAGTTGAATATAATGTGTCATTTTTTCTTATTTTTACAGTAAACTTGGGCTTAGCCTGTACCCACCATAGTTGATGAAATTCATTCTCAGTCTGTATTCACAGAGGCCCATCCCCTTCCTTCAGGGATATGCAGAAATCTCAGGGCTTCACTGAGTCCAGAGATCTTCATTCACTGACTGCTATTCCTGGTGCCCTGCCCCACAGCCTTGAGGTTTGTTTGAAGGCAGCTATCCTCACTCCCACATGTGGCAGGCTTGGGTGCAAAATAATCCCTGGTACTTCAGAGCCTCCCAAGGCCTACCATGCAGTCACCCTCTATTTCTCTCTACTCTCAGAACTCTAAAACATCTTCTCCATTCCCTTCATTTCCCTCCATTTTCTAGTCTTAAAGTTTGGGCCAGGCCTCTCTTCCTCTACCCCTATTCCTTCACGCCCACACCCACCCCTGGGGAAGATCCAGATTAATTTCTTTTGGTTTTTGTTTGCTTGGTTTTTGCCCCTTTTTTTTTTTTTTTTTTTAATGTTTATTTATTTGGCTGTGCTGGGTTTTAGTTATGGTGTGCTAATAACTCTTAGTTGCGGCACCTAGCATCCTTATATCCGAATTCTCTGACCCGGGATCAAATGGATGCCCCTGCATTGGAGTACAGAGTCCTAACCAGTGGACTACCAGGGAAGTCCGATTTTTTTTTTTTTTTTCAATAATTCCTTATTTCAGAGTTTCCTAAGGTGTGGCCCCTGGACACCAGTATCAGAATAACCTAGGGAGCTTAAAGCCATTGGAGTGGTAAAAGGGACCAGGATTCTGACTTTGTTGGAAGCTCTGCAGAGTTTGAGAACCATGGATGGTCTAGTTCTTGGACTATAAAAGTATATCTGCTTTTGTGTGGGAGGTAGGAAATTACCTTTTCATTCTTTCTCCTACAACAATTTAAAAGCCAATAATTGATATATTCATAGAAGAATACAGGAATCCTGTTTTTTAAGATATCTCTAGGTATACAACCATAGTATAAGTAGGATATGATTATTCCATACCCCAAGGGAAGTGGATCAAGTGCTGAGAATGTAGAAAAGAGAGCCAGTTTCCAGTGGAAGATGGGATAGCTGAATAAGAAAGGAAGTGTTTGTGCTAGGCCACAAAGGACTTGGAAGGACAGGACTCAATCACTGCAGGTATGAACAACCACCACCACCATTGCGGGTGGTTGGGGAAGGCACCCTGGTCACAGACATTGAAGGACAGTAGTGGTACTGCAACCAGAAAACATTTGTTTGACTGAAGCATAAAATTAGTGCTTGGGAAGTGCAAGTTTACAATATCCTACCCCAAATCCTGGGGCTGGAAGGACTTCTGTGTTTCATTTCATATAGCATACTCAGAAAGCACCCTGGGCAAGCACACCTCAATCAAACATATTGCTGAAAGTTGAGTCTATAGCCAGTGTGAAAATGTAAGGGGACATAAATTCCTGGCATGTGAAGAGGATACTTACTGTTTGTAAAGGGAGAAGAAAGTAATTGTGACTTTCATTTATCAATTGTAATGGAATTTTCTTCTTTATATTAAATAGATTTTATTATAGGAGGTCTTCATTATCCTTAGTATCAGAAAAACCCACAAACACATTTCAGTGTTTTTTATAATAAATCATGAAAGAAAGGTCTAATTGGGATATTATTTTGAAAAATGAAACTCAAGAGTATGAAAAATGTAATTTTACAGTTAACAAAATTTAAATTATGGTTGCAACTGTGGACCAGTTCTTAGATGAAAACTCAATTAGGTCTTACTGAGTTTGAAGAGAGATGGGGTCATTATTTTTCCAATTATCATATTCATTTATTTAGCAAATATTTATTTAACCTCTTCATGCCAATCGCTGTCTTAGGCACTAGAGATATAATAGACAGTGGCAAAGTCCCTTATGGGTCTTATTTTCTAGTGGAAGAAAAGCCCATAAATAAGTATACATTTAAGGGCTGTGAAGAAAAATTGAGCAAGATAAGAATATAGAAGTGTGGCTTATAAAATATAGAAGTGGTGCAGGTGGTGCTCGGAGACAAGACAGCAGGAATGGAGTCCTTCACTTCAGATTTGACTTTACAGCTTGATTTAAAAAAGAATAGCCAAAGGTCTCAACAGTTTTCCCAAGATGCTCTCAGTAATATTCAGAGGGTTTTGAAGGACTTAAGTCTGTATCTTTCATCCCTCTTCACTTGGTAATTCTGCCAAGTCTTCATTCGTCAATGGTTTCGTGTAATCAGTTCTCCAGTAGCACTTTCACTAAAATCTCATTTTTTATGACTGATTTTGCAGATGATTTGGCTTGTTTGACAGTCTTTGAATAGGGGACAGCCCCATTCATGCCTGTTGTCACAGTGTAATTTTTAATAACACTCTCTTGCACTCTCAGAAGTTCTCAATTTGGACAGTAAGTCCATCACCTATTGATCAAGAGATTAAGCAACAAGACTGAGTGTTAAAGCAGGGCTAGATGTTTCTAAGTGGTCAGTCTGTTCATAAACATTGTTATAAGTTTTGCTTTCTTATGAAATTTTGTAACTTTGGAGACTTAGGTAATGAACATTCAACAAAAGAAGGCCACTTTTAGAGTGATGTGAGTCTTGGAGACCAACCACACTGGCTGTTTTAAAAGATTAAAATCTAACAGAATTGGATAGCCTAGAATTTGTTTCTTTATGTCTTGTAACCTGGACTCTTCATTCCTCAAGATTGAATAACCTTGTTCATATAATTGATTTTCTCCAATCTTATTAAAAACTTTTTATGTCTGCGAACACTGCGCTGCGAGCGGTGAGGAGCCTGCGAGCCGTAGTGGGCAGCCTGCGCACTATCTCAGCATGCGACGCACGCTGTTGGCCGAGGCCCTGGGGGCTGGGCGGGTGCCTTACCGGCACTATGCACCAGCCCCGCTCTGCTGTCGGTGTGGAAATTCACAGAAAAACATGAAAGGGTAACCACAGCAAACAGTGTTGAAACAGTGGGAATCAGCAATTTTGCACAGGAAGCTTTGGGAGATGTTGTTTACTGTATTCTGCTTGAAGTTGGGACAAAATTGAACAAACAAGAGGAGTTCGGTGCTTTGGAAAGTGTGAAAGCTGCTAGTGAACTCTGTTCTCCTGTATCAGGAGAAGTAACTGAAATTAATAAAACTCTAGCAGAAAATCCAGGACTTACCAATAAATCTTGTTATGAAGAGGGCTGGCTGATCAAGGTGACATTCAGTAACCCTTCAGAACTAGATGACCTAATGAGTAAAGAAGCAAATGAGAAATACTTAAAATCTATTGAGTGAAAATGGAACCCCTAAATAAACTAGTTTGAAACAACTTAATCTAGCATATTTGTCTTAAATTAGTGGTGGATAGATATTTAAAAAGCAACTTTTAGCAAAAGAAACTACTGTAACAATGTTTCCTGAAGAAAATACCCCTTAATATCCTTAATGTCCTAATGACTTCAGATAAATATTGTGCGTCTTTTTCACAGCACCTGATGATTTTTAGGCTAGGCTCCAGTTACAATATTCAGAATTCCTGAAATTATCTGATAAAACTAGTTATAAAATTATGTAATTCAAAAAAAAATTATGTAATTCAAGGATACATGGTTATCTTAAGCCTTATATAATATTGTAACTTGCTTACAGCCATCCCTGTATTTAGGTCAAAATGATCTTCCCACTAGAAATAACTGTCAGTGGGGAAATTTGTTAGTTGTATAGTGTTCGATGAAGAATATTACTCTTTTAATTTTGCAATATACTGTGTTTGCTGGTGCTATTTTTATACAGTGGAGCAACAGCCTTGCAGGCAAATAAGAAACAGTTTAATAATAAAATATTCAGCTTCTTAATTAAAAAAAATAAAAACCTTTTATGTGATGACTGTAGCCATATTTTGCAGTTTTCCTTCTCTCAAGGAACCTGAAGGATTGATTAATAAATGAAGGAAAAGCAAAGAATATGGTTTCTCCTTATCTATGATGTCTACGTATGTCTGCATTTCTCAATATAAATGGTGGCTAGAGGGCAAACACAAAACCTTCAAATTCTAAGCCCCATAATATTCTGTGGCCTGAATAGGTAGTATTGGACCTTTATTTATTTATGGAATGTCAAAAAGAAAATAAGAGCATCAGAAAGAAAAACACTGGATGCATCTTCTATCTTGAACCTCTGTGAATCTGACTGTAAAAAG
Organism: Bos mutus; assembly: GCF_027580195.1. NCBI lineage: Eukaryota > Metazoa > Chordata > Mammalia > Artiodactyla > Bovidae > Bos > Bos mutus. The sequence goes on along the minus strand of NC_091629.1, from coordinate 36,062,194 downwards.
ACTGCAAAGTATTGTTACTGTGCTGGGGCCCAGCCTGTAGCACTTTTCTTGCATTCTGTATAGTGGGAGTTGACAAGGGATGGGGGTGTGTGGCCAGGATTAAGAAAAGAAGATGCCAATCATATACTTCTATGATTCTTGTCATTCATGTCTTTATTTGAATAATTATCGTCTTATTCAATAATTGTTTCATTTATAGCACCATCCTCTCTCCAAGGAGAGCTGTGGTCCCTTAAAAATAAGCAGAGAACACTCCTGGCTAGTACCATGTGTATCATAGGGTAGTAAGGACACAATTATCATACTTAGTAGTAAATTCTAAGCTGCAAATTTTTTCATGTTCTAATATCTCTGATATCTCTGACATACCTTACAGTGATTTTAAAAGCATTGTATCATAATATAAATCAGTGGTTTTCTTAAAAGTACACAAAACAATACTTGTTTTAGTGGTGTCTTAGATTTGATGAGCTATGTCAGGGATTTTACAATGTTCTTTTTTTTTGTTCCTTTAATATTTATTTAGGCTGTGCTGGGTCTTAGTTTTGGTATGTGGGATCTAGTTCCCTGACCAGGGATTGAACCCAGGCCCGCTGCATTGGGAGTATGGCATCTGAGTCACTAGACCACCAGGGAAGTCCCTATAATATTCTTGGTATAAAATTATTTAGGTTCCAATTGGTGTTACATTGATTGTCAGATGATATTCAATGTAGTGAAACTTGGGATAAGTATTTTTTTTAAAGGGACATTATCTTGAAGTGAATACACACTGGGTACATTAAGTGTCAGAAGTGTTGAAGGACACTAAAGGAGGCTGCCCACCTCATGGTAGATCCAAGAATTGGAATTTGAAGCAAAAGGGGAGAGCATTTTGTCTTGATAAGGGCACAAGGAGGTAGCAAGTAAACTGACTTGCTTGTCATTAGGTGTTTTTATATATATATATATATATATATATATATATATAGTTTATTTTTTTAATTGAAGGATAATTGCTTTACAGAATTTTGTTGTTTTCTGTCAGACATCAACATGAATCAGCCATAGGTATACATATGTCCCCTCCCTTTTGAACCTCCCTCCGATCTCCCTACCTATCCCACCCTTCTAGGTTGATACAGAACCCTTGTTTGAATTCTGTGGGATGTACAGCAAATCCCCACTGGCTATCTGTTTTACATTTGGTAATGCAAGTTTCCATATTACCCTCTCCATACATCTCACCCTCTCCCCGTGTCCATAGGTCTGTTCTCTCTGTGTCTGTTTCTCCATTGCTGCCCTGCAAATAAGTTCTTCAGTACCATCTTCCTAGATTCCATGTATATGTGTTAGTATACGGTGCTTATCTTTCTCTTTCTGACTTACTTCACTCTGTATAATAGGCTCTAGGTTCATCCACCTCATTAGATGTAGGCCTCTGAGATGTCTTCCAGGTCAAACTAAAAACTGAGATCTGGTGTCAAACAGAGGGGCTATAGGGATTTGTCTTCAGTCTCAGAATATCACTTTTGCTTTGGCAATTAAGCACGAAAAACTAAAGGGATGGGTGCTTTTCCTCAAGTGAAAAAATTCCGTTAATCTCTTGAAATGTTAATGTCTTCCTGCTTCAGCAAGAAGGCTGAGTTGATGGTTCTGTCTTATAACCTAATCACTCTACCTGGTTTTCTGTCACAGATTGCATTCTCCCAGCACAGCAATTTTATGGACCTAGTACAGTTCTTCGTGACCTTCTTCAGGTAATTTCACTTATACAAACTATCTGTTCTTTTAATTCGGGTACTTAATTTAGTTATCAACCCATGAAAGGTAAATGAATAATCTTGTGTTTGCAGAACAGATCAAACTAACTTTATATATGTTCCTGAAAAGTTACATGTCAGTTACAATACTGTACATTCAATCTAATTTGATAAAATGAAGACATTTGGTTTGTATGTTCTGGCTTTTTGAGGTAGCTTTTCATGTACCCTATACTAAAATGTAGATAATTTGACTTTTCATGTGGGGAAGATTTGGAGTTGAAATAACAAAATAATGATTACTGATGTGAGCTACATATATGCTGCTGCTTGTTCAAGAGATGTTTCAGGTGATTATCTAGAGTTTTAAACCTAAAAGTGATTTGTTAGGCCTTGAGATCCTTTTGTTTTTATAGTTTCTTTTCAGTTTAACATTATTTTTAAGAAAACACTATTACACATAATTGAAAAAGTGCTACAGTGTTTGTAAGAGAAAGCAATAGCATCGTGTCCCACAACTTTAAATTATTTTAGCTGTTTTTTACTTCTCCATGCTTAAACGCTTTCTTGATTTTTCAATTCCATTATCTTTTGATGTCCTACTGATAAGGACATCAAAGATAAGGATTTATTATCTTATGTTACCTCTCCCAACTCCCCACACACTATGAACACATATAGATTCCCCTTCATCCCACTTATGTAATATAGTTATATCACAATGTTTGGCTAAATCGGGAGTCCCTATTTATGTTGTTATAACCATAAAAACCTCCCATTTGCTACTGAGTTGAACTCTAATTATACTTCCCCATTTTTTAGATGGGGGAATCACTTTTTGCTTGTGTTAAATGCAATATTTGCCATATTTAGGGTTTTTAATTGTTAGATTTTCTATGTAGCTACCCTTGATTTATCCCTATACTCTGACAGAACTGAACACTCTCTTGATGTGGTCAAACACAAGAAGATACTTTCCCGGTTTTAGTTTCTCTTGGCCTAGATAATCATAAAGAGAATTATCACAAATTCTCTTGCCTCTGCCCTAGAACACAAACCTGCTGCTTCCAAGTGCACTAGTTGTCTTTGAGGCCTGCTGCACAACTGTCACCTTGGGAATTTCTTTAGCCTTCTTATGTTGAAGTCTCTGTCTCCTTCATCCCATGTCTTTGTCTCCCTGTTTATTCCCACCTTATACACATTCTCCAGGAAGTTTCTGAGGAAAGGTGCATGTAGAGGTGACTTTCCTATGACCTTTCCTGTCCAAAAATGTCTTAGTTTTACCCTCACATATTATTGAAAGTTTGAACACAGAATTCTAGGTTAGAAACACCTTCCATTAGAATTTAGAAAGCATGGACTTCTATGGTGGTCCAGTGTTAAGATTCCATGCTTCTAATTCAGTGGGCATGTGTTCCATACTTAGTCAGATAAGTGCCGTGTGCCATACACTGTGGCCAAAAAATAAAAAAGAATTTTGAAGGCATTATGCTGTTTCTTTATTAGCATCTAGTAAATATTCTATTATTTACTGGTACTCTGACAGAACTGAACACTCCCTTGATATGGTCAAACACAAGAAGATATTGGTTTTAGTTTCTCTTGGCCTGCTGCTGTTGCTGCTAAGTCGCTTCAGTCGTGTCCGACTCTGTGTGACCCCGTGGACTGCAGCCTACCAGGCTTCTCTGTCCATGGGATTCTCCAGGCAAGAACATTGGAGTGGGTTGCCATTTCCTTCTCCAATGCATGAAAGTGGAAAGTGAAAGTGAAGTCGCTCAGTCGTGTCTGACTCTTAGCAACCTCATGGACTGCAGCCTACCAGGCTCCTCCATCCATGGGATTTTCCGGGCAGCAGTACTGGAGTGGGGTGCCATTGCCTTCTCCTCTCTTGGCCTAGATAATCATAAACATAAAGAGAATTATCACAAATTCTCTTGCCTCTGCCCTAGAAATATTGAGAAAATTAGTGTCATTATCATTCCCACTGTTTGTATGGGATCTGTCTTCTCTCTTTAATAAATATATATTGAAGTATAATATTTTTATATTATACACTTAGAAATTCACACATGAATGAATGATCACAAATTGAACACTCTCTACCTGGGACAAGAGTTTTTTTATTCCCCAGGGTATTACAAGTATCCTAGAAGTTACCTTATATTTACCTTAGTGACAGCCCCTTTCCTCTTTCCCAAAGCTGACCATTTACCTAACCGCTAAAACAATATATTGCATTTGCTCATTTAAAATTTTTTATTTAAATTAAAGCAGAAAATTTTAAATGATTTGCAGTGAATGATGAAAATATTAAAAGGTTGTGGGACAAAGTTAAAGTTGTATTTATCTATGAAATAGAAATAGAATCAGGTATACGGAGAACAGACTACCAACAGGTGCATGAAGCAGGCTACCAAGGGAGAAGGAGTTGGGGGAGGGTTGCAGTGAGAAGTTGGGGTTTGCACATATAAGCTTCCGTTATACAATGGATAAACAACAAAGTCCTGCTGTATAACACAGAGAACTGTATTCATTCAATATCCTATGCTAAACAATAATGGGAAAGAATATTTTAAAAAAGAATGTATGTGTATAATTATTTTGCTGAACAACAGTAATTAACACAACATTGTAAATCAACTATACTTCAGTTAAAAATAATAAATAAAAATTTTTAAAGAAAACCAAAAGTGTATTTAGAGGATATAGCTTTAAATCTGTGGTTCTCAACCTTAGCTGCATAGTAGAATCACTTGAGGAGCTTTTGATGCCCAGGCTACATCCCAGAGCCATTACATCAGAATCTGTAGGGGTGGAACTCAAGCATTTAAACACTCAAATGATTTCAACTTGCAACTAAGGTTGAGATCACCACTTTATAAAAGCATATGTTGGAAAAGAAAGAACAAGCCTCTCAATAAATGAGAAAAAGAACTACTCATTAAACGTAAAGAAAAGAAGAAAGGAATATAAGTAGAGCAAAAATTAATGATATAGGGGAAGAAGTACAGTAGAGAGGATTGAAAGAACCACAGATTGGATCTTTGAAAAGAATAATATTGATAAATCACTAGCAAGAATGACCAAGAGAAAAAGAAAGAAGATACAAATAATCAGAAATTAAAAGGGGGGAGGGATGTTACTGCAAATCCTGCACACATTTTTTCCTTTAGAAAAATATTTTATGAGCAGCTTTATGCAAATAAACTTGAAAATGGAACAGATGGAATGAAACAACTAAAAAACAAAATGAAACTATATACAGTTTACCAACACTGACACAGAAGGAATAGAAAACTGAATAGTCCTATATCTGTTTTAAAACAATACGTAATTTAAAATTTTCTTACAAAGATAACTCTAGGCCCAGGTGGCTTTGTTGGTAACTTACAACATTTTAAGGAAGAAATAATAATCAATATTAACTAAACCTTCTAGAAAATAGAAAAGAATAAATACTCCCCAATTCATTTTATGAACTTAGCACAACCTGACAAGAATAATATGAGAATGGAATTTAAAAGCCAGTCTCACTCATGAATAAGGAAGCAAAAACCCACCAATAATGTAAAAAGACTTCTATATCACAACCTAGTTGGGTTTATTCCAGAAATTGCAAGGCTGGTTTAGCATCAGAAAATCAGTCAGTGTAATTCATATTGATTTCATAAAGAAGACTAATACAATCATCTTAATCAATGGGGGAAAAGCATTTGATAAAATTTAATATCATCCATTTTAAAAACTCTTAGGAAAGTAGGAATATAAAGAAGCTTAAAATCTGATAAAGACATGCTGTGGAGCAACTAAGCCCGTGCACCACAACTGCTGAGCCTGCACTCTAGAGCCTGTGAACTTCAACTGCTAAGCCCGCATGCTGCAACTGCTGAAGCCCACGTGCCTAGAGCCAGTGCTCTGCAACAAGAGAGGCCACCACAGTGAGAAGCCCACACACTGCAACTAGAGAGTAACCACCACTCACTGGAACTAGAGAAAGCCTGTGTGCAGCAGTGAATACCCAGTGCAACAGTAAATAATTTTTTAAATCTAATAAAGGAATAATATGTAAAGCCAACAGCAGTCCACATTCTTAATGGTAAAATATTAGAAGCTTTCCCTTTGAGTTTGGAAACAAGAGAAAGACAAAAACTATCACTTAGTTTATTTAACATTGTTGATAGAGATTCTAGCCAATACAATAAGACAAGAAAAATCAATATATAAGAATTAGAAAAAGTTATTACTTACATTATTGTATTCATAGAAATTAAAGGATCTGCAGATTAACTATTAGAGTTAATAGATGAGTTCAGCAAAGTTACTAGACGCAAGGGCGTATTAAGAGCCCAACCTGTCTACTCCTTTATGAAGTCTTCTTCTGGCATACACCCCAGAGTCCACCCCTTCTTGGACTTCACTCTACTCATGTTTTTATTATACCACTTAGTCACCTTTAACAGTCTAGCACTCAAGGGCAGCCCATCTATAAATGAACATGTGATTTGACATGCACAGGTGAGCAGGGCCAATTAGAGGTCTTTCCTATAAGTTTAAAACTGAGTTCTGAGAACTTAAAACAGTTATCTATGACTCTCAGCCTTAGTTGGATGAGTGAGTGAGACTCTGGATCTGTCCTTCATTTCTTAATTAAACTCTCATTTTCTTTTTCATTTTCCTTTGGTACTACATTCTAGGTGAGCTCCTCAGCTCATTAATTTAGTTCAGTGTTGGGTCCATTTCTTTTATTGAGTCGACTGGTGAGATTTTTTTTTTAACATTTGCATTTTATTTCTAATATATTATTCCGTGTAGCCTGTTTCAGTTTTATGAATGCAGTTTACTTTCATATTCCTTTCTGAGATTAATAAATTTTATTATATTATTTTGGACTCTTATTTTGTGCTATTAATAACTGTCTGAGATGTCGCCTGTTGTTGTTTGGTACCTCTCTTTCACAACGTTGGTCTTCCTCAATGTCTGATTTTTTTCATGTTGAAGATTCCATGTTTACTTGTGTATGGATGCCATTTCTGTCTGTCACAGCCTCCAATGAGTGTGGAGAATAGATGGAGAGTGTGCTGGTGGATTAGATATATTGTTAGTCTTCTGAATGAGAGAGGATCCATCCTGCCTGGCCTTTCCAGCCCAAGGACCAGAGCTCACTGCCTTATTTGCGGTCTTCAGTTGCTCAGCACAAGCAGGGAGGAGAGAAGAAGCCATCTGGTGTGTCCACTCTGAATGTAGTCCCCTCAGCACTCTGGAAATTCCCCAGAACTCTCTCCCTCCTTGTATCTATATACTCTAGACTTAATTTTTTTTCTCTTTCTCTTTCTTCCTTCCTTCTTTCTCTCCTTTCCCGCCTTTTCTTTCCCTCTCTCACACACTCACTGTCTTTTTCTTTCTCTTTCTCTCTCTCCCTGCTTCCCTCCTTCCTTCCTTCCTTTTTTCTTTTAATTTTTAGAGACTTTATTTTTTAAAAGAAATTTTAGGTTCAGAACAAAATTGAGAAAAAGGTACAGAGATTTCCTATATAGCCCCTGCCTCCACACATGCATAGCCTCTCCCATTTTCAACATCACTCACTGGAATTGTACTTTTTTTTTTTTTTTTTTAAACTAAAGATGAGCCTACACTGATATATCATAATCATCTGAAGTTAATAGTATTGTACATTTTATGGGGTTTGGACAAATGTATACTGACATATCCATCATCATATCATATAGAGTGTTTTTACTGCTCTAAAAATCCTTACTGGAGCCCCTCTTTTACATTTCAGCCCTCTCATCTGGCTTCCATCTCCACAGTTCATCTAATTTTCTTGTTATTAAGGGCAACTAACACAGCCCTATTGCTAAATCCAAAAGTTACTCTTCACTTCTTATCATTTTGGCTTTTCAACAGTATCAATCAACTGACTACCCTATCAGTGAGACCCTTCTTCTTGCCTTTTATGACCGCATACTGCCCTGAAGCTGCTCTTTCTTGGCTCCCTTCCTGAATTATCTTTTCTATTCAGCTTCTCACTGTTGCTTTTCTTCCAGAGCTTGACCCTGGCCATCTTCTGTCTCTGTGTTTTCTGGTGGAAGTCTGCCAGCTCCATATGCAGCATAATTTTCTGATCCTTCCTCACCCGTCTTCCCCATGTCACTAATTGACAAATGATGCTGTCAGTTCCAAGTCACTTCTTTCCCTTTCACACCCAGCAGGCATTCCCTTACCAGATCCCAGCAGTTACAGCTATCAAAAACATTGAGCTGCCCTACCTCTGTTCCCCCACCCTAGTCCCAACCATCACAGTCTCACCAGGACTATTTTGGTTGATTTTGGCTCCCTTACAACCCACAAAAAATCCAGAGGAGGTCTTAAAACCATGAATTAATTTGTATCTAACCACTTATCTCATATCTCGTGACTCTGGGTTGTATCTAAAATAAAAACCAAGGTCCTGCATGAACCTCTGCTCACCTCTCTACCTTCACCTTAGCTGTTCTTCTCTGTGTTCCCATTCCATGAGCCTCCTTCTGTTTCTTAGAAAGCACCAAACTCCTTCCCATTTTATGGCATTTGTACATATTTTTCCTTCTTTCTGGAATGTTCTTCTCCCTACCCTTCACCTATGTACTTTTACCCATTGCTTGTTTTTTCTAAACAAAAACCAATTCTCTGACATCAGCTGATTGTCCTACAATTCACTCTGACACCCACTACCTGGAATTAGTACACACCCCCACAGGTTAATGGCTCAATCCAACAAGACTGCTCCCATTTCAGACATCAACCACAAATGAGTCCCCAGGCTACCCACACTTCTGCCTGGCCAAGTACAAGCTTGGGGGTTCCCATGATCCCCCTCAGATTCAACAATTTGCTATTGCTTCACAGAACTCAGGAAAAGACTATACTTAAAATAACAGGTTTATTAGAATACAACTCAGGAACAACCCAGTGGAAGAGATTAATTGGGCAAGGTATGAAAGCACAGAGCTTCCATGCTCTTTCTGGACACCATACTCTCCCAGCACATAAGTGTGTTCATCAGCCCCCCCAAACCTCAACATGCCACATTTTTTCAAGGTTTCATTGAGTAGGCATGATTGGTGAAATTTCTGGTCATTGGTGATTGAATTCAACCTCCAGCCACTCTCCCCTCCTGGAGGGGGACGTGTGATAGGGGCTGAATAGTATAACCCTGTAATCACAGGATTAGTTTTTCTGGTGGCCAGCCCCAGTCCTGAAGCTGTTTAGGTCCTCCCCTCCCATGAGAGAAAAAAAGACACTCCTGAATAACATCTTCATAAATGTGTTATAAAAAATAGTTAATTCGGACTCAAGGACACTGTAATTTTTTTATACCCTTCTGTATTATTTAAATTACTTTGTGTATAAATCTGGTAAAGATACATTTTAAAGATGTTTTAAATCAAAATTAAAGATAGGTTCTTCCTTTTTAAAGCTGAGTAATAGTCTCAAAGATAAACCACACTTTGTTTATTCACCTCCTGATAGACACTTGCATTGTTTCCTGTTTTTGACTATTACAGATAAAGCCATTATGAACACTTGTATAAAAAATAGGGGAGGGGATGGTCCTGTCACATAGGAGATTTCAAGGGTTTTAGGAGCTCTGTGCCAGAAACTTGGGACAAAGACCATATGTATATTTCTTACTGTACCACACTCATCTTCCAATTTTGACACAGTGTCACTTCCTCCAAGATTCCATCAGTGAACCCCCAAACTAAATTCTCTCCCTTTGTTCCACTCTCCCATGGAACTGTATTGCTTTTCATCATGGTGCTATCACAGTTTTACTTTGTACTGTCTGTGTCCACAATTAGGTTCTAAACTTCAAAAGAGTAAGTAAAGTGTCTTTCTTTTGTTCACCCTTGTATACATGCACACCTTCAGCATCTAATACAGAGTCAAGTGAAGTGAAGTCGCTCAGTTGTGTCCGACTCTTTGCGACCCCATGGACTGTAGCCTACCACGCTCCTCCATCCATGGGATTTTCCAGGCAAGAGTACTGGAGTGGATTGCCATTTCCTTCTCCAGAGGACCTTCCCAACCCAGGGATCGAACCTGGGTCTTCTGCATTGTAGACAGACGCCTTAGCGTCTGAGCCACAAGGGAATACAGAGTCATGCTCAGATATATATGGAAAGTAAAGTAGACCTCCAGGAAAAGTGAAGAGCCATGAGGAACCACAGATACCAGCCTTGATAAAGCTCATGGTTCTAGCTGATGGGAATGTAGAGGCCGTATGCTAAGTAACTCCAGTTATCAGGTGTGTTATGTTCTTGGACCATGTGTACAGAATGTAGTGACTCTGCTGCCGAGTACCAACCCAGTGAGGAGCAGTCACTGCAGCTGATTGGTGAAAGACTGAATGACATCATTAGAATTGTTCAGAGGAGCATCTTTAGGGACCTCAGAATCTTGTGTAGTAAACAAGGACAGATGGTGTTCTCATCACTTCTCCCTTTTTGTTGGAATGTGGGAACCTTTGGAAAAGAACGCAGAACTTTGATTTCTCTGGATTTTGTTTAGGAACTAGGAATGATGAGAATTTAACTGAGAATAGAGTCCTTTTCATGAACATGAATGAAGAAGCAGATATTTTCCCAGAGCAAGTTAACTAGATTCATATACATGAAACATAAGGGGAGAAGGGAAATTATCCAGGTAATCCTAAGCATGCTGAAGAATGGCTCATAGAATACAGAAAAGAGGATTAGATTTGGGGGTGGGAGTAGAAGGGGATAGCTCAGTGATTCAAGTGAGAAAATATTAATGTGAGGTAAGTTAGAAAAGAATTCCCAGACTTGGACACAGTGAAAAGTAAATTCTAGATCCTGATAAATACATTAAGTCCTCTTTGTGTCATAATTAGATGCTTTCCCAGACTCCAGTAGGAGCCTTGTGTATAAAGAGGGAATTAATAAGACCCATTTGCTTGCTTGCTCTGAAAATCAAATGAGATGATGTAGGTGAAAGAGCTTTGTATCTGGGAGTGATGTAGGAGTGTGGTCAGCATAATGACCGTTTATTAGTAAAGAGGGAGAAACAGATTAATGTTCTATGAAAATCTTTGACCGGGGTTAAAAGTGCCTTAGATGATAGCATTTGGATAAAAATAAAAAGGAGAAGCAGGGAATGTCCAAAAGGAGGGACTGTAATGGGAATTCCTGATATAGGCAAGGTATGTTTTTGTAAAACTTCTAATTATCTGAACTTCCGCTAAGGCTGTTGCCAGATTGACAGTGGACATTTTGACAGATCCATGTCTTATTGATCACTTTATTTTCCAGAAGATAGAAGTGATGCAAAGTCCTGCCACTAGATTAGATCCTGTCACTAGATTAGATCCTGTCTGATCTAATTGAGATCAGAATAGTGAAAATGAAGTTGCTCAGTCGTGTTTGACTCTTTGCGACCCCATGGACGGTAGCCTACCAGGCTACGTGATCCATGGGATTTTCCAGGCAAGAATACTGGAGTGGGCTGCCATTTCCTTCTCCAGGGGATCTTCCCAACCCAGGGAATGAACCTGGGTCTTCTGCATTGCAGACAGACGCTTTACCATCTGAGCCACTAGGGAAGCCCGAGATCAGAATGGTAATGTGCAAATCATAGGAACTTGGGAAGAAGCAGCAATGTCTCATAAGATTGGTTGGGAGGTCAAAGCCAGGCCAAAAAATGAGTATGTTGTTTTAGAAAGGCTAGACTTGTAAGGGCAGAAAAAGGAAATTTTAGTACACTCTCAAAAGTATCATTCTATATACACTATTAAGCTGGTGAAAAACATCTCCAAACACAGAGCTCAGACAGATTCTCAGTTTTCAAAGACATGTACAAAAGGTATAAAAAAACAACCTCAAATCAAGACAAATTTCTGAGAATAGTCTCAGGAAAGTGTAAGCCTCTGATAAACAGGGACAGATTTAGGACAAAATAGGTCAGAGGGTTTTGTTGTAAGTACAGAGATGAAAAGAAGTGACAGAGCCTAGTCAAGGGCCAGTGTCCTTGCACTGAAAGAGCAATAGGCTTCTTTAAGAATGATCTTTGAAGGCCAGAAGAATGTTAATAATTGCCAAGACTGAGTAATGAATATATAGAGGTTAACTGGTTTGGTCTCTCTTCTTTTGTGCATCTGAAAATTCCCATGATTTTTTAAAAACTTGTTGTTGTTCAGTCATTCAGACATGTCCAACTCTTTGCAAACCCATGGACTGCAGCACTCCAGGTTTCCCTGTCCTTCACTATCTCCCAGAATTCGCTCAGACTCATGTCCATTGAGTCAGTGATGCCATCCAGCCATCTTACCCTCTGTCGCCCCCTTATCCTCCTGCCCTCATTCTTTCCCAGCATCAAGGTCTTTTCCAGTGAGTCAACTCTTTGTATTAGGTGACCAAAGGATTGGAGCTTCAACTTCAGCATCAGTCCTTCCAATGAATGTTCAGAGTTGATTCCTTTAGGTTGAGTGCTTTGATCTTGCAGTCCAAGAGACTCTGAAGAGTCTTCTCCAGCACCACAGTTCGAAAGCATCAATTTTTCAGTGCTCAGCCTTCTTCATGGTCCAACTCTCACATCTGTACATGACTAGTGGAAAAACCATAACTTTGACTAGACAGACCTTTGTCAGCAAAGTGATGTCTCTGCTTTTTAATATGCTATGTAGGTTTGTCATAGCTTTTCTTCCAAGGAACAAGCATCTTCTAATTTCATGGCTGCAGTCACCATGATTTTGGAGTCCAAGAAAATAAAGTCTGTCACTGTTGCCATTTTCTCCCATCTGTTTGCCATGAAATGATGGGACCAGATGCCATAATCTTAGTTTTTTGAATGTTGAGTTTTAAGACAGAATTTTCACTCTCCTCTTTTACCTTCATCAAGAGGCTCTTTAGTTCCTCTTCATTTTCTGCCATTAGGGTGGTGTCATCTGCATATCTGAGGTTATTGATATTTCTCCTGGCAATCTTGATTCCAGCTTGTGCTTCATCCAGCCTGGCATTTTGCATGATGTACTCTGCATATAAGTTAAATAAGCAGGGTGACAATATATAGCCTTGATGTACTCTTTTCCCAATTTTGAACCAGTCCATTGTTCCTGCCCAGTTCTAACTATTGCTTCTTGACCCACATAAAGGTTTCTCAAGAGGCAGGTAAGGTGGTCTGGTATTCATCTCTTGAAGAATTTACCAGTTTGTTGTGATACACACAGTCAAAGGCTTTAGCATAATCTATGAAGCAAAAGTACATGTTTTTCTGGAATTCTTTGGTTTTTCTATGATCCAACAGATGGTGGAAACTTGACCTCTGGTTCCTCTGCCTTTTCTAAATTCAGCTTGTACATCTGGAAGTTCTCGGTTCATGTACTATTGAAGCCTAGCTTGAAGGATTTTGAGCATTACCTTGATAGCATATGAAATGAGAGCAAATATATGGTAGTTTGGACATTCTTTGGCATTGCCTTTCTTTGGGATTGGAATGAAAAGTAACCTTTTGCAGTCCTGTGGCCACTGCTGAGGTTTCCAAATTTGTTGACATATTGAGTGCAACACTTGGACAGCAACACTTAATCATCGTTTAGGATTTGAAGTAACTCAGCTGCAATTCCATCACCTCTACCGGCTTTATTCATAATAGTCCTTCCTAAGGCCCACTGGACTTCACACTCCAGCGTGTTTGGCTCTAGGTTAACCACACCATTGTGTTTATCTGAGTCATTAAGACCTTTTTTGTACAGTTCTTTTGTGTATTCTTGCCACCTCTTCTTAATATCTTATGCTTCTGTTAGGTCCTTACCATTTCTGTCCTTTATTGTGCCTATCTTTGCATGATATGCTCCCTTGGTATCTCTGGTTTTCTTTAAGAGATCTCGAGTTTTTCCCATTCTGTTGTTTTCCTCTTTCTTTGCCCTTAAGAAGGCTTTCTTATCTCTCCTTGCTATTCTCTGGAACTCTACATTCAGATGGATATATCTTTCTTTTTCTCCTTTGCCTTTTTCTTCTCTTCTTTTATCAGCTATTTGTAAGGCTTCCTCAGACAACCATTTCCCTTACTGCATCTCTTTTTCTTGGGAATGGTTTTGATCACTGCCTCCTGTACAATGTTACGAACCTCCGTCCATAGTTCTTCAGGCACTCTGTCTATCAGATCTAATCCCTTGAATCTACTTGTCACTTCTACTGTGTAATTGTAAGGGAATTGATTTAGGTCATACCTGAATGACCTAGTGGTTTTCCCTACTTTCTTCAATTTAAGCCTGAATTTTGCAATAAAGAGCTCATGATCTGAGCCACAGTCAGCTCCAGGTCCTGGTTTTTGTTTTGTTTTGTTTTTCCTGTCTTTGCTGGTTCCCAGTTGTGGTATGTGGGATCTAGTTCCCCAGTCAGGGATCAAACCTGGGAATCCTGCATTGGGAGCCCAGAGTCCTAACTGCTGGGCCACAGGGACGTCCCCTCTGGGTCCAATTTTTGCTGACTGTATAGCACTTCTCCATCTTCAGCTGCAAAGAATATAATCAATCTGATTTTGGTATTGAACATCTGGTGATGTCCACATGTAGAGTCATCTCTTGTGTTGTTGGAAGAGGGCGTTGGCTATGATCAGTGCATTCTCTTGGCAGAACTCTGTTAGCCTTTGCTTTGCTTCATTTTGCACTCCTGTTACTCCAGGTATCTCTTGACTTCCTACTTTTGCATTCCTATCCCCTATGTTGAAAAGAACATCTTTTTTTTTTTTGATGTTACTTCTAGAAAGGTCTTGTAGGTCTTCATAGAACCATTTAACTTCAGTTTCTTTGGCATTAGTGGTTGGGGTATAGGGTTGGATTACTGTAATGTTGAATAACCATTCAACATTACAACCTTGGAAACAAACCAAGATCATTCTGTTGTTTTTGAGGTTGCACCCAAGTACTGTATTTCATACTCTCTTGTTGACTGTGAGGGCCACTCCCATTTCTTCTAAGGAATTCTTGCCCACAGCAGTAGATATAATGGTCATCTGGATTAAATGTGCCCATTCCCATCATTTTAGTTCACTGATTCCTAAAATTTCCATGTTCACTCTTGCCATCTCCTGTTTGACCATATCCAATATACCTTAATTCATGGACCTCACATTCCAGGTTCCTATGCAGTATTGTTCTTTACAGCATCCGACTTCATTTTCACGTCCAGACACATCCGCAGCTGGGTGTTGTTTCCACTTTGGCTCAGCCTTTTCATTCTTTCTGGAGCTGTTTTTCTGCTCTTCCCCAGTAGCATATTGGATACCTACTGACCAGGGCGAGGGGTATCTTTCAGTGTAATATCTTTTTGCCTCTTCATACTGTTCATGGGGTTCTCATGGCAAGAATGCGAAAGTGGTTTGCCATTCCCTTCTCCAGTGAACCACATTTTGTCAGAAATCTCCATGACATGTCCTTCTTGGGTGGCCCTGCATGGCATGGCTCAGTTTCATTGAGCTAGACAAGGCTGTGATCCAAGTGATCAGTTTGGTTAGTTTTCTGTGATTGTGGCTTTCATTCTATCTGCCCTCTGATGGCTGAGGGTAAGAGGCTTGTGCAAGCTTCCTGATGGGAGGGACTGGCTGTGGGGAAAACTGGGTTTTTCTCTGGTGGGCAGGGCCATGCTCAGTAAATCGTTAATCCAATTTTCTGCTAATAGGTGGGGCTGTGCTCCCTCTCTGTAGTTTGACCTGAAGCAGCCCAATCCTAGGGTCTGCAGTCTCTGTGGTAGGGCTGTAGGCTTTATAGTAGGGCTAATGGTGATCTCCTCCAAGAGGACTTACACCAACACGCCCTGCCTCCCAGGACTACTGCTGCCAGTGCCCTGACCCAACGGCAAGCCACTGCTGACCCATTCCGAGGGAGACTCCTAAACATTTACAGGCAAGTCTTATTTAGTCTCTTGTGCAGTCACTGCTCCTTTCCCCTGGATTCTGTTTCACACAGGTTTTGTTTGTGCTGGTGACTGAGACGGTAAAGAATCTTCCTGCAATGCAGGAGACCTGGGTTCGATCCATGGATCAGGAAGATCCCCTGGAGAAGGGAATGGTAACCCACTCCAGGGTTGTTGGCTGGAGAATTCCACGGAGAGAGGATCCTGGTGTGCTGTAATCCATGGGGTCGCAAAGAGTTAGCCACAACTGAGCAACTAACACTTTAAAAACTTATATTTGTAAATGTGTTTAAAATTACAGAAAACCATTGATAAGAGGGACTTCAGAAAGATAAACACTGAGTCACAGCCCCACCTGTACCCAGATTAGTGGAGGAAAAAAAAGAAGGAGGGTATCAGCAAGTGCCACCTTTTTTGAAATAACTAGTAAATTCTTCATTGTTGTGTTTCCCAAGGAGAAACCATGCATATATCACCTTTGAAGGATGCTCATTGTCTGTTGGTGTGCCGTTTGTGTCTCAGAAAAGCTGGTACAGGTGGAAGGAACTGGGTTGTTGGTATTTTTAACAGGCCCACATTGATGACAGACGCTCTCGGGAATAAAGGACACAGACCTTCTGAGCTGTCTGTTTCACAATTCTGTGTTGAGGGTAGTCCAGGAGAGGCCTCTCAGGCCACCCTGGGTTCAGCTGCATCAGCAGCATCTGGAGCAACTTGCATGTTTCATGTTCTTCCATGTAGGTTTGCTGTCTTCTTGTGTTTATCTATTTGAGTAAAAGTAACAAAAAGCAGGATTATGGGGCTGGGCAGGATTATCCATATAAACCACGAAAGACTAAGGTTAGTCTTCTCAGACTCCTTTACTTCTTCCTGTCATCCCTAACTTCTCAGTGTTGGGGTGCCCTCAAGACACTCTTCTCTATTTGTATTTATTCCCTTGATGTCCTCGTGCAGATTCATTACCCCAAATACCACGTGTATGCTGATGACTCTCAAGCTGTCTCCAGCCCAAACCTGACACCCAGCCCTGAGTTTACATATCAACTCATGACATCTCCCCGTAGCTTTCAGGTAGATGTCTCAGAACTCAGCATGTCTAAAACTTTACTCGCCTGTATCTCACACTTTCTCCCCCCAGAATCTTCCCTGAATAGGTTGATGACAAGTTCCTCAGTCCCCACACCCTGACTTTCTCTTTTGTACCCTACATCCAGCCCATCAGGAAATCCTACTGTCTTGACCTTCATGTCTAGATTCCAAAGTACTTTTCATACCCCTGCTACCATCATCCTGGTTTGAGCCACCCTCATTTCTTACCTAGACTCCTGTTCTTTCTATTTCTGAGTTGCTGCCTTCATGGTCTCCTCAGTATAAATTAAATCATGATACTTCTCTGTTCAAAAATCTTCAGTGGCTCATCTCACTCAGTAAAAGCCAACACCATTATGATGGCTTTAGGGTCCTCATGATCTGCCCTTCTCTTACTTCTATGTCTTTATCCCTGGCATAACTGCCCCCTCCCACTCCAGCCTCCTGAGGTTCCTCAAGAAATCCCAGGCACATCCTTGCCTCAGGCTTTGCACTAGCTGATCCCAGTTGCCCAGGCGCATTTCTGCAGACCTTCACAAGCCATCTCCCACACATCCTCCACGTCTTAGCTCACATGTCACCTTCTCAAAAGTTAAGGTCCACCCATTCCGACCATTCTGCTTTAGGGTACCGCCAACACTCCTGAACCTCCTTACCCTTACCTTCTTTTTATTTGTGTAGTATTTACTCCTTTCTAACATGCTGTATAATATGCTCACTTTATTTACTGTTTGCCTCCATGGGGAAAGTAGTCCTTTGCTCTGTTCATTGATGTATTCCATGAGCCTAGAACAGGATCTGCCTCAATAAAGTACTGTATAAAAAGAAAAACAGAAACCATCAGAGAGATGGAAGGATCATCAGTGTCAGCACAGCTGAGGCGCCCAACAAGATAGGAGCTGAAGACTGTCCACTGAGTGGTGATCTGGGTGGGGGGTAGAGGTGCTTCTCTTTTGCCAGGGTACCCATTGAAGGGGTTTGCATTATGTGCCTCTCGGGAAGGTGGTGGGCTGAGGAAGGCTTAATTTCTGTTTCTGAAAGGGCAGAAGTTCAGTCCTGTAGCACCTTAGGGGGCCTGTCACCAGCCAACTGGGGCAGCCTGTCTTCAGCAGTTTGCTCTGAAGCTGCCTCTGGAAAGCCAACCGCATCCTGCAAACACAGATCTCAACAAAGAGTACCCGACTGCAGGGGCAGAGAGCCTTGTATCTGCTTGTAACACTGGAACAGTACACTGTACAAATTAATGAGTGAAAATGCCAATTTTTAAATTATTTAAACAGCTACCTAAGAGGTTTATTTGTTAGGCTCATTAGTCCTTTTAATCAGAAGTCAGTCTTTCTCTTTCCTGTCACAGTAGCTTTTGATGAGAGAACATTAAAATCATTTGCAGTTATAAGACCACTGGGACTTAGTCTATCTTAATCTTTAAGAAAGCTGTTGGCTTGAATTTAGTTGTTTTATTTTATTTATAAAGTATGTACTTACTTTGAATACATATTATTACATATAAGTTTATTCTCTATTTATATCTTCCTTATGAAAAGCTGATTGTCACTTTGATAATTAACTTTTCTCATTATTTTAAGCTTTATCGGTAAATTTTTGCTGATTTGATTAAATAGCATGCTTGTTACTGGTTATAATTATGGTAGAATTAGTTTTATTATTTGGATAAGCCATGATATGTCATTCTGATAAAGGCCTGGCAGAAGGTCAGGGCTCTCCTCTGGGAGTGCCTTGTGGAGATAGTATTGTCTACCGGTTGGGTCAGAAAGCTCATTCTCTTACTTTGTTTCCTTTGAACCAGGACTGGTTGTGATGACTCAGCAGAAAGGAGCTTGGAGTGGGTATTTGGGGGATTGTGTCCCTGACTGACCTGAGGTGTGGATGACAGCATGCTGATTCTGGGGGCTGGGATAATAACTCAGTACTTTGCTTTCTTACAGTTGTTTCCTCTCTCTGCTCCTGGTGGCTGCTGTGGTTTGGAAAATTAAACAAAGTTGTTGGGCTTCCAGACGTAGAGAGGTAAGCCTCAGTGAATAAAGATTAACGAATCCCTAAAGGAGCTTTTTCCTTCATATTTCCTTTAAGCATGTCAGTTTTAGCTGTGTAGTCATAGAGAGTAATACATGGTCAGTAGACTTCAATTAGTGCTATGTAAGCTATGTTAATTCTGCACCACATGGTTTTAACTTTCTAAAAAGAAGGTTTTAGGATTGTATTGACTCAGTTTTACCCTTTCTCCCAGACCCTGATTCCTTAACTCAGGCTGGAGATCTGAAGGCTTAGTAAAGCACAGCTTTTACAGGAGCCTTTCATGAGAATGAGAATAAAATCAGCCATTTAAGCATCTCAAAAATTTCTCATTATTCAAGGAAAGATAAATGTGTGTCTGATTAAGTATTTGCTTGAGTTTTATTTTTTAGTGTTGATTTATTTCCACAGCTCCATTCCAAAAGTAATATTAATAAGTCAAACAAATATTTATAATTGGCAAGTCAAATAAACTTGATTAAAAATTACAACACAAAAGCTGTTTATTGAAACTTTCACATGTGTTATTACTCTGCCTTTTAGTCATCATGTCTGTTGCATTGTTGCTAAATAGAAGTACACTAATACCTGGATTTTGTGCTCTTTGATCTTCTATATCTACTCATGCTTTTTTCTATATAAAAATTGATCTATAGAAAGATTTAGAGAACAGAAATATCTAGACTCAAAATACCCAAGCACTCAGCACTGTTCATGACATGAACAGTGGGGCCATGACATGGACCATTTCTGACCCATGTAAAGGTATTTTTTTTCGTAGAGGTAATGTTGTATCCTCTTTATGATCATTTTAAAAATTCAGTGGATAACATATTCAGAGGTTTTTTTAATAGCTGTATTACTAAGACATTTTAAAATCTCAACGAATTATGCAACATTCTGAAAAAAATAAGTTATCCAAATGTGTAATAAAGAAGTAAGAAACCACATAAACTAGTACCGGGAAGGAATCAAAAAATTATTTTGAGAGAGTCAAATTATTACTCTCTCGACAAAGGCTATTAGACACAGGCAGTTTTAATTTGAGATGAGCTTATGGAGATAATAATAGTCTACTCCTCCTTGGGTGTTTATGAGATTTAATTATTTCCAAAAAAATAAATTTCCTTTTTCCAGGGTAAAGGAAAAGATGGGAAACTTAAAAGAATCCTGATTCATTTTATGCATAGAAACCTTGAAACCAAAATTTGAGAAAGGTAGCACCAAAAAGTAAAGACCAGTTGCATAATGACTATAATGTGCAGCTGTCTAGTTGACCGTGTAGTAAAGGGATCATTTCATACCAGAGAACCTACTAGGATATGTTATATCCATGGGTATAAAAAAAAAAAAACAAAACCCTAAATTTTCAGTAGTAGCAAGTAATCATTTAATCATTTATTAATATCAGCACTCATCCTAGTTTAAAAATAAAACTCTTAGTAAACTCAAAAATAATACCTCCTCCACACTTTGAGAAATAACCAGGTAACCAACATTACTCATGATGAAGAAATACTCAAGGTTGTACCCAATAAAATCAAGATAAGTTAGTCATATTAAGAACTGACAGAAAAAAGAAAAAAAAAAAAACCCTGACATTTGAGCATTTCTAAGTTGTAGGCACTCTTCTAAGAGGTTTTATATTAAGGTTTTATATTTGTATAATCCTTACAGCAACCTATAAAATAGTTACTGATACTACTCCTGTTTTATAAATGAAGGAGCCGAGGCTCAGAGAGGCAAAATAACTTACCCATCATCACACAGCTACTTAAAGACACCAAACTATGTTTTGAATTTAAGACTTCTGTCTTCAAAGGCCATGTTCCTTCTAACCATCATGTAGTCCCAGTAGTGACTTAGTTTTGTTCTGGATGTTCTAGACTCTGCACTAAGAGAAAGAAAAATAAGAAGTTTTGTTCCTTTTGGAAAGGGGACAAAATCATTGTTTTCAGATAAGATTATTGAAACATCATACAAACATATATAAAAATAAAGTTTGTAAAAATAATTGAACTAATGTAGAAGACAAACAATCAACTGGAAAATAATCACAACATACATGAAAGAAAATGAGGTGAACACTTAGTAGAAAACAGGTTTCCAAAAAAGAATATGCTAATTACACAGTTGATCAGCCAGTAAACTAAGCTTTTACCTTTGTGATTTAAAATTTCTCTGTTACTGTGAACCTGTCCATTCAGAATATATTTCATCTCTTCTAAAATATCATTCATGATTTATCCCTCTCAGAACTGTAGAAGAATGATTTGATATTATTTATAACAACAAAAATAATAGCATCTAATACTGCTTAAGTCATTGCTACATACCAGGCCCTGTTTTAAAGGGCCTTTACTCCCATTATCTCCTGCACTTGTCATAAGGGAACTAGACTGGGAACTGGAAGCAAGTAGGTAGAGTCACTGTCTCACTGTGACTCCACACTTAGCACAGAATCTAGAGGAGGATTATTGTTATATGTATTTGTTGAGTAAATAAACTAATAGCTTTGTGAGATGTAGGCATATGATTATTGATATTTAACAAAATTTTTAATGTTAAAAATACCCTTCTAAAACAGAACATTCTGTTTCTAAAACAGAAATGCCATTCTAAAACATAGCCATGATCTATCCAGCCCAAGATTCTGTCTCTAAAATAGTTTTAAGGAAGTAGTTAAGTAAGGCCTCATTGTCTTCCACAGCATGACCTCAGAGCTTCAGTGACATGCCCAAATCTCTGATATCCCTAATGATATATAATTGACTACACACCATAAGCTAGGCACTAGCTACACACCATAAGCTAGGCACTGTGCTAGGTAAAACATCTCATTTAATCGTACTGATACTTTTATGGGATTAAAACCCCATTTCAGAGAGGAGGGAATGGAGGCCCAGAAATTTTAAATAACTTTTTAACATCACACAGCTGGAAGGAGTTGGAGCAGGTGTTCATATCCAAGCCTACCTGAATCCAGAGCCCTTACTTGTCCCTCTGCTCTGCAAAACTTCATGTTTTTTATGTGTTTAGTTTATACCACCTCTCTGAATAAAGCTCTCTTTCAGTTCTTAAATACTGTGTAACAAAGGATAGTTTTTGTTGCTGTGTAAGTATTTCGTCCAAGTTTCAGCAGGAAAAAAGAAAGCCTGGCTTTAATCTAGTAATAAAAATATGAGGAAATAGGATAATTTACGTACTTAACAAGCAGGCATCATAGCATTATATCCATCAGTACATTAATGTGTATCTCTAACAGATAAGGAATTTTTCTTTACTATAACAACAATATTGTCATCATAGTCAACAAAATTAAAAAGGTAATGCTTGGTCCATGTCCAGTTTTCCCCAGCTATCTCAGAAATATCATTTTGGAATTAATTTGTTTGAATCAAGGAAGATGAGCTATTTTTAATATGTAGTAGTCTCTAATAAAACCCCCTCAGTACTCTTTGCATTAATGGTTGCCGTATTACTCATCAGCAACTTCTTCGAGAGATGCAGCAGATGGCCAGTCGTCCCTTTGCCTCTGTAAATGTCGCCTTGGAAACAGATGAAGAGCCTCCTGATCTTATTGGGGGGAGTATAAAGGTGAGATTGTATTTCAAAAGTCCCTGTAACTTATCAAACCTCATGCTTCTCAGTGTGAGGAACCAGAGAGGGCAAGAGCCTCATTCTGTTACCTCTTACTTTGTCCTCTCTGTTTCTTCTTAGCAATAAGTCAGCACTGAAACTGTCAGCTATTGTCTTGCTTTCATTTTCCAATATTTGTTTCATGTTGTTAAGCAGTCTTATATTCAGGGAATTTTAAAATTTAAATAACTTGTCTGGTATTCTTTTAAGTTTCATGTGGCATAATACTTGAAAATTTGAAAATAACTGAATTGAACCATTGTCCTTTGTAAGTATTTAGGGGATTTTTTTAAATGGGGAAAAGTTATAACTGACTGTGAATTCTGTGGAAAATAAAGAATTCTAACACCTCCACCATTATGAAGAAAATAGTAAGACTTTCTTTTTTAACAAAATGATGAAATAGTTCAGATACCATTAGGAAACAATTATATGTCTATGGAGATATATATTATATACACAGACATGTCTATGGAGATATATATTATATACACAGACACATATATGTATGTATATGTGTGTGTGTATGTGCGCATGTATGTCCTAACATACTTACTGAAGCATTACTGACCTTACAGGAAGTATGTGAGATTTCCAGGGATTGTTTTCCTTTCCTCCTCCAGAAAAGAATAAACCATGAACCCAAACCACAACCATGCATGGTCTAAAGTGGTTCTAGATTGGTAAGATACCATGTCTCTCAGTTGAAGTAGATGTGGATCCTGACTGAGGAAAAATACACCCAATTCAGCCATTCAGGAGTCCCACAGATCAAGACCACAGAATCAGTGGTCACCAAGGACGAATGAGTAAGAATCAGCAGAAACAACAGAATTGACATCTAATGAATATGATATAGCTCTGTATGAAATGTTTAAAGAACTGAAAGATGGAATCATAAAGATGAGGAAGCCATAAGAGTCAAGAATGGCCAAGCAGACCTGAAAAAGAACCAAATGGAACTGTTAGAGAAATGGAAAATACAGTAGTTGAAATTTTTTAAAGACTCAGATTACATGTTAAACAGCACATCAGAGACAAGTGAGGAAAGAGCTTTTGAACTGGAGGATGACTCTGAAGAAATTACACAGAATGTAGAACAAAGAGATGAGAAGATGGAAAAATATGACAGATAATAAGAATATGGAGGATAGAATGAGAAGATCTAACATATATATTACAGTCCCAGAACAAATGAATGGAGGAGAGGCAGTTTTCAAAGAGCTGAGAATTTTCCAGAACTGATGGGAAATACAATTATTCAGACTCTTAACAAAATGTATTGTAAGCAAGAGTAAGGAAAGAAAGCAGAGGAAAGGTAGGAGAGAAAAGAAAACTACAGTTGGATTTATCCTAGTGAAACTGTGGAACTTCAAAGACAAAGAGAACATCTTAAAATTAGCCAGGACAGAAAAAGACCAGTACAATGTGGAAAAGTTGGAACCCTCGTGTACTGTTGGTGGGAATGAAAATGATGCAGCTACTGTGGGAAACAGTATTTCTCTTCCTCAGAAAAGCAAAAATAGAATTATGTACGATCTAATAATCCCATTTCTCAATATATACCCTGAAGAATTGAAGGCAGAGTTTTGACAATGTATTTGTACACCATGTGCATAGCAGCTTCATTCATAGTAGCTAAAAGCTGGAACCAACCCAGGTGTTCATTGACATAGGAATGGATAAACAGAATATGGTATATACATACAACGGAGCTTCACTCAGCCTTAAAAAGGAAAGAAACTCTGACCCATGTTACATATATGAACATAGATGAACCTTAAAGACATTATGCTAAGTGAAAGAAGTCAGTCACAAAAAGACAAACACTGTATGATTTCACTTATGAGAGCTACCTTGAGTAGTCAAATTCCTAGAAAATAGAATGATGGTTGCCAAGGTCTGGGGAGAGGAAGGAAGGGGGATTTGCAATTTGATGGGTATAAAATTTTAGTTTTCCAAAATGGAGTTTGGGAAATAGATGGTGGTGATGGTTGCACCATATAACACTACTAAAATGTATACCTAAATAATGGTTTAAGATAGGGACTTTCCTGGTGGTCCAGTGGCTAAGACTCTGTGTTCCCAATACAGTGGGCCTGGGTTCCATCCCTTGTCAGGGAACTATAGTAGTCCCTCATGCTGCAACTAAGAATGTGCTTGGTGCAACTAAGAGTTCAATTGGCACAACTAAAAGATCCCGTGTGTTGCAACAAAGACCAAAGATCTTGCTTGCTACAACTAAGACCTGATGCAGCCAAAGAAAGTGCTTTAAAAAAAAATGGTTAAGATAATGCTTTTTATGTTATGTGTATTTTCAGTTCAGTTTCTCAGTTGTGTCTGAGTCTTTGCAACGCCATGGACTGCAGCACACCAGGCTTCCCTGTCCATCACCAACTCCTGGAACTTGCCCAAACTCATGTCCATCGAGTCAGTGGTGCCATCCGACCATTTCATCCTCTGTCGAACCCTTCTCCTCCTGCCTTCAATCTTTCCCAGCATCAGGGTCTTTTCCAATGAGTCAATTCTTCACATCAGGTGGCCAAATTTTTGGAGCTTCAGCTTCAGCTTCAGCATCAGTCCTTCCAATGAATATTCAGGACTGATTTCCTTTAGGATTGACTGGTTTGATCTCCTTGCAGTCCAAACATCTAGAAAAACATCTATTTCTGTTTTATTGACTACACCAAAGCCTTTGACTGTGTGGATCACAACAAACTGTGGAAAGTACTTAAAGAGATGGGAATACCAGACCACCTGACCTGCCTCCTAAGAAATCTGAATGCAGGTCAAGAAGCAACAGTTAAAACTGGACATGGAACAACAGACTGGTTCCAAATCAGGAAAGGACTACATCAAGGCTCTATATTGTCACTCTGCTTATTTAACTTATATGCAGAGTAAATCATGCAAAATGCCAGGCTGGATGAAGCACAAGCTGGAATCAAGATTGCCAGGAGAAATATCAATAACCTCAGATATGCAGATGACACCACTCCTAATGGCAGAAAGTGAAGAACTAAAGAGCCTCTTGATGAAGGTGAAAGAGGAGAGTGAAAAAGTTGGCTTAAAACTCAGCATTCAGAAAACTAAGATCATGGCATCTGGTCCCATCACTTCATGGCAAATAGATAGGGGAAATGATAGAAACAGTGAGAGGCTTGATTTTTTGGGGGGCTCCAAAATCACTGCAGATGGTGACTGCAGCCATGAAATTTAAAGATGCTTGCTCCCTGGAAGAAAAGCTATGACCAACCTAGAAAGCATGTTAAAAAGCAGAGACATTACGTTGCCAACAAAGGCCCATCTAGTCAAAGCTATGGTTTTTCCAGTAGTCATGTATGGATGTGAGAGTTGAACTATAAAGAAAGCTGAGCGCTGAAGAATTGATCCTTTTGAACTGTGGTGTTGGAGAAGACTCTTGAGAGTCCCTTGGACTGCAAGGAGATCCAACTAGTCAATCCTAAAGGAAATCAGTTCTGAATATTCATTGGAAAGACTGATGGTGAAGCTGAAGCTCCAATACTTTGACCACATGATGCAAAGAACTGACTCATTTGAAGAGACCTTGATGAAGGGTTGAAGGCAGGAGGAGAAGGGGATGACAGAGGATGGGATGGTTGGATGACATCACCGACTCAATGGACTTGAGTTTGATGATGGCAGTAGGTGATAGACAGGGAAACCTGGTGTTTGCAGTCCCTGGGGTCACAGAGAGTTGGACACAACTGAGCAACTGAACTGAACTCTGCATATAAGTTAAATAAGCAGGGTGACAATATAGAGCCTGACACACTCCTTTCCTGATTTGGAACCAGTCTGTTGTTCCATGTCCAGTTCTAACTGTTGCTTCTTGACCTGCATACAGATTTCTCAGGAGGCAGGTAAGGTGGTCTGGTATTCCCGTCTCTAGGAATTTTCCACAGTTTGTTGTGATCCACACAGTCAAAGGCTTTGGTGTATTCAATAAAGCAGAAGTAGATGTTTTTCTGGAGCTCTGTTGCTTTTTTGTTGATCCAAAGGATATTGGCAATTTGACCTCTGATTCCTCTGCCCTTTCTAAATCCAGCTTGAACATCTGGAAGTTTACAGTTCACATACCATTGAAGCCTGGCTTGAAGAATTTTGAGCATTACTTTGCTAGCGTGTGAGATAAGTGCAATCTCACTCATCTTATGCCTTGGAGGCCAGACAGAATGAAAACCACAATCACAGAAAACTAATCTAACTGGTCACATGAACCACAGCCTTGTCTAACTCAGTGAAACTATGAGCCATGCCATGTATGGACCCCCAAGACAGACAGGTCATGGTGGAGAGTTCTGACAGAATGTGGTCCACTGGAGAAGGGAATGGCAAACCACTTCAGTATTCTTGCCTTGAGAACCCCATAAACACTATGAAAAGGCAAAAAGGTATGACACTGAAAGATGAACTCCCAGGTTGATAGGTGCCCAATATGCTACTGGAGAAGAGTGGAGAAATAACTCCAGAAAGATTGAAAAGACAGAGCCAAAGAGAGACACCCTCTTCCAACAACACGAGAAGAGTCTACACATGGACATCATCTGATAGTCGATACTGAAATCAGATTGATTATATTCTTTGCAGCCAAAGATGGAGAAGCTCTATTCAGCAAAACAAGACCAGGAGCTGACTGTGGCTCAGATCATGAACTCCTTGTTGCAAAATTCAGACTTAAATTGAAGAAAGTAGGGGAAACCACTAGACCATCCAGGCATAACCTAAATCAAATCCCTTATGACTATACAGTGGAAGTGACAAATAGATTCAAGGAATTAGATCTGATAGACAGAGTGCATGAAGAACTATGGATGGAGGTTTGTGACGTTGTATAGGAGGCAGTGATCAAGACCATCCCCAAGAAAAAGAAATGCAAAAAGACAAAAGGGTTGTCTGAGGCAGCCTTAAAAATAGCTGAGAAGAGAAGCTAAAGGCAAAGGAGAAAAAGAAAGATATACCCATTTGAATGCAGAGTTCCAAAGAATGGCAAGGAGAGATAAGAAAGCCTTCCTCAGAGATCAGTGCAAAATAGAGGAAAGCAATAGAATGGGAAAGACTAGAGATCTCGTCAAGAAAATTAGAGGTACCAAGGGAACATTTCATGCAAAGATGGGCTCGATAAAGGACAGAAATGGTATGGACATAACAGAAGCGGAAGATATTAAGAAGTGGCAAGAATACACAGAAGAACTATACAAAAAAGAGCTTCACTACCCAGATAATCATGATGGTGTGATCACTCATCTAGAGCCAGACATCCTGGAATGTGAAGTCAAGTGGGCCTTAGGAAGCATCACTACGAACAAAGCTAGTGGAGGTGATGGAATTCAGTTGAGCTATTTCAAATTCTAAAAGATGATACTGTGAAAGTGCTGCACTCAATATGCCAGCAAATTTGGAAAACTCAGCAGTCGCCACAGGACTGGAAACAATCAGTTTTCATTCCAATCTTAAAGAAAGGCAATGCCAAAGAATGTTCAAACTACCACACAATTGCACTCATCTCACACACTAGCAAAGTAATGTGTATTTTACCACATTAAAAAATAACTAAGGGGAAAAAGTTTACTACAAAGGAATGACAAAGTGACAGCTGACTTCCCAGATGCTACAAGTATTGAAAGAGAACTGCCAGCCTCAAATAGTGTACCCAGTACCTACCTTTCAAGAACAAGGATAAAATCAAGATGTCTTCAGACTGCAGGGAAAACTGAGTACTTGCCACCAACAAACCTGTATGAAAGAAGTATATAAAGGATGTGCTAGAAAGGGGGCCAATTACCCCAGGAGGGTGGAATAAGAAGCAGTAGTGAGTAAATCAGCTGATAAACCTCTGTAAATCTAAGAAAATATTGTCCTGATAAAATAGTGATCATTTGTGGGATTGAGAAGAATAGACGAGCCTTAGTAACATCCCATGTCACTCAGCAGCCTGCAGCACAGCCAGTAAAACACTGTCTCGAATTTCTTGTCAAGAGCCACACACTCACCTTCTGGCCGTTTGTGCTGTGTGTTCTTCATCGGCCTTCTTCATCTTCCAGCATCTTTTAATAATGGGCAGCTGTCTCAGACTCAGTCTTTGGGCCTCTCCTCACATCTTTTACATCTGCACCTTTGGTTATTGCCTTAGTCTGTTCAGGCTGTTAACAACAAAATATCAGAGACTGGGTAGCTTACAAACAATAGAAATTAATTTCTCACAGATCTGGAGCCTGGGAAATCCAAGATCAAGGTACTGGCAGATGAGTGTCTGATGAAGGCTTGCTTTCTGGTTCATAGAAGGCACCTTCTAGCTGTAATTTTTTTTTTTTTTTTTTTTGCCATACCACCCAACTTGCACAGAATGTTAGTTCCCCAACCAGGGATTGAACCTGGGCCCTCAGCAGTAAAATACAGAGTCCTAACCACTGAACCATCAGGGAATTCCCTCTAGCTGTAGTTTTACATGGTAGAAGGGGTGAGGGAGCTCTCAGGGTCTCTTTTCTAAGGGCACTAATCCCATTCGTCCTGATCATCTCCCAAAGGACCCATTTCCAAATATTAACATTAGGTGTTAAAATTTAACATGAATTTTGGGAGTACATGAATATTCAGACAATAGCAATCTTTTTATCCGTTGTGGATGTAAACACCCTGAGCTCACCACTCAAACTCTCCTGTGAGTGTCCAACTCATATATCAGGTTGCTGGCTCAGTATTCCCACTTGGATGTCTTAATAAGCATCTGAACAAACTTAACATGTTCAAAACAAGAGACTGTTCCCCACACCTGCTCCTCTGGCATAACTTCCCCAACTCAATATGTTCTAGTTGCTCAGTCCAAAATCATCCTTGACTTGTCCTTGCTCTCATCCTCACTGGACAGCCCATCTATCAGCAAGTCTTTTTTACTTTATCTTCAAAACTATGTCCTGACTCCTGTGCCACCACTTCCACCACTGTTAGCTATCACCTTGATCTAGGCCACTATCATCTCCCACCTGGGTCATAAGTGATTTCACCACTTCAGCCGTTTTACTCATCTAGTCATTTCTCTGTGCTCCAGTTTCTTCAACCAGTTTGAAGAAACTGATGGCATAATTTTGAAGATGGCCCCCAAGATTCCTCTCTCATGTTTGTTCAATCAAACACTACTTCAGATTCTGCTGTGAAGAGATTTTGCAGAAGTAATTAAAGTCTGAGGGTGGACTTCCCTGATTGCAGTGGATAAGAATCCCCTCCCAATGCAGGAACATGGGTTTGATGCCTGATGCAGGAAGATTCCACGTGCTGTGGAGCAACTAAGCCCATGAGCCACAATTACTGAAGCCTGCATGCTATAGGGCCTGAGAGCCACAGCTAAATTGTTTTTTTAAAAGTCTGAGGGTAGTTGACATTAATATATAGGGAACACTTTCTCTGACTGGTGGCAGAAGAGGAACCATGAGAAGTACTTGAGCACTGTCACTGGTTTCATGCTGGAGAGACCTTATGAAGAGGAATATGAGTGGCCTCCAAAAGAAGAATGGCCCTTGGCTAACTGCTAGCCAGGAAATGGGGACTTCACACCTAGAGCCTGGAGGAGCTAGATTCTGCCAGCAACTTGAATGAGTCTTGAAGCTGGTTCTTCCCCAGGGCCTCCTGGTAGGAGTGGAACCCAGCTGATAACTTGAGTTCCACCTTCTGAAGATAAGATCTGAGACCCTCAGAACCTTTGTGAGATAGACTTGAGAATTCTTCCTGAACTGAGTGGGGGCTTCCCTGATAGCTCAGTTGGTAAAGAATCCGCCTGCAATGCAGGAGACCCCGGTTCGATTCCTGGGTCTTGAAGATCTGCTGGAGAAGGGATAGGTTACCCACTCCAATATTCTGACCTGGAGAATTCCATGGACTGTATAGTTCATGGGGTCACAGTCAGACACGACTGAGTGACTTTTACTTTCCAGAACTGATAGAAGACATAAACAGGACCTATACCCCTAAGCAGAGAACCCTACAGAGCTCTCACCTGGACTTCTGACCTAAAAAACTGAGATAATAAATAGGTGCTGTTTTAAGCTCCAGAGTTTGTGATTTGTTTGATGTTTCATAACAATAGAAACTAACGAAGGGGTGTCTTTAGAAATCACATGGAGTAAGAAGGTGTTTCTTAGGGAACACCATTTTAGGTCATTCTTTGTTTTCTTCCACCAGACTGTTCCCAAGCCCATTGCCCTGGAGCCGTGTTTTGGCAACAAAGCTGCTGTCCTCTCTGTGTTTGTGAGGCTCCCTCGAGGCCTCGGTGGAATCCCTCCTCCTGGGCAGTCCGGTGAGTAGATGACAATTATTGACAAATGAGGGTTATGTGTTAGATGTGTGAAGACTCCTTCATGTTCATAGGGAACTTGGTTATAAAAGTGATATTGCATTCAGGCAGACCTAGGAAACATTGCAGGTTTGGTTCCAGAAAACTGCAGTAAAGCAAGTATCACAAGGAAGTGAGTCACACGAATTTTTGTTTTCCCAGTATACATCTGTTATGTCTGTATTATACTGTAGTCTGTTGAGATGCAACAGCATTATGTCTAAAAAGACACGGTTCCTCATTCATTTAATTTAAAAATATTACTAAAAAATACTATTATCTGACAATGCAAGGTTGCCATAAACCTTCAATTTTTTAAAAAAACAACAACACAGTTATCTGTGAGCACAATAAAATGAGGTATACCTGTAGTGCCTGCCTCGTGTCATTGTGAGGATTTGGAAAGATGATCCCATTGCCCCTGTATTCCTTAACCCCTCTTTCTAAGGTCACCATTCCTTCCTGGAAAATATCTGGATCTCCTCACTTCATCAGCCTCCTTAGCCTGCTTCCAGCCAAACCTTCCTTTGCCACCAATGCGTCCTCCCCACCGGCTGTGTTGTTCCTTTACTTTCTCTTTCATTGCTGTCCCTTAACTGAGGCTTTCTCCCTCTGTGCTCCACACACTCTTCCTCAGTCGTCTTACTTCATGGCTTCCAGCTGGCTCCTTCAAGCTAGTGGTTCTCAAATTGGTATTTCTAGCATTACTGTAGCACCTATTTTCACTGTTCTGTTTCCTTCCCAGCCCTTATCATCAATTTAGTTGCAGTGAATGTATAACTCTTATTTTTATTCTTCTTTTTTCATGTAACTATCTTAAACATTTTTATAACTTAGTATATATAATATCTTACCCGTTTTTTACAGCTGCTCTATCAAATACATGAATCATAATTTAGATAAACATTCTTTAACTGTTGAACACAAAGGAAATGTGGAATACAGTTTGGGAAGTATCTTGATTAATTATGGAGTACTTTGAAGGGATGCCTCAAGTAATAGAAATGGTTTAGTTAGCTTTCAGTTGCAGTGATCCTGCAGGCCTCAGGTCTGGGTCTGTGGTGTTCTCATGAGGGAGGACATTAGACATGGCCAGGTCAGGGTTTATTGTCTTCATGTCATAAGTGAATGGCTTGATTTGCCCTCATCTAGGGATTTCTGTTGGAGAAGGCAATGGCACCCCACTCCAGTACTCTTGCCTGGAAAATCCCATGGACGGAGGAGCCTGGAAGGCTGCAGTCCATGGGGTCGCTGAGGGTCAGACACGACTGAGCGACTTCACTTTCACTTTTCACTTTCATGCATTGGAGAAGGAAATGGCAACCTACTCCAGTGTTCTCACCTGGAGAATCCCAGGGACGGGGGACCCTGGTGGGCTGCCGTCTCTAGGGTCGCACAGAGTCAGACACAACTGAAGTGACTTAGCAGCGGCAGCAGCAGCAGGGATTTCTGTGAGTTGAGCCCCTAACTTGGCCTTGTCCATGTCAAGGGCAGAAGGGCCCGTTGACGTGATGCTCTGGAGCAGTGTCTTCTGTCAGTGCCCAGCTAAGCAGACACTGACTGGTGCTCCCCGAAGGCAAGGTGCTGGGGGTGCAGGGGTGACAGACGTGCGGCACTGTGGCCTTCCCTGCTCCAAACTTTGCCTGATGTGTCCCAATCTGATGAAGACCTGCTGCTCCCTGCTTGAGACCTACCAGTAGGATGGAGCCATCTCTGCCACCCCCTTCTCTATTTCCCCATTTTATTTATTTATTTTTATTAAAGTATAGTTGATTTACAAGATTATATTAGCCTTTCAGGTGTGATCCAATATTTTTAATAGACTGTACTACATTTAAAGTTATTACAAAATAATGGCTAGTCTCCTTTCCAGTCTCTACACCTTAAGGTTCCTTGTGCCAAACCCAAGGCTTTTTTTCTCTTTCAGTGTGAGTTTATATTCCCCAATATTAAGTAACCTCTACCTTCTGTCTTTCCCAGGTTCATATCTCTAATTCTGTTCTCTTCACCAAGCTTCATACTCAGTTATTAGATTGCCTACATGACCTGTCCACTTGTGCTTCAGTTCAGTTCAGTCGCTCAGTCGTGTCTGACTCTTTGCGACCCCACGAATTGCAGCATGCCAGGCCTCCCTGTCTATCACCAACTCCTGGAGTTTACCCAAACTCATGTCCATCAAGTTGGTGATGCCATCCAGCCATCTCATCCTCTGTCATCCCCTTCTCCTCCTGTCCCCAATCCCTCCCAGCATCAGGGTCTTTTCCAATAAGTCAACTCTTCGCATGAGGTGGCCAAAGTATTGGAGTTTCAGCTTCAGCATCAGTCCTTCCAATGAACACCCAGGACTGATCTCCTTTAGGATGGACTGGTTGGATCTCCTTGCAGTCGAAGGGACTCTCAAGAGTCTTCTCCAACACCACAGTTCAAAAGCATCAGTTCTTCAGCACTCAGCTTTCTTCACAGTCCAACTCTGACATCCATACATGACCACTGGAAAAACCGTAGCCTTGACTAGATGGACCTTTGTTGGCAAAGTAATGTCTCTGCTTTTGAATATGCTGTCTAGGTTGGTCATAACTTTCCTCCCAAGGAGTAACGTCTTTTAATTTCATGGCTGCAATCACCATCTGCAGTGATTTTGGAGCCCCCCAAAATAAAGTCTGACACTGTTTCCAGTGTTTCCCCATCTATTTGCCATAAAGTGATGGGACCAGATGCCATGATCTTAGTTTTATGAATGTTGAGCTTTAAGCCAACTTTTTCACTCTCCTCTTTCAGTTTCATCAAGAGGCTTTTGAGTTCCTCTTCACTTTCTGCCATAAGGGTGGTGGTCATCTGCATATGAAGTTATTGATATTTCTCCCAGCAATCTTGATTCCAGCTTGTGCTTCCTCCAGCCCAGCGTTTCTCATGATGTACTCTGCATAGAAGTTAAATAAGCAGGGTGACAATACACAGCCTTGATGTACTCCTTTTCCTGTTTGGAACCAGTCTGTTGTTCCATGTCCAGTTCTAACTGTTGCTTCCTGACCTGCATATAGGTTTCTCAAGAGGCAGGTCAGGTGGTCTGGTATTCCCATCTCTTGAAGAATTTTCCACAGTTTATTGTGATCCACACAGTCAAAGGCTTTGGCATAGTCAGTAAAGCAGAAATAGATGTTTTTCTGGAACTCTCTTGCTTTTTTCAGGTTTATCAAATCTAAAATGTCCAGAATGGAGCTTACGTCTTTCCAACCAGTTTGGTCATTTGATCTCCATCTCAATAAAGGAATTCACTTTACTGAGGAATTTAGCCAGTTGCTCAAGTTAGAAACTGAAGCTAAAGAGTCATCCTAGGCAGTCCTCACCTCTCTATGTATAATTCATGGTCAAATTCTGCTAGTCCTGCACCTGGAGTCTCACTCTTCCACTTGGTTTCATTTACTCTGCCACATCTCCAATCTAGTCTCAGCTGCCATCTCTCTCCTGTAGTCAGCTGCTTCTACCCTTGACCTCTAAAATCACAGCCCCGCCCCCCGACCCCCACATCCAAGCCATTCTTCTGTAGCTAAAACCATTCTTTCAATAAATAAAGAATGGTTATATGTTCCTGTGCTATACAGCCTATCCTTGTTGCTTCTGTTTGATACATAGTAGTTTGTATCTCTTAATCCTATACCCCTGTCTTGCCCCTGCCTTCCCTCTCACCACTCGTGACCAGCACTTTGTTCTCTATATCTGTGAGTCTGTTTCATTATATATGTATTTATTTGTTCTCTTAGATTCCACATATAAGTAAAAACCTGGAGTATTTCTCTTTCTTTGTCTGACTTCACTAGGTGTAATAATCTCTAGGTTTTTTCATATTATTGCAAATGGCAGAATGTCATTCCATTTTATAATTGAGTGGTATTCCATTGTGTTTGTGTGTGTGGGGGTGGGTGTGTATACGCACACCACACCTTCATATCCATTCATCTATGTATGGATACTTAGGCTGCTTCCGTATCTTGGCTGTTATGAATAATGCTGTGACCATTGTGTGAACATTCAGGTGCATGTATCTTTTTGAATTAGTATTTTTGTTTTGTTTGGATGTATACTCAGGAATGGAATTACTGGATCATATGGTAGTTCTACTTTTAGTTTTTTGAGGAAATTCGATACTGTTTTCCACAGAGGCTTCACCAGTTTACATTCCCACCAACAGTATACAGGGGCTCCTTTTTCTCCAAATCTTCACTGACATTTGTTATTTGTGGTCTTTCTGTTGGAGCCATTCTGACAGATGGGAGATGATACCGCATCGTGGTTTTGATTTGCATTTTCCTTGTGATTAGTGATGTTGAGCAACTTTTCATGTGCCTGTCGGCCATCTCTATGCTGCTTGTTATCTTCTTTGGAAAATGTTCAGGTCTTCTATTTTTTTAATTGGGTTGTTTGGTTTTTTGTTGAATTTATGAGCTGTTTGTATATTTTAGATATTAACCCCTTATTGGTCATATGATTTTCAAATATTTTCTCCCATTTAGTAGGTTGTCTTCATTTTCTCAGGGTTTCAAGGAAAGTTAAAAAAAAAATTAAAGTTTAATTAGGTCACATTTATTTATGTTTGCTTTTATTTCTTTTGCCTTATTGACAGATCCAAAGAAATAGTGCTACAATTTATATAGAGTGTTCTACCTATGTTCTCATCTGGGGTCTTTATGGTTTCAGGTTTTACATTTGGGTCTTTATATATGTGGTGTGAGGAGATGTTCTGATCTCATTCTTTTATGTGTAGCTGTCTAGTTTTGCCAGAACCACTTACTTATAGAACAGATTTTTCTCCATATATTTTTCTCCGTATATTCTTGCCTTCTTTTTCATAGATTAATTGACCATAAGTGCATGAATTTATTCTGTTTTTTATTCTCTCATGGCTCTCTACTCTGTTCCACTGATCTGCGTGTCTGTTTTTCTGGGGAAACCATGCTGTTTTGATTACTCTAGCTTTTTAGTGTAGTCTGAAGTCAGGGAGCATGATATCTCAAGCTTCATTCTTTTTTTCTTTTTTATGAGATTGCATTGGCAATTCAGGGTCTTGTGGTTCCATATAAATTTTAGGATTATTTGTTTTAGTTCTGTGGGAAATGTCATGGTTATTTTGATAGGGGCTGGCTTAACTCTGTAGATTGCTTTAGATAATATGGACATTTTAATAGTATTCTTCTAGTTCAAGAACATGGGGTGTCTTTTCATTTCTTTGTATTATTTTCAGATTCCTTTGTAAATGTTTTATAGTTACCAGATTAAAAGTCTTTGGTTAAGTTTATTCTTAGGAATTTTATTTTGTTTGATGTGATTTTAAACGAGATTATTTTCTTGCTAGTTCAATTATTAGTGTATAGAAAAGCAATAGATTTCTGTGTATTAATCTTGTATTCTACAACTTCACTGAATTCATTTATTCTAATAGTTTTTTGGTGGAGACTTTAGGTTTTTCTGTATATAGTATCTTATGTGCAGATAACAGTTTTCTTCCCTTCCACTCTGGGTGTCTTTTCTTTTCTGATGACTGTGACGAGGATTTACCCCTACTTTAAACAGTGCCCTTCTCTGGACTCCCAAAGCCCCTGGCTCTGTCTTTGCTATAACAGTGGTCACTGGTGTGGATTCCCCACTGCATGCCAGGTACTAAACCTGGCACTTAAAAGCTGCTCAGCAGGTGGAGTAAGAAACTCCTCTAGCATGGCTCCTGGAGGCCTCAACAGGGCTATGAGCCTGTCTGGCCTTTTCACAAACATAGGAACCCAACTTCCCCAGGATTGTGCCTTCCCTAGTGAACATCGAGTTAATCAATTACCAATACAGAAGGGAGAATGGACTCACCAGTCCCCAAAGCAAAAGCGGTAATGGAGGTGAAAAGCCAGCTACCATTCTACAACTTGCCATTAGTTCACTCACTGACTCCTCACACAAGCCTGTGCTGTTCCCCATTTACAAATGAGGAAACTGAGGCACTGGGAGGTTAAAGAACCTTGCTTATTCCAAAGTCTGGCCCCAGAGTCTGTCCTAACTCTTATTGTGGTATAGATATCAAAATAATAATAGTTCTAGCTGGGCAACGTGGGATGAATCTGAATTTCATCATAAATAGTGCAGCTTTTTTTGGAGAAAACGACAGGTGAAACTTGAAAGCATGTCTGTAGTCTTACTTAAATGCTCCACCACCAGGCAGAGCACTTTGGTTGGTTGATCTGCTGGAAAGTAAGGTACTGCTTTTATGTAAAAAGGGGAGAGGAGGAAAATATGTATGTGTACAAATAAACCCTGAAAGAACATATACAAACTAACAAAAGCAGTTACTCTGATGGGAGGGGGGAATATAGAGGGAGATACAGGTTAAAAGTAAGGTTTTTCCCGTGTATATACTTTATTTATTGCGCCATGGGAATGTAAAAAGAAAGTTTTTCAATTATTTTCTAAATAAAAGCAAGTTGTTCCTGTGTTCCTTCTTTGGGTTCTCCCAAGGGCTCGCAGTGGCCAGTGCCCTGGTGGACATTTCTCAGCAGATGCCAGTCGTCTACAAAGAGAAGTCAGGAGCAGTGAGAAACCGAAAACAGCAGCCCCCTGCGCAGCCTGGGACCTGCATTTGATGCTGGGGCCGGGACTCCCTGTGAGCAAGGAGTGGCGTGCCAGAGCCGTCTGCCAGGAGGGAGCAGGCAGGGAGAAGATGCTATGCGGGGCTGAAGACTGGAAACCCTCGAATCATCCACCTCCTCTGCATGTTCACAAGCTTTCTTTGACAGTTTCTCCCATCTGTACTCCAGCATCTAACCTTTTACTTTCGTATAGGAAATAATTGATTTCGTTACAGGTCCGGGGTGATCCAGTTGTTGCTGGAGGAGGCCGGTGTAGAGCGAGTGAGAGAGCTAGGAATGACACTCAGGTTCACTTGTGGAAAACTGTCCTTGGGACTGTCTCAACTGTGCAAAAAACAAAGATGTAGTGTTTACAAGTAGACATTTATCATCAGTCATTCTTGAATGTGGTCTTTTAAAAACTAGTCAGATGAATTAACTTTTCATCTGAAGCCTGCTATCTTTTTTAAAAGATGTGCTATTTATTCTTGCACGATTTAGGCAAATATCTCTCTTCCAGGGAGTAACTTTTTTTCTAGTTGAGAATTAATAATGGTCCATCTCTTGAATCATAAGATAGAAGGGGGCTATTTTAAATGTCAAGGTCAGCAGTGTTACTTGGAATGTAAACTGATGTAATATGTAGTTTTCTGTAGCAACGTGATTAATTTAGTCTTAATCCATTTGAGGTTCTCTCTCTCTCTCCCTCCCTATCCTTCTCTTTCCTCTTTACCTCTCTCTGTCTCTCTGTCTCTGCCACTCACGCTCTCTCTCTCTCACACACACACACTAAGTGCCTAGACTTTAAATAGATCTAGCAATTGGAAAGTTAGTAAGGATAAGTTTTTACATAATTGCATTCCTACATTCTTAGAAAACTTAAACAGCTATCATTGGCAATCTGGTCTTTTATAAAATCTAATTTGCAGCCAGGAAGGTTTTCTCACCCCAAGAAACATTTAATGTAGCAGGGATTGAGAGGAAAGCAGAAAGGAAGGACCTAACTGTGAATGCTCCTGTTTTTCAAAAAGGACACTAGGCATGTTCCCATGTGCCTCCCTGCCCCAGACTTGGCCTAATGTTTGCTTCAGCCCCTCTGGCCACTCCTGCCCAGGCACTGCAGAGAGAGGGGCTTGCTCATGTTACGTGTCTCCCTTGAGCTGAAAAGAGCATGACAGCACTTGGGACCCCTTGATCAAAGAACAGCATTTGTTTCTGTAGCCTGTGTAAGGTGGTGGGTCATTCTTCATTCCCAGGCTGCAGGTGGAGTGCCAGGAGAGGCTCGGTCTCCTGTTGTCAGGCAGAACCTGCCCAAAGCCTGGAGAGCAGCCTGGAGCTGTTGGGCCTCTTTCCCCCAGGAGGGACCCAGGCCTCCCATGCTCCCTCCTAGATTCAAGGGGTGGCTGTGGGGAGGGCAGTGAGTGCTGATAAGGATGAAAAGCATGAGAAAAATGGACAAGGAGAGAAAACCATGCCAAATGAAGTGACCAAATTGAAGTCGTGACCAAATTGAAGTGGGGTAGAGCAGTCCCTGCTCGTCTCCCCAGGCCACTGCCGGGATGTCGTGTTGTCCTGTCCGTGGTGCTCTGTATTCTGGCATTATGCAGCAGCCTCCCAGGACCTCTCTTCTGCTTCAAAACCCAGGAGTTCTCTAGCATTACCCTGGGGGGAAGGGGGGGTAATGTGCAGTGTGCAGAGGCTCAGGAAGGGTAGACCTTTAGACAACAATGCTCAAGTTTGTGAATTTGGAGAAATTAATACTCAAAAGAGCAAAACTGTGGCATTTCACCTTTATGTGGAGTACCTAGAGAGAGGGAGTATTATCTCTTCCCCAACACTAACCCCTCCCATGAAGAATTGCCTGGAAAGATGTTTTCGAGGATGTCAAACCATAAAACACTGTCTGATGCACAAAACACCTCTACTTTGAGACTTGCCTCTCAAAATGCTGCTTTTTCACATCATTGTTAAAGAGCAGACGGTTCTAGAGAAGATCCCTCCTCTTAGAAGCTCCCTACATCTCTGCTCCAGATCACGGTATCCCCAGAGAGCCTGCCATGGACTGGCCCTTCACCCTGTAATTACCACGAGGCCATTGGAGAGGACCCTCCCACAAAGGAAGTCCTTGTTTGTTCAAAGGACTAGTGTTTGCTTGGCAAAGAAGCCTCCTCCCCATGGTAGTTCCATGCCTTGAAATAATAAGCACCGTGTCCCATAGCCACCTGGTTTTCTTTTTTTCTAAAAGATAATGTTTATTTTTTAAAAGGACGGAAGGAGCAAGTGAAGTTTAATTCTGCTCCGACAGTAGAGAAACAGCTGAATCCAGCTGCTTCTCCTTTGCAGCCAGTAGCAAACAGCTTTCTGCAGGCTCGGGCCAGAAGAAGGGGGTGGCAGGAGAAAGAGGCGCTCAGCTTAGAGCCAGTTACTGAGAGGAAGTCATCTGGAACTTCAGAGCCTGTATGTAAATTAAAATAGTTATGAAAACATAGATATTGCACTTGTACATAACTATACAATAGTGTCCGAATGTTTGGACAGTCAGAGTGTACATAAAACAAAAATATCTTTATGTATTTTTATTAAACATAACGGTGTCCAAGTTTGACCTAATGTGTTTTTGTGCCATATAATGGATATCCAGGCTCAGAGAAGTCCTCGTACAGTGATGATAAAGCCGAGACAGGCATCCCCGTTGTGCCCATGTGTTCAAATGCATCTGGGGCCAGTTGGATAACTTTTAAAGCAGGACTCGTCTGTCAGTGCACGTATGAAAGTGTGGGCAGCGTGTGAAGAGGCTCGCTGGCAGCTGCAGTGTCTTTGTCACTGTCATCAGTTCTGACGTGCATTGTAAATCTTCCTGTCGGCCTCTTGGTGCTGTGGGTAGCCGGGAGTAGACCAGTCTCGTCCTGAGAAACGTTTCTCTTAGACTTAAGATACAAAGACTACACCGTAGATCTAGTCAGATTTTCCAAAAGGGGGTTTTTCAGGCTGCATTTTGTTGTGATTTTGTGTAAATTTTTGATGACCATTTCCTAGGACCATAGTTAACTATACTGCAAACCGGGGGTGGGAGTGGGCAGCTGCTTTGTTGATAATTAGCTCCTCCTGTTTCCCCATGGAGACCCTCACCCTTGCCTCCTGCCCTCTTCCCATACTGTTTGGGGAGAAGTCTTTGTTTCCTGTGAGGATCACCTCTAAATGTGGGAGGAGGTGTGGAGAGAAAGCAACCATATGCTGCCTGAACTAACCTGGAAGAAAAGCAGCCCTGGACAGAGACTGTCAGCATAGGGAAAATACTGGAATATCAGTGGTAAGGCCTGAGGTAACAAGATTGGAGATGCACCAGGAAGTCTGAGGCAAATGGAAAGACCAAAGCGGTATTTTAGAAAAAGACACTTTACCTTTCAGTGCAAATCTTGCTCCTTCAACTTAGTAGAGTGTATTTAGAGATGGGGTGGGAATGATTCAACTATTCACTAAGTACTTCACTGACAACCTAAGCTAAC
The DNA here is from genome assembly GCF_027580195.1 of Bos mutus. NCBI lineage: Eukaryota > Metazoa > Chordata > Mammalia > Artiodactyla > Bovidae > Bos > Bos mutus. The sequence goes on along the minus strand of NC_091629.1, from coordinate 36,021,325 downwards.
ACTGGGGCAGTGACAGATGGAAAAGCAGCTCTTGAGAATTACAGCAGAATCCAGCTCCTCAAACCTGTCATCCCAGGAGACCTTTCCTTGCAGTGGTTTCTGTGAGAATTGGCCCCCTGAGGACAGACCCAGGAAGGCGGAGGGTCTAGCCTTGGACCGTGCACCGGCTCTCAGCCTGAAATGTTTACTCAGTTTACCAAATGGCTCAAACCATAAAAATCACCGTGATGGTTTGTAGATAGCCAAGCCCACCAAGGGATGTTTCCCCTGAGTTGTCCAAATTCATGAACACCCTTCACCTGCAGGGAGGTGATCTGTTGGAGAGGAGAGGAAAACTGGCGCCTTCTCTTTTAAAGGCAATAATGGAATTGACTTTCAATAACTGAATTTGTGCACAAAACATTCTAAACACTAGTGAAGCCTGTTTTGTTGAACTAATTCTGGCTCTGGAAATGTTTTATAGTTATTTACAGTTTTGTTTGGGGAGTTTTTGGTTTGGATTCAAGCTTAGTTTGTTAATATGTATAATTTAGCATATATTGCACTCATGTAAATATGGAGTAAGTATTGTAAACTATTTCATTGCTGGGGATTGTGGGTGTTATACATACATTTAGGACTGCAATTTTTTGGTATTTTTTGTATTGTAAAATAACAGCTAATTTAAGCAGGAACAAGAGAACTAAGGGAGGTCTGTGCATTTTAAAAATAAATGTGAAGAACTTGTATATAAACAGAAGTAAATACTATAATATGAACTTCCTTCTGAAATAAAAGTAGATCTGATAAAAATGTGGGTTTTGTTCTGAGTGTTTGTGTTTTGTTTCACTTATTTTTACAATTTGGTCAACAGAACCTTAAGAAAAGGGAGAAAAATGTTTTTAAAAGTTTACCAGTTTTCAGACTGCCTCAGAGGAAGCATTTGGCAATCTGACAGAGGTGTAAATCAGCAGGTGGGCACCTCAGACACCTCTGGGCAAAACTGGGCCATGAGGTGTGGGAGGAATCCTGAGCAGTTTGTGAGCAGATTTCCCTATGTCCCCATCATGGCCCTCTTTGCCCTTAACACCCCAGTGCTGGAGACAGAGACTGGTATGCAGGACAGCTCTGCTTGGGCACCATCACACCTATGCCAGAGCCTTACCGGCTGCCCTTGTTCATTCAGCTTCTTGTCCTCTCGTATGTGTGCTTAGTCACTCTGTTGTGTCCGACTCTGTGACCCCATGGACTGCAGCCCACCAGGCTTCTCAGTCCATGGGGATTCTCCAGGTAAAAATTCAGGAGTGGGTTGCCATGCCCTCCTCCAGGGGATCTTCCCAACCCAGGGATCGAACCCAGGTCTCCTACATTGCAGGCAGATTCTTTACCAACTGAGCCACCAGGGAAGCCCTGTCCTCTCGGGCTCCTGCTAAATCTCAAGCAGATAGATTTAGTCCTCCACAGCCACAACATTGTCATTGATCTTGAATTTTGATGAAGGTACATATCCATTCACAAACTTGTCTGTACGCCTTCTGTACCTCCAGCCCCACTTTATGCATCTCCTGACCTCAGAAGAGATTCAGAACAGTCCATTTCAGTGCCGTGATGCTGAGTTCAAAAGGTCTAGAAGTACCTGTGACTGATTCATGTTGATATATGGCAGAAACCAGGACAATATTATGAAGTAGTTATCCTCCAATGAAAAGAAAAAATCAAACTAAGAGTTGGATTTTTTCATCAGGATTGCGGTTCACCCTTAAATATGTCATGTACATATACAATTATTTGTGCAGAATGTCTGAGAATTTGAGATTTTGTGTAAAATCTGTGCTGTCATATGTTCTGTTTTGTTTTTTTAACTGAAGGGACTGAAAATCAATGCTCTTCATACTTAGTGCAAATAAATCACACTTTTGCATATTAAAAGGGAAAAGGTCTAGAAGGACAAAATCGGCATGAAGTAAATAAGAGTCTAGAAGAAGCACAAGGAAATGCTATGTTCATACAGGGGAGGGTGGGTGAGGCAGCAGGTCCAGGCCAGGAGACTGGAGGAGGCCTGCCGACCAGAGCTTGGGCCTGAGCCAGGGTGGGAAACAGCTGAACTACAGCCCACTGACAAGTTAAGGAGGACCCTGATACTGTCCTGGGGCAGGTTGCGGGAGCCACCAGCTGTTTCTGACTGGCTTAAGACCTGTGATGTAGTGAGAATGTGGTAGTTGGCCGCAGCATCAACAGCATCTCTGTCTTCTTACAGTTAAGTCAGGGCCATGAACTGGGCTTTAGCCAAGAAATCTTGGAAAAAGTTCCAAACTTGGCGCAAAACCATGGTCACCTGTTAAAGACATTGGAGGTAAAGAAAGGCCCACGTCACCACTTCGAGGCAAGCCGCCACACTAGCAAGAGCTGTGTGCTGTGTGTGTTGGTGGTTTTCATGTTTTTAAGGTCAGGCTAGTGGTTTCCTGGGGGCTCGGTGGTCCAGAAGAGACAACAGGTTCAATCCCTGGTCTGGAAGACCTGAGAAGGAAATGGCAGCCCACTCTAGTATTCTTGCCTGGAAAATTCCATGGACAGAGGAGCCTGGTGGGCTACAGTCCTTGGAATCACAGAGTCAGACACAACTGAGTGAATGAACGCACACTCACAGGGTATATGGCATTAGCTTAGTGGTCAGGCAGCAGGCAATGAGAAAACAGACACATCAGGCAGAACAGCTGGGGATCCCTGTCAGGCAGTGGCAGAACATCTGATGTGGCTATGATGTTGGATAACTTGTAAAAGCAAACTATGTGTCTACTGAGTTTTTGTTCAAGTGGAAGAAGCTGTGAAAAAGCAGAAATGTGGTATGTGTTGATCAGTACTGGCTGTTTTGGCATGACAGAGTTGAGTTCCAGAAAAAAAATTGGCCAGTTTACAAGCAGAAGTGAAGGGGGTGGAGAACCCTGAAATCCAGGGTCCTGCAGTGTTGGAAAAGCCAAATAGTCTCGTGTCTAGTCTCTAAACACCAAAGCGTGCTTATGCTCAAAAACAGCTCAGGAAGACAGTGACTCAGAGCGTGTGGTGGTCTTCCTGCTTGAGCCTCACGGCCTTGAGGCCATCATCTTCAGGGGGGATCATGTAGGTAAGCACAGAAGTAAAGCTAACCTGAGTACTGTGCTCAGGAAAGAACCAGAAATGCTGTCATTGCCACTGGACCTGCCTGGTAAAGAAAGAAAACGTGTAGGTTTCTGAGGGAATTGTTTTACCAAGGAAACCATTGTTCAGTTACTAAGTCATGTCCAACTCTTTGCAACCCCATGGACTATAACCCACCAAGCTCCTGTGTCCATAGAATTTTCCAGGCAAGAATACTGGAGTGGGCTGCCATTTCCTACTCTAGGAGATCTTCCCAGACCAGGGATTGAACCTGGATCTCCTGCATTGGCAAGCAGATTCTTTACCACAGAGCCACCAGGGAAGCCCCAAGGAAACCAATAGCCTGACCCTAAAAAAATGAAAACAACCAACATTGTGACTGAAAGTGAAAGTGAAGTCGCTCAGTCGTGTCCGACTCTTTGCGACCCCATGGACTGTAGCCTACCAGGCTCCTCCCTCCATGGGATTCTCCAGGCAAGAGTACTGGAGTGGGTTGCCATTTCCTTCTCCAGGGGATCTTCCCGATCCAGGGATCAAACCCGGGTCTCCTGCATTCCAGACAGACGCTTTCAGTTCTGAGCCACCAGGGAAGCTGAGGCTAATTAAGACTCTGCAGTGGGTCAGCCATCCTCCTCCTCTGCCCATCCTGCCACTGTGTGTTAGCCAGGCACTGTGTGGGGACCAGGGACTTAACAGTGAACAAGGCAGACAAAATCTGTCCTGCTGGAGTCTACAGTCTAGTGGGGGACACAAAGACAATGACAGGTAATAAGTTCTGTGAAGAAAGGCTGGGGAAGGGTTGGGGTAGAAAGTGTGTGCATGTGAGAATGAGTCGCTGGGGCAGGTATCAGCTGAGTAGAGCTGAATGAAGGAGGGAGCTGGCGTGTGGATGTCAGGAGAAGAGCTTTCGAGTAGAGGGAACAGCAGATGCAGAGAGGCCCACAGGAGGCAACGAGGCTGCTGGGCCTGCACAGTGGCAAGACACAGGGCTTGGGGGAGCAAAATGGGCCCAAGAGCAGCGGTAGGAGTCGGGGTAGCCTGGCCCTGCAGGGCAGTAGTTCTCAGTGGGTGTAGGACTGCCCCCTGGGGGGCATCTTGGAAAAAGCTGGGGCAATCTGATCATCACTTTCAAGGGGCAGTGCTACTATGATTTAGCAGGTGGCCCTGAAGGTGGACCATCATCCTGTGACATGCAGGACTGTCCTACCCAACAAGGAACTGACCCGCGTCCCACCCAAGTTTCAAATGTCTTGTTGGATGTTTGTGTAGATGGGGAAAAATCTGTTTCTAATTATTTTAGTGTAGAACACTATTATAAACACAAAGTTTGCTAGAAACGAAACTACTGCATAAATAAGGGAAGACCGGACTTCTCTTCAAAACTTTACCAAGAGCTGGTCACCATTTTGGAAAATTCTGTCACCAAGAGCAGTGTCATTCCTGGAGTCTCCAATTGGGTTGCACTCCAATTGGAGTGCACAGTGACACAGGACAGACACACTCCCTGCAGCCCTGTGTCACTAGCTGTGGGACGTGCCTGGCACCAGTTCTCTTCCATTCCATGTTCCCAACACAGAGAAGGGACGAGCTGAGACAGTCCTGATTACTGTATGAAGTTGCTTGCTGCACCAGGAGCTGGGGCTCCACCCTGGCTGCTGGGGCCCATTTGCATGCCCTGTAGGCCTTTCCTCCTCCGCTGTTTATTCCCAGTCCCTTGAGGGCTCAGGTTCTGAGGTTTTGTGTGTATTTTATCTTCTTGTGTGGGCATATGGGCATCTTCTCATCTTAATTTTCCTCTGTATCTTCTGCCTTGGGGGGCACTCTTTCTGCCCCCTTCTGATGTCTGTGTCAGAAGTTTTCTCTATCTCTTTTATACTTGAATAAAACTTTATTACACAAAAGCTCTGAGTGATTGTGCCTCATCACTGGCCCCAGATTGAATTCTTCTCCTCCGGAGGCCAAGAATCCCGGAGTCTTTTGTGGTTCAGCAGCAACCTTTTATCTTGGGGGCTCGTCTGGGATTCTTCAGGACAAGGTAAGGATGCTTAGAGCTCTAGTTCTTTGTTCTCCTAGCGAACATGTTTTCTGCTGTACTTTACTAACTCTACAGTGTGCTTGTGTGAATGAATGACACACCCTGGGTGAAGCAAGTGAGGACCCCTGCTCTGCAGTTCGATGGTGACCTCATATGGCTTATGGCAGAAACTCTGTCGGGGGTCAGAGAAGGCCATGGCAACCCACTCCAGTACTCTTGCCTGGAAAATCCCATGGACAGAGGAGCATTGTAGGCTGCTAGGAGTTCACTTTCATGCAATGGAGAAGGAAATGGCAACCCACTCCAGTATTCTTGCCTGGAGAATCCCAGGGACAGAGAAGCCTGGTGGGCTGCCGTCTATGGGGTCACACAGAGTCAGACACGACTGAAGTGACTTAGCAGCAGCAGCAGCAGCAGCTATTGGGGGTTTATACCAACCTGCCAGTGGACTTCCCTGGTGGCTCAGACGGTAAAGTATCTGCCTACAATGCGGGAGACCCAGGTTTAATCCCTGAGTTGTGAATATCACCTGGAGAAGAAATGGCAACCCACTCCAGTATTCTTGCCTGGAAAATCCCATGGATGGAAGAAGCTGGTAGGCTACAACCATGGGGTCGCAAAGAGTCGGACATGACTGAGTGACTTCACTTTCACTTTCTGCCTTGGACTGGAGGCTCCTTTGGGTGTGAGGTGACATTTCCCTAGCAGAACAGCTTCCTAAGACATCTTTCAATGCAGGCCTTCCCAGGCCTGCAACCCAACAAGGCAGGGCCATGTTCTGTCTCCTTTCACATGCATGCCAGGCTCACTGGCAAGTTGCTGTCCAGCTGGGGGCACCTCTCCTGTAGCCCTGCCTGCCCCTTCCCTCCTGGCCTTCTGGAAATTTCACCCACCAGTGTCCATCCTTCCTGCAGAGATAAGCCAGTTCTGAGTTTGGCCACACCTGACTAAACTGGGGTGGGTGGCGGGAGGAGGGGGGCAGTGAACATCTTCATATTAACCTTGCAACTTAAGACAACAAGCCAGAGTGAACATTCATGAACCGTGAAGTTTCCACCCATAAATCCATGGGTGCTTCCAGCACCTGCCTTTCTGCTTGTTCCCATCCCCAGCCACCTGTCAGCTAGGGGCTCAGTGTTGACAACAGCTAACAGAGACCCAGTCACAGGGATGAGGCCAGGCCCAGGACTGCAGTTCTCAGAATGCATGTGAAAGTGTGACAGCAAGCAGGCTATCTGGCAGGACACAAAGGCCGATACTCAGATGTGGAGCAAGGCAGGACCCTTCTCTGGTTGTAGGGGCCACAGCTGGACTCAGCTTTGAGGTGTTTGGCCAGACTTAACACTATGTTATGAGCTAGGACCTTTTTATATGGAAGTGACAGAAACCAAACCCTGACCACCTAAGACAACTCCACTAGTTTCCTGAAGCTGCTATAACAAATTACCTAATCTTGGTGGCTTTAAATGACAGAAATTTATTCTCACAATTCTGAAGGCCAAAAGTCCAAAATCATGCTGTGAGCAGAGCTGCACTGCTCCCAGCTCTAGGGGAGAATCCGCTCCTGGCCTCCTGTAGGTGGCTGCCCACATTCCTTGGCTTGTGACCACCTCACTCCTGTCTCTAGCTGTGTCTTCACAGCACTCTCTCTTCTGTGTGTATATCTAATCTCCCTGTGCCTTTCTTTAACAAAGGTGCACATAACTGCATTTAAGGCTCCCTCTGATAATCCAGGATAAGTGCCTCCTTTCACTATCCTTAACTCAATCACATCTTTTGCCACAGAATGTAATATTCACTCTTTTTGCCTACATATAAGGTAACGTTCACAGGTCCCAGAGATTAGGATGAGGACATGTCTTTGGAACCACCATTCAGCCCATTACAACAACAAAACCCTAGGAAAGTCCACAGCCCCAGAAGTGGGAAGATGATAGCCTCTGCAAGTCACAGAGTCTAGTCCCTCCTTTTGGCTTCTGTCTCCAGGGTGACTAGTTCCATGCCCCAGACAGCCTCAGCCTCTCCCCAGGAACATTCACTCTGGGGGGAAAAAAAAAATAGAGAGCCAGGCTGACATGGGAGCCTATGAACTTTCATTCTCCCCTTGCACCCAGTGAGGAAGCCTCTTTACCTTGCACACTGTCTGAGGTTAAAGAGGCTCCATTTAATTAAACCCCATGCCTTGGTTGGATAGAAGTACTGAAGGAAGACAGCCAGATGCCATGAACAATTTTGCTATTTTCCACTAAGTTCCATTCACTTTTATCTTCCCAATCTTTTGAAAGATATATGAATCTTTTGAAAGTTATGTGCCTATGTGTGGGTGCTAAGTCGCTTCAGTCGTGTCCAACTCTTTGCAACCCTACGGACTGTAGCCCAGCAGGCTCCTCTGTCTATGGGATTCTCCATGCAAGAATACTGGAGTGGGTTGCCATGCCCTCCTCCAGGGGATCTTCCCAACCCAGGGATTGAACCCATGTCTCTATTTCCTCCTGCATTTGCAGGCAGGCTCTTTACTGCTAGCACCACCTGGGGAAGCCCATATGCCTATGTGTATGTATGTGCTCAGTCGCTCAGTCGTGTCCAACTCTTTTTAATCCCATGGACTGTATAGCCTGCCAGTCTCCTCTCTCCATGGGGATTCCCCAGGCAAGAATACCAGAGTGGGTTGCCACACCCATCTCCAGGGGATCTTCCCAACCCAGGGATTGAACCCAGGTCTCCCACATTGCAGGTGGATTCTCTACCATCTGAGCCACCAGGGAAGCCCAAGGATACTGGAGTAGGTAGCCTATCCCTTCTCCAGGGGATCCCATATGCCCATATTTCACTCTAATTATCTGAGTGAAAAATGGAAGCAGTAGAGTTTAGGACTTCCCTGGTGGCTCAGACAATAAAGAATCTGCCTGCAATGTAGGAGACTCAGCTTCAATCCCTGGGTCGGGACGATCCCCTGGAGAAGGGAATGGCTACCCACTCCAGCATTCTTGCCTGAAGAATTCCATGGACAGAGGAGCCTGGTGGGCTACAGTTCCTGGGGTCACAAAGAGTTAGATATGACTGATCGACTAACACTTTCAATAGAGTTTAACACACTCTCACATAAAGCAAATCACTTAGTGGGTATTTAATCTGCACTTGGGCTACCATACAACAGCGGTAAACAGGGCAAGGCAATACTTTCACTTGCCTAGCCGCCCCTGCTCCAGATGTCCATTCCCACACAGGTGTAGGCAGCTGAGAACATTCCTTCTTTATGAAGTGGTGACAGGGTAGACTCTGAGCTTTGCTCTGTCCAACATCCCTCCTTTTTCCCATTAAAAAATGTCCTACCCCTTCTTGGTGGGTGATCTTGGTGGACTGATGTCATTCTCTAGGCCACAAATACTGGGAAAGAGAAGTGCTTTTCTCCGCTGAGAGTGCTGAAGGAGAGACCATAGATCCGGGGCTGCTGATAACATCCTGGGTGAGAGCCTGTCTGGCTTCAGAGTGGAGCAGAGATCAGCAGGAGCAACATCATCTGAACCCCTGGGGACAGCTGTGCCTGAAGCCCAAGCCAGTTTGAGCTGTGTTTGGTTCCAGCCAGGGGGGTACTGGCAGAAGGCGGGAGGCTGGTTGACAGCTGCCCCATGTAGTGTCTGTGGGTTTGGTATAAGTTGCTAACTACACAGTCTCAGAGCCAGTGGCTCTTTTTCTGGTCAGGGCAGCCCCAGGCCTGGGCTTCAGTGTGGTCTGTACCTAACCCCTGTGTCTTTGGTCAGGTTCTCCAGAAATGGAGCCCAAGGCAGGGATTCTCAGACCATGATTTATTGGAGGGAGTGCCCTCAGGGAACCTCTACATGAGGGAGCAGGAGTGGGCAGGAGAAGGAGCTAAACTAGGATGTGGTCTCAGCTGGTATCCAGCCTCAGCCTAAAGTCCCAGGGAACTCTGAAGCATGGCCGGCACATACAGCTGTCCCCCAAGGCACACAGGCCAGGCCTCTGAACTCCTGCCTCAGTCAGTCACTGGCCACTGTCCACCTCTGGGAACAGAGTGTAGCCTTTCAGGCTGTCTCTTCTAGAGAGGTGGGCAGCTGTGAGCTGTGTTAGCAGCCAACATCCCAAGCAGCTCGGGGATGGGTTGCACTAGCCCAGAGAGGGCTGAGCAAGGCACCGAAAGCTTCCACTCCAAACTATCTTCTGGCTCCTGCCAAATTCCAACCAGGTTTGAGATGGAGCAGCCCAGAGACACAGACAATAATCAAGAGTCCCCAAGTTTTTGTGGAAAGCTTAGTACCTTGCTCCCATAGTTCTGCCTTCTCCTCCCAAAACTCCTCCACAGAACTATAGTTTAACACAATGCCCTTAGCATCCACTGGGTCCACATTGGCCAACATTGTTTATTAAACCCTTGTGATAAACTTCCCTCTGCTCCAGGGAAGAATTTGACTCTCCACATGGACAGAAACCAATTACTCAGGGGGAAAAAAAAAAAAAACACCATTCTTTCCAGTGTCTGCCAGGGTAGGGTTCTGCGTGCACTGAGGTGGAGGGCTCCCCTAAGGGAGCACAGTGGGCGATCCTAGGGCTCCTAGGCACCCCATAGGTGGAAGTGTGTCAATCAGGGCCTATGCTGCTGCTGCTAAGTCGCTGCAGTCGTGTCCGACTCTGTGCGACCCCATAGATGGCAGCCCACCAGGCTCCCCCGTCCCTGGGATTCTCCAGGCAAGAACACTGGAGTGGGTTGCCAATTCCTTCTCCAATGCAGGAAAGTGAAAGTGAAAGTGAAGTCGCTCAGTCGTGTCCGACTCTCAGCGACCCCACGGACTGCAGCCCACCAGGCTCCTCTGTCCATGGCATTTTCCAGGCAAGAGTACTGGAGTGGGTTGCCATTGCCTTCTCCGATCAGGGCCTATATTTAGCTGCAAATAACAGACACCTGGGGATAAGCGGTTTAAACAAATTAGGCGCATCATTTTTCTCACAGAGTACAGCCCAGAGGAAGGCAGACGGGCTGGTGTGCCACACTGTCACGTGGTTCCTCTTCCAAGATGGTGCCCATGTTCCTAGGCATCGCCTCCAAGTTGGCAAGAAGAGGGACGAGCTGAGGCCAGAGGCTGAAGGGCCCCAGTCAGGAAGTCTGTTCCTTTTTAAAGAGCTCTCCTGGAAGCCTTATCTGTGAATTTCACTCACTGGCTAGAACTGTGTCACCAACCACCCCCTAACTGCAAGGGAAATGTAGTTTCTTTATCTGATGACTAGCAGAGAATGAAAGAATAAACAAGTAGCCAAGATCCCCGGCACCGGAGCTGATAGTTGACTCAGTTCAGCATCCACAGGTCCTGAGAAGATGTCTGGAGAGGTTCCGAGGCCATCCAAGGTCACAGAGGCCAGCAGTGGCACACCCTGCAGCTGACCTCAGTCCCCCGGCTCCCAGAACACAGATCACATGACAACAGGGCCAGTCTCAGTGCACATGGGTTTATTGAGTTATGGATGTCAGTCCTAGTGCTGGGCTGAACCACAGGGAAGATGGCTACATGGCCAGTGCAACGCAGGGAACTGGATTCTCACTCAAGTTGGTGTCCAACACATCGAGGACAGGAAGCAATCTGCCAACGTTAGTTATGGTGTGCAGGTGTTTATCATGATGGGTGGTGCCTAACTAGGAGGACACCATAAAATGCTGGAGTACCAGAGGGAGTTTTGCCTACAAGTCTGTTCAGATGTACTCCTTAGAGCATAAAAAGTGTCCAGATCTGCAAAGAGCAGTAGAGCACGAGTGGTGGGCCAGCTTAGGAGACAAGCCAGTCCCTTTTCAGTGGGGCAGTAGGCCACTAACGAGGCCCAATATCCCAGGCAGGGTGGGACAGTTGTCCAAGGTCTGCTGTCCAAGTCAGAACACGGACTGGAGAGCCAGAACAAGAAGCATGGAGAGCAGGGAGCTCTCCTCCAGGGGTGCATCTGCAGTAGACACCTTGGCAGGTGGGAGCAGAGTGTGGACCTGAGAGAGAAGCCCAGTTCTGCTCTCTGCCACCCCCACCCTCCCAGGGCATTCATGCCTCCATCTAGGCCCACTTGCCATGGAAGGAGGCAGTGCAGGGGCTGCCAGCTCACCATCCCCTGTCTGCACCTACCTGCAGGAGACTCTGCTCAGGGTCCTGGTGGGAGTCCAATTGGTTACGTAGGATTGGGGGCCACCCACCGTCAAAGGTCTGTATGGCACTGTCTATGGAGGGATGCAGGGTGAGCTTGGCTGAGAAAACCTAGCACAGGGCCCAGCTCCTCAAGGACAAACTGAGACCCTTGGCATCCTGCATGGGTCCTCCCCAGGCAGATATGGGAAGAGAGGACGTCTGCAAGGCTTTCGGGATGGACGATGCTAAGTTAAGAGTGCCTTACAAACTGCAGTCTTCTCTCCTTATGGAAGCATGACAATTATCACCCCATTTTACAGATGAGCACAAAAAGGCTTAGAGGAGTTAACTCTCAGCTAGTAAGTGGCAGGGTTAGGCTTCAAACTTAGACTCCCTAACTCCTAGACTGGTAAGCGAACCATCCAGCTATTCAGACTCGAAAGGCAAGACTATTAATTGGGGGGGGGGGGGGGGTTGGCTGTGCCTGGAGGATGGAACCGCCTCAGAAGTGGCAGAAGCAAGGAAGTGGGCCTGCGTGGCTTCCGCTACGGACCTCAGTTTCCTCACCGCCAGCCAGGCAGCTTGGGATGGGGCAGTAAGGGCCGACTGGGGCCCCGTCCCTCCGCCCCCCCGCCCCCACCTCCCGGACTCCTCACCCAAGCAGCGGTTCCTCGTAAAGAGCCCCCGGAAGACTTCGCACTCCTCACGCCGATTTCCGCTGGCTCTGCAGTCGCACCAGGGCTCCACGCGCGCGCTTGCGTTGTCCACGTAGTTGGGCGTGATGGCTGTGCCTGGTGAGACCCCGAAAACAGGGTAATCGGCCCATCCTGGCGGAGGCATCCCCGGGAGATGCCCTGCGGGCGGTGCATACCCACGAGGCCGGCGTAGGCGCGCAGGCAGCTGGGGGCCTGGTCTCGGAGGCAGCCGTCAGGGTTGCTGGCTGTGGTCGCGCAGGAGACCTGGAAGGCCAGAAGGCGGGGCCTGCGCCGCGCGACCGGAAGGCGGTGAGTGGGCGACTAGTGGCTCCGACCCCCGCCCGCGCGTCCCCTCTCCCCCCTCCCCCCACTCCACCTCCTCCGGCACCTGCAGATCCGGCTGTGCTCGCAGGCATCTAAGGGCCCGAGGCAGGAAGGTGGCGCCCGGCCAGGCCCTGAGAAAGCGCAGGAGGGCACGAAGGTCTGGCGCCGGCGCTCTGCGCACGCGGGGCCGCCGCAAGGGCAGAAGAGCAGTGCGTGGGTAAGCGCGGGCGGCCCGCGGGCGAAGAACTGGCGCAGGGCGCGGCGGCAGCGGGCGCGGGGGCAGCCCCCCGGCGCGGCACGACCCAAGCACTGCGCCACGTACGCCGTGCGCAGCCGATGGCACCGCTCGTCGGCGGTGCACGCGTCGGCCGCGTCCACGCATGGATTCGGTGCTACAGACCTCCGCGATCCTGTTGGAGAGGCGGGTAGGCTGCGGTTGTTGGCGTGCCCTACACGCACACTTCACCCCCGCCTCTGGGTCAGGGCCTCAGAAGATGCGGGGTGCCCAAAACTCGAGGTGGGCAGAATGTGACCCAAAGGCGTTAGCGACTGGCACTGACTGGCCTACCGTTGCGGGGATGGGCAGCGACGGCCTCTGGGCATTCCTGCCACACGTCTGCGGTGGATGCGGAGCGTCGAGGCTGGGCCTGGGTGGCCTCCCCCAAAAGCTGAGACCCATCCTCCCCAGGCGCCACCCCTCACCAATCCAAAGAAGGGTCCTTGAGATTCTTCCCATTGTCCTGGGCCCCACCTCACACGGAAAACAGCAAGGCTTCTGGGGACCTGGCTAATGGAGACGTATCAGAAATGGCACCGAGGTCCAGAGTTTAGGAGGATCCCACATGCCCCAGAGCAGCCGCAGTTGCTGAGCTCCTGAGCGCATTAGAGCCTATGCTCCGCAATAAGAGAAGCCTGCCCAAGGCAACTAGAGAAAGCTCCCGGCACAGCAAGGAAGACACAGCGCAGCCAAAAATATATCATAAAAATAGAATTAATGTCAAGACGTGGCACTGAGCACAGTGGCTGCTCCTCTTCCTTTCTTTGACATGCGGGGACACCTGACTTGTCAGACGCCCCTCCTTTCCCTTCTCCCTTGGAGACCCTTCTAGTGACCTATAGTTTTCTGGTTCCCTTCTTTCTTGTCCGTCTCTAGCGCATCCTCCTGCCTCTGCATCTTCCCCCTCCATCCTCTTCTACTGCTCCCTTCTTACCGATCTAACCGGTGCTGCCCCATCTGGATGGACTTTGGCTTCCCCCTGGCGTCTCTCCTCTCCACCAGCCAAGTAAAAGAGGGCTTCCTGGCAAGGGCTCAGGTACTGGAGCCATTTAGTCCTGGCTGCGGGGTGTGGATTCAAGAGAAGTCCCAGATGGCAGGCCATGGGGCTTAGTCCTTAGCCATAGGGCACTCCACTGTGGACAGAGAGTGTGCCTGGCACAGCCCAGTCACATACCAGGGGTCTGTTGGGCAGAGGGTGAGCTTTGTCTGGAAGTGCCATGGGCACTAAATGCCATGGGCATCTATATCCAGCCAGGGACTTCTCTGGTGGTCCAGTGGATAAGAATCCATCTGCCAGTGCAGGGTACACGGGTTTGATCCCTGGTCCGAAAAGATTGCACCTGCCGCAACTACTGAGCCCGTGCACTGCAAGAGAAGAGTAGCCCCTACTCGCCGCAACTGGAGAAGGCCTGCACGTGGCAACAAAGACCCAGCACAACCAAAAATAAATGAAATTTTTAAATAAAAAGTAAAAATCAATCCAGCCAAGCTAGAGTCTCTGGAGGAATTTGGCAGTCCCTTCCCCCTAGAGCACCAACCAGGCTACCCCTGCCCCTCTGTTCTCTCTGCTTCCAGGAGACTTCCTCAGATGAGAAGCCTTCTGGCCCCAAAGTCTGAGGGAAGTTTCCCAGCCTGGCTTAGCACCCATTTATTTCCGAGTATCTGTGTGTGTAGTAGGGTATTCCCTACCTCAGATCTGGGAGCAGGGCCCTCTCTGGCATTGGCCTTTCCTTTCTCTCTCCTCTCCCCACCTCCAAGCTCCCTCCCGTCCTTCCAGGACTTCAGAGCAGCAGACAAACATTGCCCTTCTCTCCCAACCAAGCCTTCACATCCCCAGGCCTCAGCCGCACACATCAGCTCCTAGTGTCTCCTGTGGTCTTGCTGCCATTTCTGTTCTTTGCGTACCTGTTTCCCTCCAGCAGGAGCACCCCTCAAAACAGCACATCTCAGCTCCAAGATCTCCTTCACCTTCTCCATTCTCCCTACCCTACACCACCTGCTAAAGTGACCCCCTCCCTCCATGATGCCCCAAGTTGGGGAGGGATAGTCCAGGTGGTTGGAACAGCAGATGCATGGCATGGAGACATTGAGGATGCAGGGCAAGGAATCAGTGTGAAGTTGCAATACTGAAGGTGGAGGGCTGGGCCTGGGAGAAGGGTAACAGGTGGGAGGGCAGGCAATAGGAAAAAGAAAGTCCCTGGGGCAAAGTTACCAAGGTGAGATTTGGGAGGCCATGGCTCCGCGGGGCCCAAAAGCTGGAGGCAGGGTGCTGTGTGTGTCCTCAAACCTCGGGCACAGGTGTCTCACTGGTGCCTCTTCCTGCATTTTGGCTTTTCCTAGAATCACCTTCTTGTGCTCCCACCTTTTTCTTGAGGATCGAGGAGGATCAGGGACAGAGAAGCTAAGGTTCAGAGGTCTGGAGGGAGGCAGCCACTCACCTAGAAGCAGTAGCAACAGCAGTGCGGGTACCAAGCAGCTGGCCATGCTGGGCAGCAAACAGGAGGGGACAGCTGCAGGCAGAGCCCCTGTCAGCAGGCGCCTCCTTCCCAGCGCCCCTGGCCCACAGTGATGGAAACCTAGGTGTCCCCGCTGACTATTCCTCTGGTGGGAGGAGCCTTTGCACTGGGAATGATTCCCGCCCTCACTGAGTCCCCGCCCAGGCTGCACCTTCAGATAGATCTGGGAGCCATTTGACCTTGTCTCTCCCATACTAAACTATTAAATTTATGAAACAACATAATTCTTCTCCTTTTATAATTTTATTTTTAACTTTTTATTAGCTGATATTTAGACTTACAGAAAAGTTACAACACTGCAAAAATGCTCCCTTTATATCCTTCTGGGTGAAGGATATAAAACCAGTTTTTGGTGTTTTTCCCTTCAGATGGTAAAGGGAAAACCAGTTTCCCCTAACATCACCATCTTACCTGACCATAGTACAATTATTAAAACAAGGAAATTAACGTTGGTACAAGACACTTAACTGTAAATCCCTTTGCATTTCCCCAGTCTTTCCACTTACATCCTTTGTCTGTTTCAAGATCCCATCCAGAAACCCATGATGCACTTAGTGGTCAGTGTTGCCTCAGTTTCTTCCAATCTGGCAGTTCCTCAGTCTTTCTTTACAAACTGGGTACTTCCCTATCTGACTCTGCTCGGTGGGCAACCCCCTTCTCGAGGGAACTGTAAGCGATAAAAACGTCTTTCAGTGGCACTAACCTCTGTGTGTTATTGTTCTGTCATCTCTATGAATCAGAATCCCATCGAGAGCCTAGGAGGGGGCTTTAGTAAATAGTCTCATTCAGCGCCTTTCGCTGGTTGAATGAAATCAAGGCCTGAGCCTTGAGGCTTGCTACTCTGCTGCCAGCGAGTGATTGCAAAAATTTTCCAATTCTTCACATTTTCTGAAATGTGATTTTGCTGCCCCTCCCTGGAGTGTAGGTGGAGTTTACCTCCCAACCCCTGGAATCCTTGACTTGCTTGGCCCAACAGAATGTTATGGAAGTAAAATGTGCCAGTCATAGACTCTCAGGAAGCCTGGCAAGCTTCCACATGCTCTTCTGCAGGAGGCAGTGAGTGAGGTACTTGCCTCAAGATCACAACTATAGATTTTTTGTTTGTTTGTTTCAGTTTCCTAAAAGCCTTGGTTTGGTAACTGATTCTGCTATTTTGCTCATCATGGACTTTTGTATTAATTTTGATCTTTACAAAATATTGCATTAAAATATTACTTATCTTGATTACTTTTTTTGTGCCCAAGATAAGTGCCTCCCTTGTTTCACTCTAATCATGTTCCTGCTGTCTTAGAACCCTCCCCAGCTGTTTGTGAACAAGCCTGGGCTAGACTCCTGGAAAATGAGAGACACAGAGCCCACTCTCCCCACCCTGCTACCCAAAAGCCAGCAAACCCCAAAAGCAGTGGCCAACAGTTGACTGCAAATGTATAAGTGAGGTGAGTTGAGACCAATCAAACTAGCAGCTGAGTTCAACCTAATTTGCCAACTCACATAATTGATTATTGTTTTAAGCTACTAAGTTTAGGGCGGTTTTGTTATATAGTAATATCTAGCTGATAAAGAAGGTCACTAAGCAACTCTTGTATGAAGCAAGGGGAGAGAGTAAATGGCTGCTGAGAGTGTCCAAGGGAGGCAGGAGAGGTAGAGACAAGGGATCATTCAAGCAAGGCAACACCTTCCTATGCCCAGTATCCCTGGGTCCTGGCTGTCATCTGAGGTTCCAGACACCACCCTTTGTCACCCTCAGGGAGTCCCATGGTGTTGAATTTACAGACAGAGAAGACTCACAGAGGGCCAAGGGCAACATGGCTTTCTTCTGACTTCTTTGAAGTCCTCTCCAAAATGGCTTCCTTTGTTCCCTCCCATGGAATGAAGGAGGGGTTGATTAACATCCAAAGTGAGGGGACTGCAGCAGCCCCGTGCTCCTCTAAAATCTCACCTGAGGACTAGGAATGGGGTGGGGCGGAGGATGCATCTGAGGGACAAGAGAGAACAGGACACAGAAAGGGACGTCCCAAGGATCTTGTTTGTTTTGCAGGGGGGTCAGGTTCCAGGGAAGTGGCTTCTGTCTGAAATGTAGAGCCCTTGGAGTCCAGGCTTCTGGCCCAGCAGTCACTGCATATATATAAAGTATGAGTAACAGACTCCTTTTATACAGTTCTGTTCAGGTGACTGAACTAAACTGCATTGTACTTAACTGGACGGTGATTGCAGCCATGAAATCAGAAAGATGATTGCTTCTTGGCAGGAAAGCTATGACAAACCTAGACAGTGTTGAAAAGCAGAGACATTACTCTGCCAACAAAGGTCTGTATAGTCAGTGCTATGATCTTCCTAGTGGTCATGTATGGTTGTGAGAGCTGGACCATAAAGAAGGCAGAATGCCAAAGAATTGATGCCTTCAAACTGTGGTGTTGGAGAAGACTCCTGAGAGACCCTTGGACTGCAAAGGGATCAAACCAGTCAATCTTAAGGGAGATCAATCCTGAATATTCACTGGAAGGACTGATGCTGAAGCTGAAGCTCCAGTATTTTGATCATCTGATGTGAACAGATGACTCATTGGAAAAGTCCCTGATGCTGGGAAAGATCGAGGGCAAGAGAAGAGGGCATCACCAATGCAATGGACATGAACTTGGGCAAACTCCAAGAGGTGGTGAGGGACAGGGAGGCCAGGGGTGCTGCAGTCCATAGGGTTGCAAAGAGCCAGAGGCGGCTGGAGGACTGAACACCACCACCAGACTCCTGGGACAGAGAGGCCTCTCTGGGTGCCCAGCCTGACCTAGCGCCCCCTAGTGACAGGAGGTCAGTGACTACGTGGCCTTCACTCCTGAGTCAGATGGATTCTTGCTTATGCTGGAAGGTGTACTTTAAGAGGATCCTACAGCCCTGAGGACTGGGGACAGCATTGTGCAAATCCTGATGAGGTTCCAGGGTCTTGGAAGGTGGTATGGCAGTAACTCAGGGAAGAAATTTCAAAGCTGACTGAAGGTGCAAAAAGTCAGCTGAGTTGCTGGCTCTTCCCCTGGGGGTCCGAGTTCCTTGGAGTGGCAGTCAGTAGCCACCTGTCCTTAAGTCTTCTTATGTCAGGAGTCACTTTACCAGAGACAGGATCTTGGCTTTTGGACTCTACCTGCTGAGAATGAAGTGGAGGTTCCAGGGAAGGGCTGGGACCCTTTCTCCTCCCTCAGGGAAAACCATAGAACTGCTTCCTCCCATCCCAAGGGCCTCCACCAACTGGCCTCAGACAACAGCTTCTCCACAAGGTCTGTCTCATTTCCATAATTTACAAGTTCAAAAACAGAGTCAGGGACTGTGAGATGAGGGGCTAGAGGAGGATAAATGAACTACGGGAGGGGGAGGGCCCCACCTACCTTAGGGGTACAAGCAGGACTATGAGAAGCAGGCTTCTCAAGGTGGCTGTTGGGTTCTAGCAGAGTTCTCAAGGTCTGGGAAGCAACAGGTGGGGGAAGAGTGCTGTGAACAAAGGTGGCAAGAGTCCCTGGTGCAGGGTGGGGCACAGGGCTCAAGGTGACTGGGTGCTAGGTGGAGAGGAGGGGCCCAGCTGGAAAGAGAAGACAAGAGCCCATCCCTTCCCTTCCCTCCCCATCTCCTACTGTGCCTCACTCACCCAAAGGCTGGGACTCCTGGGGGGCTGTCAGGCACAACTCCATTGGGTGAATGCTGCCCAGAGGGTGGCCTCTGCATGGGCCATCTTTGGATCTGGGCAGTGCGTAAGAGACCAGGAGACTTAGTGACATGGCACCCTGGGGCTGCTTCCCTGCGGTAGAGGCTTGCACCCAGCTCACTCTCCCCAGCTCGCTTCCTGCTCCCTCCTGAGGGGAACCCTAGAGACTTATGCTTCCCAGGGCCTTGGACACTTTCTCTCTCCAACCCTGACATTTTTCCCAAACTCTGGCACACCCGAACATCTTCCAGATGTTGATGTCACTCAGGTCCCAAAGAGGGATGGACTTCCTCTCCCAGTGGTACCCATGTCTGTGCTCGCTATTGGGTAACCCTACTGCCCTCGATGACTCTGAGTTATGCTCAGCTGCTCAAATCTCATCTTCTAGGGCCTTACCACTTTGATATCTCTTTGAAACAACAGTCTCAATACTTTACCAGGTGATGACATGTAGTCACTGCCTCCTGTAAGCCCCCAGTGATGACACACCAAGCTCTGACCACCTTGATCCTCTGCTCACAGACCCACAGTCAACACTCATTGTGTCAAGGCCCTTTCAGCTGTGCCCTGCTCCTGTTTGGGATGCCCTGTATTCCCATCTCCAGTCCAAACCATGCCCTCTCCCTCATTTTGCCCAGAATGTCCCCAAGGCCACTTGGGGACAAAGTGGTGGTCAAAGGGGGCCTGCCTTGCCCAGCACCCAGTGAGGAGGCTGCCCTAGACTAACAATACTTGGTATCACGTGGCCTTCATCCCAGGTCATGGAGCTCTGTGTTAGGGGCAGGCCCTTGGCACAAGGCAGCCAGCACCATAGCTCCCCAGTGACAAGGAAAGGAAAGGTGTGTTGGCCCCAGCATTTGGGAACTTGAAGGGGGTAACAGCAGAGATTTTGGCAGAGGAAATGTCAGAGGGCTGAAAGTTCATGAAAGAGAAACTGGAGAGGCCTTACTCAGTGGAGCAGGAGTTGCGCTGGTGGAAAAACAGGGTAAAGCCAAGGATAAAGCAGCCTCTTGGTGGGAGAAACAGGAGACATGGAAAAGGGGTACTGAACCACAGTAATGGGGGCCATGGGGGCCCTGCATGGACCTACACCTTTGGCTTCACTGGAAGACCACTGGGGCCTTCTGCTCAAGGCTTCTTTCCATTGCTTCTGCCTGCCTCTCTGCACCTGAGGCAACAGACCCCACCCCAGCTACGCCAGGTCCAGCAGAGCTATGAGGAGCAGAACCTTAGACCTCTGTGCCTACCCACTGCACATGAGGGCCCTCCTTGAGCCCCAGAAGCATTGCTGGAGACAGAGTCCCGGACGCCGGTAGCAGCACCAGGCCAGGCCAGCCCCAGGTAGCAGAGGCAGCACAGAGCTAAGGATCATCGCCAGCGTGAAGGCGTCCGGGTCTGCGGAGGACAGGCTACGTCTGAGTCCTGAGTGCACCACGTGGCTCCTCCCTGCCTGCCCTCCCTCCCCCCACCCCCCGTGGGCACACTTTGAGGCCGCACAGGACCGCTGTCCACACTACCACCCAACCCTGGCTTGTCACACGAAGGCGGAGCCCAGCCTGGAGCACAATGGCAGTTACGGTTACTATTGCAAACCTGCAGAGGAAAAGAGAAAAGGAAGGTCCCACGAGACTGGGGACTCCCAGGGTCAACCCCCACACACCTTTCAGGCCACTCACCCCGCGGCCATGGCAGGCCATCAGGCAGAGCTCCAGCTCTCGGAAAGTAGTGTTCTGGCAGCGCCTTTCCTGGCACACCTATAGGCAGTGTGGGCACTGGGCAGTGAGGGGGACTGAGGCTTTGACCCATGGGACTCAAGTGGTAGCGAGGGGTTGGGTGGGCAGGGCTCACCATTCTAGGTCCACACTGGGTGCCTGCCTCTACCAGGCCCAAGTCAGGCAGGTCCAGCTGGGCACCGGGCAGCACGGAAGCTCCCCTGCAAGTCACCTCGCGGCTGCCCAGGTGTACAGTGGAGTCCACCGGAACCACATGTGGCACCAGTGCGCTCTGTTCCCCGCCCTGGCACTGCAGTTTCCCACACTGCGCATCCCTAGGGAGAAGCAGAGGTAGTCAAACCGCGTGGTGTTTCTCCATACCCTCTTCCCCAGCTTCCCTTCCCTCCGCTCCCCACCTCCGCGCACAGGGTACGAAGTTGCCGTCTCCCTGCTGGCCGCAGTTCCCCTGGGCGTCTCCCGCGGAGTTAACGACCTGGAAGCAAGCCTCGGGGGCTGGGCGCGAGCCTGAGGAAGCAGGGGCGGGACTGGGGACAGCCCAGACTGGAGCCACGCCCCTTCTGCCTCAGTTTCCACCCCCGCCCACCTCCCCTAGAGCACCAAGCAGCGCAGAACAGCGGATCGGAGCGGAGCGCGCGCTCCTGGTCTCACCAGGCCCCCAGAGCTGCTGGCACTGCTGCTCCAGCGTGGGACACGCGCCGTCCCGACAGTAGCCGCGGCCTCTGGCACAGGGCGAGCCGTCCAGTAGGTAAATGTCCGGTGGGCAATAAGGGGAGGCTCCGGTGCAGAATTCAGGGAGGTCACAGTCACCCGCAGCCGGGCGGCATGGCGTGCCCGCCGGCTTCAGCTACGTAGGTGACCCGGGTGAAGGCAAGGTGGCGAGGCATAGAGACAACGAACAGAGATACGGGAGAGCCCGGTGGGGAAGTTCAGGAGAACCCATGCACAGAGCAGAGCTAGCACCCACAAGGGAACCCAAGGGCGCCAATTAGCCAAGACCAACAGGCCGGCTCCCAAGTGCCCCCAACCCTCACCCCGGAGCCTCCCATACCCTCACCATACCCTCACCAGGCAGTGTGCGCAGCAGTCCCCGTGGGTGCACTGGGCCCCCGCACGCAGCGAGCAGTTGTGGGCAAGGCAGCAGGAGTCGGGGCACTCCTGGAGCCGGAAAGGCGAGGAGGGACCAGGTGAGGGTGCAGCGATCAGACCTCCGGGGAGGGGGCGAGCGGGAACCAGTTTGGTCCCCCGGGGCTGGTCTTGCGGACCCCACCTGGCCGGCGCCGCAATCGCACTCCTCGCCCTTTTCTACAAAGCCGTTTCCGCAGCGCGCCTGCGGCACCAGGAGCCCGGAGTCCGGCGCGTTGGAGAGGCAAGCGCCCCTTCCCTTTCGGAAGAAGGCGCGCAGCTGGCGGCGGCTGCAGGCGCTAAACACGCGAGGGAACGGGTGCCTACGGACGGGGGAGGGCGTCGGGCGTGCGGGGAGCACCCCTGCCAACCCCTCCGTGTCTCCAGTCCCTCCCCTCCCAGCACACTGGCGCTTGGCTACGCAGCCGGTAGATGCGCAGACACCGCCTGCGCGACGGACAGCTCGAATTCTCTAGAGGCAGAACCCAGAGACGGTAAGTAACTCGCGCAAAGTCACTCAGCGAGCGCGAGGCAGGAGGGTGTGACGCCAAGGGCGAGCGGCCCAGGACCCAAGGTCAAATCCCGACCCAGCGCCACGCTTCCCGGGGTTGGAGTCACCTCGAAAGGTTGTTCCGAAAATAATTTATCATGTCATGGGAATCCACTTTGCCTGCTTTAGGGCGGGAACTGTTACCATCATCCCGATTTCACGGAAGAAACAGGGGTAACCATTTCTCCCACAGAAAGGCAGCAGAGGCAGGCCCAGGTCCCGCCCGGCAGCCCCGCACCCGCTACTCCGCCCCCGCACCCCGGCCCCGCGCGGATACCCGGTAGCCGCCGCCATCACGCAGCCGCCCTGCTCCACCGCCGCCTCCGCGCAGCAGCCGTGGGGGTCGTGGCTGAGGCCGAGGCTGTGGCCTATCTCGTGGGCCATGGTGGCAGCAGCACCAATGGAGAACTCCGAATGGTCCTGGGAGGGCGTGGCTACGGTCACTGGGGGCTGCGAGGGCCGCTCCCCAGCCCCTCTCCTCCCGCTTCAGTACCAGGTGGTGCTCACTGTCGTCACGCCTCCAGAGCTCTCCGCGAGGCACATGCCCTCGACGGGTGCCAGGCCCACTGTGGCGCCCCGGAAAGCTTGGCCCCTGAGAGCGGAGCGCGGCATGACCGGGCGGGCCGGGAGTCCGAGCCGCCCAGCCGGGACCGCGTGGGGGTAGGTGGCACCCACGTGAGTAGCTGAGCAGAGTCGTGTGGCTGCCGCGCCCACAGCCCCCGGCGCCACTGCAGGAAGGCCCACAGCGTGGCGTTCGCGTCTGGCGTGACGCGGCTCTGGTCCTGCTCGGTCCACACTTCCAGGCCGGTCAGCACCACCTTAATGTCCAAAGTCCTGAGAATCTGCGGACGCAGGGGAGCAGACTGAAGCGGAGGACCGCCTTGGTGCCTGGGCTCCTCCATGGGAGCACCTCTCTTTTCTCCCCTCCGTTCCCTCTCCCTATCTCCAAGTCTGCCCCTTCTCAGTCACCCCCAGAAGGGCTCTCTCCCTGCCGACCCAACCTGATCCACATAATTGGCGACCTCCAGAAGACGCTGTTTGGCGTGGTTCAAGTTCCTGTGCTGAGTCAAAAACTAGAGAGGCAGAGATACGGCAGCGGTGTGACGACAGGCTGAACTGACCCCAACCAGGCTCTCCAACCCCCTTGGGGCTCCTCTCACCAGGGTGTGGTCCCCTACTATGTACAGCTCCAGGTACCTCGGGCTCCGGAGGGACTCCCGCCTCTCCTGGGTGGGGGTGGCAATGGTGATCCTGAGTGGCAGGCTGCCCGGCTTGAACCCTGACCACCAACCCCAGTTCTCAGAGAGCACAAAGTTAACTCTAAAATATTTTGCTAGAATTTGTTCCTTCAGCTTCCAAATAAAAATATCAGGACAGGAGGCCCTAAATTGGGGCTGCACTGTTCCTGTCTCTTCTGATTGTAAAGGGCTTTGGATACTGCATTCCCACCCCTGCCCATGCCCCTGACCCTGATCTGGGTGGCACACGAAAGGCTGATCGTGTCCCTTTTGTCCTTTGGGTCCCTGTGGCCACAGGTTCCTTTCCCTCTGAACAGCTGCTCCACCCGGAAGATCCTATGGGTCAAGAAGTCCTTGGAGTCCCCAGCTGGCGAGGGATGCACATAATAGCTGGCATTGCTGCTGAGTGTGATCAGGCCCCTAGGGTGCAAAGGGGTGCAGTGAAGGGCAGTCAGGGGACATCTTTCCCTAGCCCCAGGTCCAGCCTCCTCCCCCAGAACTCCTCACCTCATCCCAGAGCAGATGCTGAGGATCACCCAGGAGTCCAGGAAGCCCCTCACATGCCCATGGTAGTGGCAATGATCCTGGAGAGCAAAGGACCCAGCCCCAAATCTCAGCCAGGGCTGAAGTTGGGTGGAGGGCAATAAAGAAAGCATGGTGGGGGACTAGCTCCAGCTTCTCCTTAGAACAGGAGGAGAAGAGGGGAATGGTGGAGAGGCCCTCGGCGGGGGGCCGGGGCGGGGTGCGGGGCGGGGGGTGCGTTCCCCTGCACTCCTCACCCTGTCCTCAGGGCCCTTGGAAGCATCTCACCTTGTGGTTGGGGAACAGCACTACCGGCCGCCCATCTGGGCTGTAGTGGGTTTCTGTGTATCCTGGGGCCAGCAGCCTGCTGGGAGGGGGTGTTGCAGAAATTACCTAATCCAGCCCTAAGACCTCACCCTGTCTTCCTCCCTAAATGCTAATTGAGTAGCTCTATGAGTGAGGCAAAGTAATGTAATGACTTTTGATGCTTTTGAACTGTGGTGTTGGAAAAGACTTCTTGAGAGTCCCAAGGAGATCCAACCAGTCCATCCTAAAGGAAATCAGTCCTGAATATTCACTGGAAGGACTGATGCTGAAGCTGAAACGCCAATACTTTGGCCACCTGATGCGAAGAACTGACTCATTTGAAAAGCCCCTGATGCTGGGAAAGATTGAAGGCGGGAGAAGAGGATGAGATGGTTGGATGGCATCACCGACTCAATGGACATGAGTTTGAGTAAACTCCAGGAGTTGGTGATGGACAGGGAGGCCTGGCGTGCTGCAGTCCATGGGGTCGCAAAGAGTCAGACACAATTGAACAACTGAACTGAACTGATGAGTGAGGCACAGGGCTAGCACTTAAGAAGCAGCCAAGGTGTGTCTTATATGGGCTTCCCTCATAGCTCAGTTGGTAAAGAATCTGCCCAGGAGACCTGGGTTTGATCCCTGGGTTGGGAAAATCCCCTGGAGAAGGGAAAGGCTACCCACTCCAGTATTCTGGCCTCAAGAATTCCATTGACTGTATAGGCCATGGGGTCCCGAAGAGTCAGACATGGCTGAGCAACTTTTACTTTTGGTAATGGCTTAGATGTGGAAATGGCTTAGATGTGGAAATGAGAGTGTGGGGAGCATCAGAGAGGAGCAGGAACAGGGGAAAGTTTGTGGTTCTCATGGGATCTGTAGCAGGCAGCTGGATCCACAGGTCAGGGGTATTAGAGAGACCGGGCAGGAGGAGAGGAGTCAGGAAACACTGCGGAGAAGGCGGACCTTGGAGCCGAGGAAGTGTGGCCTCCTTAGGTGGCCCTGCCTGCTGCCTACCCTTGTTGGATATCTGGACAAACCTTTAGCCCAGAAGTCCCCACCATTTTTGGCACCAGGGACCGGTTTCATGGAGGACAATTCTTCCATGGACAGGGGTGAGGTGGGGTTGGTAGGGGTGGGATGGTGTGGGGATGATTCAAGTGCGTTATATGTATGGTGCACTTTATTATTACATCAGCTCCATCTCAGATCATCAGGCATTAGATCCTAGAGGTTGGGGACCCTTGCTCTGGGGCACCTCCTCCCACTCAAAGTTCCTTCAAATCTCCTCAGGCCCCCGGATCCTACATATCTCCCCAGCTGTCTTTCACTGAGGCTCACCCCCTACTTCCAGAGGATACAGAAATCACACCTGAAGATCCCGCCCATGTGAGCAGGGATCTTCCTCCTCTCCTTCTCCAGACCCCACTCAAGTAATGATTTTATCTTCAGGCTTCACCTCACCAGCATCCTTCCCACCAAGATGGATCAACTGTAAGTCAATTTCTCTTTGAAGAAAATCCTTCATTCCTCTCCACCTTGACCTCTTTGCCCCAAAACTGCCCCCAAAGACTTGTGATGCCTGTGTCTTCACTCTCCAGTCTTTCCCCCTCCTCCAGCTTTGCTCCCCAACTCCACCCACACACTCAAACCTAGGGAGGAGGTGATGTGATCGTCTCTTTTAACACATGGGGATATTGAACCCCAGAAAACTATAGTTAGGCATGGTGGAACCTGAGTTTGTTTTCAGTGCATGGGGGAGAATAAAAAATGTGTATGTAGGATGCTTAGAACAGTGCCTGTGATGAAACAAGCACTTGATAAATGAGAGATGTCGATAATACAATCTAGATGGTTTCAAGAACCCACTCGCCATCTTAGACACTCACCTCGCCCAGCCCGGCTCTGCTTGTTCATTCACCAGCTCAAAATCTTTGGCTTTGCACTATCCTGGACATTCAGCACCAAAAGGCCTTCTGTAATCTGGCCCTACTAGGACTCCCCAAATTTGTTTCTTTTTGCTCCCTTCCCTATAGAAGGAGACTCCCCAGGCAAGCCAGACAAACTGCTACCCGCTGATCGTGCCTTGACCTTTGTAGTCACTGTACTTTTGTGCCTGGCATTCCCGCCTTCTGGACCACCTGCCCATTCTTGGAATCCGTCTTGGATTCTCTTTCGACTCAGCACACTCTGTGAGCACCCAGCAGGTGATATTCACTCATTCGTGGCAGGAAGCTGACAAGATGTTCCTGGGGCTGGGATGAGAGATATGCCCTACAGCGAATCCAGTCTCAGTAACCCATTTCAGTCTCGAGGGAGCCAGTCGAGACTAACATTGACTCTCCCTGTAACCTGCACCTCCTCCTCTGGGGCTTTCACCCCATCCAGCCTCCCTCTGCGGTTCCCATCCATCCCTGCCCCCAGCAGTGATCCTTCCCCAGAGGCAGGGGGTGTTCTTGGCTCCCAGCTCTTTCCCCAGCCTGGTACTCACTGATTCTTCTCCAGCTCTAGCAGGAGCTCCTGACCTTCAGCCTCCAAGGCCACCAGCCTCACTTGTAGCTTTGGGACCTGGGCAAGAAGGAGTATAGGGCTGAGAGGATGGGCATCCAGGCCCTCTGCCTGCCAAGGAGCAGGAGGAATACAGAGGTAGCTGACAAGGGAGTTCACGGGGAAAGCGCAGAGGCGCAGGGCAGAAGACCTCCCCTTGCCTGGTGGGTGCGGATGGGTGTGGGCTGCGAACATGCAAAGATGTCCCCAAACTCAGAATGTCTGTTCTAACAGCAGCCATTCGACAGAGCCTTCTAGTTTCACTCCGTATCCTCCCTGGAGAGACGAAGGGTCTCGGAAAGATGCCATTCCTTGCCTGAGGGCCCTGAGTTCTTCTGGCATTCCCTCCTTTTTCATGCCCAGAAGGCTCCCTCTATGTAGGGAGGACAGTGCAGTCCTGAAGATGTTGATGCTGGAGAGTGGGGTAGCCACAGTTTGGGCCTCCTCACAACCTCTCCTTTCACTCCCTGTAGGATTCAGACTTAGCACCTCCACCTCCAAAGCTGACAAACTCCTCCCCCCACCCCCCACCCCCCCCACCCGCCACCAAATTTGCCTACACCCCTAGCAGGCTCACCTCACACCTGCTTCCCTGAGCTTGAAATGTAAACACTGACCCACAACCCAGGCCAAGAGAAAAACACTGGCTTTCTTCTTGGCTAGATGTCAGGAGGGTGAGCCTGGGGCCAGCCTGTCCATCTCTCCTTCCGCCTACCTTTGCTGCTTCCACCCTGCGGGAGTACCCCATCTGCCCCGCTTTGTCCACTTAGCCTGGCTGGGGGCCCAGAGTTGGAGCGAGCTGGGAGCCTCCTGAAGAGCGGCTATGTCTTTGGAATGCTGGCCCTTCCCTTTTATCCCACAATGCACTGTCCTGGGCTTCAGGCCAAGAGGCTCAGAGTCTTGTTGGGGGGGCCCTTCCTCTGCAGGTGGGGAGCAAATAGTCCCTTCCCCAAGCCTAAAGCCCCCCACCCCCACCCCTGTGCCGCCAGCATGAGCTCATGTGGCCGGAATGCCACTTGCTTTATGGAGAAAGGTCTGCGCGGGGACAGGAGGCAGTCCAGCTGGAAAGCATCCCTTGCCCCACTCCCATCCCTCTTTCTGTTCTCTGTGGCCCCGCTGTCCTCATTTCTCCCCCTCCGGTGACCCTACCCCTCACCATGCACTCCACCTCCAACCTGAAATGTAGGTGTTCCCTGCCTCAAGGACATGACTCCCTGCCACGCTGTCTGCTGTCCTCATCTTGGCAGGCTTCCCAGGGACAGAGACAGTGGGGAAAGCAAAGCCCCTCTGGCATTCCCCTCCTGTTCGGTCACAACCCAGGCCAGGCCCAGAAGGAGGTCTATAGTCAGGCTGGCCCCAGCATGTGAGGAACAGTCTCAAATCTCAGGCCAGCACCATGCTGACCATTTGGATTGAGGCCCTGAGGGTCTGGGGGACCCAGGGAGGGCCCTAGATTGAGAGGTGCTGGGCCTGGGGGTGCCCTGGCCTTCATGGCAGTGCTCTTCTGCCTTCTTCCTTGCAGGCTTGGACACTGGGTTGTCCTCTCCTGATAATTCAGGATGAATAGCCTCTCAAGGCATGGGAGACATTGGCCAATGTTTGAAGTTTTTCAGACCTTAGCAGGTCTCAGGCTTATGGATTAAAGAGCTGCGTGACCTTGAGCAGTTTCTCCAAGTTTTCTGGGCCTCAGTCTGCCCCTCTGTGAAATGGGCATACAAAGGATGCTGGGCTCTGCGCAGCACAGCGGTGCGGCACATACAGATGGGGACAAGGTTATTCTGGAAGTGTGTGATGGATGACCATTAGGAGGAGACTGAGGTAGAGCATCCACAAGAAACAAAACAGGGTGGACTTGCATCTAAGGGGAAGTAGATCCTGCATGAGTCAGTGAGGTTGACGTTTCAGGTCCCTAAATGACAGGGTCCTGGTGAGGACAGCAACGCATCCAGTGTCACTTTGCAAAAGGAAGATATGTTGGTGTTTTCTTTAAAAGGTCCCTGGAAAACTTTAGGCCCCACAAACTCTGGCTCCACCTCTGCCTGATGGGGTGGGGGTGGCCTGAATAATACTGGAAAGAGAGGGTTAAGGAGGAGGTGGGGGAGAGGAAACTGGAAAATGACTTCCATGTGTGAATCCTCTCTCCATCTGGATGTCTCCCACCCCGACCTGCCAAACCTTTGGGGAGGGGCCTAAAGGACTCTGGGAATCTAGGGACCCTAGCAAAACTGCCATGCTGAAATCTGGGGAGGGGCAAAGGGGCCAAGAGACTCGGCCTCTACATGGGAAGGGATGGTCTGGCACTGACCGGCTCCTCCAGGGTGACCGTGCGCTGGGGTCGTCCATCTAGGCTCCAATGCAGAATGACTGGCTTTCCAAGGCTGTTTCCTGGGGTGAGGACAGAGCACAGGGTAAGAGGGAGCTGAGGGACAGAGGGAAGTTGGAGACAACACAGGGATAGAGTCAGAGGATGTCAGCAGGCAGGAACAGGACACTTCATCTTCAATACTCAAAGGTTTAGCCTTGAGAAGGGTGACTACCCATGGGGCATCCTTGGAACCCAGGAGCTGCCAGGGAGGCAGAAGAGAGAGGAGTCTGGGAAGAACAACTCAGCCGGGTACTCGGGAGCTCTAATGACCTTGGGAGGGGAAAACGGGAATCAAAGATCACCAGGAAGAGACCAAGGCCCTCAAAACAGAGGGTAAAGGAAATGGGAGGCAGCTTTGGGTATTTTTAGGTGGGGCAGCAAATGCTTTTATGGTGAGAAATATGTGAAGAGAGGAGGCCTGTTTTCCTGCCACCATCTGAGAAAAACAACAACCAGATGTTGCCCAGAGCTTCCCCTGTGGTTTTGTGCTAGGGGCAGGGCTTCCAGGGACCCTGGCCCAGAAGCCCCCTTTGTGGAGGGGGTCGGGGATGGGGTTGTTTTGGAGTCAGAGCCTGAGTGCTCCCAGGCTGGGAATGCTTAAGGGGGCTCTAGGAGCCAAGCATTACTCAGAAGGCGCCTGGAATGCTCCCCTGGAATGCTCCCAGTCCTCCCTAGTGAGCCCCAGAAACTCTCACCACACCCACACCCGCCCTGAAGGAATCAGACCTTAGGCTGCCCAGACCTTGCAGGCAACCTTCCTGCTCCTCTGGCACTCAGTCCCTGGGGAAGCGTAGCTCCCAGAACTGACCTCTCCCCAACACCCATCCCCCAGCCCTGTCCCCAGTGCTGATCAGGCTGAGATGGCTGCCTGTGGAAGTGGCTCAGCTCCTTCCAGGCCACCTCAACTCCTTTCTCCTCCATCTTCTCCTCTAGACCCCATCATCAAAGACCTGGGATAGCAGCAGCTCCAGGAAGTCTCCTCTGCCAAGTCCTCCTTGAGTGGATCAGCAGTTGCCATTAAGGAGATGGGGTGGGGGTAGGGAGGTGCAGGGCCTTGGAATGGAGGCTTAAGGGCTAGTGCAGGGCAGGGTCTGAGTGCATGTATGGGAGCCACTGTGGGGGTCTCAGGCCAGAGAGGATTTAACTAGATCCAACTGGCCCTGGGCTTCCCAAGGTGCAGAGGGGAAGGTGTGCACGTGTGAGTGTGGGTTGGGAGTTCTTTCCTGGCCCTGGGCACACACACTGGCCATTGGTACCTTGATGGGGGCAAGGAGGCAGAGATGGAACGGTGGTGACTAGGTGGAAGGGAGTGGAAACAGAGGAGTCAGTGTGGTGTTGGGGAGCATAGAGCCCCTCTTCATTCCTCCCAGGGGTTCCTTCATCATCCCCAGACCTCAGGCTGAAGAAGGACGGCTGGAATGCCTGTGGACCATTCCCAAAGGCCTGAGGGCTGTTGTCCCTCCCCATGCACATCCCAGAACACAGCAGGATCCTAGCCCTGTGCCCCTCACTGTGACACCCTGCACAGTGCTCTGGAACCCACTGCCACCAGGCTGCCCTGCCCTTCCTGCCCCCCGGTCAGGCACTTGATGCACAGGAGATATTTTTGTCAACCCCATCTCGAAGAGAGTTTGGAGGGGTCACTCTGAGAAGAGACAGAGCTAGAGACTTCCCTCAGGGCCCTTCTATCAGGCACCATCTGTCTGAAGCAGTTGCTATCTAACCAAACAAGGCAACAGTATAAACAATATACACACTGCCCCAGAGCCCGGGGATGAGGCAGTGAACATGGGCTGATGCAGGAGTGTGGAGGCCACAGCTAGTCCCTTAGTGTGAGGCCGCAGCAGGGACTGACTCCAGGGCACCAGTGGTCTGGGGCTTCCTGGAGGACCGAGGCCCGCTGAACCCTAAGAAATGGAGGTCCAGGGACCTTCACACTGGCAGATGGGCAAGAGCAGAGAATCCAGAGGGGCTTGGGGCTGCTGAGCCGCTACTCAGAGGGGAAGGGGCCCTGCCACTCTGCTTAACTATTGGCACAGGGCGTCTGGGAAGAGTGTGGAACATTGGGCGAGAGGTCTGCCCAACTACAGGTGAAAGTCCCTGGGCAATTCCTGCGGAGACTTTCCCAAACCCTCCCCAGGGCCTGTCCTCCTGGCCCGCGGGATTCCCGGGGATTTCTGAACCTCCATCCCGACAGTGCCTCGCCCGACCCTGTGGGGGGAACTCCCACTCACCTTGAAACTCCTTCGTCCCCCACACAGGCCACGGTAGGCCCAGTAGCAGCAGCAGCCCCCACGTGGGCGACCCTCGAGCTCTCCGAGACCCCGGACGCATAGCTCTGAGCGCCCAGCGTCGTCGCTGCGGCTCCCGGCTCCCGGCTCCACCCCCGCTGGATCGCCGCCGACCCACGCCCTGTACAGCCGGCCCTCCGGCTCGCACCCGCTCCTCGCAGGACCCCGCGCGGAGCCCCGCCTGCCCCGCCGCCCATCCGTCCTGACCCCAGGCCGGCGGCGTGTGCCCTCGGGGAGCCAGATCCATGCCCCTAGAGCTTGGAGGGGCAGGGGCGGGAATCTGTGCGCCACTCCCCGCCCCCCACCACCACTTTGGGAGACCCTCCCGAGCCGACCCGCAGCTTAGGTCTCAGAGGGGCCCCTACTCGTGGGGATGGGAAGTGAGATGGGGCAGGGACTCCCAAGAAGGGCTTCTGGGGACCCGAGCAGGGAAGCAGGGACATTGCGAGGGGCCGCCTGTGGCTGCTCGGGTCTGCTCGAGAAGCGCCCTCCTCCGTAGTCTCTCGGGGCCGACCTTAGTCCTCACCTTGCCACCAGTCCTGCCCAGAGTTGCCCAGGTTAGAGACTGGCGGCCTCTAAGAGAAGGGAGACCCGGGTGACCGCGACGGGCAGGTGCGGCCACAGCCCCAAGCTAACCTCTGCGCTACAGGGCCCCCAGCCCCTCCCCGCCGAGGCGCGCGGGTGGAGGCTGGACTAGTGGAGGCCCCGGGCCTGGGGTTCCCTGGCCGCACAGACAAGGCAGCAGGGCAGGCGGGCGGAGAGTGGGGCAGGCCTGTGTCCCCGGTGGTGGCAGATGGGGGTGGGGAGGCGGGCAGGGCGCGAAGAATGGCACAAAGCCGTAGACTCCCACACGTGGGGGATCCTTTGGGCCTCGTTAACATTTGCTTCTTGTTTTAAAAAGTTTGTTTACTGAGTAATGAATTTGGATAGGGAGTAGCATGTGTTCTGATAGCGAGGAATGTTAACTTCAAGCAAATGTATTGTTTTCAAGAATTCAAAATTCAGCTAGTAAGAGTTGCAGTGGGGCGGGTAACCTATGCTGGTCTGATTCAAACATCAAGAAGTTATGGTGGGAAGTACAGGGAACAGCGCATCCTCTCAGACTACATCCCTCCAACAGAAAGCTATTATTACCTTCTTGTATAGGTTTTTTGATTATTTTACTGTGTGTCCAAGACAATACAAACATTTTTTCCTCTCTTTTTAAACATTTTTTGCATCTTTTTCCCCCCAATTTATATGCCTTGAATATCCTTCTTATCAGAGATCTCATTAACACTAGTTTTTTGTTTTTTTTTTTTTTGCCGGAGGAGGAGAGAGCAGCCATACTGCGGCAGCACCTGGGATCTTAGTTCCTGACCAGGGATGGAACCCCCGTGCCCCCTGCAGTGGAAGTGGGGAGTCTTAGGAACTGGACTGCCAGGGAAGTCCACATCAACAGTATTCTTATGATTATTACTACTATTCTATTATTATTACTTTGGATTTTAAAATTAACATTATTACATGCAATAAAAATGCACTTATTTTAAGTGTACAGTTAGATGAGTTTTGATAACTTTATATACCTGTGTCTTCACTTCCACAGTCTAGATAGAACATTTCCATCACCCCCAAATAATTTCCCTGTGCCTCTTCACAGTCAATAACAGATATGCAGATGATACCACCCTATGGCAGAAAGTGAAGAAGAACTAAAGAGCCTCTTGATGAAAGTGAAAGAGGAGAGTGAAAAAGTTGGCTTAAAGCTCAACATTCAGAAAACTAAGACCATGGCATCCAGAACTCACTTCATGGCAAATAGATGGGGAACCAGGGGAAACAGTGACAGACTTTATTTTGGGGGGGTCCAAAATCACTGCAGATGGTGACTGCAACCATGAAATTAAAAGACGCTTATTCCTTGGAAGAAAAGTTATGACCAACCTAGACAACATATTAAAAAGCAGAGACATTACGTGCCAACAAAGGTCCATCTAGTCAAGGCTATGGTTTTTCTAGTAGTCATATATGGATGTGAGAGTTGGACTATAAAGAAAGTTGAGCGCAGAAGAATTGTTGGAGAAGACTCTTGAGAGTCCCTTGGACAGCAAGGAGATCCAACCAATCCATCCTAAAGAGAATCAGTCCTGAATATTCACTGGAAGGACTGATGCTGAAGCTGAAACTCCAATACTTTGTTCACCTGATGCAAAGAAGTGACTCATTTGAAAAGACCCTGATGCTGGGAAAGATTGAAGGCGGGAGGAGAAGGGGACGACAGAGGATGAGATGGTTGGATGGCATCACTGACTCAATGGACATGAGTTTGGGTAAACTCCAGGAGTTGGTGATGGACAAGGAGGCCTGGCATGCTGCAGTCTATGGGATCGCAGAGTTGCGACTGAGCGACTGAACTGACTGACTGACTTCCCAGTCAGTCTCTCCCCCACTCCTAACCCCAAGCAACCACTGATAAACTTTCTGTCTATAGATTTACTTATTCTAGAACCTCAAACAAGTAGAATCACCAAGCATGTACTCTTTTGTGTCTGGTTTCCTCCCATCTCTGCATATGAGATTCATTTACGTTGTTTTCTTTCTTTTTTTTTTTTTTTTCATTTACGTTGTTTTCTAGCAGTAATTTGCTCTTTTGTAGTACTGAGCGTGTTCCGTGGTATGAGGGAAGCGTGGTTTCTCTATTCTCCAGATAGGCATTTGGGTTCTTTTCCAGTTTGGATTCTTCTAAATACAGCTGCCACAAATTGCTGTGTAAGTCTTTATATGAACATGTTTCATTTCTCACCTGTAAATACCCAGAAGTGCAATTGAAAGGTCATACAGTAAAAGGCATGTTTACTTTTTTAAAGAAGCTATTCTCCAAAGTACCTGTACCATTTTACAGTCCCACCAGCAATGTGTCAGAGTTTTTTATATCCTCACCAACACTTCAGTGTTGGTCCACCTTTAAAATTTTAGCCATTCTAATGGCTAAAATCTACATTAGTTTTAATAGTTAAATGATGTCATTTATTCATAGTCTCCTCTTGGGCATATAAATGGTTTCCAATCCCTTGATCTTACAAACAATGCTGTAGTGGATAGTTTCATACACACATTCATTTGTGAGATGATTTCCTATAAGCAGGATTTCTGGGTCAAAAGATATGTGCTCTTGTTATTTGGGCAGATAGAGTTAAGCTGCCCTCCGATTTGTACCAGTTTACAATTGCATCTGGGGTGCTCATTTTCCTACAGCCTTCCCAACACAGTTATCAAGACTTTATTGATATGATATTTGCTAGTCTGCAAGTGAAAATGTAGTCTTCATTTCCATTTTGTCTTATGAGTCAGGTTGAATATTTATTCACACATTTAAGAACAGTTTGTATGTCTTTTCCCCTGAATTGCCTATTCATATTTCCAGCTCATTTTTCTATTGAGGTCTTTCTCTTAACAACTTGAAGGAACTCTCTATATAAGGGAGATGAACCCTTTGTCTGGAGTATGAGTTGAAAACTTTCCCCCCAGTTTGTGAGATGTATCCAGCCTGGGGTGTATGACTTCAGCTCAGTTATACTCACTGCGGAGTAGCATTCAATTGTGGACTATCACCACGTGCTGTCTTCATTGACACTACTGTTGCTGGACCTTAGGGTGGTTCTTAGTTTTGAGATGTTATAAAAAAATGCTGTGTGTGTCCTTACCTTCCTCCCTTTGCCTGTCCTGCTTCCTCCACCCCTTTCCTGGTCTCTCCTGGGAACACATCCTTAATAGGTCACTTGCACATGAAACCTTGTCTTGGGAAACCAGACCTAGTACAGACATAGATCACTTTGGTTATGCTGGGTGCTCCAGTGTAGACAGGCTAGATAGCCATCAACCCCTCCTCCTGTGGAAAAGGACTTGTAACTTCCTGATTTGCCCTCTCTCGGGATCCACATTCTCTTGCGAAACCTCTTCCCCAAATCCTCCCTGAACGGGAGAAAAGAGGGGTGTCTTTTTCTAGTTAGCTTTGGGGGCTTGCGACTTTGGACACAAAGGAGACTCTGGGGGCTGGTTGCATGGGTATATTCACTTTGTGAAAAGTCATTGAGCTGTACGTTTAAAATGTGTGCACTTTTCTGTGTGTGCTACGCTTGAATTAAACGTTATTTCAAAAGTCTTGAGGAGGCTCAGACCACCGGGGGTGGACACAACTAACCTCTCTGAGACTCTTCCAATCCCTGGTGGACCTACACCCACTTGGAGGTGCACAGAAGCAGATGAAGACTCCAGGTCAAATGTTCCCAAATCCCCCAGGAGCCATCCTTCCTGTGTCTACTCGTGATCCTCCCCTCACCCTCTCTTCCTTGCTAGCTGCGTGCGTGCTCGGTTGTGTGACACTCTGTGTGACCCCATGGACTGTAGCACGACAGGCTCCTCTGTCCATGGAATTCTCCAGGCAAGAATACTGGAGTGGGTTGCCATTCCCGTCTCCAGGGCATCTTCCCAACCCAGGGATCAAACCCAAGTCTCCTGCATTGCACGCAGATTCTTTACCTGAGCCACCAGGGAATATTCGGCTGCATTTGGCTTGCTCTCTCCCTGTCCCATTTTAACCCACAGCTTCTACTTAATAGCAATGTAGAAAAAATACCCCTTACCAAGTGCTTGCCCACAGCATGCCAAGCACAGTGCTGGTCATGGGAGCAGAGGTGAGCGGTGCCCAGAGCCTCAAGGAGCAGGAAGGAGCATGAATTGCTTGAGTGTAAGGTAGTTTGTGGTAAATGTTATGTACTTTGCACCCACTGCTGCCTTCAGCAGACAGTCTTCCAGAATAAACACCACTCACATTCTAATCCTCTGTGTTCCAGTCCAGCAGTTGGCTTTCAAGAAAAAGATTCATTCCAGTTATGTCACAAGATGGATGTTTATTGGGAGGACATGTTTGATAGCCCCAGGAAGAGCCTGGCAATTGGGCACTAATAAAAATGGGACCTGGAACCAGAAGGGTCCATGTATGGCTGCATGAAGCTCACCTGGCCTTCAATCTCTTCCTAACCTGTTAGCTCCTATGCCAACTTCCCACTTCTCTCCACATTTCTCAACTCAAATCCCAGAGTGGTGAGCCCCGTGCTCCTCCCACCATGTGCCACCAGGATACCAAAGGAGTCACTAGCCCCCCGAAACTGGTTCCCCTCAGGCACTGACTTCCCTAGGGGCACGTTATTCTTTCTTAGTGACCCTTGTTTGTCTTAGTAACCCCTGGTGCACACACTTCCAGGAAGAGGACGTGAGCTCGCTAGATCGTGGCAGGAATGCACTTGGAGCAGAAACAAGGATGCTGATACGATGTCTGCTCCCCACACTCTCTGGGGGTGGGGAGTGTAAATGGGGCCACCTCTTCTTTCAAGGGCTAGACCTGGCACAAGATGCCTGTTCAGGCAACTCAACTGCCTGGCATTCCCTCTCCCTAGGGACAACAAATCCTTCTTGACTTTCTCAGTCTTAATGTGTGAGAGGCACTACCTCCTCCAGGACTCATGACCAGAAAGGACAGGGACATACCCTGGCCTTCAGTAGATGGGCACTGAGACAGAATATGGCCTGCTGGCAGCCTTCTCATCAGTGTTCTCAAAGTCTCAGGGATGAGTCCATAGTTGGGAGTCCTTTGGAAATATAATAAAAACTACATTTCCCAAAATCCCTTGCAGCTTGGAGTAGCCATATAACCAAATTCCAGCCAGAACTTCTGGGTTGTATCCACAATGGGAATGAGTGTGCCTTTCATTCCACTTCTTCTTGCTGGAAGGAGTATGAGCCCAATGGGATCATTGTGAACTTCACAATCAAAAGCAACATTTTAGGGACGAAGAAAAACAAAAGAGAAGGATCCAGAGCTCCAACATCTTAAACCACCATAATATACCCAGACTAGTATGAGAGAGAAAAATCAAATTCTTTCATGTTGAAGTTACTGTATTTCGTCTTTTTAGGGCAGCCTAGCTTATATTCTAGTCACTATAGGGTGCCGTGACCAGCTTGTAATGATATAGAAAGCTCTTCTTCTATTCTAATCCATCCCAGAAGTCCACAGTGAGCTTGGAGGAAGAAGATGTGAAGAGGTAGTGCTTTGGAAGATAAATAGAGAGATGAGATCCAGAGAAGAGAGAAAGAGAAATAGACAACGTGATCAATTCATTTCTCTTCAGAGTTGCCCAGAGTCAACACCCTTATGGGTAGATTGAGGTTCACCACCACCTCTCACCACCCATTTTTCTTGGGGGTTGGAGCCAGGTCATAGAAAGTCAGATGCCACAGAGATGTTTTCAGAGGGAGTCAGGACCCAACGCTGCATTGTTCACAGGGTCCGAGTCATCACAGATTCTGGTGACTTCCTCCTCCTAAAGGCAGGAAATGCCACAGGTCAGCTCAGGGGCAGAGTCCAGCATGAGGTCCAAGATGTGGCTGCATCAGGATCAATGAGCTTCCCACCGAGAAAACCTGTCACTGGAGGACTCTGGGAGCATTCATCACCTGACCTCTAGCTCTGGAGGGCAGTCCTCCAAGTCCCCAGGCCTGGGTATGGGTCCCCAGGGGATTGGAGAGAGTGTGCATGGCTGAAAATGTGGCTGGGAGCCCTGGCCCACCAAATGGATTATCTACAGAAAGGGACACACCACAGGGGAGGGGAAACAGGCTTTCACCCCTGCAAAGGTGATGGGCAGAATCAGGAGTGAGGAAGAGAGACCCTAAAACCCAGGTGGGGTCCTGGAAGTAGAGGCAATGCTGCTCAGTTCAGAATGTCTGCTCCAGTTATTCAGGCAGCCATGCAGCAAGCCCATGTCTGCTCTGCCCTACTCAGAATGTGGCCCCCACTGTCTTCTAGGGGGTGCTGGGTCTCTGTGCTCTCTCTCCAATCTCCCCTAGCCCCAAGCACTGTCCTATAAATGAGAATAATCTCTCAGTGCCAGTCCCACAGCGCAGGCTAGCCAAGTACTGTGTCTGCATGTGCCCACATGGTGCATGGATACCTGCATGGTTTCCTTCTGAGAAGCCATCTCCACTGAATTTTCACCCTCTCTCAGCTTATGAAAATTCCTCCTTCTGCAAGGACAAGAGTGGACTCAGAGAGCCTCTCTCCTCCCCGGCCTGCCCCCGTTCCATCCCCCCACCCCGTAAGCTTACACCCTGCTCAATACACAGAACAGTGGGGGAGATTTGTGGAGAATAGGCTACTTGATCTTTCTTCCTCCCCAGTCCTTTCTTCAGCAGTGAGAGAGCAGAGACAAGGAAAGAAGAAAACTATAGAAAGATAGATTTAGAGACAATTTTAGGCTTCTCAAATTTGGAGCAGGGGGAAGGAGAGGGACAGGCTAGAAAGTATGGAGCTTGTGAATTTGGTAGGAGGGACATGGGGGAAGGATGAGGTTACTCTGTTCACCTTCTAGCTCCAGACTCACCTCCAGGTGTAGTAGGCCCCCAGGCCCAGCAGAAGGAAGAGAAGGCCAGCCAGCAGTCCCAGGACCCAGAGGAGCTGCTGGAACAGCTGCAGGCGGTGCAGGGCTGTAACACGAGGTGAGGCTTAGGGTGTGGCTGTGGCTCCAGGCCTCTGATTCTCCCTCCCAAGCTGACACCCCCAAGATGAAACCTATTTTAAGTTCTACTTTCTCTTGGAAATTTCCCCATGCAAAGGAGTTTCAAGCAATCAGTCTAGACTAGACAAGCAGAAGGGATTCAGGAAAGACCTCAGAAGGAAGCCTCTGGATCTGAGAGCCGGGCCTTTGTGCAGCGCAGCCTAGGAGATAGGGCGGGGGGTCTCACCTCTGGTTCCAAAGTAGGTGGCAGCAGAGGCAGAGCCCAGGGAATTAGAGGCGGAGCACACATATTCCCCCTGGTCACTGGGCCTCAGCTCCTCTATGACCACCCTCAAGGCATTGGGGGTGACTGAGACATGGATGTGTGGCTTGGCAGGAGCAACCTTGGACTGGCTAGAGGCCACCAGCCGACTGCCAAGGTGGAGGGTCAGGCTGGCCAGAGGCTCGCTGTCTACTCGGCAATCCAGAATGCCTTGGATGCCACCCTCAGGCTCCACAAAAACCGTCATCGTGGGTGTCTTGGGGGGATCTGTAGGAAGACAGGGAGTGTGGTGACTGCAGAAACAACTACACAATTCCTCCCCTCCTTGTATCCCATGCAAGGCAACTGCTGCTCCTTCCATTAAGAGGCAGAGCCTGTTTCCTCACTCTTTAAATCTGTGACTCCCTTTGAAGGCAGAAGTGCCTTTGTGTGACTTCAGGGCTAGACCTCAATGGGCCTTGCAGCTTCTGCTCTCCTTGGAAAACAACCAAGTGGAAGCCCAGGCCAGCGTGCTGGACACACGAGGCCCAACCGACAGCCCACGCCATTTGCCAGCCAAGAAGGTGAAATTGCAGCCACATGATGTAAGGCCAGCAGAAGCGCTAGCCCAGCCCAAATTTCTGACCTGCAGACTTGTGAGCAAATAAAAAGCAGCTGTCGCTTTAAGCACTAGGTTTTGGGCTGGCTTGTTACACAGCAATAGCTGACTAATACAGTGTGGGCCCTTGTGAAGAGTAAAATAAGGGGCTAGGGTTGATGAGGGCTTACTGTGCACCAGGCATTCTGCATGCTCTACCTCCTGCACTCCTCACAAGGAGAGGGGACTGACATTTTATAGATAAGGAAACCAAGGCAGGGAGGCATAAGATCACACACCAGTCAGTGGGAATTCTCTGACCCAGGACTCCATTGCTGTGAAGTCCTTGGATTTTGCAGACAGAAGAGGAGGAAGACCTGAAACAGGCATGTGAGATGTGGGGAGACTGAGGCGGGGGGAAGATGTCAAGGATGTGACACTCACAGAGCACCCGGAGGGTAACTGGAGCAGAGGCGGTGGCCCCAGTGGGGAGCTCAGCCTGGCAGTGGTACATCCCAGCTTGGTCGCGGGCCACGTGGGTGAAGGCGACGGTGGGCACAGGCTCCGTGTGTAGTCGCCGGCCATTCCAGAACCAAGTGAAGGTGGAGTTGCCCATGAGCCCAGGGCCACCAGGGAGCTGACAACTCAAGTTCAGTGCTGCGCCCTCGGGCACATCTAGCCCTGGCTCGGCCACCACATGCACACCTGCAGGACCAGACGCGGTTGGGGTCTGCAGGCCTGTGGGAGCTGTAGCCTCTGGCTTGTCCTCTGTGCATAATATGGGATCTGGATCCCAAAGGTAGGACTGTGTCTCCCCCATCAGACTGCCATCAGGGTTACCTCTCCTTGCCCTGGGGACTTCTGGGGCAAAGCGGTGCCTCCCTCTCTCATCAACTCAGGCTTTTTGATGGATGAGGCTGTCTTGCCCTCAGATTGAATGCCCCAAGGATGGGGCTGCACCTTGTCCCTCAAACTGAGCTCCCTGAAGATAAGATTGGATCAGTCCTCCCATTCCCAGTTTCCCCAGGGCAGGTCTGTTCTCCCACCCACAGTTTGGGCTCTCTGAGGGCAAGGTTATGTCTCCCCTCCATCCATGCTCCCCTTGAGTTGTTGCCATATCTCCACCCACCTCTCCTGTAGGGAGCTCTCCGAAAGCCAGGCCGTTTATCCCCCTCAGGCTGAGCAACCCGCCTCCAGTGGGCACTGTTCCTCCCCATCAAGTCAGGCCAGCCAGCTTCTTCTTGTGGGAGCCCCACCCCTCACACAGACTCAGACCCCACAGCAACAGCGCCCCTCCTGCCTCCTGGCCGGCTCACCTTCTGCCTGCAGCTGCCCCAAGGTGGTGCTGACTGAGCCCAGCAAGTTGCGAGCCGTGCAGACGTAGGTGTCCTCGTCCCCTGAGGGCACAGCTTGCACTCGCAGCCGCAGGGCATTGCGGGCCACCTGGACATGGCCCGTCTCCACTGCCAAGCCAGGGATGCCGTTGCTGGTGGCCAGAACTTTGCCATTGCGGGCCAGGGCCAGCTCGGCAGGCGGCTCACTGTCCACGGTGCACTGTACCACAGCCATGGGGCTGCTCCTTGAGTCCCAGAAGGAGGACACAGCAGCGTCCCGGGGGGCATCTGGATGGTAAAGCAGGGCGGAGTTGAGGGTCTTGCTTGGAAACCCTGTGCTATTCATTGCCCACCTGCCTGGCATTGGTGAGGCTGAAGCCTCTGGGGAAATGGTCATTTCTGGGGAGTGACAGCTTCAGGAATCCTGTGGGCAGATTCCTCCAGGCAGGGTCAGAGGACCCTAAGGAATCTTCCCTCATCCGCTATGTCTTTCCCCAAGTGTCCATTCCCAGGTTCAGTCCTGTGCAGTCTTGTGCCCACCCAGACTAGGGCCCAGAAGCACCCTCCACTCACCCTAGGCACCCCCAGGCAAGGACCCTTGCTTACAGAGGACATGCAGCGCTGTGGGCCGGGAGCTGCGTGTACCCTGGGCATCCCGGACCTGACAGGTATAGGCTCCTGCGTGAGCCCGTGTAACCACCGGGAAGGAGAGAGAGGCCTCTGGCCCCTCCTGCAGCCAACGGCTATTGTGGTACCAGGCATAGAGGGTGGGTGGGCGGGCAGCAGGGTCTTCACAGCTCACTGTGATAGGGGCTCCCTCGGGCACAGCGGCTGATGGAGCCAGGGTCACCTGCACAACTGTACCAAGAAGACAGGGTCAGCTGGGTCCGGCAAGACACCATAGCTGATCCCACCCCGGCTAGGCCCTGCCTCACCCTCTAGCCGCAGCTCTAAGGTTGTGTTGACCTGACCCAGAGGACTGTGGGCTGAGCAGCTGTAGAGACCCTCATCGCTGGGCCCGGGCTCCCACAGCTCCAGCTGCAGGGTGTTGGGGACTGAGGCTGTGGTCGAGGAGGCCAGGAGGTGGCCAGCATGGCTGAGGACCAGCTGAGCAGGTGGACGGCTGTCCACGGTGCACAGCACCAGGGCAAGCTGCCCGCCACGGCTCTCCAGGAGATAGGTCAGGCGCAGGCTGCGGGGTGCATCTATAATGCAGAAAGGCAGAGACGGAGTTCAGCGCCCACACTGGTAAGGAGGCCAGTTTGCAGGTGGCATTCAAAACAGGAAGGCTTTGGCTCCCTGCCCCCAGTGGCCTCCATTTGCCCAACCTGCAGCATTGCTCCTCTGCCCGTGTCCCCCAGCTCTAATGCTCCTTGTCCATCACTAGCCAGCTTGGTACTGAGTTCCTGGGGTAGATGACTGTGGGACTCGGCCATGCCCTGATCCCCGCAAGCTGTTGTCATCCCTCCCAGCTCCACCCTGCATCCAACCAGACTCACAGAGGACATCCAGGGTGACAGGCCTAGAGCGATGGAGCGTCTGGCCAGGGATCAACACGCCGCAGCTGTAGGAGGTGGCGTCCACGACCGTGACATTGGGGAGGGCGATGGACTGGGCAGCATCTGGGCGCTGCTGCCCATCTTGGTACCATGTGTAGGTGAGCTGGGTCAGAGTGGTCCATACAAGGCAGGTGAGGTTCACCAGCTGCCCCTCCTGCACAGTGGCTTTGGGCCACACCTGCACACTCACAGCTGGAGAGAGAAGAGGGCACAGGGACACCAGGGAATACCGAAGGCTGTGTAAAGCAAGCCACCTGTAGGGTGGGAAGCCTCTCAGCCTCTGGGAGGCACAGGTGACCCACCTGTAAGTGGGGCTCAGAGATGGAGCTTGGGAAACAGTTCATCATCTGTCAGGTGGTTCCCAGCAGAGTTCTCCCTGGAGTGCCCTGAGCCCTCCCTGACCCTGTTGGAGGGCACCTGGGCGAATACAGGCCTCAAAAGCCCTGCTGTGGTTTCTCCTTGAGTGACCCCTGTCTGATGAGTTTTATCCCCTGGGCATCCATGTAAAATTCTGTTTTCAAAAAAGGTTCTTCAGTGAAAACCAAGTTTGGAGATTGCTGCCCTTAAGAAGAGTGGGAGTGCACTGTCCTGTGTTCAGCCCTCCTGCCCGTGTCTCAGGCTTCCAGAACCTTCTCCAACCTCCTCTTCTCTTAAAAGAGCCACCTACACACACACTCACACCCCCATTCTGACCTTGGGCATCAAAGGTGGCTGAGGCCAAGGCCTGGCCTAGGGCGTTGGTGGCCTCGCAGGTATAGACGCCTTCATCCTCCAGCACTGCATTGTGAATCTCCAGGCGCAGCATGTTGGGGGCCACAGCCACCTGTAGCCGGGGAGAGCTCCCCGCAAGCTCCCCCACTCCTTGCAGGGTAGAGGTCACGAGGCGGTCCCCGTGAAGCAGTCGTAGCTGGGCTGGAGGGTCACTGTTCACACGGCACAGGAGGAGGCCCAGTCGCCCAGGGCCTGTGTCCATGAGGGTAGTGAGTGTGGCCTGGCGAGGGGCATCTACATGAGGCAGACAATGGTCAGGGCCCGAGCAGGTGGTCCCTCATCTAAGACTCTCTCAGAAGTAGAGTCCAGAACCAGGGCTCAATATCCCCTTCCCCAGTCATGCCCTTGGCTCCCTCCTTCCCCAGGAAACATGAATGGATCAAAGCACTTACAAGACACATGGAGGCTGACCGGGGCTGCCAGGTTCGTGGTGGCTGAGCCGGGAGCCTGGGCTTGGCAATGGTAGGCCCCAGCTTGGCTCAAAGTTATGGCTGCAAAACGGATTGTGGCTGAGGTGAACTCCTGGAGGGGCTGGCCATCTCGGTACCAACGGTATGAGGTCCCCTCCAGGACCCCTGTGGGTACTTGGCAGCTCAGGACCACAGCCTGGCCCTCCCGGAGCTCAGGCGATGGTGATACCTGGACCCAGGCTCCTGCAGGGAGAAACCAAGAGCAGGTGAGGGCCTTCCACATCTGGGACTGCGTTTGTGTACACATGAGGACAGCAAGACCCAACCACATGTGCCAGAGCCACTGCTCATCCAGACCACTGCTGAGGGCCCCACTGCAGCTTCACGCCTCTTCCTCTCCTGTGCCTGACTCACTTGCCCTGGTTCTGACCTGGCATTCACTGCCCATCACCTTGAGTTGTGGTTTTGCTTTGGCAGTCATATCTCACCTACCACAGGGAGAGCCTCACCTGGGTCCGACCCTAGTGCCATGCACAGCCCCTGCACGTGCTAGCTCTTGACAGATGTTGTTTTGACCCCATACAGCACAGAAGTGGTAGGGATTTAGGTCCAACCAGGGACCACTGTCCTGATCATGAGCTGACCTCAGCATGGTGACCAACAGCCTGGAAGCGGAAATTAGCAGCTCTCTCTAGCCCATCTCCTCACCCAACTTCCAAGTCATGAGAGCGCAGGAACGGAAGACCAGGCAAAGGGCTGTCTCTCGTTCCCCCCAGGTTTGAGGCAGGAAGAGTGCAGAGTGAGGGAGTAAGAAGGAGGGACAGCTATAGTGGTGATTGAGAGCTCAGACTGTGCCAGAGACCA
Organism: Bos mutus; assembly: GCF_027580195.1. Lineage (NCBI taxonomy): Eukaryota > Metazoa > Chordata > Mammalia > Artiodactyla > Bovidae > Bos > Bos mutus. Next base: position 35,976,556 of record NC_091629.1, on the reverse strand, counting down.
GCATTGAATTCATCCAGAGCTAGCAGGGCCCCCTCCTCGTCATGTGACCATGAGCAAGCCCCTAAATCTCTGACCTTCAATTTCTCTGCCTGTGAAAAGGGTATGATAAAGAAGAGATACAGAAAAAAGTTCCAGGGAAAATGTTCAAAAATTGATGTTTGTCATTATGGGAGGAAAAAAAAAGTTTTTTTTTCCAGCATTATTGATGTTAACTTTGTTCTTTTCTGGCTTATTCACTTAGGCAGGATTATTACAGAAGAATATATACAGATAGATAAATGAAGAATATGGATATATTCATATATATATATATGTATAGTCAGACACAACTTAGCAACTAAACAGCAACCAACAATGTACATACAAATGTGATCATGTGTGCATTATATGGGGCTTCCCAAGTGGCACTGCTGCTGCTGCTGCTGCTAAGTCGCTTCAGTTGTGTCCGACTCTGTGCGACCCCATAGACGGCAGCCCACCAGGCTCCCCAATCCCTGGGATTCTCCAGGCAAGAACACTGGAGTGGGCTGCCATTTCCTTCTCCAATGCACAAAAGTGAAAAGTGAAAGTGAAGTCGCTCAGTCATGTCCGACTCTTAGCGACCCCATGGACAGACCCCATGGTAACAGAGTCCAATATGACTGAGTGACTTAACACATACATTACATATTCCATATGCGTGCTAAGTCGTTTCTGTTGTGTCCAACTCTGCGACCCCATGGTCTGTAGCCTGCCAGGCTCATCTGTCCATGGGATTCTCCAGGCAAGAATACTGGAGTGGGTTGCCATTTCCTCCTCTAGAGGATCTTCCAGGCCCAGGAATCAAACCTGTATCTTTTGCATCTCTTGCATCGGCACGGGGGTTCTTTAGCACTAGCACCACCTGGAAAGCCCATTTATTACACATCGCTACATAAATATGCAGAGTGGCCCCCAGGACACTTGGACGCACCACAGCTACAGAGGACACTCACCTCGGACCTGGAAGAAAAGGGAAGTGTTAGCTGATCCCAGGGCATTGTTGGCCTCACAGCGGTAGCTGCCAGAGTCCTTAAGGCTCAAGTCTTGGACCTCTAGCTGCAGGAAGTTGGCTGTGGTTTTGGCCTGGAGGTGGCCACGGGATGGAAGCTGGGGCCCTGGGCTGGTGGCCAAGAGGTGCTCGCCGTGGAACAGTGCCAGCTGGGCAGGAGGGCGACTGTCCACAGTGCAGACAAACACAGCTGTGTGGCCCTGGTCCACATCCAGGAGAGCAGACAGCTTTGGAGGGTCTGGAGGGTCTGTAGAAGACAGTGGGGAGCTCAGGCCAGCCCCTACCCAGCTCACCATCTTTCAGCTGCCAGGCTGTCCTCCTCCAGATACTCAGTCTAGGCCTGCACGCGCCCACACCCAAGCCATGTTCTTGCCTCCTCAAACTCAACCGCAGCCCTGTTTGCCCCAGACCACCCCCTCCACCCTCCAAGGGCCCAAATCTCCTTGCCTATCACCCACAGAGCACTTGCAGGACCACAGGGGTGGAGAGCTGGGCACCGGCCTCGGTGAGGATGCGGCAGGCATACAGGGCGGCATCTGTTCTGGCCACAGGCAGCAGCGTCAGGGTCTCTAGGGGGCCCTGGGCCCACAGGGCCCCATCTCGGAACCAGGTGAAGTTGGCAGGGCCGCCAGCTTCCCGGCTCACTCTGCAAGTCAGGTTGGCTCCAGTGCCTTCCTGCAACGTGTGCGACGGTGTGATGACCAGGACGGTGGCTGGAGAGCAGGCAGCACAGGCTTACTGAGACGGGCCTCAACCCTGACGGCTTCCCCCTAGTTCCCAGGGTGAGTGGTCCTGTCTCCCTGTCTGGAGCAGGTGGGAAGAAGCCCCTCTGGGTGCCCATGGGGAAAGGGGAGGAAACCAAACTCCCTCTGTTGACAGGAGGTGGTTTCGCCCAACTGACCCTCCTCGGAGCTGGGGATTGCAAATGAATAGGGTCCCGAGTACCAGCCCCTGACCCCAGGCGACCTGCTCCCTGCCCTGCCTCACCCTGGGCATTGAAGTTTGCTGAGGCAGAGGCGTTGCCCAGGACATTGCTGGCCTCGCAGAGGTACATGCCCTCGTCCTCCAGCACCGGGTCTTGGATCTCTACCCGCAACAGGTTGGGGGCTCTGGTAACCTTTGTGCGTGGGGAACAGCTCCCGCAGGCGCTACAGCTGCCCCCTGATGGCAGGGAAGAGGCCACCACGTGACCCCTGTGGAACAGCCGCAGCTGGGCCGGGGGGTCGCTGTCCACACGGCACAACAGGAGGCCTCGTTGACCGGCTCCGGCGGTGTCAGGGTCCAGCTGGGCAGTGAACGTGGGCCGGCGTGGGGCATCTGGAGAGAGAAGAGTATGGGCACTATCCCACAGCCTCTGCCAGGCTCCCACAGGTGCAGTCAAAGCTAGCTAGGCTCCCAGAACACACTGAGCAAAGGCATGAACCTGGAGCTGCCGCAAACAGCTGTGCAGACTGCGCATTATACAAGGACCACCGGACCTGGGTGGCAGGACCTCAGCCCATGCCCGTGTGCTAAACTATGCCTTAGCGCTGGACTGAGTCTTCCCAGAGGAAGAAGGGCCTTTTTCTAGCTTGCTGCTGCTGCTGTTAAGTTGCTTCAGCCATGTCTGACTCTGTGAGACCCCATAGACGGCAGCCCGGGCTCCGCCGTCCCTGGGATTCTCCAGGCAAGAATACTGGAGTGAGTTGCCATTGCCAGAACTGTATGGGCTAGCAGCCACCTTGCATAACAGCCCTGTGCTCCTGGGCAGGGTACCTACAGAGCAATCCCTGGTTGTTTTACTGTCTGCTTCCTCTCTTCACACCCCATCCCCTAAGACCCTGCCTGTCTCTTATCTCTGATCTCCCAGCCAGCTCCCATGAGAACAGATAATGCCTAAATTGCCCTCCTCCTAGAAATTTTTGAAGAGTGGGACCAAGACCCCCAGGTGATCTCACCCTGAACACTAGAAAACCCCCAAGAGGTGACCGCTCTTCCTGACAGTCCCTGGACATGCGTCCTGCACATGTTAGGGAAGCCGTGCTGGAAGCTGAGTGTGTCCTGAATGTTGGTCAGCTGCTCAGGAGCATCCACCCTTGACGAGATGCAGGCCTGTGTGGGGAGGCTCTGCCTTTGTGTCTGTACCTGTGAGGGTGCCGCCTATGGAGCGTGTCTACATATATAGGAGTAGAGTGTCCCAGGGCCCAGCTGCAGAGGATAAAGCTTGGACATAGTGTCCATGATGGGTCTGAGGCTAGAGGCAGAGCTATAATGGGACTGGGAGGGGGAAATGGGATGCCCTAGACTCGGTCTCCATAGGGCGGTCAGGGCCATGGTGACCAGGTTCGTGGCTGCCTTCTATCGGGACTCTGGCCAGGACAGAGTCAGGAGGTCCTGGAGGAGGGGGCTGATGGGCTCTGGTGACTGATCTTCCCACAGCAGGCAGGGGCTGGAGGGAAGGCTACTCACAGAGGACGGTGAGGACAGCAGGTGAGGAGAGCCCGCTGGTACCATGGCCATCCTGGGCCCGACAGTGGTATGAGCCGGCATCAGTGCTGGAGACCACAGGGAGCAGGAGGCTGCTGCTGGGCCCCTCAAGAAGCAGGGCCCCATTCCGGTACCAGGAGAAGCGGGTGTCAGGCATTGGGCTCAGGCTGCTCCTACAGCTAAGAGTTACCGCCTGCCCTTCTGCCACTTCTGCTGCTGGGCTGATGAGGAGGCGGGCCACTAGCAGAGAAGGAGAGAAGAAAGCTCAGCTCCCATGCATGTCTGCGGCTCCGTGCCACCCACAGCAGGAAGCCCTCCTGGGCTTCTCCCAACTCAATTCTCAGGAGGTCTGAGCATCATGGCATCAGCTCTGTGAATCTCTCGATGATCAGAAGGGTTTGACCTTGAATGCCAATTCAGATCTATTGGTACCTGGCTGCAGCATGGTTGAGCAGGATTCTGGGCCAGATCCTAGGCCTCTGTCAAAACCTGGCTTGATCAATTAGCTATGTCTGCCTCAGAAGGAGGGAAGGGCAACATGTGCACCGAGACTCAGCCTCTCTATTTGGGCTTCTGCATCTGGCTCCTACCACAGAGTCTGCCCCAAATGTTCAATAAATAAAAAACAAATGAATATGCATTGAAAAACCCTGTAAGTTCAGAGTCAGAATGGATACAAAAGGAATAACTCCATCTGCCACTTTTCTCGTTTTGCTTTGACTTATGGGGAAACTCTGGGACTGAGATGACTGTATAGCTCAGATCTTTGATGTGATTTTTTTTCTAGCCAGCTAGGTCAGGCCTTCAGTTGAGCCCTGTTGGTTCTCAGGAGGAAGAGGCCAGAGCAGGCCTCCTCCTCAGGCTCCTTCTACCAGCCCCAGTGGGACCATCTTACCATTGGCATGGAAGTCCAGGGTGGAGGATGAATTCCCAAGGGAATTGGTGGCTGAGCACATGTACTCCCCACTGTCTGTTGGCCCCAGGTCTCGAATCTCCAGGCGCAGGGAGTTTGGGGCAGAGTAGACACTGAAGCGTGGGCTCTGGTCACCCTCTCCGGAAGTTGAGGCGAGGACGAGGCCCTCATGTGACAACACCAGAGTAGCCAGGGGGTCGCTGACCACAGAGCACTGGAGGATGCCCACCAGTCCCTCCTGCGTCTCCAGGAAGGCAGTTAGGTGTGGGGTGAGGGGTGGGTCTGTACGGAGATGAGGGACAGACCTGTTACCCTCAACAGGTGCATTCCTGCCTCTGACCCCTGCACCTACTTTGTCCCATGATGCCCTGGGAAAAGTTAGTGACCCCAGCAGCTCCTATTTGTCCCCAGACTGGGCAAATCACTCTGTCATCCTAGTTCATCCTAGTCAATCCTTGTAGTCACCCTGAGAGTGGGGATCCAGAGACCCCACTTTAATGGTGGGAAAACTGGTAAAGAAAGCTGGCAGAGGACAGCACTGCAGCAAATGATCAAAGTCCACACTCCCAGCAATGAGACAAACTGACCCCATGTGCCTCTTGAGGTGACACGGGGAGACAGACACAGAATCATGTCCGTGGTGTCTCTGCCCAGGTGCATGGGCTTGGTCTGCTCCATTCAGACCAATGCAAGGTGAGAATATCACAAAACAACTGACCTGTGCTGGTCAGGGTTCAGTGTCAAGGAAGACAAGGGAAGACTGAAGAAAGGAGAATAAAGAGATTTGACAACTTAATGCAATGCAAGATCCTGAACTGAATCCTAAACCAGAAAAAAAAATTACCATAAAGGACATTATTGGGCCAACTGGTAAAATTTAAACATGGATTGTAAATTATATAATGATCTTGTATGAATGTTAAGTTTCTTGACTACATATAATTGTACTGTGGTTATGCATGAGAATGACCCTAGGAAAGACATGCTGAGAAATCAAGGAGTAAAGGGCCATTATGCCTGAAGAATATAAATGGATAGATAGATAGATTATGTGTGCATGTATACATATAGAGGGCATATGTGTATACACATGTGAATAGAGTGTATATGTAGCAAAAATGTGTGCAAGCGTGCACACATATATGTGCATGTGTATATGCATATGTATATGTGTGTGAGTACATATATACACACAAATATAATATATAGTTAGAAAGAAAATCAAATGTTAAAAAATGGGAATCGAGGTTAAGGGTATATGATAATTCTTTGTTTTTTCTTGCAACTTTTAAGTTTGAACTTATTTCAAAATAAAAAGTTGTTTAAAATAGGACACTGAGGTCTGGGGGGTGCAAAGCCTTGCCCAGATGTGAGCTCAAGGGCACGCCGGCCCAGAACCCCAACCCTCCTGCAGAGGCTCTAATCTTTGGCCTGGCTCCCAGCTCCAGTGCCCTCGTCCCCACCACTTACGGCGGACCACCACGCTGACTGGGTCAGAGCGCTCTCTGCCCTGGGCGTTCTGCACCTCACAGAAGTAGAAGCCTGTATCGGCCCTGGTGACTGAGTGCAGCTGGAGGATGCGACTGTGGGTGGCCTTCATCAGCTCGTGGTTTTTGTACCATGCGTAGCGCAGCTCCCTGGGCGCTTCTTTCGGTGTGTTGCAGGCCAGCGTCACAGTCTGGTTCTCCAGAATCGAGCCTGCTGGGCTCACCTGGACCGCAGCCACTGGGGGGCAGCATAGAGCACACTAAGGGCTACTCAGGCGACTTCCAGGCCCCACCCCCCAGGGTTGCAGCCTAAACCTCTGCGCGCTGTACATCACACCCCTCTGAGGAGGAGCCTCCTGGGCTGGCCATGCATTTCTTTGCCCTGTTCACTGCCAGGGAGGTTTGCCATCTGTCAGAAGCCAAGCTGGAACTTCACACAGGCATCCCAGGAGGCACCTTGGCCTCGTTTCCCTCAGCCCTCATGGCCTGGATGCCTCCCTACACTCTGGTCAAGACCCAGGCTCACCCAGGACTCACTGAAGATGTGGAGGCTGACAGGAGGTGAGACCGAAGAGCCCACGCCATTCCCAGCTTCACAGGTGTAGACGCCAGCATCAGCCCAGGCTGCCCGGGGCAACTGTAGTACACGACTCCGGTTTTTGAGGTGCGACCCATCCTTGACCCACTGCACAGAACTGACCTGAGGGTGACTGCTGTTCACCTGGCAGATGAGTGTGACCAGATCCCCTGGAAGGATGTTCCGCCCCGAGGGGCTGAGGAGGATTTCTACACCCTTGGGGGCATCTGCAAGGCATGACAGGGGTTGTCGAGTATGGTGCCCAGGGAAGGCAGGGGCATTTTTCCACTCCCCTTTCAACACTCTGCCCTAAGGAAGCCCACCCAGATAAACCAGAACTCCCATCAGTCCCCTGTCCACAGCAGGCACTGGCCTCACATTGTGAGGAAGCCTGCTCTTGTCCTTGTCTACTGACAGCCTGATGCCTTGATGCTTGGCATAGCATTCAGCCTACACTGCCTTCAGTGGCTTTCTGCCCCATGACATGTCCATCACCATCTCTTCTATCTGAGGGCCATGGGCACACTGCTTGCTTTGGTGGCTTGTGGCAGCTGCTGGCAAGGGACAAACCATCTAACACAAGGGCTAAAGGCAGAGTCAAATTCTCGCTGAGAATGGTTAACTCATTTGCTGGGAGATGCTAACGATACAAAGAAACTGCATTTCTTTAAATCTTGTTCTCAAGCCTCTCTCTATGTAACTATGCTAATAAAAGCTAATATTTTCAGGAGTTCCCTGAAAATTGCCTAGTAGTTAGGACTCTGGGCTTTCACTGCTGTGACCCAGGTTCAGTCCCTAGTCAGGGAACTGAAATCCCACAAGCCATGCAGTTCAGTTCAGTTCAGTTGCTCAGTCGTGTCTGACTCTTTGCAACTCCGTGGACTGCAGCACGCCAGGCCTCTCTGTCCATCACCAACTCCTACAGTTTACTCAAACTCATGTTCTCTGTGTCGGTGATGCCATCCAACTATCCCGTCCTCTGCCGTCCCCTTCTCCTCCCGCCAAAACAAGCCATGCAGTGTTGCAAAAAAAAAAAAAAAAAAAAAAAGCTAGTATTTTCCTGGTGGCTCAGACGGTAAAGCATCTGCCTACAATGAGGGAGACCCGGGTTCTATCCCTGGGTCGGGAAGATCCCCTGGAGAAGGAAATGGCAACCCACTCCAGTATTCTTGCCTGGAAAATCCCATGGACGGAGGAGCTTGGTTGGCTACTGTCCATGGGATCGCAAAGAGTCGGACACAACTAAGCGACTTCACTATTCACTAGTATTTTCAAGTCCTTAATCTATGTAACTATGAAAATAATAGAAGCTAATATTTTTTCATGCTTTTAATTTTCATAACAAGCCTGTGAGATAAAACGTATTTATTATTACCTCCACTACAGAGAGGTAGTGAGAAAACAGAGGCTCTGAGAGGCGAGTAACTTGTCCCAAGTTTGCTCATCTAGTCAGTGGTGAAGCCAGCAGCCTGATGCCTATGTATGGCAGTTGTTCTAGAACAGGCTGCCCGTCTTTACTGTGATGGGAAGATGCATAATCAAGTGAAAACTTGGAATTCCTCCCACTGTCTTTTTGCCATGTCCAAGTGTTACCCTGGTCATTGAGTGTGAGTGGCAGGAAAGGGGTGAACCCTCTCCGCCTCCTCATCCTCCAGAGCTGGTCTAAATCCCAGGGCCCCTACTGGCCAACCCCCAGTTCTCCGGCTGAGTCTCCCCTTCCCTGCCCAGCCTAGCTTCAGGGACTGGAGGTTGGAGGGAGCCTTTCAATACTGCTCTTGGGGCTTAGCAGTCTTTCCACCTGCTCCACTCTGGAGGTCCAAGCACAGCCTGGCTATTTCTGCAGGCCAGAAAGGGATGGTTTCCATTGGGGAACCACAGATGTGTGTGAGCTCAGTAACAAGGATGTGCTACCCACCCTGCCTGCCACGTTCACTCACACTGCACTTGGAGGTGAATCTCACGCTGAGTCTTATGGTTGGCTGCCGAGAGCTGGCAGCTCAAGGTCCGGCCATGGTCCTGCCAGGACAGGGCCATGTGGAGGGTCTCCTGGTGGTGGATGCCCGTGGGCTCAAGCTTCTGGAGTGTGGAGGTGGTGGAGCGGGCAGGGTCCTGGCCTTGCCACCGAAGGGTGACTGGCTCCTGCAGGCACGCGTACGGAGTGGAGCAGTTGAAGTCCACCTCCATGCCCTCATGCAGCTCAGCCGGAGAGGCAACGGTGGGCATGATGAGCTCCTCTGAGGACAAAGACAGGAGGCTGGGGGCTCCCCTTCACCGTACCTGAGACCACCTGCCCTGGAGACCTCAGCCTGGGGCAGGGGACTTCAAGGGGAAGGAGAAAGCCAGGGGTTCACTGGGGGCGAATGCTAGGGGGCACGGGGATGGGCTGGAACTGCAGCCAAGATTAGGGCTGGGTTTGGGTTTGGGTTTAGGACCAGGGTTGGAGCTGTGAGCCAGTGGGGCCAAGAGCAGTCTGGAGTCCCTTCCAGTCGGTGACCTTGCTCTCACCTGTCACAGTGACTGCTGTGCCTTTGACATCTACCCAGCGGTTGCCCTCGCTGATCTCGAAGCGGAAGTTGTAGGAGCCTGAGTCCTCAGGCTGCAGGTCCTTCAGCAGCAGGTTGCACACCCTGAGCTCAGGATTCCCCACCATCTGGGCACGGCCTTGGAAACGGGCCTCCACCAGCTGGGGCTTTGTGGAGTGACTCACTACCTGCCGTCTGCCTGAGTAGTCATAGTACCAGATGGTTGTGATGCCATCGGGCACATTCACACTGGCAGGGAAGCTGAAGGTGCAGGGGATGATGAGGCAGGACCCCTTCATACCCTTCACGGTCTCGGGACTGGAGACGCCCCACGAGATCAGGTCTGAGGGAGAGGCAGGACAAGAAAGATTGTAATGCAGGCCTGGGGTCACGTTCTGCCCCCCAGAAGGTGTTCCAGATGCACTCTCAAATCCTGCCCTGACCTGCCCCCAGCAATGCAACCCCTCTGGGCACCCCAGAGAGGGTCCCTGTTCCCTGTCACCGCCTCCTCATGCCCTCCTTCAATCTCAGCAGCTAAACCTGTGACCAGACACGGTTCAGTCTGCCCAGGCCAACAGAAGCTGGACTTGCCGCGGCCAGGCCCTGTAAGAAGGAAAAGGCCAGCAAAGCTTACCTGCTGGGATGGGTAAGGCCAGGAGGAGGAGCTGGAGCAGGAAGTCCATAGCAGGTTGTCACGCTGGTTCTGTTGCCTACGAGGTCGGGGAGCACTGTGCTGGGCACACAGGGATCTCCTAGGGAACCTCAGTCTCAGAGCCTGCTGGGATCCCAGGCCTGTTTCCCCACACACTATGCTGGCCAACCCAGTGAGAGGGCAGGGCAGCTGCCAGCTGGCATCCAGGAGCCCATGTTCCCAGCTCAGGCTGTGTCCAGGAATGCCTTCACTTGGTGGCCCCAGAAAATCCTGTCTGTCGCTTGGCCCCACCCTAAGTTCTGCTTTCCCAGCCTCTTCAAAGATGAACAGCTGTTTCTCTATTTCCCCCACTTCCTTGCCCCCTCCCTGACACCCAAGTCACCAGCAACTGCAGCCCAGAGAGGCACAATGACTTATTCCAAGGCATCCAGCATAAATGATGGTTTCTTACTTGAAATTCGTCTCCCTACCACCAGTCTTACCAGCTGTAGACCATACTGGAATTTGAGCACTTAGAAAACTGCAGCCTTCAAGAGTCCTCCCTTACTCAAAAACCTACTATGGCTCCCCATTGCCCATGAGATGTGGCTCCCCTACATCCCTGAAAGGCCTTCCTTTCCTACTGCCAGCTCTGCCTCCATTTAATGCTCCCCCTGCGACCAGTTCCCACCCTGGGGCCGGTACTGTCTATCCACAAGCTCTCCAGCTATCCAGCTCTGGCTTCACCACAAATGATCTTTGCCTGTTGAAATCTTATTCAGTCTTCAAAGTGGCTTCTAGCTGAAACTTTCCCTTTGGGGTCTCTAGCCACCCTAGGGCCATTTCTGTATTTACCTTGTTCTTTGTAGCTGTGAGCACCCATTTCTCAGGACTTGGGACTGAGGACATGTGTCCTGCAGCAGTGCAGAGCCCCTCACCCCCTGCAGCAGTGGGCAAGAGAAGAGTGTCGTCCTTGAGGGTTTAGACTTCGTGGCAGGGCAAGTTTGGTGTGACAGGGGACACAAGAACCCTGTGTGGCATATAGCTCACAAACAAGAGATAAATGCCTACTGTATGCCATGCACAAGAAGGCAGGCCCTTCATCATAGAGTGCCTCTGAAACCATAAAATTGTTAGAAGAAAAGAGGTGAAAATCTTCATGACCTAGTAGCAGGCAATGATTTCTTAAGCATGAAACCAAAGGCAGAGCAACAAAAGAAAAAATAAATTGAACTTGATCAAAATGCAAAATGTTTTTTGCATCAAAGGGATACTATCCAGAGAGTGAAAACTCAACCCACAGAATTGGAGGAAAATACTTGCAAATCATATAGCTGATAAGGGATTAACCTCTGGAATATATAAAAAACTCCTATAATTTAACAACAACCCCTCCCCAAAACAACTTAAATTTGAAAAAATGTGCTAAAAGCTTGTATAGACATTTCTCCAAAGATGATATACGAATGGTCAACAAGCCCATGAGAAGATACTCAACATCAGTAGTCATTCAGTTCAGTTCAGTCGCTCAATCGTGTCCAACTCTTTGCGACCCCATGAATTGCAGCAAGCCAGGCCTCCCTGTCCATCACCAACTCCCGGAGTTCACTCAAACTCACGTCCATCGAGTCAGTGTTGCCATCCAGCCATCTCATCCTCTGTCGTCCCCTTTTCCTCCTGCCCCCAATCCCTCCCAGCATCAGAGTCTTTTCCAATGAGTCAACTCTTCGCATGAGGTGGCCAAAGTACTGGAGTTTCAGCTTTAGCATCAGTCCTTCCAAAGAACACCCAGGACTGATCTTCTTTAGAATGGACTGGTTGGATCTCCTTGCAGTCCAAGGGACTCTCAAGAGTCTTCTCCAACACCACAGTTCAAAAGCATCAATTCTTCGGCGCTCAGTCCAACTCTCATATCCATACGTGACCACAGGAAAAACCATAGCCTTGACTAGACGAACCTTTGTTGACAAAGTAATGTCTCTGCTTTTAATATGCTATCTAGGTTGGTCATAACTTTCCTTCCAAGGAGTAAGCGTCTTTTAATTTCATGGCTGCAATCACCATCTGCAGTGATTTTGGAGCCTAAAAGAATAAAGTCTGACACTGTTTCCACTGTTTCCCCATCTATTTTCCATGAAATAGATGGGCTCAATAAAGGACAGAAATGGTATGGACCTAACAGAACCAGAAGATATTAAGAAGAGGTGGCAAGAATACACAGAAGAACTGTGCAAAAAAGATCTTCACGTTTTTGTACAAAAAAGATATTTCAAATCCTGGAAGATGATGCTGTGAAAGTGCTGCACTCAATATGCCAGCAAATTTGGAAAACTCAGCAGTGGCCACAGGACTGGAAAAGATCAGTTTTCATTCCAATCCCAAAGAAAGGCAATACCAAAGAGTGCTCAAACTACCACACAATTGCACTCATCTCACATGCTAGTAAAGTAATGCTCAAAATTCTCCAAGCCAGGCTTCAGCAATACATGAACCGTGAACTTCCAGATGTTCAAGCTGGTTTTAGAAAAGGCAGAGGAACCAGAGATCAAATTGCCAACATCCGCTGGATCATGGAAAAAGGAAGAGAGTTCCAAAACAACATCTATTTCTGTTTTATTGACTATGCCAAAGCCTTTGACTGTGTGGATCACAATAAACTGTGGAAAATTCTTCAAGAGATGGGAATACCAGACCACCTGACCTGCCTCTTGAGAAACCTATATGCAGGTCAGGAAGCAACAGTTAGAACTGAACATGGAACAACAGACTGGTTCCAAATAGGAAAAGGAGTACATCAAGGCTGTATATTGTCACCCTGCTTATTTAACTTCTATGCAGAGTACATCATGAGAAACGCTGGGCTGGAAGAAGCACAAGCTGGAATCAAGATTGCCCGGAGAAATATCAATAACCTCAGATATGCAGATGACACCACCCTTATGGCAGAAAGTGAAGAGGAACTAAAAAGCCTCTTGATGAAAGTGAAAGAGGAGAGTGAAAAAGTTGGCTTAAAGCTCAACATTCATAAAACTAAAATCAGTAGTCATTAGAGAAAGGCAAATCAAAACCACAATGAGCTACCGCTTCACACTGTAAACAAACAAACAAAACCAGAAAATAACAAATGTTGACGAGGCTGTGGAGAAATTGGAAGACTCATGTACTGTTAGTAGAAATGTGACATGGTGCAGCCCCCTTGGGAAGTTTTGTGTTTCCTCAAAAAGTCAGACACAGATTACCATATGACCTAGCAACTTTACCCCTAGGTATATACCCAAAAAATAAAAAATAGGGCCTTAAATAGATATTTGCACACGTGTTCACAGCAGCATTATTCATAATAGCCAAAAAGTAGAAGCAACCCAAGTGTCATCAACAGATGAATGTGATATATCCATACAACAGAAACGGAGAAGGCGATGGCACCCCACTCCAGCACTCTTGCCTGGAAAATCCGGTGGATGGAGGAGCCTGGTAGGCTGCAGTCCATGGGGTCACGAAGAGTCACATATGACTGAGCGTCTTCACTTTCACTTTTCACTTTCATGCATTGGAGAAGGAAATGGCAACCCACTCCAGTGTTCTTGCCTGGAGAATCCCAGGGACAGGGGAGCCTGGTGGGCTGCCGTCTATGGGGTCGCACAGAGTCGGACACGACTGAAGCGACTTAGCAGCAACATAGGAAGAAATGAAATTCTGACACATGAAATAAGCTAAGCACAAAAGGGCAAATATTATATGAATCCACTTTTATGAGATACGTAGAATAGGCAAGTTCGTAGAAAGTAGAATAGAAGTTACCAGGGCCTGGAGAGAGGAGGGATGGAGGAGTTAATGTTTAATAGGTACAGAGTCTCTATTTTGGATGATGAAAAATTCTGGAAATAGACAGTAATGATGGCTACACAGTAGTATGAACGTACTTAATGCCACTGAATTTCATACTTAAAAAATAGTTAGAACAGTAAACTTTACCACATACACATACAAAACCCATATTGTCAACTTTGCAATCTTCCTTGGCCCTAAATGCTGACCCTGCAGAGTGAGGGGAAGGGCCTGGGGAACCTGGAAGCGGGGACAGGAAACTCATGATATCTTCCGGTCCCAAGTCCATCTGTCTCAGGGATGGGGCCCAGCTGATTCTGGTGGCTACCAGAGGGCACTCCTGGGGAGAGGCTGAACAGAGCCTGGAGAGGTGCTGAATTGCCTGTGAGGATGACTAGCCAAGTGTGAAGAGAGGAGGGATGTCCTCAGAGGGAGCACAGAGAAGGCAAAACTGTGGAAAGAACAGGCAGAGCCCTGTTCCTCAGGAGACTGGGGCCCCTGGCTAGGCCGCTCCTGCAGGCAGGTCTGGTCATTTGCTGGGGCCCGTGGCCAGTCCTCAGTCTCTGGGGCAGTCCTAGTGCTGCTCCTCTCCCTGGAAGATGTGCCCACACCCTCCACACCTGGTCCTTGGTCACGCTGGCCCAGGCTGGGCCACACGACCTGGCTGCGGTGTCCTGGAAGCTGGGCTGAACAGCAGCCTGCTGGCCATGTTTGGGGGCAGATGTGGCCCTGGGCCACACTGAGCATCAGGGTCAGCTCCTCTACAGCTGGGACACCACCAATGTTCACACTGTCCCCAGCTCCCCTGAGGTTCCCATTTGGGGCCCTGGAAAGAGAAACGCTGAAGCTACAGGAGGAATGGTGGGATTTTAGACACACTGACCCCAGAATGGAGCAGGGCTTTTTGAGAGGACCCTTTCTAGAACCACCCAAAGTCACAGCCTGTAGATGTCACCTATACTTAGCCCAGCCCCAATAACCAAGGGGTCAGTCCCACCAGAGTCCAGCTTATTGCTCAGCTTGTTCTACCCCAAAGACCAGCCTCAGCCCAGAGAACTTTCCCGGAAAAAAAAGAAGGGTATGAAGAACTCCAGGAAGGGAGCTCCTGTCCCAGTTAAAAGCCTGGTGCTGACAGGGAGGTGCCCCTAGGGCTTGGGCTGAGTGGGGTGTCCTGGTGGGCACCTAGCACCTCCTGATGGTAGACAGATGATTGCAGCTCCTGGGAAGGGGGTGGCTATACTGGGGACAGGAAGCACTGTAGCCCTCAGGCAATGACCATTCGGGAGAGCACGGTTCCAGGGTTCATCCTGGAACCTCCAAGCCTTGCACCTTCTGAAGATAGGGTTTACAGTCCCATTCCTCTGAACTGATAGATGCTGCCTCAGCACTGGGTTGGGGTGTATGGCACATGGGGGACACCCACTTTTGCTCTCTGTGTTAGAGCAAGTGAGTGGGTAAATATGAGACCAAGTGTCCCAGGACATCTGGGAGGGTTACTAGGGCCACAAGTCCCTGATTTCTGATCCCAGAGGCCAAGTTTGGCCTGGGGAAGAAAGGGCAAAGGCAGTTTCACTGCAGGCAGCTGTGCTTGGGTTCAGGATTCAGTTTCTATTTCCCAGTACCAGAGCTTCTCCAAACTTCCCTATTCAAGTTGGAGAAGGAGGGAAAGGGGGTGACCAAGCCAGCTTCAGCGCTCTGCTCAACAGGTCAGAAAGCAGGTTCAGATGGGCGATTCCAGGAATACATTATCTTCATAATAATGGAAAGTCCCAAACATAGGCCATTTAACTCGGAAAACCACATTATCCATAAATGAAGTCTATCGGCTTTGAAAAAGTAGTAGAAGCGTCACATTTCTCTCCTTAATCTGGCTGTAAATGCTCTTAGCCCGAATGCCCACTCCACCAAGCTATGCTGGTCGGTGCAGGGGGGACTTCGCTCGGATGAATGAAGTGGTAATGTATGAAGAGAACTGCAGGGAAGGGGAGGGTCGGGCTGCAGTTGGTTTGGGGTGAAAGTGATGGTTAGGCTGTGTTTTAGTGTTGGCGTGGAAGAGAGAGTGATGGGGTTGGGTGAGGGTGCCGGTCAGGCCTGGGGCTGGATGGAGATGATGGTTACTAAATGGTTGGGGATGGGATGCAATGGAGGGTGAGGTAGGGGTGGAATAAGTACCAAGGCTGGGCGGGACAGGAGTCAGGGTTAGATGGGGGTTGGGATGTGAGTTGGGGAAACTTTGGAGTTGTGCAAGGCTTTGGGTTATGAGCGTATCTTTGTCTTGGGCTTGGACACCCAGGTGTTCTCCCCCAAATCCCAATCCAGCCCTGCTCCCAAGCCTCAGCTCATCCTCTAGGCCCGGGGATGGGAGTACCTGCTCCACAGAGGGACGGGGCTGCAGGGTTGGTGAACCGCGGGTGAGGAGGACGTGTGGAGGGCCAGGAGCTCGAAGTGCCGCTGTCTCTCTGGGAAAGGAGACCCAGCTCGAGGTTCCTTCCTCTTTTCCCAAAGCCTCAGCTCCACTGCCTGCCCTGGAAGCTAGTCAGGGAGGAAGGCCAGTCTTGCACAACATCAAGACCGGAAAGACCTCTCAGGCAGAGGACGACCTCTGCAAGGCCTGCGACTCTGGGACTTGAGCAAGCAGATGTGGGACCTTGGGCCCCTTGCCTGAGAGAGGGCCTCCTCTCAGGCAAAGTGGGAACTTAGGGGTCCTGGTCACCAGCCATGGCCATACTCCTCTCTTTGGGGACCCCTTGGCCTTTTTAGGGAATCTGAGAGAGGAGGAAGGGAGAGTTCTGCACACTGTTTTCCTCCTGACAACAGAGGAGACAAGTCCATCCTGGGGTAGGGAAGCATGACGAGGCACCTAGACCAAGGTGTTGATTTTCCAAGTCCTTTGTGACCTTCCCAGTACCCGCTTGTACCTGGCTACTCTGGAGACAAACCTCTGAGAAGCAGGCTCTAGATGTGAGGGACACAGAGGCCCCAGTCTCAATCTAGAAGAGTATTTCTAATCCCTCTTCCCTTCCCCACTGTCCCTCCTGCCATGTGTCCCCATGGGATTTCAGCAGCACCCCCACCCCTGCTAAAGCAGAAGAGGGAAGATCTTGCCATGGTTGTGATGCTGTCATGATACCAGAGCCCATTTTATTGAGCCTCCACTATGTGCCAGGGCTTCCCTGGTAGCTAAACTGGTAAAGAATCCGCCTGCAATGCAGGAGACCCTGGTTCAATTCCTGGGTTGGAAAGATCTGCTACAGAAGGGATGGGCTACCCATTCCAATATTCTCAGGCTTCCCTGTTGGCTCATACGGTGAAGAATCTGCCTGTAATGCGGGAGACCTGGGTTGGGAAGATCCCCTGGAGAAGGGAACGGCTACCCACTCCAGTACTCTTGCCTGGAGAATCCCATGGACAGAAGAGCCTGGCGGGCTACTTTCACTTCACTTTACTTCATGTGTCAGGCACTTAGGGTATAGGGCAGATGTTAATTGCTCCAAACAATCTTGGATACAAGTGACAATACATTAGTTTCACAACCCAAATGTAATTCAGCTCAACCCTAGCCTATCTGCAGTGGTGGGGAGCCCAGCCAGATCAGGCTGTCTATACCCTGTAGGCAAACCCACACATGCAGATCAAAAGCGACATGAAACCTTGAATCAGGAGGGACCCAGGATCTCAGGTCTCAGTGGCCCAAAACAGATGTCTCCTGACATTCTACCCCGAGGTCCTCAGGCCCAGAGAGACTGAACTCTATCACTCTGTCCTCTTTGTAGCCCTGTGTACCTCTTTTAAAAAATGTATCTATTTATTTGTCTGCACCATGTCTTAGCAAGAGGGATCTTTGATCTTTGTTGCAGCATGTGGAATCTAGCTTCCTGACCAAGGAATAAACCCGGGCCCCCTGATTTGGTAGCTGGAGTCTTAACCACCAGGGAAGTCCTGGTCATTTCCTGTTTTGACATTTTTTGAAGCAATCTCATTGCTTCCTTCTCCAACACCAACATAAGACTTATGGGCCCAGAGACCCCCTAATTCTAGGACTGTGTGAGTGTGGCTTATCAGCCCCAATCCCTCAGTCCATTCCAGACTACACATATCTCTCTCCCACAGCGCCACGGTGGGTAAAGCATTCTCCTTCACCCCTTGATTTTGGACTTAGCCATGTAACTTACTCTAGCCGATAGATGTGAGTGAACACAGCACAAACAGAGTAGTGAAGTGGACTTGCATAGCTGGCCTTGCTGTCTTAGATTTCTGCCATTGCCAAGCAAAAGCACCAGCTAACCTGCGAGTCCGAAGAGGATGAGAGACACGTGGAGCAGACCTGGACCAAACCCACAGGCCGCGCCTCCAGCCAGCCAACCTGCTCAGATCTACGTATCTATTGCTGGAATCCACTGAGAATCCTGTGGTTGCGCGTTAGCTACAAGAGTAAAGGATACAAGGCCTAAGTCTCAACAGCACAGATGACCTTTCCTTAGGGTAAGGAGGACAAAGACTTGTCTGCTTTGCCTGGTCAAGGAACATTACCTTTCTGTGTTTTCCAAGTCAATCGTTGCCAAAACAATTTTAAAATAAAAAATTCTTCAGTAATTTCTCAATAGGTCTCACTGTTACATGTATTTTTAACTTTCACAAACGTTCTGTGAGGTAGGCACTGTTATTCTCATTCCAGATGTAAGAATCCAGACATGGGGATGTGGGATATTTGTCCAAGATAAAATTTTTTGACTACAGAAAAATAAGACCTCACCAAAGAGATAAATTTCTCTTTGTATAAAAAATTAAGACCTCATCAAAGAGATATATTTCTTTTTGTATAAAGGGCTTCCCCATAGTTCAGATGGTAAAGAATCTGCCTGCAATCAAGAGACCTGGGTTCAATTCCTGGGTCGGGAAGATGCCCTGGAGAAGGGAATTGCAACCCACTCCAGTATTCTTGCCTGGAGAATCCCATGGACGGAGGAGCCTGGTGGACTACAGTCCATGGGGTCGCAAAGGGTCGGACAGGACTGACTAACACTACTACTACCAAAGAGATATATGGGCTTCCCAGGTGGCGCTAATGGTAAAAAAGCTTCCTGTGATGAAGGAGTCCTGGGTTCCATCCCTGGGTTGTGAAGATCCCCTGGAGAAGGAAATAGCTACCCACTCCAGTATTCTTGCCTTAAGAATTCTGTGGACAGAGGACCTTGGCAGGCTACAGTCCATGGAGTTGCAAAAAGTCAGATCCAACTGGGCAACTAACAAAGAGATATACAGATGGAAAATAAGCATCTGAACAGATGCTCCACATCAGTGTCATCAGAGAAATGCAAATCAAAGCAAGAACGATGGGACTTCCCTGCTGGTCCACTGGTTAGGACTTTGCACTTTCACTGCCAAGGGCTAAGGTTCAATCCCTGGCCAGGAAACTGAGACCCCACAGACCATGTGTCTCCACCAAAAACAGACAAATTAACAAACAAAAAACTCCCACAGTGAGATACCACTGTTCTGTTCTATCACGAAGTCGTGTCCGACTCTTTGCACCCCTGGACTGTAGCATGCCAGGTTTCCCTGTCCTTCACTGTCTCCCAGAGTTTGCTCAAACTTATGTCCATTGCATCAGTGATGCTATCCAACCATCTCATTCTCCATTGACCCCCTCTCTTCCTGCCCTCAATCTTTCCCAGCATCAGGATCTTTTCCAATGAATCAGCTTTTCACATCAGGTGGCCAAAGTATTGGAGCTTCAGCATTAGCCCTTCCAACGGATACTTAGGGTTGATTTCTTTAGGATTGACTGGTTTGAACTCCTTGCAGTCCAAGAGCCTCTCAAGAGTCTTCTCCAGCATCACAATTTGAAAGCATCAATTCTTTGGCACTTAGCCTTTTTTATGGTCCAACTCTCACATCCATACACGACTATTGGAAAAATCTTAGCTTTGACTAGATGGACATTTGTCTGCAAAGTGCTGCCTCTGCTTTTTAACATGCTGTCTAGGTTTGTCATAGCTCTCCTTCCAAGGAGCAAGCGTCTTTTAATTTCATGGTTGCAGTCACCATCTGCAGTGATTTTAGAGTCCAAGAAAACAAAATCTCTCACAGTTTGCATTTTTTCCCCTTCAATTTCCCATGAAGTGATGGGACTGGATGCCATAGTCTTTGTTTTTTGAATGTTGAGTTTTAAGCCAGCTTTTTCACTCTCCTCTTTTATCCTCATCAAGAGGCTCTTTAGTTCCTCTTCACTTTCTGCCATTAGAGTGGCATCATCTGCATGTCTGAGGTTATTGATATTTCTCCCAGCAATCTTGATTCCAGCTTGTGATTCATCCCGCCTGGCATTATACATGATGTACTCTGCATTTTGCATGAAGTTAAATAAGCTGAGTGACAATATAAAGCCTTGTTGTACTCCTTTCCCAACTGTGAACCAGTCAGTTGTTTCCTGTCTGGTTCTAACAGTTGCTTCTTGACCCGCATACACATTTCCCAGGACAGAGTTAAGGTAGTCTGGTATTCCCATCTCGTAAGAATTTTCCACAGTTCATTGTGATCCACACAGTCCAAGCCTTTGTTGTTGTTGTTCAGTAGTTTAGTTGTGTCTGATTCTTTGAGATACCATGGACTGCAGCACCCCTTCGTGGGTCCCAGCCTTGTCATGGCAAAGGGACTTGCATAACTCATTGTAGTTATGAGCCATGCTGTGCAGGACCACCCAAGATGGACAGTCATAGTGGAGAGTCCTGACAAAACATGGTCCACTGGAGGAGGGAATGACAAACCACACCAGCATTCTTGTCTCGAGAACCCCATGAACAGTATGAAAGGCCAAAAAGAGACACCACTATATACCTATTAAAATGGCCAAATCCAGGACACTGACAGCACCAGGTACTGGTAAAGATACGGAGCAGCAGAACTCTCGTGTGTCACTGGTGGGAAAGCACAGTGGTCCCTACCGCAGCCATTTTGGAAGACAGCTTGGCTTCCAAACTGTCTAAAAACAAACTGTATAAAACAAAGCATACTCTTACCATACAATCCAGCAGTTGTGCCCCTTGGCATTCATAGAACTGGACTGAAACCTGCACACAGATATCTGTAGTAGTGTTATTCACAACTGCCCTAAGTTAGTAGCAACCAGAATATCCTTCAGTAGATGAATGGATAAATAAACTGTAGCACATGAGACCATGCAGTTTTCTTCGGAAAAATGAATTATCTATCAAGCCATGAAAAGACATAAAGTAATCATAAAAATCCCACTTCATAATTAAACATATCACATCACAGACTATCCTAAGAATGGTAGATTCTAAAACAATAGAACACACCAGAATTGGGAAAGAACACGAGTAAAGACAACAAACAGTATTTTTTTAGTGACAATACTTGAGATATAAAATCTTGAATATGAAATTAAATTCTATTCAAAAATCCATTTATTCATAAACAAATGGCTATTAAGTGAATTTATTTCATGGCTTATGCTGCAGGCTTAGTAAAATTTTGATAATGCATTTTACTTTTGTTCTGGCACGAACAAGCTTAATTTTTTAAGTGAAAAGAAAAAAGCTTGGCTAAAAGTACAGGAAACGGAAAGTAACAGTGATTTAAATAAAATAGAAGTGTATTTCCCTCTCCTTCAAGTAAAGTGTTGGCATCCAAGGCTGATGGGCAACTTCATGATCATTCTGAAATTAGGTGGCTCAGATGGTAAAGCGTCTGCCTACAATGCGGGAGACACAGGCTTGATTCCTGGGTCGGGAAGATCCTCTGGAGAAGGAAATGGCAACCCACTTCAGTACTGGAAAATCCCATGGATGGATGAGCCTGGTAGGCTACAGTCCCTGGGGTTGGAAAGAGTTGGAAAGAGTCGGAAACGACTGAGAGACTCCACTTTCTTTCATTTTTTACTCTGCCCTCTTCAGTGGTTTGTTTTCACTCTTGGTTCAAAATGGCTGCTTGAGCTCATCATTATATCTGTATTCCAGAAAGTAGGATGGAGGAAGGAACAAGGCAGGTCATGCCCCTTCATTTAAAGCTAATTCCTTACATTGTGCACTTCATTTCTGCTTAGGTTGCACTAGCCAGAAATTAGACACATAGCCTTATGTCTTTATTCCTATAGATGATGTGCCCAGGTAAATATTGGGGGCTGTTTACTAGGGAGTTGGGGAGGTAAAGTCCTGCTCTCGTATAGAACAATCAGTGCCCTAATTCAATCATTTATTTCTTGGACCTAGTTGGATCCCAGGCCCAGGCCCCCACCACCTCCACTGCTGCAACTCTGCAGAGCCTCCTATCTCCCCCAGAGGGCGCCAGAATTCTCTGCGTCCTTGCTTTTCTCCTTTGAGACCCAACTGCAACATCCGAGGTGTGGACAGCTCAGCCCAAGTGACCCGTGAGAGATCCTCCAGACCTTGCTCTGGTCAGCTTTGGGGCAGGTGGCAGTCATGTAACCCAGTAGTTGGGATCCAGGACCCTGTATGGATCTGAGTTCGAATCCATAACATATCCTTCAGCAGCTATGCAATCATGGAGAAGTCACTCAAACCACTCAGAGCCCGGAGCCTCCCAAGAGCTTGTATGAAAAGCTTCTGACAGGGCCTGGGCTGTCGGAAGAGCTCTGTGAGTGCAGAGTGGGAGTGACTGAAGGCTGTGCTCCACTCCCCGCAAGATGACGTCCACTCTCAGCACACACCCTGGATTTTCACTCTTTTAAGCACCCCTCCAAGCCTGTCGTCTGTCCCTCTGGCTCTCCTCCCCAGGACATGCACCTTGTACTCACTCACTTCTGCTCCCTGAGAGTGTGAAGTCTCTGGAGTTCTCAGGGAAACTGAAGGGCCACCTTCCCTCCCCAAACAGCCACCAAGTCTGAGAGCCTGGCTTGGAGGTCAACAGGCCCATAGAGGCTTCACAAGAAAATTAGAAGACCCAAGTTATCTCTCCCTTTTTCCTTCCTGTGCAGGGTCTGGACATCCAGTGTGAACAACTGCAGGCCCCAAAGGACCCCATACGTGCAGAACTGGATGGAGTTAGAAACATTTAAACCACTACACCAACTTCAAGTTCAAGATGGTGGGCTGAAAACATCTCCCTACCACTCCTAGTCCTTCAAATACCATCAAAAGCACAGTGAGGAAAGGGAAAAGGAAGCAAATCCATCAAAGGCCTGAGGACTGGTGGCTGGAGGTGCAGGATCAACTGTCCAGGGATTTTTATTTACTTCTGGAAGATAGAAGGGTAGGTTGCAATAAGGCACAGATGGGAGCAGGGGAAAGTATAGTCAAAGCCTTCCGGAGAGAAAGCTGCCCCAAAGGAACAAGCAGGCACAGAAGCAGGAGTGGACCCACCACGGTAGACCTCATCCCTTAAAGTTGGATGGTGAGTGGCAAATGGATCACTCCCCATTGCCCTGCCCACTGCTTACTCACCAGAGCAGGGGAAATACCCTACATCAATGCCAATACCGATCAGTCCTGCCCTTCGGTCATAAAGATGAACTGTAGTACCAAGTATTACCAGACAACTGAGAAAAACCAACAAAAGGAGGAGGATTAACAAAGAATAGCACTGGGCAAAGAGCCCATTTTGAGCATGTATAATTTTAAGGTCTTGCACCTTCCCAAACCCTTATCCAGATATGGGCCATATATAAATATATGTATCCACTATATTTATCTACACATATACCCATCTTAATGAACTTGTAATTGGATCATTAAAGTGGTCATAAAATGGACACACATCTGGGTGGAACCAACTGAATGTATTCTGTACTACCTAGCAGTTGTCATAAAAATATCAATAAGAGGGAGCAGAAGTGTATTTGACTGGAAGAATTCTTGTTTCCTTGTCATTATTCTTAGTGAAAGGAGATAATGGGGGGGAAAAAACAAAGAAAAGAATAGTAAATACCTTTTCAGGGCTTATTGTGGACCTGTCCATGGTCTAAGCATTTTACGTTCAGTATGCATGTGACGAGGCTTCCCAGGCGGCGGTAGTGGTAAAGAACCTGCCAATGGAGATGTAAGACAAACAGGCTCAATCCCTGGCCTGTGTTGGGAAGATTCCCTGGAGGAGAGCATGACAACCCACTCCAATACTCTTGCCTGGAGAATCTCCATAGACAGAGGAGCCTGGCGGACTACAGTTCATAGGGTCGCAAAGAGTCGGACAGGACTGAATCAACTTAGCATGCATGCATGCAACTCATGTAACAACCCTCTGAGTTAGGTGCTATTATTATCCACTTTCTGGGAAACTGAGTCACAAAAAGGCAACATAACTTGGCTGAGGCTTACCTAGCTAGTAAAGGGCAGAGAGATAGAATCTGAATCCAGGCAACCTGTTTATTGCATTATACTCTGAATCATTCAACTATTCTGCCTCTTTAATAAATTAAATAAAAGGTGAAAAACTGATCCCAGAGGAAATAGATAAGGAACAGAAGAAAATTTATAAAAAGATTCTATTGCTATTACATTTATAAACTAAAAAGGGGAAGCTGTGAAAATAAAGCAAGAAGTAATACTTGTAAATTTAAGCTAGAATCACTGAAATAAAAAGAAATTCAATCAAAAGAGTGTGAATATCTGTGGTTTGAGTGTACAAAATGAATTCATTCTCTTTTTGATTAAAAAAAAATACTGATTTCCCACCTATATTCTCAAGTTCTGTGAATTGGATGAGATTGACCCCCCCAACCCCCACATTTGCTACATGAGATAAACATGTTGCTCCTGGCAGACCACCATGAGAAGCCAGGGAATGATGAAAACACTGAGAGCAGAAGAAAGATATATAGTGACTCTGGGCCCTTGATGACATCATTAGAGTTCCTGGGTCAAGCCTTACCTGAAGCTAGAGGTAAGCTAGAGGTCAAGCCTTACCTGAAGCGTGAGCTGCCTCTCATGCT
This sequence comes from Bos mutus, assembly GCF_027580195.1. Taxonomy (NCBI): domain Eukaryota; kingdom Metazoa; phylum Chordata; class Mammalia; order Artiodactyla; family Bovidae; genus Bos; species Bos mutus. Next base: position 35,952,196 of record NC_091629.1, on the reverse strand, counting down.
CAGTAGCCACTTATCAAGTCCCATTGGACTCCAGTTATTCCACATTAGTTGTGTGTTCAACCCTCATCAGTCACCATAAAGGTAAACTGCCAGGCATTGGGTACAGCCCCCCCTTGAAGGTACTGCAACTAGGGAAAAAACTCCAAGTCACACCATTGGAGTGGGGAGCAGCAGTTCACCAAAAGAAAGGAGAGGTGAATGGAATGCTGGATAAACTCAACAACAGCTACCACATCTCACTACCCAGACGAAGGATCTGGCATGGGACAGTGATTATGGCCAATAGACTGTGGTAACGTAATGGAGACAACATCTGTTTCTTCCCTCAGAAAGAGAGAGAGAGGGGAAAAAAAAGGCAATTAGAAAAACAGAAACAACAAAATCTATTCCAGGAATAAAATATGAAGCAAACACATCTGAGGCATGATTTTGAGCAATTAGTGGAGTGTAACAAAAGAGAATCTGCTTAACCTTAACATTTGAGGCAGCAAATATTCTGCCTCAAGCAGCACAGGGTGGAGGAAATGGCAATACATTTCCTTCTCAGCAGAGTTATCTTATTACTTAATTCTGCAGTAAATAATGGTTATATAATCATAAAATTGGTTGGTTTTCAATTTAAAGATAAAGAGTGGAAGATTTAATTATAATACAGAAGTATTACAAAATTTGACCATGGAAATGCAACGACAAAACCACCAGAAATCAGAATGAGGTGGGGAAGGAAGATGGCAGATGGCTTAGAGGGCAGGGCTCAAGAAATTCTGTCCGAAGTTGATGAGAAAGGACTAAGTTTTAAACACAGAGTATTTAAAACTTGAATAACACAAAAAATAAGACTGCAGTAATAATATAGCTAACACAATTGAGAAAGCAGACATGGAGAGATGAGAGATAGTGTGATTTAAATTCTTGCTTTAATGATGAGGCATTATTAGATGTTCTCTGATTTACTAAATTGAGAAACCAAGGTAAAGCATACTATTTCAAACTATGATGTTAAAACTCTGGAATATCTAAAAATGGAAAAAGTTCTGAGGATTGGAACTGATTGTGGGAAATTTTGCTGTTCGATTTGTCTCCTTCTATATTGGATGAGTTTCTTTACCTACGATTATTGCATCATAGCAGCAGCCTGCCAACCACCCACCAGGCTTTATTTCCTGTATTTACGTGGAGGGTTCCCACTCCCCTCCCACCTCCTTCTGGTTTATTTTCCTGTACTGCAGAGGAAAGGCTAGAAAGCTAAAGTTACATTTCTCAGATCCCCTTCCAGCTACCTTAAAGTCACCACACCATCCAGCCATAATTAATTTTCCACTTCACCAAACTGGTCAAATAACAGTCTCTCCCAAAAATCTGGAACTGGGACTAAGAGACCCTATTTGTCACCTGCTTGTAGCTGAATTGAAGGCAAATAAATTCAGGAGCTGTGGAATGATCACATGCATGAAGGAAAAAAAGACATAAAGAAAAGGCAATCCATTGAGAAAATGAAAAGATAAGCACAAATATAGATATGTTTTATCAGATATGTTTGCAAAACACATATTTGCAAAACATATGTTTTGCAAACATATCATCTGATAAAAGATTGTATTTAAAATATAAAAAGAACTCTTAAAACTCAACAATAAAAAATCAAACAGGTTCCCTGGTGGCCCGTTGGTAAAGAATCTGCCTTGCAATACAGGAGACACCTGTAGATCCCTGGTCTGGGACGAACTACATGCCCAGGAGCAACTAAGCCAGTGCTCCACTCTACTGAGCCAGTGCTCTAGAGTCTGTGAGCCACAGCTACTGAGCTCATGGACTGCAACTACTGAAGCTCGTGTGCCTAGAGCCTGTGCTTTGCAGCAAGAGAAACCACCGCAATGAGAAGCCCACCACACATCACAACTAGAGAAAGCCCGCATTCAGCAACAAAGACCCACCACAACCAAAAACACAAAAATCATAAATAAATCCTTTTAAAAAAAGGAAGAAATCAAACAACTCCATTTAGAAATGGGCAGGGAATTCTCTGGTGGTCCATTGGTTAAGACTTCGGGCTCCCAATGCAGGTGGCCTGGGTTTGATCCCTGGCCAGGGAACTAAGACCCCATGTTCTGTGAGGCATAGCCCCAAAAATAAAAATAAAAAAATTAATAAATAAAAATGGGCAAAACATCTGAACAGATACTTCGCCAAAGAAGACATAGATGGCAAATAAGCATAGGAAAAGATGCCGAACATCACGTGTCATTGGGGTATTGCAAATTAAAACAACATGTGTGGTATTGCAAATTAAAACAACAATGAGATACCACTACCTAACTGTTAGAATGGTGAAAATCCAGAACACTGACAACGCCAAATGCTGACAAAGATGTGGAGCAACAACAACTCCCACGCGCTGCTGGTGGGAATGCAAAAATGGTACAGCCACTTTGGAATATAGTTTGGTGGCTTCTTCAAAGCTAAACATAGTCTTACCATATGATCTATAGTCACACTTCTAGATATATCCCCAATTAAGCTGAAAACTTATGTCTACACAAACCCCAGTACACAAATGTGTATAGACGCTTTATTTATAATTGCCAAAGCAACCAAGCTGTCCTTCAGTGGGTGAATGGCTAAATAAACTGTGTTACATATGTAAAATGGAATAACATTATTCAGTACAAAAAAGAAATGAGCTGTCAATCCATGAAAGAACATGAAGGAATCTTAAATACATATTACTAAGTGAGAGAAGCCAAACTGAAAAGGCTACATGTTGTATGATTCCTACTATTTGACTTTCTGAAAGAGGCAAAACTATAGATAGTAAAAAGATCAGTGGTCACGAGGTGTTCAGCAGAATAGGTAAAGCACAGGGAATTTTTAGGGCAGTGAAACTACTCTGTGAAACTGTAATGGTGAATATGTGATATTATGTATTTGGCAAAACCCACAGATGCACAACATAAAGAGTGAGATTTAATGTAAACTATGAGATCAGCCCTGGGATTTCTTTGGAAGGAATGATGCTAAAGCTGAAACTCCAGTACTTTGGCCACCTCATTCGAAGAGTTGACTCATTGGAAAAGACTCTGATGCTGGGAGGGATTGAGGGCAGGAGGAGAAGGGGACGACAGAGGATGAGATGGCTGGATGGCATCACTGGCTCGATGGACGTGAGTCTCAGTGAACTCCGGGAGTTGGTGATGGACAGGGAGGACTGGCTTGCTGCAATTCATGGGGTCGCAAAGAGTCGGACACGACTGAGCGACTGATCTGATCTGATCTGATCTGATGAACTGTAACAAATATATCACACTAATCCAAGATTTTAGTAATAGAGGAAATTGTGTGAGAGAGGGGATAGATGGAAACTACCCACTATCTGATCAGTATCTTTATGAATCTCAAACTGGTTTTGAAAATGAAATCTACTAAATTGTTTTAAAAGACAGTCTGCTGCAATGGGAAGAATTGAGCAGATATACAGGGAGCAGCAGAAGGAGGAAAGTGGCCACGGCGATAGCTCTCTGCTGTTGGCTTATTTCCAGTTCCTAGTTCCAGGCCCTTGTGGAGCCCAACTGCATGCCTCTGCCCCCAGATTCTATAATATACAAACCCCTGTGTCTGTGATGTGAGCTTCTCCTTTACTTACACCACTTTAATGGACTTCTATTACTTGGGTGGTGCTTCTCAAGCCATCATCCAGGTGGACCAGTCTCAGGTGATGCTATAACAGATGAGGCCCAGTCCAGCAACTAAAAAGTAGTTTCAACACATTTCAAGTTGTGTGTTTCCTTGAACACCACAAAAGGGGTTTTCACAACAACACATTATAAAACCGCTTTTTCTCCTTCTCCAATCCACTTTGCCCCACACACCATAGCTGCTCTTAAAATTATCTCTCCAAAAACTCTTCAAAACAATTTCCCCTAATCCTAGTTCATACATTTCTTGTCTTCCCTCAGCCTCCTGCCATCCAGATTCTGCATCATAAAAGCCAAGAAATCTGCTGAGGAGGCAGAACCCTCCTCATGCAATGACATCTGTGTTGGAAGACGGTGGATGAAACCAAGCAACAGAGCCAGGACAGTCATTCTGGGCAAGAAGGGGGCGGACTGCCTCCTGGGAAGGCCTCGTTGGCTCTTCCACGCAGCATACTTCTGCCTGGGTGATCTCATCACTCTGGTGGCTTCAATTCATATCTCCATGAGAATGACTGCCAACTTTCTACCCTCAACTCCAAACTCTGTGCTCCAGATCCATTATCCACTGCCTAGTCAACATTTTTCCTTGGGGTCAAATCAGATAGAATTACATTCTGCTATGAGTAACAGAGTCTGAAAATCAGTTCAGTTCAGTCGCTCAGTCATGTCTGACTCTCTGCAGCCCCATGGACTGCAGCACACCAGGCCTCCCTGCCCATCACCAACTCCTGGAACTTGCTCAGACTCATGTCCATCGAGTTGGTGATGCTATCCAACCATCTCATCCTCTGTCATCCACTTCTCCTCTTGCCTTCAATCTTTCCCAGCATCAGGGTCTTTTCAAATGAGTCAGCTCTTTGCATCAGGTGGCCAAAGTATTGGGGTTTCAGCTTCAACATCAGTCCCTCCCCAGGACTGATCTCCTTTACGATGGACTGGTTGGATCTCCTTGCAGTCCAAGGGACTCTCAAGAGTCTTCTCCAACACCACAGTTCAAAAGCATCAATTCTTCGGTGTTCAGCTTTCTTTATAGTCCAGCTCTATAGACTGAAAATACAAGGTCCTAAACAAAAGAGTTTCCTTCTTTCACACTGAAACGTCTGCAAGTACACAGCCCTGGGTGGGCACGGCCTACTGTTGAGTGCCAGTCTCCTTGCCAGTTGTCTTCTGCTATCACTGGGGTGTGACTCTCAACCTTACAGTCCAACATGATGGTTGGAGCTCCATCATCCCATCAACATTCCAGGCAAGATGGAGAAAAGCAGGATAAGGAACATGGACAGTGCGGAGGCAGCAGCAATGTTGAAAGGCTGGAAGGTGCCATGGAACACGTTTGCTTTTATCTCGTTAGTAAAAACTTAGTCACAAGGCCACATCTAGCAGCAAAAAAGGCTGGGAGATCTATTCTTAATGCTGGGGCATGTGCATGGCTGAAAAAAGAAGATTCTATTATGAAGAAAAGGAGACTAGGTAATAGGGCAAGGGCATACTTGGAGAGAACTCAGCTGGAGAATGCACCGGCACTGCCTATGGCATTCCCTCCAACTTGACACAGCTGAAATGAAAGTATTCTCTCTCCCTCAACATCTTTTTTTCCCTTAGAGTCTTGGTCCTTTTCTGTACCCCTATACTCTAGCAGAGAGGCTATTCTATGGGGCAGGGGTCGACAAGGGGAGGTGTCACTCAAGGAAAGTGAAGGGGTGAGCAGAGAAAGGGTTGTGCACTGAAGCTGAACTCCCAGTGGTCAAAGATCCCAAACAGAAGATGTCCAAGTGGAGCAAGCGGGGTTGAGGTTCCTGAGCAAAGAACAAAGGTGCCTGCTGGGAAGGAGACAAGGGAGGTCTCTGTGTACTCGAAAGCACCAGGGACACACACACCCAGCCCATCCAGCGCTGAATCTGCCGATCCCCTTCTGCCTCCTGCTCACTCCACCCTCCATGCTTTTGTTTGCAGTGTCCTCCCCTTGGAAGGCCCTCCCTGCTTCTCCACATCAAGAACTCTCTCAGTCATCCTTCAGGACACAGACCCCCTCCAAGAAGTGTTTCCAAGGTCCCCGTTTGGAGCCCTAATGACATCACGCTGGAGAAGGGGCTGCAAGTTGAGCCCTGTCAGTGCAGAGTTCTGGGAGACCGGGCCAATTCTGGTGCCTTGGGGGTCATTTAGGGCAGGGTATTAGGGAGGCTCAGCATGAAGGGAGAACCCCAGGGCTCTCTTTTTATGTAGGAGAAAGTGCCAGCTGCCCATGCAACAGCAGAGGCCGGGCACCACCAGGACTGAGATAGGAACACACTGGGCCTCCCATGCTCCCATTTCCAAAAGGGAAATGATGCAGATGGAGGCAGCGGGCCACAGAGAGGAAGTCCAGCTGGGTGGGGCAGGCAAAGTCATTCCTGGAAGGAAGCTCACACCTCAGGAATCTTGTAGAGGAACACTCCAGAGGCCTCTGTCCCAGGAGCCACCCACCTTCCATCCCCAGGGAGGGGCAGGCAGGACTGGACAGCTATTCAGGAAGCCTGACTCTGAGTGCCCAGATACCATCTTTCCTTCATCAGTCTCTTGCAACATGTGGCATTGGCAACAGCACAAACTCTGAGACAGCCCACTGAATCAGTCTGTGCCCTGAATCAACAGGGGTCTGAACTGGACAATGTCCTGTTTTCTCTAAGCCTCAGCTTTCTCCTCTGTAGAATGAGGATGGAGAGTCCTTCCCCACCAAGGGTGTTGTGGCAGAATAAATGGCAGGTAGCACCAGCATACAACGAGATGCAGTTAACAGGCTACTGATGAGAAAAAAAAAAAACAACCTCTGCCCACCTTCTCCTCCCAAGGCAGGAACACCTTCCTTCCCCCTGGTATATGTGGTATGTGCTGTGTGTGCATGTGTGTGTGTGGTGCATCTGTGATGTGTCTGTCTGCCTTGCTCTGGGGTGGAGCAAGCAGCCAGACTTGGGCAAAAGGGAGAAGAGACAGAAGTTCTCTCCACAGCCCCTCAGTACACATAAGCGTAGGTGGGGAATGACATGTCCTAAAGACAGGCAGACATGCCCTCTGCCCTAAAACTGCCTGCTGGTGTGTGTGTCAGACACCAGACAAGAGGAGCCTTGCTCTTGTCTTCCAAACCCAGAGTTTTCCTAAAAACCACTTGGTATTGAGGCAGAAGGTAGATGGGCCCCCGCCAGGGTAAAGCAATTGGAGATTCATTCCCTGTTGACTGAAAGTCCAAAGGACAATTAAGGGAGGAGACTGGCCCCTGCTTGGGCCCTCTCTGGTGGTGGCTCGGACAGTAAAGAATCTGCCTGCAATGCAAGAGACCCCAAGCTCAACTCCTAGGTTGGGAAGATTCCCTAGAGAAGAGACTAGCTACCCACTCCAGTATTCTTGCCTGGAGATTTCCATGGTCAGAGGAGCCTAGAGGGCTAAGTCCATGGGTTTGCAAAGAGTCAGACGTGACTGAATGACTTTCACTTCACTGGGTCCTGCCCAGACCACATATTTCTCATTCTCAAAGTCTGGAGACTTCCTGGACCATACATACATAGAAAAGCTCCTTGGAGGTCAAAAGGGAATAATGCTAACTAATGCCAGGCTACCATATGTCTTTTCAGTAAAATCCATATAGGCTAAGAGATGAGTGGGCACACATGGGAGGATCCTGAGATATCCCAAATATAGACTGTGAACCAGGTAAATCAACATGATTGGCCAAAGGGAACTGGGAAGAAATACCCCATAAAAGTAATTCAAACTATCACGAGGGCACAACTCAGGGACTCTCCCTTTAAGTCTGCCCGTGTATCACTCTTTTTTCTCTTAATAAATACTTTACTTGCTTTGTTACTTTCTGTCTTTGTGGGAATTCTTTTCTGCAAAGCCGAAGCGCCAGGGCCCTTGTCACTGGCCACTGACCTAGTGGCTAGGAACTGGTGCTTTCACCGCCGCAACCCAGCCCAGTCTCTCGCTGGGAACCCTGCTCCAAGCCATTGCAGGCCAAGGCCACCTGAGATTGGTGTGGCCACGTCTGGGGGCTCTTTGAGCAGACACATCACCCACAAAACTTTCCCAGGGGCCAGTTTTTCCCAAAGAGCCCAAGGGAGGAAGGGTGCTGCCTGCTGAGCAGAGCAGGCTGGGGGCTGGCCCAGGTTTGGAAGCAAAGAAGGCAAGCTGGGCTTGAAGGGCAGCAGATGGGGTTGGACTTTAGGGCTGGAAAGGGGAGCTTGAGAGATCAGCCAACAGCAGTCCAAGCCTTGGATCACTGGCTCTTCTCCTGTAGGTAAGGGACGGTGTAGGAATGGTGAAGCAGTGGAATCAGATTTGCACTTTTGAAAGTCTCCTCCAGTTGCAAGAAAGAGATGAATTGGAGGGGCAGAGCTAGGAACAGAATGAATAGAGGGAGATCCTGAGTGCAGGCCAGAGGAGGGAGGCAAGGCCTGGAGAGAGGCTGCTCCTGAGCGGATCCTTCCCCCTTCCTCCCCCACCAGGGAGAAGCAGGAAGCCAGTGAGGTCACTGAGTGCATCTCCATGGCACTGGAGGGGAGAGGAGGGAATGCAAGGGCTCAGAGACGTCCCTTGGGGGCTCTGTGGGACCCTCATCAATGCCTATCTTGGTCCAAATCTTCTGGTGGCAATTGAATTGAATCTCCCAGTGGGCAAGGATTCACTGGGATTGTTTGCCATCCTTCTCTTGTGTCTGACTGGAAGCTGCCCAAGGGTGGGACTGCAACACCTGAGGGACCTAAAATAGTGGGGAACAGAAGGCTGCTAAGCAGAAGGGCACCAGGAGCTAGGGACCCCCCCCCAACGATTCTCCACTCCTGCTCAAAGCCTGCCGCCATAGCCCTCAGGAATGAGCCAGCCTGTGAAGCTAGGGGTGAGGGTGGAGGAACACCTAGAATGGAGGAAAAAGAAAAATAAGAAGCAGGATGTGTTTAAGGGGCTAGACCCTTTGCCCCTTCCCCCTAATGCACAGCCACACTTCAACCCTCCCTGGCTTTTCTCAGCCTTTGCAATGAGATGAAGACCTCCCAGCCCCCATCACATACTTGTCACACACTCACAGACAAATATGACAAATACATACACAAAAAGACGTAAGACACAGACATGCCCATATATAATACATACAGACACACAGGCACAGACACAGTCACACAGACATCCCAAGAGACATACTCACATATGGACACATATATATACACACTCATAGACACACAAAGACACACTCATACTCATAGACGCACACACACACACAGACACACCAACAGATCAGATCAGATCAGATCAGTCGCTCAGTCATGTCCGACTCTTTGCGACCCCGTGAATCGCAGCACGCCAGTCCTCCCTGTCCATCACCAACTCCCGGAGTTCACTGAGACTCACGTCCATCGAGCCAGTGATGCCATCCAGCCATCTCATCCTCTGTAGTCCCCTTCTCCTCCTGCCCCCAAACCCTCCCAGCATCAGAGTCTTTTCCATTGAGTCAACTCTTCGAATGAGGTGGCCAAAGTACTGGAGTTTCAGCTTTAGCATCATTCCTTCCAAAGAAATCCCAGGGCTGATCTCCTTCAGAATGGACTGGTTGGATCTCCTTGCAGTCCAAGGGACTCTCAAGAGTCTTCTCTAACACCACAGTTCAAAAGCATCAATTCTTCGGTGCTCAGCCTTCTTCACAGTCCAACTCTCACATCCATACATGACCACAGGAAAAACCATAGCCTTGACTAGACGAACCTTTGTTGGCAAAGTAATGTCTCTGCTTTTGAATATGCTATCTAGGTTGGTCATAACTTTCCTTCCAAGGAGTAAGCGTCTCTTAATTTCATGGCTGCAGTCACCACTCTTACAGACACATTTGGAGCAGCCAGTGGAGGCTGCTGATTGAACACCTTGCTGGCTTACTGGCCCAGTGCTAACATCAAAAATTGTTTGGTGCTGCACGCCCCTCAACCCCAACCTCATTGCAGGGAGCCCTCTAGAGCAGTGGCCCTGACAATAAGGGCCGAAAGTTTAGAAGAGATGATACCTTAGCTGAGGAGCCTTTTAGATGCACAGAGAGGAGGAAAGAAAATACTCCAGGGAGGGAAAATAGGCCATGTCAAGGTTTGGGGTGGGTGGTGGCAACTGATGCCTAAAGAACTATGGGAGCCTTCTTTGAGGAGGGGGCTGAGGGAACAAACAAGAGGCCAGCCCCCCTAGCACAGAGAGACAAGCTAAGAAGGAACCCTTGGCCCTACTCCACTCATGCCAGCCTAAGCCTCTGTGGGGGCACAGTGGGCAGAAGGAAATGGGTCAGGCCCAGGTCCTACCAGAACCAAGAGGTGTGGGGGGTGCGGCATGGGAAGTTAGCTGCCTTAGAAGGGCCTAACACCCAGATCTCCACTTTGTCAGTCTTCTATTTGGAGGCCAGGTCCCCAGATCCTCAGGAAAGCATGGGCTAGGACAGAAGGCTAGGTTAGAAAGAAGGCCACGGGCCCTCACAGGAAAGGGGCTATGTGCTCCTTGTCGAAGCAGAATGAGTTCTGAGTGCTCCCTTCGCTAGGAGGGCGGACCCAGACTGAGAATGCTTCCCTCCCTGCCCCAGACTTCAGCAAGGACAGAGCCAGGGCCCGGTCTGGGCTGGAAGGCCTGTGCTCACCCTCAGCTTGGCCTCTTTTCTCTGATCCTTGGAGACCAAGCTAGGGATCTTGGTGGGGATGTGGTGCGGGGGTAGGTGTCTGGGTGAAGGGGCTCTGAGGGTCTGGGGCAGGGCCCTCCCTCTAGGCAGGTGGGCTTTCTAGCTGGCCCATGGTGGCCTTGAGGTGGGCAGAGGGCCCGTCCGCAGCCCGGCTGCAGGAGGCCTAGGGGGGTTCTTAAATTCCTCTCTTCTACCCTCTACCTCGCCTCCTCAACCTTCTTCCCTCACGGCCCCCCGGGTGGCTGGGAAGTGGGAGGCGCAGGAGGGGCGCAGGGAGGGGCTGTGGACTCGAGCCGGGCGGGGCCCCTCGGCGGAGGCCCGCGCTGCCGGCCCCGCCCCGGCCTCGCACATCTGGGCTGGAGCGCAGGCCCACCCGGCGGCGGGCGGCGCGGCCATCCGGCCTGGGGGAGGGGGAGGAGAAGGGAGCGGGGTCGGGGCGTTGCAGGGCGGAGAGTGGGGCCGGGGCTGGGCGCACGTCGAGGGCTGTGGCCGCCGCGGCACGGCACGGCCAGCCCACCGGCTGCGGGCCCAGCTTCCAGGCGTCTGGACAGAGGTCGAGCTGTCGGGAGGGCAGAGGTGAGTCCTGGGCAGGGCGCTGCTGGGCTCCTAGAGAGAAGGGCGCCAAGATTTGCGGTTTCATCGCGGGCTGGCGGCTGAGACCCCACCACAAACTTCCTGACCCTGGAGAACGGGACTGGGACAGAGCTGCAAGCCCCCGTCTCCAGCAGGGCTCTGGGGTTCAGGAAGGCAACTGGGGCAGCGACTGAGGGCTCCCATCCGGGCTTTGGGACCCTACACTGGTGAGGGTGGGGATCGGAGGGGAGGGACAGAGCGGGGCTTGAGAGACTTCTATGTCGGGGCTGTGGGGCTGGGGGCTGCTCCAGGGGAGCAAGTTTGTGGAGGGACACGGTGCTTAGGCCAGAAGGTGGAGACCCCGGGGTTAAATATGTGTGTACTTTGGGGGTGCCTGCAGGGGGAGTTCCTAGGGCCTATGGTCTCAAAAGTTCAAGAGTGGCTGGGGTGCCACAGTGCCAGACTGTGGGCTGGCCTCGTGAACAGGGACCTCTGGTTTCTCTCGGTGAGGCCAGAGTGGGGGTCCAGGTGGAGTGGGGTCTGGGCTCCGTGTGGGGGCGGTGGAGCCAGGAGGCAAAGCTAGCTTGTATGGGGGAGAGGGAAGGGGAGGGAGGAAGCTCTAAAATATGGACTCCCTGTGAGAGTGAAGGCAGCCCTGGATCCCCAGAAGGTAAGAGAGGTGATGAGGGACCGCAGGAGAGGGTGGGAGGGGCTTAGGGCCTAGGCTGTGGGGGACAGAGGTTGTTTATGAACTGGCTGCTCCCTTGATGGGGACCCATGGGGGTGGGGCAGGATGTATGGAAAGAAAAGCGGAGGACAGGGAGGGGATGCAGGAGGCTTTTTCTGTCGCTCCCTGCCCCAGCCCCAGAAAAGGCAGCTTCCTCACCCCACAGCCTCCCTCTGGTCCCTCACCTTGAGGGCGCCTCTCCAGAGACAGGTGGGGGCAGCCCTTTGGGTGCCATTTCTGATCTGTCCCTTGGGCCCAGGTTGGCTCAATCTCTGATTTGGGAAAAATGCCTGTGGCTTCTCTTTGTTTGCTGAATGGCAGGATGATGAGAGAGAGCAGTGGATAGAAGAGGCAGGGTGCAGGGAAAAGGCCTGTGGGGGTATGGAGGTGAGCTGTAAAGTTGGGTGGGCTCTTTGCCTTCATGGGCAGAAGATGGGTATGTGTGGAGCCCTGAAATCCAGCAACACCACATGTCCAAGTGCTCTGGTGGGGGATGGGAAGGGATATAAGGACCCAGCCTCATCACGCCCAACTGAGGAAAAGATCCTTGGAGATTTCTCTCCATTGGACAGAAAGTCCTAGGCTTTTGTAGTCTGGGGAACACTGTGGGTTGGGAATCTCTGGTTTCAACTCCCTACTCAGCCACACCCTGTCCTAGTCCCCAGTCAGGCCTGTTGGGTCAGGGTAAAGCTGAAGATCAGAGGTCAATATGAGGCCAAGAGTTATAGGTCAGTCCATGGGTGAAGTTAAGGGACAGACCGGAGGTGGGATTGTCTGTGTGTGGGTAGGGCAGGGGTCAGTCTGGGGCCAGGGTTTAGCCTGCTCTTGTAGCCAGGAAATGGTTACTTTCTACGTAAGTCAAACTGGCCCATTCAATTATTCTCAAACCCATAAGCATGGCCAGTCTGAAATTAGTGGACCCCTGGGGCAGGGTTCTACCTCCCCCCATTTCCAGCTGCAGACCGTGCCCAGATGTAGCTTTTGGGAGTGGAGGTTGTCCTGAGTCCCACGATCAGCATTCTCCCTAAATGTTTCTGGTAAATGGGTGTGTATGCACGGTAAGGATGTCCCAAAGAAATATGGGGCATGTATGCATGCTTGTGTGGCTGCCACCTGCTTCTACCTCCACCTCTCAGAGAATCAGCAGGATCCTCCTTTTTTAACACAAATTGATTCAGGGCCTCCCTCCTTCTCTAAAGAACTCAGAATGACTAATAAAAGTCTCAATAAGACCAAAAATTCTGACAAGAGAAACTTCAGAATCCATATCATGAAGGGAAAGAACACTGCTCACATCTGCCTTTTTATCAACCGCCTTCCATCCTTGGACTTGATCCTCACAAGCCCCTGCATGATCTGTTTTACAGGAAAGGGCACTGAGGCACGGACAGGTAACAGGATGCACTCCAGCCAGGTGTCCTTAAGGTGCCTAATAGGCCCTTGTCAGCCCTGAGTATCAGAGCACTCAGTGTATCACAGGCTCAGAGATAAGAGCTGGGGTAATTACAGACGATGGTTTGGACAAGGAATCAACTTAGAATGACAACCCTGAGTCTTTTTTTCTTGGTTATTCTAGATTGTTTCTGCTCCAAATACAATATCCTTGGTTGAGAAAATCCACTCATTGAGCAGTGTTTCCCCAGCACTTAGCTGTAGAACCTGGCTGGAAGAAATGTTCAATGTTTTCGCTGATGAATTGAAACAACTTATAAATACGGCTGCCATCATCTCTCCTGTGGCCTTCATCCAGCCTTTGTTGGTAAATGTTTTTCAGTCTGCTCCCCAAGAGGGAGAAAAACCTGATTTGCAGTTTGCCAACTTGTATGGTATAATCACCATGGCTGATTTCAAACTATCAATGTGATGTCAATAAATGCAAAATTGAGAAGAGATGCACAGAATCAGCTCTTGGGAGCTGGCGGACAGAAGCTTAAGTTCCTCTCATCTTAGAAAACAAAATCCTGTCCTTCCCTCCTCAAGCTTTATTTTGTTCCAGGTAATATGCACATCACCTCCTGATCTCAGCTGCACTAGCCGGAAGTGCTAGCTCTGTTCTCTCATCCTCTGCTCCCTCCTTGCCTACCAGACTCCCACCCCACTCCTTCATTCCACCAAAATGCCCTGGACCTTTAAAACATTAAATCTGGTGTTTCCCCGAGACGTCTCATCTAAAAATCTCTGAAGGATCTAGCTTCGCGGCCTTCTTTTATCGAGATCTTCATGAAACCATAGCAGGCATCCCTGTCTCCCTGGCCAGCCAACCTTCCTCCTGTTAACCTTTATTCAGAGCTTCTCCTCCCTTCCCTTCGCCCACACTACTCTCCACCAAACCTCCTGTGACAATGACTCCAAACACAAATCTCCACCTCGGAATTCTCCCTCACCTCTAGGTCATATGTCACCTGACTCCTTGGTCTGTTTTCTCAGCAGTTTCAAAAACTGTACCCGGAACACTGCCCCTTTCCCCCTGCTAGCTTGCCCTGCTCCAGTATTCTCCATCTGACCATCCATCTCCTTGCTTGGACAGTCAGTCCAAGAAGAACACCTTCTTCCTAATCTCCCATGTCCAATCCAGCCAACTTCTGTCAGTTGATTTTAACTTCTAACTTAAATGTGTGCACTTATATCTCAAGATAGTCAGCATCTGTTGCCTGGAGCACTGTTGGCTCCTGTTTCATGTTGCCCTGCTGCAGTCCATACTTCCATGCAGCCAGGTGGGATTTTTAAAACAGATTTAGTCATGCGCCTGTCTCCACTTTGCCACTTCAAGCCCTTCAGGATTTGCTCTTGTCCCTCATAAAAAACCAGATTTAAAATTGAGACCACCAGGATCTGCCTGCACAGTAAGCCTCGCCCAACCCCTCTCTTCAGCTTTGCCATGCTACCCTTTCTGCCCTGCTTGTATCTGTCATAGCACCATTTGTAATCTCAGTTTCAGGTACATGATTATCTGATTATGAACGATTTATCCACCAGGCTATGGGCCCCTAGGACAGGAACAGTGTCTCTCTGGGTCACTGATGTCCCACAGCATCTGGCAGAGAATAGGCACCTGAAAACACTTAGGAGCGTCCTGGTTCCAACAAAGCAATTGTTAAAAAAAGACATTTCTGAGGGACTTCCCTTCAGTCCAGTGGTTAGGACTCCGGGCTTCCACTGCAGCAGGCCCTGGTTCAGTCCCTGCTCGGGGAACTAAAATTCTGCAAGCCAGGTGGTGCAGCCAAAACAAAAACAAAAACAAAACATTTTTGAGACAAGCTAGGACTGTGGGCTTGATCACTGGATGAGATTAAGGAATTACTGTTGATTTTATTGGACATGATAGTGGTGTTGTGGCAGTGTCCTTTTAAAATTCCGTATCTATTAAAAAAAAAAATCCGTTATCTGTTGGAGAGACATGTTAAAGAATTTATAGGTCAAGCAACATGATGTCTGGGACTTGCTTCAGTGGACTCCAGCTGAAAGTAAATAATTATTCAGTAAGGAAACAAAGGAGCAAATAAATGCCATTCTGCTTGTCCATTCTTGTTCACAGCTACAGGGCCTGCAAAGATGCTGGCTGTCCCGGAGATGGACCTACAGGGGCTGTACATTGGTAAGACCTGCCCCCTCACCTCCATCTGGGCCCATTACCCCTGTCACCCCAGCACTCAGACCAACCCCTAGTCTGTCCATGTGCCTCTCTCAGCAGAGGCTTCTGAGAGCCGTTCTGTGAGTGTGTGTGCATGGGACCGGTTAGTGCAACAGGAGTATGTATGTGTGTGTGTGTGTGTGTGTGTGTGTGCGTGTGCACACTCTGCAAGCCTGTTCACGGGACGCCCAAGTGTCTACATGTATGTGTATGCAGGGTAGGTCTGTGTGCACAGGGCTGTATGGGCGTGCATGTGTTTTGTGCAGGGTGTGTGTGTAGTATGTGAGTGTGAGTGTGTGTCCCTGCCTGTCTGCCTAAGGGCAGGTCTCTGGGCACAGGGTCTTAAGTGAGGGTGTGTGTATATCTGCACAGAACTCTGTGCATGCACGTCTGGCCTGGTCTGGGAGCAGGCTCTGGGTTTTGTGCAGGGGTGGGAGGCCAGGCGGCAGGACAGACACGCCTCAGGAAGTCCACTCACAAAGACCTGGTGGGCTGGGCCTTCCTTCCTGCCTCCCTTCCCAGGCTCAAGCCACAGCAGCTTGGCCCAAGCCTGCACCGGCTGGCTAAGAAAAAGGGCCTCTGGAAGTGTGACCACCATGTCCTTGCCCCTCCAGCACTGCAAGACAGATGCCAGCCCTGTGCAGGCACTTCCTAGAGTTCCCTTCATGCCCCGCCCCTCACATATGTTACCAGGGTACCCAAGGCCAGGGTGGCCTGGGACTTGTCAGGGCCCCATGGCTGTGGCTGAGGGAGTTGAGGCCCCAGCCCTGGCTCAGCCTAAAGCTAGACAGGCCTGTTTGATTTGCCAGTGTGTCTAAATGCCAGACCCCACCAATCTCCATGGCCAGCCTCCTGTCCCCACACACAGATCCCAGGGCAGCCCCAGTGCTCTGCACAGGGGCCTCAGCAAAGCCCAGTGTGGTGGTGTTGAGCCACCAGCCCACACCTGGGGGATGTCCAGCCAGGCAGGCTCTCCTGCCTCCTGAACTGCCTGAGCCTCCAAGCCAGTGGCCTTCTGGGAGCTGCACTGCTTCCTTCCACCAAAGGTCCAGCTCCATCCTGGGCCTCTGAGAGGGTCTCAAGGGGGCCTCCTCCCCACAAATGCTGGCTTCAGGTCTGTGCATGTTGTGGGGAACGGGAGCTTGGAATCTGTCTTCCTCCTGTGGTTAGACACCTCTTGGCTCAGGGCTGCTCAGGGCAGGGCTAGGCCTGTCCATGACCCTTGGGGGCAGAGGGTTGGTAGGAGAGGCAATTCCTCCAGGTCCTGATTAGAACATGAGGCTGAACTTATGGAGAGGGGAGTTGCTCCACCTCCCACTCAGGTCTGTAGTTCCCCCACCTCTTCTGGTTTATCCATCCTCACCCAGGAGCTGACCTGCCCCTCTCTCCTGCCCTTCTATCTTTGGACTCAGTCCTGCCCACCCCCACGATGCTTCTCTATCCCTCCCCTTCCCCACCGTGTCTGATGGGTGCTGAGGAAGACAGTGAGTCCCTAGGTGAAGTATGAGTCACCCTTCAGGAATAGGTCGCCTCTAACTGATAATGGGCCCCGAGCCCAGGTATCCCCCACCCCCACCTCAGTCCTGTCCTTCCTACCTTCCCTCCCTAGTCCTTCTTCCCCAGCAGGGTACTGCTCACCTTGGCCCGGCAGTGACTGATGGGGAACCCCCACACCTGGGACCTAGCCACCAGCCCCTTACTCTGATTGTACCAGAGTGATTTGTCCTCTCTTTGCAGGCTCCAGCCCACAGCGGTCTCCAGTGCCCAGCCCACCTGCCTCCCCAAGGACCCAGGAAAGCTGTGGCATTGCCCCTCTCACACCCTCACAGTCTCCAGTAAGCCTAGGGCAGGGCTTGGGGTGGTGGGGGGCCTGGGTGGTGGGGAGGGTTGCACTGATGTCTAGAAGAGCCCATAGGTCTGGGCTGGGAGTACCACCATGCCTCCTGCCCCTGTACACTCATGTTCTCCCCAGATGGGTCAGCCTTAGGCAACCTTGGACTATAGTAGTGACAGTTTTACTGAGATGAGCCCCCAGGATGACATCCAGGAACCATTGCAACTAGCCTGCCTGGGCAGGTGTACTTCTGAGCAACTAGTTTGGTAGGTCCTCAGAGCACTGGGCCTCCCAGACTTGCTTCCCCTCCTGTCAACCACAGCCCCACCTTATTAAAAGATATATCTAGGGAAGAGGAGACACATGGCTAAAAAATAGTTTGGTAACTGCTAGCTTGAAATATCTAAGACATAACCATCACCCCCAAATTCCCTAAGTCACCCTACCCGGGGTGGCCTCACCCTAGTGATCCAACCTGGGGACCCCTTTGTTCTCAGGGAGCCCAGGCTAGCCTGGGAGAAGGTAAGGACCACTCTGAGGCACATGCATGGGGTTCTCTTCTCTGCCACAAACCTGGACAGAGTCGGGCTATTTCACTGTGGCCACAAGAGCAGGAGGGTCTCATATACACAGGTCCATGTGCTGTGGAGCTGCTCAGAGCAGCAGAGCTGCTTCCAGCTGGGCCCAGGCTGGAAGTGATGTAAGATGGGGGTGGGGCTAAGGCAGCTCAGGCAGAAGGGCAGGGAAGTAGGAACTTGAGCTCAAAACTTCATGGGGCTACCTGAGAGGCCCTGGGCTTTCTGAGCAGTTAGCATCTCAAGGGCTCAGTCTGGAGCTTAGGAGGGGAGAGAAATCAGGCAGGAAGTAGGTAGCGGTGGGCCAGGGCTAGTCTGGACCACAGCCAGGGGTGGGGAGGACTTCGACGCACAGTCAGCCTGGCCCTCTGGCTGCTCCCTGACTAGCTCTTGCACTTGCAGAAGCCCGAGGCCCGAGGCCCTCAGCAGGCCCCCTTCTCCGTGGTAGTGGCTATCGACTTTGGCACCACATCCAGTGGCTATGCCTTCAGCTTTGCCAGTGACCCTGAGGCCATCCACATGATGAGGTGAGAGTGGCTGGACTGGGAGATTGGTTGCCGGGAGTCCTACACCCTGGGAGAGACCTAGTCCCAGAAGTACTGTCACTAAGGAGACATGGGGTCTTCGCAGAAGCTTTCCAGCCCTAGTCTGGGCTCCCTACTGGGACAGAAGATTGGAGGATGGGACCCAGGTCTGGGCCCTCAGCCCCAGTTGGGGCAGCTCTTTGACCTCTGCAAGAAAATGTTGGGCTTCATTTTTTATTTTAAATTTTTTATTATTTTTTCTGGGCTAGTCATAGGGACACACATGTATGCACAAATATGTGGTTTTAAAATAAAACACACAACTTGCTTTAAGCTTTCAGCACTATTTTGTAGATGTTTCATGTGAATATGGAGAGAGCCACCATTTTCTTTTCATTGTTGCATAGTATTCCACAGTTCGGATATATCATGATTTATTCATTCTTCTATTGATAGTTTTGAGGGTTTTTCCTTCTAAATTTTCACCACTAGAAAAAGTGTTGCAATGAATACTCTTCCTTGGAAACTTGTGCTGGAATTTCTATGTAGTAGGTTCCTTGAGGCAGTCCTAGGTTCAACATCTCAAATGAAATACTAGGGAGGTTAGCTGAATTGACAAGTCACACAGTTGTCATGAAAGAGCTGTTTGAAAAAATCCATTCTGATGAAGTTTGTTGAGTTTTGTTTGAACAAAACGTTTGTTAGATACCTCCCTTCAGGCCTCAAGACCCTGATCCTTTGAATGTATCTTAGTGAGACTGTAGCCTGTAGGTGGAAGATGCCAAAGCTTCCAACTCAGACTGGGATGGAGGATCAGCAGGCTTCACCAGGGCCTGGGAGGCTATATGGAAAGACAGCCAAGGGTCACTGCCCCAAAGATACAGGGGACTTGACCTGCATGAATGTGGACTGTCCTTCCCCTTTCTCTGCTCCCTCCACATCCATCTGAGGCCACAAAGGCCCTAGGACCTTAGAGCTTTCTAGGAGCTGAATGGCATCCCAGCTTGTCAGCACACACAGCTGAGGCCACGCTGGGCCTGTTGCTAGGGCTGAGGACACAAGAAGGGATACTATGGCGATAATAGTCACAGGAATGACTGGGGGACATTCTGGCCTCCTCCCAAGCCCTTCCCACTCCCACTAGCCACCAAGCCCCATCATGTCTATCTCCCTGATATCTCTGTAATACCCATCTACTTCTCTCCCCCAGTCGCACCCCTGAGTTCAGCCCCACCCTCTCTCACTTGAATGACTGCAATATCCTCCCTGGTTTTCCTTCTCCACCCTCCCTCTCCTCCACTCTGTTGCTACATGGGGACCAAAGACATTTCTAAAGGCAAATGTGGTCATGCTTCTTCACTCCCTTAAAACCCACCAAGACAGAATTCTGATATGACATTTGATACTCCTTAGTTGATCTTAACATTGCTGCTTTGAGCCAACTTTATAGCTAGTTCTCCCCACTCTTTGACACCTCTGTAAACTTGCACATGCTCTTCCTTCTCCCTGGATTCCTAGTTCCTTCCCCCAAATGGATGCAATGGTGAGCTTGGCCTAGAGGAGTCAGGGCATCAGAAAAGGCAGAGGAAGGGGAGGAAGGATTTGCCAGGCCAATGACCTGGGCAGTGAGTTGTGGGTGGAGGTCCAGATGATGATTGCATACAGGGAAGTTTGGAATCTCAGGTTTTGGGGGCCTGTTGAAGGTGCAGTCAGCTGGGGTATAGCTGCTGAGGTGGGCCAGACAGGAATGATCATAGAGCTTAGCTCTGTGGAACATGACCTAGAGAAGGGCAACCAGCCAGCTGGGAGAAGGCCTCTGCCAGGGTCCTGGAGAGACTCATCAGAAGGCCAGACAAGGCAGATGGATGATGGCTTGCTGCTACTTGTTAAAAGGACAGGGAGGTGAAGTCAAATGGTGTACTTCATGGGAGGGAGCAGAAGCTGAGGATGTCGAATGGGACCCATGGCTCCATGGATAGAGATGATCCAATGAGCAACATTTATGGAGATTTAAGTGGATGCCAAGCACCATATTCACAAGAACCCTAAAAGGTAGGTACCATTATTATTCCCATTTTACATATGGAGCCTAGGAAGCCAAGTGAGCTGCCCCAAGTCCCACAGCTGGTCCCAGAGCCAGCACCCAACCCCATGAAGGGAAGATTACTGCTGACCACACTGACAGCCTTCTGCCTCCACAGGAAATGGGAAGGGGGGGACCCAGGTGTGGCCCACCAGAAGACCCCTACCTGCCTGCTGCTGACCCCAGAGGGTGCCTTTCACAGCTTTGGCTATACAGCCCGCGATTATTACCACGATCTGGACCCTGAGGAGGCTCGTGACTGGCTCTACTTCGAGAAGTTCAAGATGAAGATCCACAGTACCACTGTGAGTCACATTCTGGCTCAGGGCCCAGCTCCAGCCAGGAAGGCAGGGCCAGGAGGAAAAGCAGGGAGGGAGGCCTCATGGAGGGTGGGCAAAGCTAAAAGGTGAGGGGGGCCTGGAGGAGGAGTTTGAACTTAAGGGATGGAGGCATGACCATGGGGTATGATAGGGTAAAGGGAAGGGCTGGGGAGAAGAGCTGATGTAAGATTAGAGCCAGAGTGGAACAGTACCAAAGAGGGGAGCACAGGAAATGGGGTTAAATATAAGGTTGTCAGGAAATGGAGAGCTGTGCCCTCCTACAGAGTTGCCCTATGTCCCTGCCAGGATCTCACTTTGAAGACCCAGCTAGAAGCAGTAAATGGAAAGAAAATGCCTGCCCTGGAGGTGTTCGCTCATGCCTTGCGCTTCTTCAAGGAGCATGCCCTTCAGGTGCGCTGTGACCCTATCTCTGCTTACTGGGGTGGACAACCCCCAGGCCCATCCTTTCCCCTCAGCCCATCCACTGAGTAGCCACTGTCAGAAGACAGAAGTCATCTTTTCCAGTCCTCTGCCTTCCTATCTGGTAGCCCTGCGTCAGGGGTTGGGGAGGTGGGTGGTGGTGGGAAAGGGGGTGTTAGGATTCCCCCAAGTCAGCTGGGAAGTTCCTCAGGCCTGATTAGCTCCTCTAGCTCCTATAAAGACACGCCCCTCAGACCAAGCCAGCCCTTGCCTTCACTGCCCCGTCGTGCTCCAGGAGCTGAGTGAGCAGTGCCCGTCACTGCTGGAGAAGGACACTGTGCGCTGGGTGTTGACTGTACCTGCCATCTGGAAACAACCAGCCAAGCAGTTCATGCGGGAGGCTGCCTACCTGGTGAGAACACGCAGGCAGAGTTGTGGATGTTGCTCAGAAGGGCCCCGGGCGTGGCTCCACACCCTCATTCATACACCACCCTTGGGACCACAGAGCCATCGTGTAAAGACTGCCAGCCCCACCCTGCTGGGCATTTTGGAGGGTTGTTGCCACCAAGAGAGGGGGTGGGCCTGTAGGAACAGAGAGCTGAGGGACCAGGGACAGCCCAGGCCAGCTTAACCAGGGTCTTAATGCAGGTTTCCTAGAAGCAGAGTCCAAGATGGGAATTCTTGTGCATGTGGTGTATTGAAGAAGGACTCTCAGGTGAAAGGGGAGTGAGGAAAGCAGGACAGGAGAAACAGCTGCACGGGGACGGGTCTCACCTGGAGTCCAGCCTCAGCCTGAGCCCACGGAGAGCTCTGGAGGGAGACTGTACCCTAGTGTTAGCCACAGGGAGGCAAGAGGGGTGGCTTTTTGTCCATCCTTATCAGTCTGTCATTGGTAACTGGTTGGAGTAAGCCCCCCCAAGTGAGTAGTTCCCATTCAGTTGAAGGCAGTTCTCCAGAGAAGGGGCAGCGGGGAGCTGATGGCAGGTAACACTGACAGTAGCTGGGCAGGACGCCAAGAACATCCATTTCAGCCAGCATCAGTATTTTTACCACAGCCCCAACCAGTTTAAGTTCTTGAGCAGAGGAAATAAGACTATGAAACTATGAAGGGAGGTAATTTTGGCCAATGTTTGCTGATCTTCCTAACATAAGAGAGGCCCAAAGTTCTGGAGAAAGGGAGACTGCAGCTCAGGCACCCCCCCGCCCCCAGTGGAGATGGGAAGGTTGGAGGGGGACTCATTGTTTGATCCTGCCCCTGAAACTGGGGCCTTGGGGGGATACCCGAGGATTTCCAAAAGCAGTCTCAGGAATTCCAGTGCACCCTCCCCTGGAAGATACCAGAACCTCCAACCCCCCAGAAACATACCTTTTCCTAGGTGTCAAATCCGCAGGTGCCCTCACTTGTCTCTGGAAGGAGCTAACCGCAAGGCCAGTGGGCATCCATCCCCCTTCCAGAGACCAGAATGAAAGCATGGCCACACCCAGCCAAAACAAACGCCCCCACCCCAGTAGCCCCCTGCTGGTTTACCCACCCTGCTTCCTCCCACACTGTTCCCTGGCTGTCAGTTCAGAAAGGGCTGGCCCTGGGCAAGAAGTCTTGATACCCACCCATCCCCCCACCTGGTCAGAATCAGAGGAATCCCACAAAACCATAAAGTACTTCCTATGGGGATCCCCTGTCCTGATGCAGGAAGTAATAGAAAGTGTTTTTCCCCTAGCTTGCTTGCCTTGGTGCCTCAAATTTCACTGTTAAAGTGTCTTTTCTTCTATATCATATTCCTTGAGAACAAAGTTCTCAAGAGAGTGGGGAAGCCCATGGCCACCGTCCATTACCAGTGAAGAAAGGGAGTTCAGTAAGCTAAAGGGGACTCCCCCACCATCCCTTCTGATTGATGGTCTGGCCATTATACCCCCTAATACACTGTTCTGGAGTCTCCACTAACCCCCTCAGCCAGTGGTCAGCTACTAACCCAGGACTTATGAAGGGGACCTTCCTGCAGCCCAGGCCACCTTGGGCAGCCTGGGGCAGATCCCAGGTGCTCTAGGTTTTCATTCAGTCTAAGGTCCCTCCCTGCTGGGCAATCCCATGGCATCCTTGGCTACAGCCATCCCTTCCACCCCAAGCCTGGTCATAGGGTGGCTCTGAGACAGCTCCAAATCTGTGCAGCATGGAAGGGCCTTGAGAGGCCTAGCGTGGCTGCGGTATAATGGGGAGGAGATAGGAGCCCCACAAGCCTTGGTTGCCTGCGCTGAGGTGCCATTTCAGTGTGATGCCTGGTCCATGATGCTCCCCAACCCTGCCAACCACCATCCTCAGGCTGGACTGGTGTCGAGAGAGAATGCAGAGCAATTACTCATCGCCCTGGAGCCTGAGGCTGCCTCTGTCTACTGCCGCAAGCTGCGTCTGCACCAGCTCGTGGATCTGAGTAGCCGAGCTCCAGGCAGAGGGTGCCTGGGCGAACGCCGCTCCATTGACTCCAGCTTCCGTCAGGGTGAGCCAACCCCAGGGGTGCTGCCTAGTGGTGGCCTTGGAGGCAGGCGCTGAAGACTATGCCGTGCCCTGGAGTAGGACTGTCTGAGGATGGGAGGACTCAATACAACCCTGAATCTGAGGTGGGGAGTGGGGGTGGGGCTAGGGGTGGTAGGGGTGGTGACAGCCTACCCTAGGAAGAGGTGCTGGGGTTACTGACAAAGGTACTCTGAGCTGAAGGTGGAGATCTTCAGCTTTCCCTTAAACAGCACTGATCAGTTTTCCCTCCCCTCCTGGCATGTCAGCTGTCCCCCCACCCCCACCAGCCCCAGGCTCCTGCTGCCAGGACTAGGCACTGAGACTGCTGTGTCAACCTTCTATGATAGGGACAGGTCTCAGGATCTCCCTCCTCCCCAGTTCCTCTAGACCTGCCTAATTCTGATTTTGCCATGGCCTGAGCCCCTCTATATTAAGGCAAGGTCTTGCAGCCTCCTGACCTGACTGTCCTGCTGTCCCTCAACACTCAGCCCGAGAGCAGCTTCGAAGATCCCGCCACAGCCGGACATTCCTGGTGGAGTCGGGTGTTGGAGAGCTGTGGGCTGATCTGCAAGCAGGTGGGGAGGGAAGGGCAATGGAGGGATATTCCTTGGGCCCTGTGGAATACCAGATACTGAAGGTGGGAAAACATTCCCGAAATCAGCTCCAGCCTCTAGGAACCCTGCCCCTTCCAACTCCATCAACTGTACCTAAGCTGGTAGTCCCCTCACCATCGCCTGCACTCCCACCCCCACTCACAGCCATGCCACTAAACCCCCCTTCCTCCAGGGGATGCTCTGCAGGTGGAGCTGCAGAATCTGGAATCATTTTCCCTCACACCTTGTGCCCCTACCCGGTGACCTGAAGCCCCTTTCAACGTAACCCCCACAGCCCTGCAGACAGGGGTCAGGACCTGGGGCAGGGCTGAAGGCTGGTTGAGTCTCCAGAGGGTCCAGAGCTAAACTGCCACAAGTGTGTGCTCATGCTTCCCCCACAGGAGATCGCTATGTGGTGGCAGACTGTGGGGGAGGCACAGTGGACCTGACTGTGCACCAGCTGGAGCAGCCCCATGGCACCCTCAAGGAGCTCTACAAGGCGTCTGGTGAGTAGCCAGGCAGCACCCTTGGTACCTAGAGCGCCCTTGCCCTGCCAACACCTCCTGGCAGCGGAATGAGCACTGTTGCCCTCTTCCTTCTCTGCTGGATGCCAGGCGGCCCCTGTGGTGCGGTGGGCGTGGACCTGGCTTTCGAGCAGCTGCTGGGCCGCATCTTCGGTGAGGACTTCATCACCACCTTCAAAAGGCAACGTCCAGCAGCCTGGGTGGATCTGACTATAGCCTTCGAGGCCCGCAAACGCACTGCAGGCCCGCACCGTACAGGGGCGCTCAACATCTCCCTACCGTTCTCCTTCATTGACTTCTACCGTAAGCAGGGAGGCCACAATGTGGAGACGGCCCTGCGCAAGAGCAGGTGAGCGGGGCACCACCCTACAGGGGAAGGTGCGGGCCCCAGGAGGCAGGGGATCCACTTGATCTGGCCCAGGCACAAGTCATCCCAGCCCAGGTGGAGGCAGGGGGAGGGGCATGAGGACCCCAGCTGAAATCTGCAGCCCAAACTGAGGCAAGAGAATCCTGAGCCCCCAGGGAAAGGCCAATGCTGTTGCTAAGTCGCTTCAGTCATGTCCAACTCTGTGCGACCCCATAAACGGCAGCCCACCAGGCTCCCCCATCCCTGGGATTCTTCAGGCAAGAATACTGGAGTGGGTTGCCATTGCCTTCTCCGGAAAGGCCAAAATCTATCTCATATTCCCCACAGCCTTACCTACTCTCACATACACACACACACATGCACACACATACCTGCCAACCAACCGGTCTGTGTTCCTCTGCTTGAGGCAAAAGGAGGCTCCTCTCCTGGGACCTCATGTCTGGACCTGGAACAGACCTGAGTCTAAAGCCCCTAGAAGTGTGGTTGGCACAATACAGAATGTGCCCAGGTACTTTGGCCTGGAATAGAGGTAGGACCTGGACCCTGACCCATGGGCCTGTGCCTCCTTCACCATCTACAGCGTGAACTTCGTGAAGTGGTCCTCACATGGGATGCTCAGGATGACTTGTGAGGCCATGAACGAACTCTTTCAGCCCACCGTCAGCGGGATCATCCAGCACATAGGTGAGCGCCTAAGCTTGGGTCATTCATTCACCTTAGCATACACACCCATATGCAAGAGTATTTCCCCCGATTAGTACCTGGAAACCTCCCCAAATCCATACACTGGAATGAGACCCAGAATCATCGGGAATACCTGGAGGATGTAGTGCCGTGGGGATTAAGAAATAGGACGATGTGTAGTCTTGCCAGGTTAAAGAAACTCTAGTGGCTGACTCCCCAGGTAGTATTAGGTCCCTCCCAAACTGTTATGGACCACTTCACTGTTATCACAGTGATTTAAACGAGTCTAAGTATCTAGAAAGTGAGCACAATGTCTTGCACGCAGTAGGCATTTAATACGTGTAAATTCACACCCTTACTCAAGCCCTCCACAGTGTAGTGGGAAAGCGAGATAGTGTTGAGGAAGCAGAGGCTATGAGGCTGGCAGAGTCCCTCATGAAAGTGCTCTGTGTTTTCCTTCATCCAAACCAGGCTAAGGTTTTATAGTGAAATGGCTAGTTTCTCGTTGCGCCAGGCATACAGGAGGGCAGAAGGGAAGCGCCAGTGGCTGCGCAGCGGTAGCCTCAGTGGCCCACTCCCCATCCGTCCTCCTTACCCCCTCCCCCACCCGTCCCCGCAGAAGCACTGCTGGAGCGCCCTGAGGTGCAGGGTGTCAAACTGCTGTTCCTGGTGGGCGGCTTCGCCGAGTCGGCTATGCTGCAGCACGCGGTGCAGGCAGCTCTGGGCGCCCGTGGCCTGCGTGTGGTGGTTCCGCACGACGTAGCCCTCACCATCCTCAAAGGCGCAGTGCTTTTTGGGCAGGCGCCAGGAGTGGTTCGGGTGCGTAGATCGCCGCTCACATACGGCGTGGGCGTGCTCAACCGCTTCGTGGCTGGTGTTCACCCGCCTGACAAGCTGCTGGTTCGCGACGGTCGCCGCTGGTGCACCGACGTTTTTGAGCGCTTCGTGGCCGCCGAACAATCGGTGGCCCTGGGCGAGGAGGTGCGGCGCAGCTACTGCCCAGCGCGCCCAGGACAGCGGCGAGTGCTCATCAACCTGTACTGCTGCGCCGCGGAGGACGCGCGCTTCATCACCGACCCAGGAGTGCGCAAGTGTGGCGCGCTCAGCCTCGAGCTTGAGCCAGCCGAGGGAGGCCCCGATGCCGCCGGAGCGCCCCCCGGCCGCCGCGAGATCCGCGCTGCCATGCAGTTTGGCGACACTGAGATTAAGGTCACTGCCGTTGATGTCAGCACCAATCGCTCTGTGCGCGCCGCCATCGACTTTCTTTCCAATTGAGGGCGCAGTGCCATCACCCTCCCACCCCTGGGCCCCAGCCCAACAGAACTCTTGGCCCAGGTCTCGGGCAGATAAATCCACCCTGTTCCCCACCATCCTGCCCGGGGAGATGAGGTCGCAGGAGGAATGGGTGGGGACACATCCAGAAACTCAGGCTTTGGGATTGGGCCTCAGCCCTCTGACTGAAAGGCTGAAGGGCACTTCCAAGGACCGAGGTCAAGGAGACTTAAAAGGTTTACAAAGGCATCCCCATAGGGAGCACGTGGTCCTGAAAGCAGACTGCATCAGAAGGCTTGACCCTTGGTCTGAACTAGGGGCCAGGGTGGGAGTTGGGGGGTGAGGGTGGGGGTACAGCTGCAGGCAGGGCAGCAAGAGGGAGGAGGTTGTGCAGGGTCTGGAGCCAAAGGGCAGAGTGCACTGACTGACTGGCTCAGCCTGCATAGGGAGCCAGGCAGGACAAGGACTGGAGCTGACAGGAGAGGGACAGAAGAAGCAGGACCTTCCTGGGTGTGGTGCTGACCACCCAAGTATGAATGTTAATTGTAGAAAGGGCAGTAGCAGGCTACGAGAAGGGTACGGGTGAGGGGGATGTGGGATAACATGCTGAGGGGGGCTTTCCTTTCTATCTGAGAAGGCCCCAGGGGCAGCTTGGGCATGACCCATGTATTTATCCAGCCATGGAGAGGGAGGAGAGTAGGGAGGACAAAAAGAGCACTTGGTCCCAGCTCTGCCATCAATTTAGTGTACCTGCCCTTCCATGACATGCAGCAGCCCCACCTGCCTGAGAACCCTAAGGTGACAATAAAGCTCAAGGTGAAACCATACCCTTCTGGTACCTCACAGGGGGGACTCCAATAGTGGAGTCGTGGAAGGGTTAGGGCAGCTAGGCTCTACAAAGGGAGGTTTTCAGCTGTGCATGGGGCTGGGGATTGATTAGAAAGGAGTGCTGCTGCCGCTGGTCAAGCCTCCCAAACTGAACACCCCATTCCACAAGACCTCTCTGTGACCTGGATGGAAGGCCCCTCCGCGTGCAGACTCTCATCTTGGCAGGCCTAAAATGCCACCACGTGCACATACCTTTTTGGGGGCTAGGTGCTATAATACCACAAAGTAACCCTGCTTCCAAAAAGAGTAAGTAGCCAAAACTGTTCCTTGGCCCATCTGCAAGGACTGGGCATTCTCAGGGCCCTGGAGAACAAAAACCCTGCTGGCTTCTAGTATCCACTGAAAGTTTTATTTCTTCAGGATTTTATCCTAACCAGTCATTTAAAAACAACACAGACCTAGGGGGTAGGGATTGGGAACTGCATCTCCCTCCTCCTCACCATGGACAAAAGTGGAAAAAACAGAGTAGACAAGAGAGGTGGCTAAAGCGAGACAGCAGCAGTAGTAATAGGGCAGCTCCACCACAGAGCCAGCTCCTTGCTCTCCTAGGCTCTGACTAGAGCCCTTATGGCTGGGGTGAGGGTGGGTACAACCCTCCCCTGGCCCTCCTCAGATGGCCTCCTTGGGGGCTCAATCCATTTCTTCCAGCAGGAGGCTGAGGCACACAGGAGAAAGTGGGAGAAGAGAACGTTGGAGGGGCAGGGAGGTGGCACAAATGAGGTGAGAGGCATGGGCAAGGCTCTAGCGTAGAGGCCCGTGGACCCTCCGCCTGCACACCCACCCTGGGGAAGGGGGAGGAAGCCGCACCGTCATGCAGCATCTGGGGGATGAGGCTGGGTTTAAGGCCAAGGGCCCCAAGGCAGGTGGTGCCGAGGGCCTCAGTCGAAGCCGCGCCAGTCACTATGCTCGGAGTCGTATTCTAGCTCAGCACCCACGCACCTGACGCCGTCTAGCAGCATGGGTGTGCCGTGGTGTCGGTCTGCAAGACAGGCAAGAAGTCAGTATGCCAGGGTGGACCCTAGCCCCACCTACTCCAAGGGGACTCCTCTACCTTCCCTCCCAGCTCTGCTAGAGGATGGGGAGAAAGGCACCCACCAAGGAGACTGGGAATGGGCCAAAACAAGGATCCCTTTTTCAGACTCAAGGAGGGTGGAAACTCCTTGTAGCCAAGCTGGTGCCTCCCTCCTCTAGCCAGACCTGGGCCTCAAGCTCTCACCCATGACGCGCGCCTGCACGATCACGCGCACGCAGGTGTCGGAGCCACCTTCACAGGCTAGCAGCATCTCCTCCTTGAGGACGCCCTCCTTGTGCGCTGAGTACTCACACTTGACGCTGTAACCTGCCCGGGGCGATCAGCACCTCTGTGGCCTCCTGCCCCCCAGCACTCACTGGTCCCCACCCACCACCAAGACCTCTAGAGGAGCAAGGATGGCCCAAACCCCTCCACCCCTGCCCCCAGGGCTGGGTACACAGGCTTCTGGAACTTGCCATTCTTCAATGAGCTCTACATGTAGGCCAGAAGTCAAAACTCATGCTTGCAAGAGGTGGGATTCCCCAAAATCACAGGCAGGGAGAGAGGGTGATGGGGGAGGGAGGGAGGAGCAGGGCAGGGACTGAGCAGATCAGATGGCAAGAGGCAAAGACCTGAGGAGGCTTGCTCAACCCACTTAAGGGCAAAATTATGAAGTGGAAGTAGGGGGGACATGAAACTGAAGCTGGGGTTTCTGTAAATGGTGAAACTGATTCGCTAGCCTTTGGGAAGAGGGGTGCTGAAGGTGGCAGGGTATGGAAAAGCAACTTCAGGTCTGGTGGGGGCTGGGAGGCAGCTGCCCAAAGTTCCTGAGGTTCCAGTAGGTTTCCCCTGGCAAAGGAAGGGCTAGAGGCCCAGAGCAGTTCCTCAGTGGCTCCCACCATCCCCTTGAAGTAACCATCAGGCGGTGAGCAGACATAGGTCAATTGTGTGAGCCCATAGACGTCTGTCCAGGAGTGAGGGCTGGGGCATGGGACCTGCCATGTTGCCACACAGCAGGCCCATAAAGAGGCATCGTGTCTCCTGGTTTCTGAGCTACCCATCAGCCCCTGATGGGGGAAGGAAGTACCCATGCTGTCACTCCTGCTCACACCCAGGCTCTGCTGGAGGAGGGCAAGCTTCCAGCACCCCAAGCAGGGGACGCACCTTCTGGGATGGGCATGACGCTGAGGAGCTTGAGGTGCAGGCTGGGGACAGGTGTCTCTCGGATGTCCTTGCTCAGCCTGTGCACTGGGGGTAGAGTGAAGGTAATTTCATACCTGTGCAGGATCTTCAGGAAGCCAACCTGCAGCAGGAGGGGTGGGGGATGGAGGCACCTTCACTTACAGTCTCCCCCAGGGTCCGCCCAGGTTGTACCACTGGTGATCCTGTGGGCCCTCCACTTGCTTCCTTGACAATCCCAGGGGATTCTGACTCCCTCCATCATTTTAGCTGGTTCACACCCCTGGCCTGGCAGCTCCAGGCCCTTTCTTCAAGGACCCCACCCCTATCACTTGTCCCATATCTGTCTCATGGGCCCTGAAGTTCCTTGGTGGCCATTCTATAGATGATAAAATAGAAGCCAGGAAATGACTGGCTGAAGGCCACAGTGTGGTCAAGCTATAGTCCTCCCTGGACCTCTTGGCTACTCTTGCCACACAGCAAGGCACCAGCCACTGCCCACAGGGAAGGCTCAAAACCCCACTACACAGGCTATCCACCTGCCCCCACCACTATCAGCATGTGCCCAGGGACACTGGTCCTCTGGTCACTCATGGTGAGGCCACCAGGCAACATAGATAGCACAAGATGGAGGGTGGGTCAGAATCACAAAAACGGACACTAGACGAGCTTTGTCAGTCCAGGGCTGGCCCACAAGACTGGCACCAGTCATGGAACCTGGAATCCAGCCTGCCCTGCTGGCACCCAAACATGGATGCCTGCCCATTCAAAGGCTCACTGTGTCCAACAGCCCTGATTCACGGCCTGGGAAACTTCTGTTGTTCATACACACAGCTTTGCCATACTCAGAAACTCAGTCGTGTGACAGGTCACAGGCCAGGGTAGCTGTCGGGGCAGGTAGGCTGACCGGAGTGCCTGTCCAGGAGGGGCAATGTGTGTGCTGTATCTACAGCTCACAGGGCATGCGCTCTCCTGCTCAGTTTCAGGAAATGGATGGCCCTGTCTTTTGAGGGAGTATTTAGCCTTTCAGTGGGATCAGGATGATGTCACTGCATGATAAAGCTCAGTCCCTATGGCTCCCACACTCTGCTAAAAGAGGGCACACCTCTCAAGAGGGCTTTCTGGCTGTGCCTGCTAATCACTGGCTGTACCCTGTGATCCAGCTGCACCACTTGCAGTATTTCCCTGGAGAAATACTCAGATGTAAAAAAAACAAAACGCATCACTGCCCTATTTATAACAGTACAAAATAGAAACAACTGTAACACCAGGAACAGGGAACCAGCTAAATCAATGATGACAGATATAGTGGAATATCAGGCAGTTGTAAAATCTCATGGAAAATTATTTACTGAAACAAACAGGAGATGGATCACAACAGAAGCAACCAAAAAACAGTGTGTACGCTGGTATACCAGCTTTTCATTTTTGGAAAGAAAGCTAGAAAGGAAACTGGAATAACATCAAAATATTAACCATAGTTATTTCCAGATAGTATGATTGCAGATACTTTTAAATTTCTTTATAGTTTTCTCTATCTTCCAAATCTTCTCTACCATGGACATGAATAGATTTTGCAATGGGAGGCAGGGAGCTATTTTTGAAAGTTTGGGTTCATTCTGTTTGCTCCCTTGGGGAAACTGTCAGCTCTTGGAGAAAGAGCAAAGGTTTCAGACTTGGGCAGAAATGGCTATGACTCTGGGCCCCTCTGCAGGGTGGTCTCAATAGATCAGACGCCAACCACCATGCTCACCTCCATGCCTTCCGGGGCTCAACATGGGAGCCCTGGTATACTGTCCAACCTTAAGGCCTCACTCCCTGTTTCCCTCCAATCCATCCCCTCCAAAGAATTCTTCCTGCCTCTCCCAAATGGATGTGGGATCTAACAGTGTCCCAGCAGTTGGAGGAGCCAAGGGTGTACGAGGTATGGACACTAGAAGAGAAGGAGAAGGGAAAAACATGGAGGTGATAAATACTACTACAAAGAGCTTCAATCAGCCAGAGGTTTGGCAAAGCAGAGTAAAGTCACACCGTGTTATCAATATAATTAGCCTCACATACATACACCCTTCCATTTCCAGTTTTTTGGGGTGTCAATTGTGTCTACTTGAGAGAAGGAAAATCAAGGTGACCTGCCCAAGGTTACAGAGCCAAAAGAGGAGGCCCAGAACTGTACCCAGGCCTGTGACACCAAAGCCTGAACACCTGCCTTCCAACTGCAATGGCTGGGGTGATGCTGATGCTAACAAGCTCCACTCCCATTCAAGTAACATCATAAGTGCACTCATCTCATCACAGTCTCACACTTCTCATTTTACAGATGGGGAAACCAAGGCCCAGGGAAGGACAAAGATGGAGCCAGCTTAGAGGAAATGGAACAGGCCCAGGAAGCTGGGCAGGGCCAGGGAGAAGGTAGAGGGAATAAGGTTGATGATTATAAGGGGGGGAAGGTATGCACATACCTTGACCAGAAAGCTGCTGTCGCTCTCCTGGGTGACCATGACCACAGAGTCATGCAGCTTCTCATCAAAGTGGACATGACTCTGAGAGCTTTCTGCATCATGGCTTGTTGCGAAGCGGATACTCCGGACTCTGGACTTGTTGCCTACAAAGAGAGTGGGAGAGAGCTCCAGGGGTGTTGCCTTCTCCTAGCCCCAGGAAACTACTCCACCGTGTCACTGCCCTGCCCCTGTGACTGCCCCTGCATATCAGTCAGCATCCTCTGCTGAGCTAGGCCACATCCTACTGGACAGTGGAGATCATAAGGCTTGAGACTCTCATCTGCCCTCCTGCTTAGTCCTCCCACAGAAAATGCACACCCTCAAAGAGGGTATGAGGGGATTTAGGGATTAGCTAATATGACCCTTCACTTAGAGGGAATGGGGCTGACAGGGAAGAGACAGTCCTGACCCTAACCAAACCCCAGGCAGTGCGGGACTCAGCCCTAGTGCTCAGGATACCCTGCCCTGTGCTCTCCTTCACATTTCCAAGCTCCCCATCTCTCAGGCCTTCTCTTCTAGGTCTGCCAGTCCTGAGGCCCTCTGCCTGCTCCTCCTGCTGACCCCCTTGAGAGGGGAAAAGGGCAGAGACAGGAATGGGCTTGGGCTTTATGGGACCTGCCTGGGGGTGGGAGAAACAGAGAGGGTCAAAAACTATACTCAGCCCTCCTAGAAGGGGCTGCAGCTTCCTCTAAACCTCACTACTGATCACTGGCAGGTGAGAAGAACCCAGGGGAGCTCCAGGACCCCTCCCAGAGAAACCTTTCCTTCCTCCGCTGAGCTCCTCACATGGCCCTCGGCTGTCCCTCACTGGGTCAGGTTTTCCAAGGCCAGGCAGGCAGGGAGTTAAGGCAGGCAGATTAGTAGGAGCTTGGTGAAGGCCTGAGCCAGTCCTTGCCTGGGTTTTTGCACACAATGAAGACTCAATGGAGGCCCAAGGGGTCAACCATTTCCCTGCTGAGTCCCTCAGATTTAACCCTAATGTCCTACCTCACCTAAAACCTTCTATGAGTCTTTCTGGATTCTGAATGAAACCCCAATTCCTTTCCACAACCTACTGTAGCCCTACCCACTTCCGAGCCTCTGTGCTCACACCAAGCCCCTTGTGCTACCAACCTCCACAGTGGAACAGGGAGGCTGGAACATGGGGCCACGAGGGCAGCACACCAAGGTTCCCTGCTAGCGCTTGGGCGTCCCCAGCACAAACACTGGTGTAATTACTGATGTAATATAATTCATACCTCACAGTCAGACAGACAGACAGACACACAGCCAACACAGATCCCACATGCAACAATACCCCTTCCCACCAGGGTGCACTATAAGACTCTACAAACCCCAGCAGACCAGGCAGGCACTCACCCTTGTTGGCTGCAGCCATGGACGCCCTCCCTGCCACAGGCTGAGACACGCAGCTCCTGCCGGATACCACCAGTCACGCTCAGTAGCCTCCCATGCTCCAGGGACACCAGGAGGAGCCTGATGGGTGGGGAGTGCAGAGGGGAGGGCAAGGGTCAGGGCCACTGATGGGCCTGTGGCTGGTGGGAGAGCATAGGTTTCCCTTTAGGAAGGACCCAAACCCTTGCGGCTCTCAGTAGCCCAAGTGGTACCTGTGCCCCCTACTCCTCCACCCACTCCACATTTGCCAAGAGCCCTCACCCTTGCCTGACACACTACTGACCCACAGCCCGGCCAGCATGTACTGAGCTGCAGTTTCTGGGTGTCAAAGCACCAGCCCAGAACTCTAGTGCCCAGCAAACCTGAGGCTGGTGGGAAGAGGCAGCCAGCAAAGGAAGGGGACTTCACTGGCACTTTCCAGGGGCCAGTTCTGGCTCTGGTGACCCAAGAGTTGGCCCAGCCCAGACATACAGGTTGTACCATCATACATCCAGAGGTCATAGTATTCTTGCTGCACAAGTCAATCCAGGTTAGAATTAACAGTAGGCTTCGAGGGGGGCCTATATGCCCTGATGGCTCAGAGGTTAAAGCATCTGCCTGCAATGCAGGAGACCTGGGTTCAATCCCTGGCTCCGGAAGATCCCCTGGAGAAGGAAATGGCAACCCACTCCAGTATTCTTGCCTGGAGAATCCCACAGACAGAAGAACCTGGTGGGCTACAGTCCACGGGGTCGCAAAGAGTCGGACACGACTGAGAGACTTTGCTATTCACTATATAATAAGACATGTTCTTAGAGCTTTCCCTCCTGGTGATCAAACAGGGCCATACACAGAACAGGCACCTATGAGAGGGTTGCCACCCATCAGAACTCACAGTTGAGACTTTGGCTTGATTGGCAGGCCTTCCAGTTCAGCTCCCCAAGGGCAGCCTCAGAGCAGAGGCAGTGGGAAGTACCCCCAGGAAGCCTGTGTAAGCAGCACAGCTCTGAAACACTGGGCTGGGACCATTTCAGCATCAGAGAGAATATTATGCAATTGATGTTAACAGATGGAACTATATAAAATCAGAGCATTCACAGTGATTATGAAAAAAGGAAGAAAGCAAAACAAATCCAAACCCTCATTTGTCACTACGGACAAGAGCAACACCCCAACTCTCTGCTCTGAAAACTGGCAATCTTACAGAGAACTACTTCAGTCTGTCTCTTGGTCTTTCTTGTGGCCAAACAGCCCTGGTGGTTAAAGGATAGCTCTTCCTTAACAAAGGAATGACTGAATGCTAAATAATTCTGCAACTCCCCAATAAACAAATGTTGGAAGCAACACCAATCAGTGGGTGCTAAACCAGGAAGGCACGGATGCTCACAGACACACAAGTACCACTGACAGATGACCCAGGTCAAAGGGAACAAGTTTGCCATGGAGCAAAGTGACGTTAGCCAGTCTTGCACTAGTCAGTCTCCTCTCAGAATGGGACATGGGGCCCAAGTATGCCTACTGATGTGAAGCGGCACCAAGTCACAGCACCGCTCACAGGGCAGTTCTGCCCCAAATGTCTAACCTGCGAGCAGAACCAATTAAACGACTCCACAAAAAAGCAAGGAGACAAACCCAGAAGGCCAGATATTCTGCAAGACAAGTGACCTAATTTTAATAAAAGAGGGAAGTTGCTTTAGATAGGAGATGGGCCAACTACAGCCTGTCAGGCTGCCACTGTTTCCTGTTTTTTTTGTAAAGTTTTACTGGCACACAACCAAGTGCTCATTTGTTTACATGTTGTCTAAAATTGCTTTTATTTGTTTCTTTGTTTTGCTGTGCCCTCACGGCTTACAGGATCTTAATTCCCTGACCCAGGGATTAAAGCCTGGTAGTGAAAGTCCTAAACACTGGACTGCCACCTAAAATTGCTTTTCACTAAAGCAATCCCTGGTTCAGGAAGATCTTCTGGAGGAGAAAATGGTAACCA
Organism: Bos mutus; assembly: GCF_027580195.1. Classification (NCBI taxonomy): domain Eukaryota; kingdom Metazoa; phylum Chordata; class Mammalia; order Artiodactyla; family Bovidae; genus Bos; species Bos mutus. Next base: position 35,916,257 of record NC_091629.1, on the reverse strand, counting down.
ACCCCAGTATTTTTACTTGGAAAAAAACTCCACGGACAGAGGAGTCTGATAGGCTACAGTCCACAGGGTTGCAAAGACTCGGACATGACTGAGCATACACATTAAAACTACTCTGAGTAGTTGCCACAGAGGCCACATAGCCTGCAAAGTCTAAAACATTTACTATCTCGCCCTTCACAGTAAAAGTTTGCCAACTGTTCTGCTAAATTAATACACAAAGAGACTAAGACGGCAGGATACTCAATGGGACAACTGACCTGGCTTTTCCCACCACGTCAATTTCAAGAAGAAAAATATATGTAGAAGGGCATTTCTCAGTTCAGTTCAGTTCAGTCGCTCAGTTGTGGGAAATAATTGGGAAATGTTAATAAACAGGACTGGATCTTAGACGACACTAAGAAATAAGAGTTGATCAGCTAGGTGAGATAATGGAATTAGATTATGTAGAGAAGTACGTCCTTATTTCCCCTGGAGGAGGAAATGGCAACCCACTCCAGTATTCTTGCCTGGAGAATGCCATGGACAGAGGAGCCTGGCAGGCTACAGTCCATAGAGTCGCAAAGCGTTGGACACAACGGACTGAGCACACATGCATGCACGTGTCCTTATTTGTCAGAGATATACACTAAAGTAGAGATGAGTGATGTATGAATGACCTCTGCTGGTCCAGGGAATGAAGAAAAACCACTGAGTGGCCTCAGAGTTGGCACTGGGCCTGTGGAGGGCATGACCTCAAGGCCCCTCAGGTGCTGAGCTACCCTGGGAGCAGGCCTTACCTCCCTCCCCATTTCCCAATGCAAAAGCCCACCAAGGCTCAAGCCCCACCTCAAAGGCAGGGCTAACAGCTTGGGTATGAGGAGCACCCCCATTGGAAGCCTCAGGAGGTACAGGGAAGGGCAAAGCTAGAGTCTCAGGAATGCAGAACAGCCCCAGGCCAGCACTCTGGGTCAGTCCCAGAGAAGGGCAGCCCCTAAGGCTGTCTCCAGAAAGTCTGGCCCTTGGAGAGAGGCCTGCCCTACCTACCCACTCCAGCCACCCCCTGAAGCTGTGGACTCAGAGCCTGTGAAACACAGCCAAGAGCAAGGGGACCAGGCCTTCCCCCTACCTTGCACAGAGGCTGCTCCAGCCACTTCTCTACAGCCAGGGGAAAAATGACAAGATCCCCCCATTTCCCGAGCTTCCCAGGTGGCTCGGCGGTAGAGAATCCGCCTGCAATGCAGGAGACATGGGAGATGTGGGTTCAACCCCTGGATCAGGAAGATCCTCTGGAGAAGGAAATGGCAACTCCTTTGAGTATTCCTGCCTGGGAAATCCCATGGACAGAGGAACTGGTGGGCTACAGTCCATGGGGTCATGAAAGAGTTGGACATGACTTAGTGCCTACACAACAACAATCATAATTTTGTGGCTTCTCAGGTGGCGCAGTGGTAAAGAATCCACCTGCCAATGCAGGAGACTCAGGAGATGCGGGTTCGATCCCTGGGTTGGGAAGATCCCCTGGAATAGGAAACAGCTATCCTTCCCAGGACACTTCCTGGGAAGCCTGGATGAAACAGTGGCTGGTGAGCAAAGGCTCCTAGGGCTTTTACATGCAGGGTCCTGTACCTGTCTTCCTCCCCTGTCCACTGCCTGTTGCCTGCCTGCCTGCCTTCACCCAGGCCATCTGCCTGGGATAATTCTGTTCTCCCATCCACATCTCAGCTTGGGGACCTTTTTCAAGGCAGCACAACCCATTCCCACCCCCTCCCATTCCAGGATAGGCCTGAAAATCTTCAAAAAGAATTCCCTTTCTCACGTCTGCAATCATTTACTATCTCTGTCTCCCACCTTACAAGAGCAGCGACTGTGCTTTTGCCAAACCCTGTATCCCCAGCACCCAGTCCAGCATCTGACAGGGAGCAGGTGTGTTAGGTTTATATTTGTTAATGAATGAATGACCAAACTAAACGGAGCCCAAGAATGGGCCTCAGTGGGCCCTTTAGGCAGACGTAGCACATCAGGGCCCAGAGGCACTTAGAAGAGCTCCCCACCCTGCTCTTTTAGCAACCCCTGCGCTGGAAGGCATTCCCCTTCCCCCATCTCAGAGTGGTGCCTCCCATAGGGCATTGTCTAGCCTGGCCACAATCAGCTGTTACCTCCCCACTGCCACCACCAACCTTGAAATGGAAGGTCACTAAGGGCAGGACCTGTGTCTCTTGCACTGCCCAGAGCTCAGTATAGAGCAAGTACTCAGGCATTGCCTTGTAACCCTTGAGCACTGAGAACAGAGAATGAGAAAGCCCAGAGAAGGCTGGAAAAGCTCCTTTCCCAGCAGAAAGCCTCACTGGTCGCTGTCCCCTGTGAGCCAGAACCTGAGCTACACACAATTCTTCATTAGAATCAGGAGAAGAGGGCATCAGGCCTCTTCCTGCAGCAGCTGTGCCCAAAGAGAAAAAAGGCACCCTTGAAGCCCCAGGCCTCCTCTTGTGCCAGCCAAATCTTGATCGTGGCCCAAGCAGCTCAGCCCCCAAGAGGCAGCAGGGCCATGGTCAAGAGCATGGGCTCCAGAGCCCCAAAGACCTGGTTTAAACTCAGGCTGCATGGCAAAGTTACTTCATGCCTCAGTGCCTCAGTTTCCTCACCTGCAGCACAGGAATAAATAAGCAATGGCCTCTTCCTCAGTGGGTCTGGTGCAGCTGTTGCCTGAAGCTCTGTGACAGCACTCCCCACTCTGCCCCCACCTTTGTAGAACAAATCCCCCAAAGGACTGCTTTCTGAAGCAACAGCAATTTCAGCATCAAAGAAGGACTTCAATCTAGTCAGGAATGGCCCTCAGGGCAGGCCCTCTAGCCTTCTCAGAAAACAGCTCAAGGGTTGAGGGGCCTCCCTCTCCCTTCTATCATCCTGCCTTCCTCCTCCCCCACTCCCAGGCCAGCAAGTTCTCCAGGCATGCCAGAGAGCAGACTGTTGGGAGCTCACTGTCCACCTCCCTCAACCAGAAAGGCATATAAAGAAAATGTGAAGAATATATATCCTGGGAAATGCCCCCATTCCAGCAAAAAAAAAAGACACCCCCTCTTTAAATCAGCTGTCAGAGGTGGTACCACGGAGAGTCATGGGATGGGGAGGGTTGGGAAGCTGGAATAAGGGCCTTGGGGGACTTCTTCAGCTCTCAGTTACTCTCTCAGGGAAACTGTCAGAACCTTCTCTCTGGTAAACAGAGAGCTCCCAGCTCAGGTCCCTCTCAGCTTTAGAGAGAAAAGCTGCTTCAAGATTATCCTACCCAAGATAGGGTTCAGCCAGGCCCACTGGTGCCTCTGGCATAGGGAACAGAAACAAGGAAATGGCAGCTGGGCAGAGAGACAGTTAACACAGAAACTCAGAGTTCTCAGCCCCCTAGAGTCCCGCTGTGCACACAGGGTGCTAGCTGCTCCTCCAGACTGTCCCATACTTGGTGCCCAAGGCTGGAGAAGGGGCCAAAGACAGTCTGTCCATGGCAAAGTAGAGCTCCAGGACCTGCCACACTCTTGCCCTATATCCCACAGCTGCATGCTAACAGCACCTCTCTGCAGCCCGCAAGTCCCAGGCATCACAGGACCAGCCCCAGCTTGTCCTCTGCTTTGTGGTTAGGGACATGCTTCTTGGGGCCTTGTTTCTCATTGATTCTTCAATTCCCATTCTCAACCTGTTCAAGTATTTTCTGAGCCAGGAACTGTACAATCTCCTACCCTCCCTACCCCAACTCTGGGCTCAGTCCTGGCTTAAGCACTCAATCCCACAGAAGCTGTTCCTCAAAGCTCAAGCACGGGGCTTCCCTGGTGGCTCAGTGGTAAAGAATCTGCCTGCCAATGCAGGAGACACAGGTTTAATTCCTGGTCAAGGAAGATCCCACTTGTTGAGGAGCAACTGGGAGGCACAACTACTGAGCCCACGCTCTATAGAGCCCGAAAGCAGCAACTACTGAGCCTTCGTGCTACAACTACTAAAGCCAATGTGCCTAGAGCCTGTGCTCTGCAACAAGAGAGCAGCCCCAGCTCACTGGGGCCTGCATACCTAGAACAGGCCTGGAAAAGCAAGGCTGGAGGTCAGGAGTGGTTGCGACAGTTTTACAGCAACTCAGTATAGATATGACTACGTTTCCTCCTTCCTCCAGCAGGCCAAAGTTGCAAGGGTAAGTATGGGTGTTCTCTCTCAAAAATGGGTGGAGCAGGGCTGAACTGAGGAAAGGACCCCCACCATCTCACATCCTCTTGTCTCCACCAAGAAATGCTGCCTTTCTCTCCCCAGCATCTCCTCCCCACAATCCCTCTAGCCTGAGGGTGCTCAGACACCTCTAGCCTCCAGACTGACTGCCCGACCCAGGCGAGGCCAGGTCCAGGGGGCAACAGCTGCCTCTGACCTGCTTCAGCTCCCTGGGCAGAGAAACGCCTTACCCACACTTCCCAAAGCCAAGATTCAAGAGGAAAAACAACTGAATGTCTCCCTTCTCAGTCCACCAGGACCCCTGCTCACTAAAAGAAACACTGGTCCAGAGCCTAAACAAAGACCTCCTGCTCTATGACAACGGGGTGGTAATCGCCAAGCTCCAAGAGACATCAGGGGCCTGGGTATATGAATCTGTATCCTCTCCGCCCTCCATCCCCATCCTATCCTCATCTTCTAAGGGGACAAAAGCGTCTGGACGCCGCCCCGACCCCACCCACCCCAATCACACCCCTCACGGGCTGCGAAGCGGTGGCTCCGTCCCTCAGAGATAATCCTCTCTGTCCCACCATCACCTCTACTGACGCAGTAGTTTCGCGAGCCCATACTCCCCAACATCACTGCCCTCCTCCCTGAAGTGCCGAGCCACGCGAGGTCAGAGCGAGACTACTCGTCCAAGGTCACCAGCGAGGCGATGACAATGGGGGAAAGGGGGTGCTGGGAGTTGCTGACGGAGCTGACCCCTAGGCCCCCACCTTCACAATGTCACTCATACCCTCGACAGCGCCCCGCGGAAAACACTTCAACTCTACCACCTAACGGTCACCTGCGGCCCTGGGACCTAATACCTCCCCAGCTCGGGTGCCAAGAAGCCCTCCCTGGCCCGGACCCGACAGCGGAGCCCTCCAGCTCCAGCCGGAGGGGTCCCAGTCACCGACTACCTAGAACAGTGGTTCGATTGGGAGGGGATCTCTGTGAGCGGGATGAAACTGGGAGGTGGCAGAAGGAAGAGCAGTCTCACCGTGCGGGGAGCACCCTGAGGCCGCGACGGTCAGCGACGACCGCAGCGGCGGCAGTGGCTGAGGCGGCAGCTCTGGAGACCGCGGCAGCAGCCGGGGCCCAACGCCGAACATGAGAGAGCCCCGCGCCACCGCCGCCCGCCGCCGGGGCACGCCCCTTCCCCCGCCCATTGGTCGACGGGGGGTGGGGTGGGGCGAGGGTGCTTCGGACCAATAAGCGGGCGCCAGAGAACCGCCAACGGGCGATGCGCCTCTGCGTCAGGAGGCCCTGCGGCTGCGCTGTAAGAGTCCCCGCCCCAGGGCCTGAGAAGTTCTCGCGATGAAGTTAGCCCTCGAGCTCGCTGTAGCCAATAAACCGGAATCGCTCAGAAGCCAGAGAAGGAAGAAGCAACTTTGAATGGGCTCAACGCGCGTCCACTCTCAGCGCTGGGGTTTGCACTTTCCATATCTCCGCCCAATTTGGAAGGGGCGTCCCTCGGGTTCTGCCCCCTGGAGCGGCCGTAAGGTGGGGCTCAGAGCTAGGTGGGGCACTTGAAGGTTGCCTTTTCCCCTAGGCTTCCTAGTCCGCCTGGCCGTTGATACGGGTATCGCTAGGTCCTGTCCTGGAGCGGAAGAACCCTCCATTCTGGCTCTGCGATCTCTGGTTTCGGCATCTTCCTCTTCCGTTTCATCTCCCTGCCTCGGAGGAAATGCCCCCTTGAGGATCTGAGAGACATCCTGGGCGCCTGGCTGGCCCTGAAATGCATCAGAACAAAGAAGGCCCCACGGGGTGGAGGTTGGGAGAACCTCTGCAGGCGCCTCCGGGGACCACAGCCTCTGCTGTCTCTATGGAGGCAGTCGCAATGTCAGAAGGATCCGCCTAGCTCTGCGTCCCAGGGTGCGCACCTGCACAGAGCCTTCGGAGCAAAAACGTAGCCCTCGGATCTTTAAGGGTTCTAGCCACTGCTCCACCTACAGGTCCTTGAACAAACAACACCCCCCTCCCCATTTCGGTGGCTGGAACAGGGTCCCTAAAGTACCCGAGGGGATTGAACCCTTCTAACAACATAACTAGGAGAGATGGTATGGGCGGCTGAAGGCCAGCTTTTCAGAAAGACCGCGGTCACTGCCTCTGGGGAGCCTCCAAGGCTCCTACCCTCTGCTGGATCCCTGTGACCCCTAATCTTCTGGTCTCTGGTTAACACACTGTTGACAGGTCTTCCTGAGCTATCGTTTACAGTGAATCCTACCCTGCTCCAAACCGCTCTGTGCTCCGGGAGTGTCCAGAAAAACCTCAAACTTCTTAGCATCATTTTGGGTGAAACGTGAACACTCTGGTGTTTGAGATGACCGATCATCGGGAGATTTCCACTGATCTCAGCCCATTCACTCTTGCCAGATGCTTTCTCTTTACCCAACCCCACCAGTCCACGTACCCCACTTGTCCCCTCCTCAGTTGCAGTCCTGTGTCTATTCAAGGTGGCAGACGATGTGCCCAGAGTAAGCTATAGATGTATTTTGTTTAGTCCATATGGGTTTTAAAAAAATTCTAATTCAGACTTCCCTGGTAGTCCAGTGGTTAAGAACCCACCTGCCAATGCAGGGGACACAGTTCGATTCCTGGTCTGGGAAGATTCCACATGCCTCAAGGCACCTGAGCCTGGGCCACAACTACTGAGCTTGGGTGCTGCAACTTCTGAAGCCCCCACACCTAGAGTCCGTGCTGCTCCGCAACAACAGAAGCCACTGCAGTGAGAAACCCTTGCACCACTAGTAGCCCCTGCTCAAGGCAACTAAAAGCCTACACACAGCAGGGAAGACCCAATGCAGCCAGACATTAATTAATTAAAAAAAACTAAACTCTTGAAAAAAAAGTTTCTTCCTCCTTTGCTTCCTCTTATTGATTGAACAACATGGATTCAATTCTAGCCTGGCACCAAAGGCTGACACCCCAATTTACCATAGTCCTCACCAGTCCTTATTTTCTGACATTTATTTTACCTCTGGGTCTATGCAGACATCTGAATTTATGATCCCCTCCTTATACTACCTTCCCTCCTCTCATAGGCAAAACTACCCTCCCTTCAAGACCAGGTTAAGGCCTTCCTCTTTTATATTTTTCTAGTCAACTTCTCAAAATCATCCCTGGTATGGACTCTTTCAGACATACAGACTAACAACTAACTGTATTATTTCTTTTCTTTTCTTTCTTTTGGGACTTTTAATTGTCCCCTCCTTTCAACAACTATTTACTAAGTGTAGGTGACGAGCAAGTTACTGTGCAAGGCTCTGGAATTAAAGGCACTTACAGTTTAGGGTGGGAGATAAAAGACAAAAAGAACTGTGATCTCCTGTCCCTGACAAACATTCCTCCCATTCCCAGGCACTGGGCAGTCTGGCTAACTGGCCAGTTGGGAGGACCTGCAGTACAGAGCTTTCCATGCCTGGGGATATTATAGGCTCCCAGGGAAGGCCCCAAAGCCACAGTGCAAGTGCAGATGGTTTCAGAAAGCCTCCAGGAGGAAATGAGACTCTTCATGCCAGGAAGAAGTCAGGGTAGAAGGTACCCAACTGCCCCCCCTCAAAGTCCAACAGCCTGTGTACCAAGAATAGGGTGAGCCAGCAAGGGAGGATTTATGAGCAACTCCAGGTTAGGAGAACAGATTGAGCATATGTAAAGCATCCACTCCAGCTTCAAACACATGGTTTTCTGGACTCCGTTATTATTATTATTTTTTCCTTTTTCTTCTTTTTTTGGCTGTACAGCCCAGCTTGTGGGATCTTGGTTCCCCCAAGCAGGGGCTGAAGATGCACCCTTTCAGTGAAAACCTGGAGTCCTAACCACGGGGCTGCCAGGGAGTTCCCTGGACTTCATTCTTTTTAATAAAAATTAAACAATTATAACCTCATTGGAAAACTGCTTGGCAGTATCTAATAGAGCTGATAAATGCCAACCCTGTGACCCAGCAATTCCACTCTTAGTTACACATCAAAAGACATGTATGCAAATCTTTGTGGCAGCATCATTTGTAATAGCCCCCAACTGGAAACCACTCAGGTGTCCATCAACAATAGAATAAATCTGCTTTCTCTCAGAAATAACACTATTCTAGACTTTATCCTTTCATTGTTTCTTCATCTTCATGGTCACAAGCTTCTAAATAGCTCCATTATCTCTGCCTCTTGATTTTCACACCTGTGTACCTCTCCCCTTGAAAGTGGGCAGGACTTAATGAATTATTTATTTATTTTGCCACCTCGGATCTTAGCTGCAGGCAATAGGATCTTTGTTGCAGAGTACGGGCTCTCTAGTTGTGGCACCCAGGCTTAGTTGCTCCGCAGCATGTGGGCTCCTTCCCTGACCAGGGATTGAACCTGAGTTCCATGCATTGCAAAGTGGATTCTTAACCACTGGACCACCAGGGAAGTCCCTGTCTAATGACTTTTAATAAATGGAATACCACAAATGTGATGGATGTCACTTCTGCAATTACATTAGATAAGATTATAACTTCCATCTTGCTAATAGACTCCATTAACTCCCTTGCTGGCTTTGAAGTAAGCTATCATACTGGAGATGGTCACATGGCAAGGAAATGAGGGCAGCCACCAGTCAATAGCCAGCAAAAAACAAACCCTCAGTCCTTCAGCCCACAAAGAACTTAACTGTCAACAACCAAGTGAACTCAGAAGTCAATCTTTTCCCCAGTTTTCAGACGAGACCATAGCTCTGGCCAATACTTTGACCACAGCCTTGTGAGAAACCCCGAACCAGAGGATCCAACTAAGCCATGCCTGGACTATTCACTCACAGAAAATATGAGGTAATAAATATGTGCTGTTCAAGTCACTAAGTTTGTAATAGAGAATTAATAGGAGTTCTTTTCAGTTCTGCTATTACAAGGAGTGTTGCTATGAACATCGCAGTACATGTGTCACAAAACACAGGAACTTAAGTTTACCCTGGATATGCTGAATATGTTGGAGAAGACTCTTGAGAGTCCCTTGGACTGCAAGAAGATCAAACCAGTCAATCCTAAAGGAAATCAACCCTGAATATTCATTGGGAAGACTGATGCTGAAGCTGAAGCTCCAATACTTTGGCTATTGGAAGAACTGACTCACTGGAAAAGACCCTGATGCTGGGAAAGATTGAAGGCAGGAGGAAAAGGGGATGACAGAGGATGAGAGGTTGGATGGCATCACCGACTTGATGGACATGAGTTTGAGCAAGCTCCAGGAGTAATGGATGGACAGGGAGGCCTGGCGTGCTGCAGTCCATGGGGTCACAAAGAGTCGGACACGACTGAGCAACTGAACTGAAGTGATGCTGAATATATGCCTAGTAATAGAATTGTGGGGTCTCAGGATATTCAAATGTTCAATGTTACTGGCAGTGTAATGATCAAAGTTAAGGTCACACCAAGGCCATGGTATCTTGGTCAGGGTTGGTCTTGGTCCACAGAACTTGGGGTCAGTCTGTGGGCAGGGTCGGGAGTCATACATATTTAGGGGTGAGACCATAAGTAAGGTTGAGGATGAATCTGAGGCTACATTTGGGAAGAATCTGAAGCCTGGATTTGTGGTTGGGTTTGGGCAATGTTGGAAGACACAGAGTAAGTTTGGGGGTCAGTCTAAGGCCTGACTTAGTTAAGAGTTAGACTTCTAAGAGTTAGAAGTCAGGCAGTCCTAGTGTACAAAACCAACCTCCTACCAAGAAGTGGCCACTGCAGGGTCCAGCTCCCCAAGAGTTGAGACCCAGCCTGGGCCCATAAGGCTCTTTCACTTAAGGGGTAGGGATAACACAAGGGGGACAGGAACTCACTTCCCTCAAAGAAGAGAAAGCAGGTACAGGAAGGATACCATAACTTTAATGGGAACAACTCAGCTCCACATCCCCCAAACATTCTCAACATACGCTGTGGGAGGGGAGGGCAGCTGGAAGGCACAGTCTATGGCTGAGCTCACACCTCACCCCTTCCTCTTCAGCTGCTGTGTTCTCCAGTCTTCAGCTGGGTCCCAGGTGAGTGCCCAGGATGGGCAAGGAAGCCCCTCAGCTGTCTCGGACAGCCTCCCCTTTGACCCATGGTACAGAGAACTAGCCTGGATGGAGACACTGCTGTCACCAGAGCTGGGTGGGGACCCGGTTCTAAGGGTGTGGACCAGGCTGGGGGACCACCCGCTAAGGCCCAGCACTGGGAGCACCAAGGCAGAGTCCCTGGTGTCAAGCACTGATTTGGGATGCACGCCAGGTCTCTGCATGTGGCTTCTGGGTTCTGGAAAGCGGTCCATTCTCCTGACCCAGATGGAGTGGAAGGAGTGGCTCAGTTCCTGGGCTCCGCTTGGAGGGTTCCTGTCCCACTGCCCCCCGTCCTTGCTCACTCACACCCCAAGGGGGCGCTTGTGTCCCAGGAGGCTCACTGGAGCAGCTGGCTCCGCCCGCCCATTAGTCTGCCCTTCGAGGTGGGTGCGTGCGTCACTTGCGACTTCTGGGCTCTGGCGGATAAGGGGGCGTCTCCCAGGCTCACCGCTGCTTACGCTCTGCCTGCTGGAGCCTCCGGGAGAGGTCTTCTATGCGCACGTTCTTGAGCTGGAGCAAGTGCTCCAAGCGTCTCACCTTCATCTGCAGGACCTAGGCCAAGCCACACAGAAGTCGAGTCCAGTGGCCTGCTGCCGCCTGCCCATCTTCCCAGGCCTCAATTCCCGGGCTCCCTCCCAGTGCGCCTTCACCTGCACGGTCTCCTGTGAGGCCAACAGCTCCTGCTCCTTTTCAGCGATCTGGAGGATGAAGCTCGGGTTGCTCTGCAATGCCTGGCTGTCCCCTGGAGGCCGGGGCACAGGCAGTCGGCCCTCCCTGGGGTGAGATGCAGCTTAGCTGAGGCTTGGATCTCAGACCCCACCATCACCCTTTCAGTGTACCTCGACCAAGCCTTCCCTCCCTCCCACTGTCCCTGAAATCCCTCCATCCCTGACTTCCCTACCTTTCCAGATGCAACCCTCACCCTCACCTCCCAGGTAGAGAGTATCAGGCTTGGTAAAGTCAGGAGCTCCCAGCTTCCTTACCTGAGTTGCCCCCGTCCCTGGGGGTCTGGGACACCTTCCCCTCGGGCCTTCTGGGACAAACCTGAGACAAGGCAAGTATAGGAATAACCCTGAAGGAGTCCTATTTTCCTGTCTTCCCCCTCCCCATAGTCCCACCCCTTCCCCCGCAGGAAGGATGGACAGGAGAAAAGCTCTTCCTGGAAGGGAAGGCAAATAAAGGCTACCTTACCCACATCCATGTAGTCAGTGCCATCCTGGGGAGCCAGCTCCTGTAAGAACCGCCCAGAGTCTGCAGTGAGCTTAGGCTGCCCACTCCCAAGGACATCCCTCTCGCTGTGGGCTCCCTTTAGACAGGCACCCTTCTCCCACACTTGTCACTGAGGCAGAGCTTTCTGCTGCCTGGAAAACTCCCCTAGAACAGTGCAAGAAGCTGGAGTAGGGAGGAACCTGTAAGGAGCCGATGCCCTGCTTCCTACGTCTCTGACGCTCCTCTAGGCGCTGCCTCAGTGGAATGAGCACCAGCTCCACCACACCTGGGGCACACTGTGCTATCTTGCGCATCACGTCCTCTGGTACAGAGAAGTTCAGTTTGTTCAGCACTTTCCTGGGGGTAGACACAGGGATGGTGGACTGATTCCTGGGTGGATGAAGTGAGGGGTAGGGGGAAGGAAGGAGATGCAGCAGTGGTAGCCCTTCCATGCACAGCCCTGGGGGAATGGAAGGGCACCCAACCTGAGCCCAGAGCATGTATGTCTCGAGGATCCTTGTCACCTCCCCCAAAGAAGAGTCCCTTGATTTTGTAACCAGATAGATTCTGTCTGCATTGTCCTCCCCACCCCAGCCACCAGCCTGGACTGTGGAGACCATAGGAGATGGAAAGGCTGGGCAACCCTTCCTTAGATCCCAGGCTAGGGGCTAGAGATCCCACTAGTGTGCCCAGGTATTCTGTTACCTGTTCAGGTGACTCCAGTTGCTCAGTTTCTGCTGGAGAGAGTTGGCAGGGACATAATTGTGCATCTCCACCATCTTGGGGAAGTAAAACTTGATGACCTCTGCTACCAGGACTGAGGGAGAGGAGGTGGGAGCAGACATGGAAGGTGTAGAGATGGGTAAGTAAGAAGGAAGAGGGAGAAGGAATGGGTGGGGTGGGAGAATCAGGGGTGGCAGAGTGGTGGGGCCAAGAGAAGAGGTAGAGATGTGGAAAGGGGAAGGATAATATGGAGGGGAGTAAGAGACCAAGAACAGTGATCAGCCAGAGACAAATTCTCCAGAGGAGCTTCATCCCTTTGCCATTAACTCAGGGCATCTGAAAACTAAGGTCTCTAGTCCCCTATTAGAGAATGAGTCTCCAAGACAAACCTTCAGGAGCCTGGGGGCTCATCCTAGTAATTGACATAAATACACACACACACACACACACACACACACAATGATACAGAGATGTAGAAACACACACAGACACATAGGGCCATCACCAGAGTCCCAAGAGACAGTTACCAACACACATATACACGGAAACACAAAGTGTCACATATGCATCAATATACATACAGAGAAATGCATACTTCTGTCATTAAAATCCCAGGAGAGGGTCTTCAACACACAGACACCTAAACAATCACAAAGAAACATATGCACACAACACCCCCGTTCTTACATATAGGACAGAACATATCAACTTGCATATGAACAAACACATGCTCAGACTCCCACAAGATATATAAAATTCAGGAATAAGCATGCACACACACACACAGATGCATAAATACACATTTTAGTCATTAAAGTCCAGGGAAGGAGTCACAGACATACACAGACACAATACACCCCACACACATAAAGGATAGAATATGTATACATAAATATGGACACACATATGTTCACATTCCCACAGATGCACACTTCTGCAATTGAAATCTTAGGAGATAGTTGGACACCCCTCTCACTAACCCACACCTAACCCCTCTGCCACAAGCACACAAGCACCAAGAGACATGTATTCACATAGACCCTGTACACACGTACATACAGGACAGAAGGCGTTGACACACAAAGACATACAGGAGACACCCAGGCGTGCGTGCGGACACACTCACACACATTGGAGCACACACCTCCATCACTGAAGTCCCGGGACAGATTTCGCTTGGGCCGGGACAGAGGGATGTTGTCTACCCACAGATACAGTTGGTGCAGTGCTTCCTCATCCACGCTGCCCGCCATTGGCGCCCTCGGAAAGGTCAAGCCGTTCCAGCTGTATAGCGTCCAGGGCCAACCTCACGAGCCCTTAAGACCCTCTTCTCTCGCCACTGCTGTGACCCAGATCCGCCGCTGCGTCTCTAACCCAGACTCGCGTCCCAGCTGGGAGCGGCCATATTGTTTTCTGAAACCATGGCAACCGAAACTGACTCGCCGGGGAGCAGGGGCTTCTGGGAGTTGTAGTTTCCTCCCCTCCCGCTACCTCCTTTCAGGCCTCACTTTGAAAAGGCGGTTTTTCTTCCCCGCCTCCCAAGAAAAACCACCTCTGCCAAATGCTGACCAGACACTGGCCCACTCTGGGAACTGCCGAAGACAACCAGGCCTCCAGAACTCCTGCATCAGTGTCTTCAGAACAAAGATCCCCTTCAGGGTCCTTTAGCAATCAGTCCCAAGTGAAGGCAGCGGCCCAGTGTTGTGTCAGCTTTATCTGGGGGTCCATTGTTAGTCACCAGCTGCTTCACATCTGGACTGTGGAATGCTGTGTGACAGGCCTTGCCAGGTCCCTCCTCAAAGCTCTGTGCTCATAGGGCCATCTCGACACCACTGCCCCTTACACCCCCACCCCCAGTAGTGTCCTGGTGAGGCATTTAACATGTAACCTAGATTCCCAGGGAGAGAACCAGACCTCAAGACCAGTGTCTTGGCAGGTCATTTAAGTCCTTAACCCTATTTCTTTCTTCATGAAATGGATATGGTTCTCATCTATTTGTCCCAAAGGAATAATAGGGAGAATGGGAAGGATATTTACAGATCTGTATTTGGGACTGGTGGAACAGGAGTTAGTTATAAGAACGGGAGCTTCCGCTCCGGTAGACACTTCTACATCGTTCATCTCCAAGAGCTATTCTTCTACAGGTTAGAAACTGAGTCAGTAACCAGTTTCTTTAGGAAAACTGGGCTAGGAATGTCTTAGTAAAGGGACACTTTTAGATCAGCCTGGGGAAGAGAGCTTGCTTCTGTCACAGACTAGTGATTTGGCTTTGGGCACTTTTCTGTACATGTTTTCTCATGGTTTTACCTACCTCATACAGGTTTCTTTTTTAAAGAATATTTTATTTATTTGGACGCGTCGGGTCTTATTTGCAGCATGAAGGATCTTCTATCTTCATTGCGGCAAGCAGGATCTTTAGTTGCAGCATGAAACTTAGTTGCAGCCTGTAGGATCTAGTTCCCTGACCAGGGATCGCATCCAGGGCCCCCTGCACTGAGAGCACAGTCTTAGCCACTGGACCACCAGGGCTTTGTGAGTCCTGGTGGTCCCCTCACAGGAGCTTTGTGAGTATCTAAAGTGTTCAGCACAGAGCCTAGCACACAGCAAGAGCCCTATTCATGTAGACTGGTGTTATCACTAAAGAGATGATCTCAGTTCCAGCAAGAGGCATTCTTGTTGGCAGCAGACAAATGGCAGCATTTGCCTTGTTGGTATTTGAGGCAAGGGACTTGGATTGGCCAGTGGCACCTAGGGAGAAGGCTACTGCTCCCACCCATTTACTCCAGAGCAGGTGAGGGGGTAGACTGGGCTTCTTTGTCTCATCCTCCAGAGCTCAGATGGGGACTAGACGTGGGCCAAGGTGGGGCTGAGAATCTCAGGTGCTTTTTGCTCTCACTTAGTTCTGAAGCCTTCAAGGCCTGGAAGGAATCCCTGAGTGCCAGAGGTGTGGAAGAGGAAGCGTGGAACAGCCCTTCCACCTTCCTGTTTAAAAAGATGATGTGGATAAGTACCCCCCCACCCCCCACATTCCAGGGTGGAGAGAGGAGGAACTGCAACGAGGTGGGGGCAGGGAAACAGAGGGGTGATGTGCCAGCCTCAGGCAAGGTGGGAAAACCGGTTTGGGGCCCAGAGCTGCCAGCCAGCTCAAGCTCAGGCCCTCCCTTCACTGGAACCACTGGGGCTGAGGGCCTCAGTGAGGAAGGGCCTGGGAGGGATGAGAAGAGAAAAGGCAGGTAGGATCAGCAGAGCGGGCTGTCTCACCTGTGGATGGGGGGGCCCTCTAGAGGGTACCACACAGGGAGTGGTTGACATCTTCAGCCTCTTCAGGGTGCAAAGTGTCCCCAGCAACTTCACCTCTACCCTGCCACTGTTTCCAAGGATAGCCACCAGGACTGGAGATGCCAAACACTGAAAGGCGTAGAGGACTCCCCACTTAAGGCACCATACAAGGGATACCCCTGCAACTCCAACCGGGACCACAGGAGCTGCCCCCAACATTCTTTTCTTTCTACCCCTCTCCTGCAAGGATCTTCTTTAATGGGCCTTGATAACCCTAGTTCCCAGGCACCTAGCTTAATTTGGCCCTCCAGGGACTGTTGGCTCCCTCCCTCCTATCCTAGCCAACTGACCCAAAGCTTCTAACCTCTAAGCACTGCAAGGCCCAACTTCCTCAAACCCACCCCCAGGCATTGGTGCATTGAAGATGCCTCCTGCCCCCAAGCCTGTGCTCAGACAGTCATGTCCACCTCTTTGCGACCCTATGGACTGTAGCACGACAGGCTCCTCTGTCCATGGGATTCTCCTGGCAAGAATACTGGAGTGGGGTGCCATTGCCTCCTCCAGGGGATCTTCTCGACCCAGGGATCGAACCCGACTCTCTTAAGTCTCCCACACTTAAGGAGGCAGGCAGATTAGGCAACATTTAAATACAGATGTTGCCCCTCACCCTGGTCAGGGCCTGGGCTATAGCCACTCTCTCAACATTTGTCCCACCAGAGCAAGGATCAAAAGGAACCGGGAAAGGACGTGTCCCCAAGACAGACGCAAGCCCAGACCATGAAGGATGCACCCTTGGCTGTTAAAACGTCTACTCCCACAAAAGGGGGGCAGACAGATTTATTGAATTCAGACTGGGAAAGGAGCAGCTGGATGGCTGGACTCTGGGCCCAGCCCCAGGCCCCCTGCCCAGGATAGGGCCCTGCCAGAGAGGGAGGAGAGGCATGGGGCCTGCAGCTGCCCACAAGGGAAGTGCCCATTATCACTCCTCTGGAGGGCCTCTTGAGAACCTCCAATCTGAAAGAAAATCAAGGGCCAAAGTAACATGGACTGGGCCAGAGGAAGGGATTGGGAAGTGGGGAAGCAGGTTGAGGCAGGCCTAGGAGCCCGTGGTTAGACTGTGCTTCTCAAGGTGGCCTGGGGACAGGGATGTGGGGCTGCCAGCCTTGTGGGGTCCTAGGCTGGACTTTTCTCTGGAGCCCTTCCCAGAATGGCTTTGGGGTCCCCCCCACCACCAGAGACCTGGTGTGGATGGCAGAGGGGAGAGGCACTCTCTGGCCAGGAGCTTCCAGGGTCCACCCCTGGCTGCTACGGTGGCCTAGTCCACTGATGGCACGGTGTGGTAGCACCGGACAGCCCCCATCCTCCCACCTAGTCCCCCGTGCCAGGGGCAACTGGGGGGGAAAGAGGATTCTGAAAAAGAGGCAAAAAGCAGGCAGTGAGGCTGATGCCAGCCCCAGGCCCTGCAGAGGTGACTGGGCCTGTCACAGGGCCAGGAGAATATCACTAAAGGATGTGGGGTTCCCCACTCTGGCTCCATCCACAGCAGCTGCCCAGAGAGTCCTCTGCCCTGGTGCTGCCACATCCAGGTTGGGGGCATGGCTAAGCTCAGTGGCTCAGCTTTGATGTCCAAGACCCCTAACTCCTGCCTGCCTGGCATGGTTCTTTCTGGTCACGTGAACCAGGTCATGTTCCAAGTGGAGGATGTGGCTTTGCACACGATCATCAATGGGGAAGGAGGTGAGGTACCTCTTGACCATAGCAAAGTAAGCCATGGCTTCCCCGAAGCTGGGTACAGGCACCTCATCACCATCCTCCTCATCATCTTCGTCATCTTCATCCTCCTCCTCATCATCTTCCTCTTCTTCCTCACTGTCTGACTCAGAGTCCTCCTCACCTTCCAGGAAGTGGAGGGTAGGGCACTGGGCCTCCTCCTGGGCACCATAACCTCCGAAGCTGCCACCAGCCTCCACTACACCCTGGGCCCAGTCCTCAGCCTCCAAGCCCTCAGAGGAGCTCTCTTCCTCCTCCTCCTCTTCCTCTTCATCACTGTCATCAACATCACCCTCCTCCTCTACCTCCTCTTCCTCCCCGAGCTCCTCTCCTTCCCCTGCTTCCTCCTCCTCCTCCTCCTCACCATCTTCCTCCTCCTCCTCCTCCCCTTCACCCTCCTCTTCCTCTTCTTCCTCCTCCTCCTCCTCCTCCTCCTCTTCCTCTCCCTCACTCTTGAGGGCAGTAGTGATGGTAGCATTAGGGCCACCCCCAAAGCCAGCCTCACGAAAGCAGGCAGCTATGTCCGAAGGTTCCACAGCCTGCCAAGCCGCAGCAACGAAGTGCAGGGCCTCCATGAGGCCCAGCTGCAGGCCTGAGCGATCCTGGCCCTCTAGTGCTGCCATGGCCTTGAGCAGCATAGCCTGGCGGTAGTGGCCCTTCACCTGTTGGACCACTCCACGCTCCAGCGGCTGCACGGTGCCTGGTGGGAAGAAGGCCAGCTGCACATGCCGCAGGCCCGAGGTATCCAGGGACTGGGCAGCCAGGCGGCCAGCCAGCAGCAGGACTCGGCGAGATTCTGCAGCCATGCGGGTGTCCAGGGCCTTCAGGTACTTGGCCAGAGCCTGGGTGGTGACACCACCCTTAGAGTTGGCAGTATAGTCACAGGGCAGGCCAGCTTGGCCTGCACGGGGTTTGGCCGACTTGCCAGCCACAAGTGGGGGCAGCTTCTCGCTACCATCGGCGTTGGCACACAGCAGGACACTCAGGCGCTGGGTGGCCCTGCGTGCCCGACCATCACTGCCACACAGCCCCGCCGCCTGGTCGGGCAGGAAGTCGTACCACAGACTGGTCTCAGTGGCGCTGAACACGTCCTGGGAAGCGTAGCCCTCGGCCACCGACGGTGGCTGCTCCTCCCGAGCGCGCCAGCCGGTGGTACCCCCACCGCTGCCCTCCGAGGGCACTGCGGGAGGGCTGGCGGGCGCCGCTGGGGGCCGGGGGGCAGCGCTGCGCGACCTGGCGCGGGCCACGCCGCTGCAGGACACTACACCGTGGCGCCGGCGGAAGCGGTCCAGCCAGCCGTTGGAGGCAGTGAAATCGTCCATGCCCAGCTCCTCGGCTATACGCAGCGCCTTCTCCTTGAGGATGATGCCCTTGACCGGCAGGCCAGCGGCGCGGATTTGCTGGAACCAGGCGATGAGCAGCCCCTCGAGCTTGTCGTAAGGGGACAGTTTGTTGGTCTTGCGACAGGTGGAGGCTACACCGTACTTGCGCTCCGACGCCAGGATGGCGCGCTTGTTCTTCAGGATGGTGCTCAACGTGGACGGTGGGATGTTGAAGCGCCGCGCGATCTCGCCCTTGCGCAGGTCTGGGTTTTCCTCCACCTCCTGGATGATCCGCGACTTCTCCCGGAACGTCAGCTGCCGCCGCTTGGGGCCCATCCCGGCGCGCCCCCCGCCCCGGGGCCCGGCGCCACCGCCGCCACCCCGGGGCGGGGGGCCCGGGCCCGCGGCGGGGGGCACCTGGCGGCCTCTCCCGCGCGCCCCGCCCGAGACAAAGCGGCTCGCGGGGCGGCGGGCGGGGCAGCGACCCGGCCGGGCCGGGGGCACCTTCGGGGGCGCCGGCGGGCGCGGCGCCGGGCGGTGGGCGGCAGGAGGCAGGCGCGGGCGCGGGCGCGGGCGGGCGGCGCGGGAGCTGAAGACAGGAAGTGTCGCGGCGCGGGGAGCGGGGAGCCGGGAGCGCGGCGAGCAGGGCGGAGCGGGCGGAGCGGGATCTCGCGGGAAGCGCGGGGACGCCGGGCACCGCCTCCAGCCCTCCGCGCCCACCCTTCTCCCGGCCGCCCGGGACAGACCGCGCGGGGGCGCTTCGGCCTGCCGGAAAGGCCAGCGCTGTGGCGTCTGGTGACCCATTGGCTGCGGTGAGGGCTGCGGCTGTGTGCCCGGCCTTTGCGCCGGGTGGGCAGAGATTTGCAGCTTACAAAGAATAACAACTGTGTTTTGTCTTTTTTATCTTATTAAGGTAGAAATAGCCCGCCTTGTTGTTGTTGTTGTTGTTTTTCCCCCCGGAAACTGAAAAATAATGGAAACTAAAAAAGCACCTTTCATCCCAACACCTGGAAAGATGCACAGCTCACGGTTGGATACATTTTCTTCCAGTCTTATCTCTAGGCGCATGTAGTTTGCTTTTAAAAAATTTATCGCATAAAACGAATCAGACGGTATAGGCATATATTGGCATCTCCTGTTGCTTTTTTGTTGTTCAGTCATTGAGTCGCTCAGCCCTTTGCGACCGCATGGACTGCAGCACACCAGGCTTCTCTGTCCTTCACTGTCTCCCCAAGTTTGCGCAAACTTAGGTCCATCGAGTCGGTGATGCCATCCAACCATCTCCTCCTCTGTCTTCCCCTGTTCCTGCCTTCAGTCTTTCCCAGCATCAGGGTCTTTTCCAATGAGTCAGCTCTATGCTTGCATCAGGTAGCCAAAGTATTGGAGCTTCAGATATGGCATCATTCATTTAACTTCCAATGAATATTCAGGGTTGATTTCCTTTAGGATTGACTGGTTTGATCTCCTTGCAGTCCAAGGGACTCTAAAGAGTCTTCTCCAAGGCCACCATACCAAAGCATCAGTTCTTTTGCACTCACCCTTCTTTATGGTCCAACTGTCACATCTGTGCATGACTACTGGAAAAAACCATAGCTTTGACTATACAGACCTTTGTCAGCGAAGTCTCTGCTTTTTAAGACACTTAAAGAGTCTTTGTCTCTGCTTTTTAATACACTGTCTAGGGGGGCTAGGGTTTGTCATAGCTTTCCTTCCAAGGAGCAAGTGTCTTAATTTCACGGCTGCAGTCACCATCTGCAGTGATTTTGGAGCCCAAAAAAATAAAGTCTGTCACTGTTCCACTGTTACCCCATTCATTTGCCATGAAGTGATGGGACCGATGCCATGATTTTTTTTTTTTTGAATGTTGAGTGTTAAGCCAGCTTTTTCACTCTCCTTTTATACCTTCATCAAGAGCCTCTTTAGTTCCTCTTCGCTTTCTGCCATAAGGGTAGTGTCATCTGCATATCTGAGGTTATTGATATTTCTCCCAGAAATCTTGATTCCAGCTTGTGCTTCATCCAGCCTGACATTTCGCATCATGTACTCTGCATATAATTTATATAAGCAGGGTGACAATATTCAGCCTTGATGAACTCCTTGCCCAATTTTGAACCAGTCCATTGTTCCATGTCCGGGTCTAACTTGCTACTTGACCTGCATACAGGTTTCTCAGGAAGCAGGTAAGATGGTCTGGTATTCCCATCTTCTTTAAGAATTTTCCAGTTTGTTATGATCACACAATCAAAGGCTTTAGCATAGTCAATGAAGCAGAAGTAGATGTTTTTCTGTAATTCTCTTGCTTTTTCTATGATCCAACAGATGGTAGCAATTTGATCTCTGGTTCCTCTGCATTTTCCAAATCAACCTGTACATCTGGAAGTTGTCAGTTCACATACTGTTGAAGCCTAGCTTAAAGGATTTTGAACATTACCTTGCTATCATGTGAAATGAGTGCAATTGTGGTGTAGTTTGAACATTCTTTGGCATCGCCCTTCTTGGGATTGGAATGAAAAGTGACCTTTTCCAGTCATGTGGCCACTGCTGAATTTTCTAAATGCTTCTTTACCTGGCATCAAGTGATGAGAATTTTGCCTTACTGATAAAGTACTGAAAAATTTTTAATGGTTGTATATTGTCCCAACTATGGTTGAATACTAATCAGTGAAGCCTCTTGTTACACATTTAGGTTATTTTTATAAGCAACACTATAGTTTTAAATCTGTTTGATGATAATCCTACAATCCATATATAAACACTGATAACATCTCAGGGGGTCACTTTCTGTGCTGTTCCATGCATTTAGCCATAAATGTATGTGTTTGCACCTATAGAAATAATGTCATGTATGTACATAAGCATACATACATATATACATACATACAAATCCCTAAAACCTCTTCCTTCACCAAATGCATAAAAATGACAAGTTCTTAAAACAATGAATTGTAGTGGGTTTTTTTTTTTTTTAATCTTAAAGTAGCCTGAGGAGTAGGCAGAGAGGAAGGCTGTGATCCAGAGGGACAGGCTGAGGATCTGGAGTTTCGAGGAAATGGCTGTAGACAAAACAGAAAGGAGGACCAAAGACAGTACCCTGGGTTCTCAAAGGTTAAGGGCTCAAGAAAGGCTAACAAGAAATTTGGGAGGAACAGCTAAAGCAGTACGAGGAAATTCACTCTTGTATGCTGTTCTGGAAGTTAAGAGAAGGAAAGTATAACTCACTGTCTTAGTGTGCGTTTCTCTTTTCATATGTGTATTGGCCATCTGAAGCCTGAGAATTTTCTAGTCATATCTTTTGCCTTTGTTTCTCTTGTATTTGTCATCTTGTTGACTTTTGGGAACTCTTCATATGCTCTGAACACAAAATCTTTTCGTATATTGAAAATACTTTCCCAATCTGCCGCTGTCCTTTAACTTAGCCTAAGAAATCTCACAACTGAGCCACTGAGCAACAAATAAGGAATCTCAGATATGAGAATTTAAAAATATCTTTTAAAATAGGCAGGTCTGTCAGTTTTTTCCTTTATTGCTTCTGGATTTTATGTCTTACTTAGAGAGTGTTTCTCTCCCTGCCCCCCTCCTCCCATCTCAAGACATAAAAAATATCCTTCTAATCACAAGGTCCAGAAGAAAACTTGGGAGACTTTTTCTCATAAGAGCCAGATCAGTGCTTGGCCCATAATGGGTTTGTGGTCCCTATGCAGAAGTAAATGTAGATACACCTAGCTGAGGATGTGCGTGCTCAGTTGTTTCAGGCATGTCTGACTCTTTGCAAACCCATGGACTGTAGCTCGCCAGGTTCCTCTGTCCGTAGGATTCTCCAGGCAAGAATACTGGAGTGGATAGCAGGGATCTTCCCGACCCAGGGATCGAACCTGCATCTCTTATGTCTCCTGCACTGGCAGGTGGTTTATTTACCACTAGCGCCACCAGCACTCCTTTCCACAAATCCTCAGGAAAGTCGACGTTCTGGAGGGTTCATCCATGTGCACTGGTGTCCTCCTACCCCTCACCCATCCTGGCTTATATTCAATGTATGTTTGGGTGAAATCACTGTGGCTGAGCCTTTTTTTTATTTTCTACTTTGCTGAATTTTCCAAGTTTTCTTCAATAGCAAATACTACAGGCTCTTGAAAATGAAAATGAAAAGTTTGCTGAGAGGCACAAAGAATAGTGACGAGCTAAGAGGAATGGGTATAGGCCTGGTGGGCAACTTTGAACAGCCTGGGCCAAAAGAAAGGAAGGTGGACTGTAGACTTCCCTAAGGTGGAAAATTGGAAAGATGGCACATTTTCGTCACTTTATAAAGCAATCTCATACTCTTTAGTTATCATCTCCCTATCTACTCCCTGTTCTTTGCCCAGCCCTAAACGACCACTCAATTACTTCCAACTATAGATTTCCCTGTTCTGAACCTTTCATATGAATAGAATCATATGTGTCTTTTATGACTGGCTTCTTTCACTTAGTTTCATGTTTCAAGATTCATCCATTATGTAGCATCTATTAGGACTTCATTATTTTCTTATGGCTGAATAATATTCTGTTGTAGAGATTTATGACATTTTGCCTATCAAAATGTCAGCTTGATGGGCATTTGTGTTGTTTCTACCTTTTGGCAATCATAAATAACTGCTATAAACACTTATTTGCAAGGATATATGTTTTCATCTCTCTTGGGTATATGAGTGGTATTGCTGGGTCTCATGGTAGTTCAGTTCAGCCGCTCAGTCGTGTCCGACTCATTGCAACCCCATGAACCACAGCACACCAGGCCTCCCTGTCCATCACTAACTCCCAGAGTTCACTCAAACTCATGTCCATTGAAACGCTGATTCCATCCAACCATCTCATCCTCTGTCATCCCCTTCTCCTCCTGCCTTCAATCTTTCCCAGCATCGGGGTCTTTTCCAATATGTCAGCTCTTTGCATCAGGTGGCCAAAGTATTGGAGTTTCAACTTCATCATCAGTCCTTCCAATGAACATCCAGGACTGATCTCCTTTAGGATGGACTGGTTGGATCTCCTTGCAGTCCAAGGGACTCTCAAGAGTCTTCCCCAACACACAAAAGCATCAATTCTTTGGTGCTCAGCTTTCTTTATAGTCCAACTCTCACATCCATACATAACTGCTGGAAAAACCATAGCCTTGACTAGACGGACCTTTGTTGGCAAAGTAATGTCTCTGCTTTTCAATATGCTGTCTAGATTGGTCATAACTTTCCTTCCAAGGAGTAAGCGTCTTTTAATTTCATGGCTGCAATCACCATCTGCAGTGATTTTGGAGCCCAGGAAAATAAAGTCAGCCACTGTTTCCACCGTTTCCCCATCTATTTCCCATGAAGTGGTGGGACCGGATGCCATGATCTTCGTTTTCTGAATGTTGAGCTTTAAGCCAACTTTTTCACTCTCCTCTTTCACTTTCATCAAGATGCTCTTTAGTTCTTCTTCCCTTTCTGCCATAAGGGTGGTGTCATGTGCATATCTGAGGTTATTGATATTTCTCCCAGCAATCTTGATTTCAGCTTGTGCTTTCTCCAGCCCAGCGTTTCTCATGATGTACTCTGCATAGAAGTTAAATAAGCAGGGTGACAATATACAGCCTTGACGTACGCCTTTTCCTATTTGGAACCAGTCTGTTGTTCCATGTCCAGTTCTAACTGTTGCTTCCTGACCTGCATACAGGTTTCTCAAGAGGCAGGTCAGGTGGTCTGATATTGCCATCTCTTTCAGAATTTCCCACGGTTTACTGTGATCCACACAGTCAAAGGCTTTGGCATAGTCAATAAAGCAAAAATAGATGTTTTTCTGGAACTCTCTTGCTTTTTTGATGATCCAACCAATGTTGGCAATTTGATCTCTGGTTCCGCCTTTTCTAAAACCAGCTTGAACATCTGGAAGTTCATGGTTCACGTGTTGCTGAAGCCTGGCTTGGAGAATTTTAAGCATTACTTTACTAGTGTGTGCTGCTGCTGCTGCTAAGTCGCTGCAGTCGTGTCCGACTCTGTGCAACCCCATAGATGGCAGCCCACCAGGCTCCACCGCCCCTGGGATTCTCCAGGCAAGAACACTGGAGTGGGTTGCCATCTCCTTCTCCAATGCATGAAAGTGAAAAGTGAAAGTGAAGTCGCTCAGTCATGTCCGACTCTTAGCGACCCCATGGACTGCAGCCTACCAGGCTCCTCCATCCATGAGATTTTCCAGGCAAGAGTACTGGAGTGGGGTGCCATTGCCTTCTCCATACTAGTGTGTGAGATGAGTGCAACTGTGCGGTAGATAGAGCATTCTTTGGCAGTACCTTTCTTTGGGATTGGAATGAAAACTGACCTTTTCCAGTCCTGTGGCCACTGCTGAGTTTTCCACATTTGCTGGCATATTGAGTGCAGCATTTTCACAGCATCATCTTTCAGGATTTGAAATAGCTCAACTGGAATTCCATCACCTCCACTAGCTTTGATAATAGTGATGCTTCTTAAGGGCCACTTGACTTCACATTCCAGGATGTCTGGCTCTAAGTGAGTGATCACACCATTGTGATTATCTGGGTCATGAAGATCTTTCTTGTACAGTTCTTCTGTATGTTCTTGCCACCTCTTCTTAATATCTTCTGCTTCTGTTAGGTCCCTACCATTTCTGTCCTTTATCGAGCCCATCTTTGCATGAAATGTTCCCTTGGTGTCTCTAATTTTCTTGAAGAGATCTCTAGTCTTTCCCATTCTATTGTTTTCATCTATTTCTTTGCATTGATCGCTGAGGAAGGCTTTCTTATCTCTCCTTGCTATTCTTTGGAACTCTGCATTCAAATGGGTATATCTTTCCTTTTCTCCTTTTCTCATGGTAACTTTATGTTTAATCATTTGAGGAATGGCCAGATGGAGATCATGTTCTTTTCCATTCTTTTTTGGCTGCACTCGGTCTTCATTGTGGTATGCAAGTTGGGCTCTTCATTGAGGCATGTGCACTTCTGTAGTTGAGGCCTGTGAGCTCAGTAGAAGTGTTGCTGCATGTGGAATCTTCATTCCCTGAGCGGAGATTGGACCCTGGTCCCCTGCATTGGAAGGCAGATTCTTAACCACTTGGCCACTAGAAACATCCTAGTACTTCTTTTTTAAGTACTTCTTGATTTTTTTAAATTTATTTTATTTGTTTATTTTTGGTTGCTGCCTGTGGGATTTCTCTAGTTGCAGCACGTGGTGTCTACTCTTCATTGCAGTGCACGGGCTTCCAATTGTGGTGGCTTCTCTTGTTGCAGAGCATGCGCTTGAGTAGTTGCCGAGTGTGGGCTCTAGGGCACAGGGCCTCAGTAGTTGTGTTGTGTGGGCTTAGTTGCTCCATGGCACGTGGAATCTTCTGGGACCAGGGATAGAACCCGTGTTCCCTGTGTTGGCCGGAAGATTCTAATCCACTGTACTACCATGTTCTTTTAATTAATGTAAAAATTATACCTGCTCTTTGGAAGATATTTTAAAATACAGAAAAATTTTAGGATAAACCACTTAATTACCATTCATTCCACTGCTCAGAGAATACCCTTGTAGGATACTTATCTGTGCACATTGTTTTTAATGGAACCACACTTGTCATAATATTTTAGCTCATATTATAAATATTTTCTCATATCAATAAATATGTGCATCAATGAGATTCAAAATTCTTTTAGTCTAGGAACGCTTTCTGTAAGAGACCATTTTCCAAAAGCCCAATGGGTAATCATTCTATAATCAGTGGAAAATTCTTAAAGAGATGGGAATACCAGACCATCTTACCTTCCTCCTAAGAAACCTGTATGCAGGTCAAGAAACAACAGAACTGGACATGGAACAACAGGCTGGTTCCAAATTGAGAAAGGAGTACATCACGGCTGTATATTGTCACCCTGCTTATTTAACTTATATGGAGAGTACATCATGTGAAATCCTGGGCTGGATGAAGCACAGGCTGTAATCAAGATTTCTGGGAGAAATATCAATAACCTCAGCTATGCAGATGACACAACCCATATGGCAGAAAGCAAAGAAGAACTGAAAAGCCTCCTGATAAAGGTGAAAGAGGAGAGTGAAAAAGCTGGCTTGACACTCAACATTCAAAGAAAATTAAAAGATCACGGCATCCGGTCCCATCATTTCATGGCAAATGAATGGGGTAACAATGGAAACAGTGACAGACTTTATTTTCTTGGGCTCCAAAATCATTGTGGATGGTGACTACAGCCTTGAAATTAAAAGATGCTTGCTCCTTGGAAGAAAAGCTATGACAAACCTAGACAGCATATTAAAAAGCAGAGACATAATTTTGCAGACAAAGGTCCGTCTAGTCAAAGCTATGGTTTTTCCAGTAGTCATGTATGGATGTGACAGTTGGACTATAAAGACAGCTAAGCACCGAAGAATTGATGCTTTGGAATGGTGGTGTTGGAGAACACTCTTGAGAGTCCCTTGGACTGAAGGAGATCAAACCAGTCAATCCTAAAGGAAATCAACCCTGAATTTTCATTGGAAGGACTGATGCTGAAGCTGAAGCTCCAATAATTTGGCTTCCTGATACAAAGAGCTGACATATTGGAAAAGACCCTGATGCTGGGAAAGATTGAAGGCAGGAGGAGAAGGGGATGACAGAGAATGAGATGGTTGGATGGCATCACCGACTCCATGGACGTGAATTCCAGTGAGCTCCAGGAAATGGTGAAGGACAGGGAAGCCTAGCATGCTACAGTCCATGGGGTCACCGAGTCAGACACGACTGAGTGACTGAACAAGAATTATTGGGCCTGCCAGGTGTCAAGCATCCCTAGCCTCCCAATGCCTGCTCTCTAGATGCTTCAGGTATTGCACAGTGTAGGGGAACCACCTCATTGCCCTAGGCCCCTATTGAAGGACACTCAGCTTGCTCTTCATTTTTCATTGTTATTCAATATTATAAACATACATCTGTATGTACCTTTATCATCTTAAGAGAAATTTCTAGAAGTAGGATATTGGGGTTAGAGAGACCAACCTCGGGCTTGGGCCTATTTAAGGTACTGGGAGACGGGGGAGAGGTAAATGATCTGCTACCTGTTCTTCAAAAACTCAGTCAGCTTCAGAAAATGAGATTTAGGAAAAGGAAAAGAAGATTTCAATAAACCCCATTCTGTCCAGCAGTTTCTCTTTAGGAATTCATTCTGTGCATATCTGTTGCATCATTTAAAAGCTAATAAATGTACAGCATTAGGGAATTGAGTAAATATATCTTCAAATAAAAGAAAGCAAGGTATAAAACATTGTTTTTTATACTGTTTGTAGATTTATAAAAATATGGTCATACAATTGAATATATAGATACACACTGACCACTAGAGTAGCCCATTAAGGCTACTGAGCACTTGAAATATGGCAGTTCCAAACTGAGATGTGCTGTGCGTGTAAGATGCACATTGGACTTTGAAGGCTTAGTATCAGAAAAAAAAGTATGTAAAACATTTCATTAACAATTTTTATATTGATAACATGTTGAAATGATAACTTTAAAATCCATTACATTAGGGACTTCCCTGGTGGTCGCTAGCAAAGTAATGCTCAAAATTATCCAAGTGAGGCTCCAACAGTACATGAACTGAAAACTTCCAAATATTCAAGCTAGATTTAGAGAAGGCAGAGGAACCAGCGATCAAATTGCCAACTTCTGTGGGATCATAGAAAAAGCAAGAGAGTTCCAGAAAAACATATACTTCTGCTTTATTGACTATGCCAAAGCCTTTGACTGTGTGGATCACAACAAACTATGGAAAATTCTGAAAGAGATGGCAATACCAGACCACCTTACCTGCCTCCTGAGAAATCTGTATGCAGGTCAAGAAGCAACAGTTAGAACTGGACATGGAACAATGGACTGGTTCCAAACTGGAAAGGAGTATGTCAAGGCTGTATATTGTCACCCTGCTTATATAACATATGCAGAGTACATCATGTGAAATGCCAGACTGGATGAAGCACAAGCTGGAATCAAGATTGCTAGGAAAAATATCAGTAACCTCAGATACACAAATGACACCACCCTTATGGCCGAAAGTGAAGAGTAAGTAAAGAGCCTCTTGATGAAAATGAAAGAGGAGAGTGAAAAAGCTGGCTTAATACTCAACATTCAAAAAACAAAGATCATGGCATCCAGTCCCATCACTTCATGGCAAATAAATGGAGTAACAATGGAAACAGCGACAGACTTTATTTTCTTGGGCTCCAAAATCACTGCAGATGGTGACTGCAGCCATGAAATTAAAAGACGCTTGGTCCTTGGAAGAAAAGCTATGACAAACCTTGCTGCTGCTGCTGCTAAGTCGCTTCAGTCATGTCCAACTCTGTGCGACCCCAGAGACGGCAGCCCACCTGTCCCTGGGGTTCTCAAAGCAAGAACACTGGAGTGGGTTGCCATTTCCTTCTCCAATGCATCAAAGTGAAAAGTGAAAGTGAAGTCGCTCAGTCGTGTCCGACTCTTAGCGACCCCATGGACTGCAGCCTACCAGGCTCCTCCGTCCATGTGATTTTCCAGGCAGGAGTACTGGAGTGGGGTGCCATTGCCTTCTCCGAAGACAAACCTTGAGAGCTTATTAAAAAGCGGAGACATTACTTTGTGGATAAAGGTCCATCTAGTCAAAACTATGGTTTTTCCAGTAGTCATGTATGGATGTGAGAGTTGGACCATAACAAAATCTGAGTGTGAAGAATTGATGCCTTGAACTGTGGTGCTGGAGAACACTCTTGAGAGTCCCTTGGACTGCAAGGAGATCAAACCAGTCAATCCTAAAGGAAATCAACCCTGAATATTTACTGAAGAACTGATGCTGAAGTGGAAGCTCCAATACTTCGGCTACCTCATGAGAAGAACTGACTCATTGGAAAAGACCCTGATATTGGGAAAGATGGAAGGCAGGCAGAGAAGGTGATGACAGAGGATGAGATGGTTGGAAGGCATCACTGACTCAATGGACATGAGTTTGAGCAGGCTCTGGGAGATGGTGATGGACAGGGAAGCCTGGCGTGCTGCAGTCCATGGGGTCACAAAGAGTTGAACATGGCTGAGCGACTGAACTGACTGACTGGTGGTCCCTGTGCCTGGGACTCCACGCTCCCAATGTGTAGGGGTGATAGGTTTGGTCCCTGGTTGGGGACCTGGATCCTACATGCCATGGCTGAAGATCCTCCATGCCACAGCAAAGATCCAAGATCCCACATGCTCCAATTGAGAGCTTACATAATCAAATAAATAAATAAAAACATTAAAAGTTCTCAAGCTGAAATTAAAAACAATATATTAGGTTAAATAAAATATTAAAGTTTCATCTGTTTCTTGTTACTTTTAAAAATTTGCCTACTAGAAAATTTTAAATTACCTACGTGTCTCCCATTTTGTTTCTATTGCCTAGGGCTGTTTAGACTAAACTCTGGAAGAATACGCAACACATTCACTATAGTGACTGGGGAAGGGTCCTGAAGATTTGTCTGGGGTTCATGATCTACTTTTGTCACATCCCCGCCCTTCTCATCCCTCTCAGATGGGACTGGGGCCTTCTCATTCCCTTCTTCCATGTTTCTCCTGGCCTGCCCCAGCCCCCAATGCCAGGCTCTCCTTTCTGCCACCCCCCTCCCACCCCTGCTACTGCTCCTTGGCCTGAAGGATTGGAGCTGTATGGGAAGGGGCTCAAGGCTGCAGTGCCAGCATTCTTGAGCTGTGACTTGATAAGCTGGAGGCCACTTCTTCCCTGGAGAGATGGGGTGCAAAAACAGCTTGCTCCCCACTAGTTTTTGACTGCAGCCTTCCCACCACAGTCAAGGACAGTGAGCTCACTAGCAGGTAATCAGATAATTAGAAGATGCTCAGTTAAAACCAGTGACAAATTCAGCCCTCCTGATCAAAGAAACACCAATTAAACATTGGCACCAAATTAGCCAAACCATCAATAGGCATTCCATAACTGGGTTCGGAGATTGCTGACACCCTCCTTTGTCCTCACTGCCAAAACTCACGACTAGACCAATCATTAGAGCCTCCTCTGGAGCTGCCGGCAAAAACTGGGCAGCTTGGGATCACATCTAACCGGGGACCCCCGGAAACACTGGCTAGTTATGTGTCGGCCCCCACCACGGGTCCACTTCCAGCACTGGGGGCTCCCCGTGGGAATTACCCTTGGGGCCGCCCCAGGAGCTGCCAGTCGCGGGGTCAGGGAAGCTGGGAGAGTAGATGTATCTAGGGTGAATCTCAGCTCTACCATCTGCACAATCATGTGACCTTGAACGAGTTAATGAACTTCTCTACGCCTCATCGTCTCTGTCGGTAAAGTGGAAAGGCGAACACACACCGCACTGCACAGCTGTATTCCGCAGATTCCTGGAATGGAGGCTATCATGATGCCAGCCGGTACATGTAAGTGATGTTAAACGGTGGGGTCCCTCTGAGGCTACTCTAGAGAGTTTTTGCATCTCCTGAGGCCCTCTTTGCTGGAGGGGTGGGTAGCTCCAAACCACATACTGAGAATCGGAATTTGAGAAGCACGGCTCCTTGAACCCTGGCTGGGAGGGAGTGCCAGGGTTAATTCCTTGATTCCTCTACCCGACTCAAAGCCTGGAACTGGGTGAGGCCGGGCTGGTCCAGCCTCCGCGCCTTCCAACATAGTAGCCCCGCCCTCTGTCCCGCCTCTCTTCTTTACTGCGCCCCCATTGGTGGCGTCCGGCGGCGCGGCCGCTGTTATTTTTCGAATATATAAGAAGGTGGAGGTGGCAGCCTCTGCTAGAGGCTTCCTGGGCTGGTAGCCTGTCCCCGTGTCCCTCCTCCCTTCCCCACCCTCCCCACTTCCCTCTCCTCTCTCGCTCCTGCCCCTTTGCTCTTCCTCCCTCCCTTCCCTTCCACCCCGGGCCGGCTCCCTACCTCGTCCAGGCCAGCTGTGCCCGGCGTCTGTTGGTCGCCCTAAGCCAGGCCCGCCCGCCCCACCGCGATGGAGCTGCCCCAGCCGGAGTCCGTGGCAGGCTCGGCTCTCAGTCCGGCCGGCATGCGCGGTGGCGCCCAGCGTCCTGGCCACCTCCCGAGGCCTCCGGCTGGGGGCTCATGGCCTCCTGGGGTCCCCGGAGCGCGCGGCCGCTTCTTCTCCGGTCACCACCCTCACCCAGACTATGCACCACCTCGCTGGGCTCGGCAGGTAGGGGGCCCCAGGGATGCTCGGTGTAGGGTGGGAGGCCCGCACTAGGTTTTGGTCCCAGGCCTCTCCGGAACCCGGCATGGGTGCCAAACGGAGAGGCATCCCAGACACAGCCTGCTTCAAGGCTCAGGACCGAGCTGTGCTGCTCACACCCTCCAGGTGACTTGTTCTTGGCTGCCACATTCTCTGGAGACCCTCTTCCCCACCTCCACCATGCTGCCTCCCTAATCTTGGCTCAAATCTCCACCATTTTGCCCCAGGCAGGGGATCCTGAGCCTGGACGGGGAATTTGAGGGTGGTCCTGTTCCCTCTACCCTCAGTTCTTTCCTGGGGTAAAGGGGTTAAACACTGGTCCTGTTCCCTGAGCAAGTTTGCAGCTCCAGGCTGGGTTGTCCTTGAAGCAATAAAGGCCAAAGGCTTGGCCATTCCTCCAGAAAGGCTTGTGGGTGGGTAGGGACCTTTAGAGTTTAGGGGATGGCCCTCTAGGGCTGTCTGCTGCCCCACCATTCCTCAGGATGGTCCCAGCCCAACTCCTTGCTCTTGCTCTGGGTTCACCTTCCCTGCACCCAGGAGAACCTTTAATCAATCAACAAAGAGAAGACATTAGGGCTTCTGTAGAAGGCCTGAGAAGAGGGTAGATCCTTGATGCCATCACCTCCTTGAGACAGTGCAGTGACTGGAAGGGCACTTCAGAGGTTGGGGGGAGTGGGCGGTGGTGTTGGTGGGAACATGGGCCAGCCAACCCTTGAGCCCCACATTTACCTTTCTCCTTCCCTGGGTCCCTGCTCCCTTCCCAGCGAGACCCCAAAGAGTCAGGTAGGCAGCCTGCTCACATGCCTATCCCTGTCCCGTCGGGCGTCTGAATCCTCCCTGTCGTCTGAGTCCTCTGAATCTTCTGATGCAGGTGAGGCCCAGGGGTGCCAGGGGAGTTTGGGGGGCTACCTGAGCCTCCCTACTTCCCTGCTGATCAGACTAACATCCTCACCACAACCTGATGGGACCCCGGCAGCCTCCCCCTGCCCACTTCTGGTGGGGCATGCCACAGCCGGCATAGACTGGTTGAGCGATGGGTGCTGGGTGGGGTCCTCCAAGGGAGATGAAATCTTACTATTTAAAACTAGGCACCGAAGTCCTAAACCACAGCCCCACCTGGGAGGCAATTAGGCTGAAAATCTGTCATTTTATAACATTCACTTGCCTTCGGCTTTAACTTTCATTAAAAGCTGTAATCTCTTCTAGAACAAATTATTTTAAATCAGTTCAAGAAAAATGCTTAGCAGAATTTTGGTTTAAAGCCTAAACTTTAGGCTTTAAAGTTTCCATAGTAATAGGCGATTCCAGCAAGAATAGTAAATAGGGAATGGAGCCCTGTGTAACTTGGCCATGTGTCAGCCCTTGGGGTCTATGGGTGGATTTTGTTTCAGTTTTTAATGTATCAAGACCTAAGATAAAAACGGGTTTTCCCCCCTTCTCTGAATAGTGTTGGGACATGGTAGGGAAAAGTGTGCAGGAAATGCCACCACTTTCAAACCAAGGCACTCTGTCTCTCAGGTCTGTGCATGGACTCTCCCAGCCCTATGGACCCCAACATGGCAGAGCAGACGTGAGTAGAGAAGAGGGACCACACGGTCAAGGAGGGGAACCTGCCCTTGAGAATCTTAGTTCCACCCTAAACTCACTAGGGGAGCTTGGGAGAGCAAACAGACCTCCCTAAACCCTTGTATAGGGGCACTAATTGACCTTTCCATGTCCTGGCATTCTGCTTGTCTCAGGGAAGGGTCTACTATCATGGGAGCAGCTTAGAATGGGTTCAGGACAGTAGCCACAGGGAGCCTCTTGTGGGAATACAGGACTGTATGTGCCCTTTCTGCCTATGCACATATTTTTCTTTCCTGTGAATTATCAAAATTTTAAAATATGGTCCAACTAATTCAAAGTTTTTAATTTACTCTAGGCCAAACAAAACAGTTGCTGCAAGCTGGTTTGGCCCTTGGCCCTCCTATCAGTCACCACTGGTTTCAGTGACATTTCATCCGCTGGCCAACCCTTGGACCAGGCCCTTTGTGAAGGAGAGTGGAGAAGTTGAGGGGCTCTGCTCAACACAGTTCTCTGCTTCTTGGTTGTGGGGCAGGAGTAGTACCTTCCAGAGCACAGCTGTTCCCATCCAGCTGTTCAGGCCCCAGAAGGGAGAGCAGGCGTTACTGGGAACAACGGGCAAACCCGGCCTGGGCTGAGCGACTGTGGATTTGGGTTTAGGGCGGTGGCTGTCTTTCCTCCCACTGCCTTTGATCAGACTGGGCTGGGCTGCAGGTTTGTTCATAAACAGGAAATGGGGAGAGCATTGGGTGGTGGTGTGGGGACTGCAGGTTGGGTTTTGATGATAACACAGAGCTGAACCTGCTTTACCCCTAGGGGCCCAGGTGCAGACTGAAAACCAAGCCAATTAAATTGGTCATCCTGGTGCCAGGTTGGCTGCATACAGCCACCCTGCCCCACCTGGGTGAGGGGTGGGGGGGCTATCCTCCTGACACTTTAGCCCTCAGTTTCCCACCACCAACACTGCACCTGCCTTAACAGTTACACAGAAAGAGGTGTGTGTGTGTGTGTACACAGAGACACACAAAAGCCCTGCCTGGCAGGTGGTCTCTGGTAACATAGCTAGGCTCAGAAGGAACATCTGTTGGAATTCTTTGCCTGCTGGTCTCTTCTAAGGCAGGAGGAGGGGGTGGAACAGAGGCTGGGTTCTAAAATTCCACAGGAGGGAGGAGAGGTTATGACCTTGGACATTTGTCACTAGGGGGTCTGACATGGCAGACCAGGGCTGATCCAGGGGCACACTGAACCAGCCCCCTGTCCTGGAGGAGCCAGGACTATCCCACACAAGGGGAGGGAAGCCCTGCCTTGCTGGTATCCAGGCCCTGCAGACACCCACATGTTCAGGACAAGGCCTGTCATGGGATGGATGGATGCCTTTCCTGGCAGCCATATGGCCCTGCTGAGGTGATTTGCATACAGGTGGAAGGCCTGTGGGCAGGCTTGTGAGACCGTTGCCTTGGTAACTCCTCAGCTACCCCAAGACCTACCCCAGCTGTCTCTGTCACTGCCATTCTTCAGGCTTCTTCCATTCAGGGCAGCTTTTAAAATCCCAGGCTGCCTCTTATCTCCCTCTTCCCCTATACCTGGGCCCATGATAGGTGCTGCATTCTTCCTACCTCCTCTTTCCCCTGGCCTGAGCTCTGGCTCCCCTGGGCCTTGTGGACTGAGGACCCAAGGCTGGGGATAGGCAATGGGCTGTGAGGAGACCTAGGTTGAATGGGACCCTTCTCTGTCCTAGGTTTGAACAGGCCATCCAGGCAGCCAGCCGAGTTATTCAAAAGTAAGTGCTCTGGCCTTCGTTGCACAGGCTCCCTGCCCCGTGTGGGTGGAATAGGCCCCAGGATGTACAGGGCTCTGTGGTGGAGGGGCACCCTGCGTGTTCTCTGGCACAGCCTGACTCTCCAGCCCTGAGGTGTCCCTGTTTCCTTCTGCAGTGAGCAGTTTGCCATCCGACGTTTCCAGTCCTTGCCGGTGAGTGTCCTCTGAGGCCCATTGAGAGACTTGGGCCTACTGGCTAGGATTATAGAGGGCAGGAGGGACCTGGATTGATTCTCGGAAGGTCGACTTGAAGCAGTTGGGTGTCCCTTGTCTGGCTATGGGAGATGGGGCTTTGGAGGTGGACAGGGGATCTGGGGGAGTTGGAGCAGAGATGGGAGAAGGTATGGCCTGGGCTGGCACTAGGGGAATGGAGCCTTCTGTACCTACTGCCCTCCTGGCTCTCTAGGGGAGGCTTCTGGGCCACAGTCCTGTGCTACGGAACATCACCAACTCCCAAGCGTCTGGCACCTGGAGGAAGACTGAGGCGTGTGACCAAGCTGCCCACGGCTCTGGGGAGGACAAAGAGAATGTATGTTTCCAGAAGGCCAGAATCGAAGCACTTCAGGGAGAGAGGGGGGCTTACTGGAGTGGTTTTCTGGCATTTGATCATGCATCCCTCTGTATTGCCCACAGGATGGATTTGTCTTCAAGATGCCAGGGAAACTCAAACATCCCAGCCACTCCCGTGCTCTTGGGGAGTGGGCCAGCCGCAGAGAAGCCTTTGCCCAGAGGCCAAGCTCGGCTCCCGACCTGATGGTATACCAGGAGAGCTGACCCCTGCAGGGCAGGCATGCGCGCAGGGCAGGTGCCTGTGAAGGCAGCCTGGGAAACTTGGGGGTGATCCTGAGCCCTGAGGCAGTGGGAACCTTATTTCTCAGAAGGTTAGGGTGGAGACTTGTCTCGGGCCCCATGTTGAGTCTCCTCTGTCTGTTTGTCACCCATGCAGTGTCTCACCCCTGAGAGGAAGATGGAAGTCGAGGAACTGATCCCCCTGGCCCGATGCCAGTTCTCCGTGACCCCTCCACAGGGGCTGTTGAGGAAGACGATGGATTCGTGGATATCCTGGAGACGGACTTAAAGGTAAACAGCCTTGCCTTGTCAGGCCCCCTACCTCTCCCTTCCTGAGATCTCCTGGAAGAGGTAAGCTCTGAGCTCCTACAGCAAGACTATGACCTCATTTCAATGTCAGAACAACTGGAGGTAACTGAGTCACAGCCTGACCTCTGGCCAATCAGAGAAGAGGAAGTGGCTGGTGCTGCAGTGGAGGGTGGATGGGCAGGGCAAAGGGAAGCCTGGTCTTCCTGTATTGCCATGCTTCTCATATCTATGCTAAAGTCCCTCTGGCGAGTGGGGCCCCGCAGTTTCCTGGTCCTGGGGGCTGTCCTGTGTGGCGGTATGAGCAGGGTCACCAAGGGCTGCTGGCCTGGAATTTTGCTGGGAGAACTGGGAAAACCGCCCTGGAGGACTTGGGGCCTTAGGTGTTGGACCTGTGCCTGCGAGTGTGACCATACCCTTGCTGATCTGGCCTCAGGAGAATGATGTAGTTCCCCCAGGCATGGAGAGCCTCATTAGTGCCCCACTGGTCAAGACCTCAGAAAAGGAAGAGGAACAGGTGAGCCCCTGGAGAGGCCCCTCAAAACTTGGGAATGGTGGAGCCCTACCCTCTGAGTGAGACTGGGATGGAAAGCAGGGGCTAGGAATGCTGACCCCAGACCTGCTACCTCTGCCAGGACCTCATCATGTACAGCAAGTGCCAGCGGCTCTTCCGCTCTCCGTCCATGCCCTGCGGTGTGATCCGGCCCATCCTCAAGAGGCTGGAGCGCCCGCAGGACCGGGATCTGCCTGTACAGAACAAGCGGAAAAGGAGCGTGACTCCTCCAGAGGAGGAACTGCAGGAAGCTGAGGAACCCGTGAGTACCCCCGTCCTGGGCTGGGACTAGGCTGGACTGCCACCCTCCAAGTCCACCCTGTAAGCCCGTCTCAGCTGGGTTTGTAGAGGGGGGCAGGGTGCAAGGAAGGGGGATGCTAACCAGACAGGGCACTGAGGGACAGCCTCACCCCTGACCCTGGCTGCCACTTGCCTCACAGAAAGCCCGCATTCTCCGCTCAAAGTCTCTGTGTCATGATGAGATTGAGAATATCCTGGACAGTGACCACCGAGAACTGATCGGGGATTACTCCAAGGTACCAGCAGTGGGACCCTCAGGAGGCTCGGGCCTTTACTATGTGGCCCCTGAGCCCAGCGACTGCTTCAGTGACTCCCACTCTCCCAGAAGCCCCTCATTTTGTCCTTTGCGTCTTATCCTGTAGTCTCACCCAGACTCCTCTCTCTGGCTCTCTTTGATCTCCTATCTCAAATCTGTCCAGGGCATCAGTGGTATCTCCACCTTGGAAAAGATTTCCATCTTGCCGGGGGCCTCCTGGGGCCTGCTTGGCAAAGCATGGGGGCAGGAGGCATGGAGGGTTCATATCCTCTGCTCCCCATCTTCATTTCCCCTTGGAAGGCTGTTTTCTGGGGATCAGACCCTAGAGGCACCTTGGTTGCTATGGGAACCAGACCTTAATTTGAAGTCAAAGCAGATAATTCCCTGGTGGTCCAGTGGCTAAGACTCCATGCTGCCAATGCAGGGGGCCCAGGTTGGATCCCTGGTCAGGGAACTAGATCCCGCATGGCACAACTTAGCGTTCACGTGCTGCAAAAAATCCCACATGCAGCAGTGAAGATCAAAGATCCCATGCAACTAAGACTGGATGCAGCCAAATAAAACAAACAAATAAATATTAAAAAAAGGGAAAGTCAAGCAAGTTTGGCTTTCAGACTTGAGGAAAAACTCATTTTTCTCAGGTTCCTAGTTTTGCCAATGTCACTCTCTCTCACCTTCCCTTCAGGCCTTCCTCCTACAGACTGTGGATGGAAAGCACCAAGACCTCAAGTACATCTCACCAGAAACGGTATGCAGGGATGAGTTATTTTTCAGTGCCTTTGGGACTTCTGTTTGCTTGTTAACCTCCCCTGGAGTCAGGCTACAAGCACTGGGTCAGCCCCTGCCTGCCAGCCTGAACCACTGGGACCCACCTCTGCGGCCTCCTGCAGGTGGTGGCTCTGCTGACAGGCAAGTTCAGCCACATCGTGGAGAAGTTTGTGATTGTTGACTGCAGATACCCCTATGAGTATGAAGGCGGGCACATCAAGGTGAGGCAGGGTGACGGGAGAGGCCCTGAAGACTCATCCAGTTCTGTCCTTCCTCTGCCCAGAGGATGCACTCTCTCATGGGGTAGGATCTGCCCTTCAAGAGGTGGAGTCACTCATCTGAAAGATGGGGACCGCACAGGGCAGGGTCAGCCACGCACAGCTGCGGCCTGACCCCTGGCTTCTCTGGCAGACTGCTGTGAACCTGCCTCTGGAACGGGATGCCGAGACCTTCCTGCTACAGAGCCCCATCACACCCTGCAGCCTGGATAAGAGAATCATCCTCATTTTCCACTGTGAATTTTCATCTGAGCGGGGCCCCCGCATGTGAGTCCTGGCTCCGCCCAGCCAGCTAGTGCTGCTCCTTACCTTCCCTGCTTAGGCTTTCGGGTGCTGGAACCATCCAGTGGCCAAGAGGCGTGAGCCCGGCCCTGGCCCCTCCTTGATCTGGGCCTCTTATCTCACCTTGGAGCTTGGAGCAGACCGTATCCCTGCTTCCCTGTGCATGGCACTGTCCTCCTGTCTCCTCTCATCCTTTCCGTCAGGCCTCCCATCTTCCCTCTGTCCATTGCCGCCATCTCCACAAAACCTAATTCTAACTCTCCAGCGGTGTCCTTAAAATCCAAAGGCCCTGTCCCAGTCCTCAGTGATGCTGGCCCTTCCAGGGTTCGATTGTTCTTTCCTCTCTCCATCTCCTCACCCAGCCTTGTCCAGACCTTCTGACTCTTACCTCTTGAACTTGGTTCACTTGTCTCCCTTCTGCCTCCACTTTCCTGGCCCAGAAGAAATGTCTCGGACAGAGATTGTGTAACTGTCTTCTGAACACAGAGCCCCTTTGATTTGCCTTTTTCTGTCTCCCCAACCTCTTGTGAACCCAGTTAGCCAGACTGAACTAAAAGTGTTCTTGTGGCTGACATTCCTGCACTCAAGCCTTCTGTGGTTCCCAGAGGAGTGGCTGCGTGGAGCAGGTCCCCTGATACATCCCACTGTACAACCAGCTCTCACCCCACACCCCTACTGGTCGCAGGTGCCGTTTCATCAGGGAACGAGACAGAGCCTCCAACGACTACCCCAGCCTCTACTATCCTGAGATGTATATCCTCAAAGGCGGCTACAAGGACTTCTTCCCACAGCACCCGGTACCACGGGTTGGGGTGGCCATAGCATCCGTGGGAGGTTTGGGCTACAGGGAAAGGGGTTGACCAGGCAGTAGCCCTCGGATAAGGGAGGATAGAGTCCTCTCTGAAGTTGCCCAGGTCCCCATGTTGATTGCCCCATCCCATCCTGCCCTAGACCTTCTGTGAGCCTCAAGACTACCGGCCCATGAACCATGAGGACTTCAAGGATGAAATGAAGACC
Source organism: Bos mutus (assembly GCF_027580195.1). NCBI lineage: Eukaryota > Metazoa > Chordata > Mammalia > Artiodactyla > Bovidae > Bos > Bos mutus. The sequence continues at coordinate 35,876,569 of NC_091629.1, read as the reverse complement.
TTCCGCCTCAAGACACGCAGCTGGGCTGGCGAGCGGAGCCGGCGAGAGCTTTGCAGCCGCCTGCAGGACCAGTGAAGGGCCAGCAACTGTCCCACCCGCCTTCCTTGCTTTGTGCGGCCCTGTGGCCTCCGGGGCTGAGGGTCTGCTGTCCAGGGAAAAGATGGTGAGGGCGTCCTGTCTGCCTGCACCAGCCCTGATCCTCTGTCTCACTCCAGTCGTGTTCCGTATCCTGGTGACACCCCCATCCTCACTCCAGGAGAGCCCAGCCTGCTGACTAAGTGAAATTGGATTAAGTCTAGCTCAAAGGAAGTATTTGTGTCTAACAGGAGCCTTTTTGGTGTCTTTTTCTTCCTTGTTTGGGTTAACCCTTTGTCTTGCTGTATTCAGAAAAGCCTCTTTTTTCCTAAGAGCTTTGTTTATATGTATGTGGCTGAGAGAAAGCTCCAGCCTCCTAGAAGGAGCCACCGCTACCCTCGGAGTTAGCACCATGTCCCAGGTGCTAACATACTCCTAAGTGTGTGTGCCAAACTCCCTTCTCCTTCCCGTCTCTTCATGTGAACATCTCCAGCACAGGCACGAGCTCTTCCTCTTTCCTGTTTCAGTGTTATTTGTATGTTTGATCTCTTTTTTTTTTTCCATCTCAGGATAGTTACAGGCTAAGGTTTAGGTTTTCCCTGTCCAGTTGTTAAAGATACAAACATTCATAACCCACTTGGCCCTGGCTTCTGTGGCTCGGAAAGGGATGTTATTATCCATGGAGGCCCCTAGGTGAGGGTTAAGGCCTGCATCCTGAGCCCACTGGAAACCTAGCCCTCACTGCTGTGAACCCTGGGGGCTGAACCCACGTCAGAACTTGCTGCTGTCTCGTCACAGATGGACAGATGGACAAATGGAAGTGTGGATGGATAGTGGGTGCATGGATGGCCATAGACCCACAATGCCTTGTCCACAAACCACTGAACTGAGGCATTTCAGTGAGTGTGACTGCCTGCAGCAGGAGTATACATGTGCCTGTCTGTGTGAACAAAATCTTTACACTTTTAAGATTTGGAGATTATTCAAAAGGAAATTTTATGAAAGCAGCTAAACTAAGGCCAGCCACTTCTGGATTCTGAATCTTGGGAAATGGGCAGGGCTTCTTGAAGGCTCTGCTGAGTCATCTAGAAGGGTCTTGGTTCAATAAAGCACTGAGCAAGCTGAGTAAGTAGCATTGTGTCCTGTGGAGCCCTTAATAAGACTATGGCAGACCCTGATGGTGGAATACAGCAGAGGCAAGTCTCCGGATTGGGGCTGGAAGACTCCTGGGGAGGTGGCCTCATACCCTCTTCCCAAGTCTTGCCAAGATTTTGGATTCAGCCTCCCTGTTCCCCTCATCTGGCTTCTCAAGCACTTCTGGGGTCCATCTTCCTAAACTAGCTCTCCATTCCTAAATTCTGCACCAAGAAGGCAAGAATGATGTCATCAAGTCTGTTCTCTAGAACTGTCAGTGGCTCACCATTGCCTTCAGAAACTTAAAAGTCTCAGCCTTTAGGACCTAGACCCTCTGCTGCCTCATTCCTCACCTCTCGCTGAATTAAATCCCCCATAGTTGCTCTTCACATTTTCTTGTCCTTGCATCTGCAATATGCTCAGGAATGCTCTCCTCAAGCTGCTATTTCTCTTAAGATTCAATTTCAAATGTTAATGCCTCCCAGAAGCCTCCCTGCTCTATTAGGGAAATGACTTTCATTATCCCCAGCACTCAGCAAAGGTTCCACCACTTAGGAGGTGCCAGGGTCAAGGTAAAAGAGTAGGAAAGGGCCGATCTGGGAGAACCAGAAATCTGGATGTGTCAGGAAATCCCCTTGGAATACCACAGCAAATTACTCTCTCCCACACCAGCCCAAATATGAGCTATGATGGTAGGGGCTCCTTTGCAAATGTACAACTAAGACACTGCCTGATACAGAGTGCTCACACAACATGTCAAGTGTCATTCCCACTTCTTGTTAAAGTTCTACCTTGCTGTGATTATTCGCTCCATTCTGCAGGTGGGAAAACAGGCTGTTTCTTGCCAGAGCAATAAGAAGAGACTTGAGAGTCCTAGGCTGAGTCTAAACTTGTCCCCCCGATCCCAAGTTTCTTAAGCTCCTTGGTCTTCAGTCTTGGTCTTGAGCCTGCTGCAAGGGCACAATAGGTAGGAGGGATGATATTGGAGGGGTGGGGGTGGGGGCTGGGCTTCTACTCAAGAAGTGTAGTCCAGAAGCCCCCTCCACTGAGCAGGCGGCTGGCACCAAGCCAGCCTTATCTGGGTGACGGGATTTGCCCCAGAAAAGGGAAAATACTTGTGCAGACCCCTGAGAAAGAGGAAGAAGTAGAGGGAGAGGAGAGAGAGAGCCCTGGCACAGTTCTGAGATTTGCCTGTACCACCCTGAATGCTCAAGTGGTCTGGTTTTATGAGGAGGAAGGCCCCTGGATACTCAAAGGGCACTCACCTGCCCCAGGTCACACAGCAGATACAAGCAGAGTAGATATTCCAGCTGCCCAGGACTCTCACTCTTCACCTTCCCACCTCTGCAAGAGATAAGAAGGTGGGGCTAGGCTGCCTAGCTTCTGCTCTAAGAGTCCTCTTACCACCCTGGCTATGTGGATCAGATCACATGGGGAGGAGAAAGCAATGGGGGCTGAGTGTCTAACCCCACCCAGAATGAGCTAGGTGCTGACAGCTGTGGCCACCTCTGCCCCACTCACAACCCATCATAGTCAGTTGTGATCACTTAGTCTGCCCCAAACACTTTTACCTAGTGTCTCCTAATCACACCAGGTCACACATTTAGCTCATTTTGCAGGGGAAACAAGAGGAAGGGACCTTGATCAAGTGAGGACAAGAGTCTTCCCTGAGAAAAGGCCTTGGTGCCTGGGCCCAGTAGAGAGGGTGCTAGGGTTCACCTCTCCAATTTGGGCTGGGCCAAGACCTCCTTGTCCTGGGAATTTCAGAGGATAGGGCAGAGGTACTGCAGTCCCTACCAGGAAGTGAAGATATAACTTTATTCCTGGATGCTCAAAAAGAGGGGTGGATCAGGCAAGGAAGCGGTTTAAAATCCTGGGCTGTCAGCCAGTTTTAAAGGTTGTTTTGCTTTTGCCAAGTCAGGGCAGGAATTCCCACCTCTGGCTAGGAGCCTGGGAGCAGCCACATGCAGCCTACTCACATGGTTTAAGAGTCACACAGGCTCCTCTGCTAGGCCTGACAGAGTCGGGGGGCTGGGGATCATTGGATTTGCTTGCTATTTGGCATTTGCAATGACAATTTAAAGAATGTTTTCTTTTTAAATTGGGGAAAGACTGATATTTCCTCAAAGGTACATATCTTAAACATAGGGCACAGATGTGAGAAGGCACCACACAGCTCAACGTGTCGACATGTCTAGCATCCCAGAAGGTTTCCTCCAGCTCTTTCCCAGTTACCTACACTCTGGAGTCACCACTAGTTAACCTCAATTGTAGTAGATTAGTTTTACCTGTTCTTGAGCTTCATACAGTTTTGTGTCTGACTCTTCACTCAGCATAATGATTCGAGGTCCATCCTGTTTCTTTTACCAATAATTTATTCTCACTATATGGATATATTCCTAAATTAAATTGTTCGTTCTACTTGTTTTTCTTCTGGCCTTTAAAATTTGGGGGGTTGGGGGCTTGCCATCCATCTTGCAGGATCTTAGTTACCCAACCAGGAATTGAGCCTGAGCCATGGCAGTGAGAGAGCAGAGTCCGAATCACTGGATGCCAGGGAATTCCCTGGCATTTATTTGTTTACTCATTTGGCTGCTCTGGGTCTTGGTTGTGGCCTGTGAGATCTAGTTTCCTGACCAGGGATTGAACCTGGGCCCCCTGCATTGGGAACATGGAGTCAGTCACTGGACCACCAGGGAAGTCCCTCCCTAGTCTTTAAATCTTTTAAAAATTAAAGCAAAGATTCACTCTTTTGTGTATATATTTCTGTGAGTTTTGGTGGATGTACAGTTTGGTAACTGCCACCACAATTAAGAGATAGAACATTTTCATTTTGCCCGTAGATTGTTTGAGACTATTTCAAAATGTGATGGAACTATACCAGGGGTGGAACTGTTGGATCACAGCGTGTGTATTTTCCACATAGTTCTCCAAGGTTGCTATACCAACTTAGCTCCCACCAGCTGTGTCTGAGAGTTTTGTTGTTCCATATTTTCATTAGGATTGGTAAATTTTAATTTCTCTCTTAACCAGAAAACGTGATTGTTTATAGCAAAGAGCTCTGTTCACTGTCCAGAGCTGCATGCACCTGCATGCTGTGGTATGGCAGTAGCAGGAATTTCAGCCTGTCTTCTGACTCTCCTATGTTGAAATGCTAATCTTAGTCTTAATTTTTTCTCAAGTCAGATTCTTTAAAAAGTTAAAGTGACCCTTTAGGTCACTGGCTTGTAGGTCACTGGCTTGAGTCCATCCAGTGATCACAGCTCACAGTCATCTAGAAAACTTAATGATTTTTAGAAGTCTTTATCCCTGGGATTGAACACAAAAGCACCCTACTTTCCAGAAGCAATAAAACTGTTGGTACAGAAAGGAAGGATGTTTAGACAAGAAGGTCTGTAGCCATGTGGAATCTGGAAACAATCAGGAGAGGGAAGTTGAGCAATGATGGAGAAGTTGCTGTTCTGCAGCCTTGAAATCCGTGCCTTGAGAGAATGTTGGATAATGTGAAGTTACTCAGCCTATTGTTCAAAAGAGACAGTTGGTTATGAGACAGAAGCTAAGAAGCATTCCCACCCAACAGGAGTTTGTGTGAATGCCAAGCAGTGCTGCTAGGATTGCCTCCTCCCCCACCCTGCCCACACCAGCACTCACACCCTGGGGAAGGGTGGTGACCGCAGCTGCCAGGCTCTGAGTCATCTGGGCCTGGGGCAGCGGGAAGGGAAGGGGCCTCACGTGGCCGGGTCTGAGCTGCCTCGTTGGGCCTCCTGGCTCTCAGCCCTGCAGGAAGAGCAGCCTTTTGAAAGGACAAATCACAGACTGCCTAGTCCTCCTGGAGCCCAGCCAAACATGGGGCCTGGGGCTCCCTGAGGGGAGGGTTCTGGAAGGGGCCTTCTGGGTTGGGGTTGGGAATACCAGGGAAGGAGGTTATCCAAACCGGGTGGGAAGGGAGCTCCCAGGGTTAGATTATTGCAGGTAAGCAGGGCTGGGGTTATGGCCTCTAGGAGTTGGAGGTGGGGGCTGACAATCTCTGTGGTGACCCTGAGGGGATGGAGGAGAGGGGGACACATGGGGATGGCATGAAACACACTGAAATTTATGGACAAGGATTGATCTCAGTGCCTCAATTTCCTCATCTGCAAAATGGAGATAGTAAAGCCCCTCCATCAAAGGCTTGTGAATTGGATCAAATGAGTTGGTGTATACAAAGCACTGAGAACAGGGCCTGCCTACTCCAAGTGCCATACAAGAGTCTTCTATGGCTGCTATTACTTAGAGCCAATGTGGGGATTACAAGACCAGATGGGTAAAAAGGATAATCCTAAAAACATTTAATTAAAAGAAAGGGGCCAACTTGAGGGTTTGAGCCTTTTCTGCACAGGGACATGCCCCTAGGTGATGGATTACAAAGGAAAATCCCAGCTGCTCTGTGTAGGAGACTCTTGTCCTACTGCACCAGAGAAGCAGTTAGGGGGCTGTGGAGGGGATTTGGTACAGAGGCAGAGGGAGCTGTCTAGTGACCCACATAGGGCACGTCATCTCTGAGATGGCCCAGGGAGGTGAAGGGGGATAGAGGTACAAGGCTTGCCTTACTTTGGTCTTCTTTATTCTAGGGCAGCCATATCCACTCAATCTCAGCCTACCTGAACTCTCAGTAAATCTCTTCCTCTTAGTTTCCTCCTCTACAATTTGAGAAACAGCTAAAAATTCTTGAAAGTGAAAGTGTAGTCGCTAAGTCGTGACCAACTCTTTGTAACCCCATGGACTGTAGCCTGCCAGGCTTCTCTGTCCATGGAGTTCTCCAGGCAAGAATACTGGAATGGATTGCCATTCCCTTCTCCAGGGGATCGTCTCGACCCAGGGATCAAACCCAGGTTTCCCATATTGCAGGCAGATTCTTTACTGTCTGAGCCATCAGGGACATTCTTATCAAACATTAAAAAAATCTGCCTGGGGCTGACAGAATCCATGGAATTGCCCTCCCCTCATCCAGATGTAGGTGATGGCTCAACTGGTCTGGCCTGAGGTCTCAGGGTTTGTAAAGATCATCAGTAAGCATTCCCAGCTGTCTTGGGGGTAGGTTTCCTCTGTCCCTGGAGGTGTGTAAGCAGAACCTAGGGGTTGGTCCTGATGTCTGGGAGAAGCAGTATAGCTTTCTAAGCCAGGCTGCCCATCAGTGTTTCAGGACCCTGCAGTGGCTTGGGTGAGTGGGGAATGGAGACTGCTGTCCAAATTGAGTATCAGTCACGATGTGCATTCGGGTGGTGGGCGTTGAGGGGGATGGGAAGGGGACAACACAAGGCTGCCTGCCATTGTGGGGCAGGCCTCACCCAGAAGTAGGCAGAGAGCAATGGAGAATGAGAGCGTGGGGAAGGGACTTCAGGCAAACCCCCCAACTCGGAGGGCCACTGAGAAGAGTGGAGCTGGGGATCTGGGTAATGGGCATCTCTGCCCATAGCCAGAGTAGGGGAAAGGGAAATGATGGGAAGGTGTAGCCCCTGGTCACTGCTAGGCAGGTGAGTGAGGCCTCAAATCCAGCCAACTTCTTCCTTCAAGTTTCTCTAATTTTTTTTTTTCTAATTTTTTATAGGGCTTTATTTATTTCAGTTTTTTTAATAATTGATTTACAATATTGTGTTAGTTTCTGGTATACAGCAAAACAAGCCAGTTATGTATATAATATATATATGTATATATACATACATATTCATAAAGAATATATTCTTTTTTCATTCTATTCCATTGTGGTTTATTACAGGATACTGAATTGTAGTATTTTATTTCACTTTTCTTCTTCTGAAACTGCCTCCAGACCAGAAGGTTCCACCTGCTTTCCAGTACTGACCAAGGCCTTTCTGACACTTTCTCCTATCCTGCCTCTGCATTAATGTTTGTCAGCATTTACTGAGTGCTGACTATGTGTCAGGCTCTACTCTGTCCACTTCACATGTTGCCTCACTTAACTCATTTGAGTTAGGCTGTACCTAATAGACTGCTTAATAGATCATAGCCTTGTTGTGGTAAATAAGTAAGTAAGTGTTAGTCGCTCAGTCGTGCCCGACTCTTTGCAACCCCATGATCTGCAGCTCACCAGGCTTCTGTGTCCATGAGATTTTCCAGGCAAGGATACTGGAGTGGGTTGCCATTTCCTTCTCCAGGGGATCTTCCCAACCCAGGGATCGAACCCAGGTCTCCTGTATTGCAGGCAGATTCTTTACCGACTGAGCTACAAGGGAAGCCCTGTTGTGGTAAAGGGATTTGCATAACTCAATGAAGCTATAGGCCATGCCAGGCAGGACAACCCAAGATGGATGAGTTACAGAGAAGAGTTTTGACAAAATGTGGTCCACTGGAGGAGGAAATGGCAACCCACTCTAGTATTCTTACTGCGAGAATCCCATAAACAATATGAAAAGACAAAAAGATATGATACTGGAAGATGAGCCCCCTAGATTGGAAAGTGTCCAATATGCTACTGGAGAAAAGCAGATGGCAATTACTAATAGCTTCAGAAAGAAAGAAGTGGATGGGCCAAAGGGGAAATGATGCTTAGTTGTGGATATGCCTGGTGATGAAAGGAAAGTCTGATGCTCTAAAGGACAGTGTTGCATAGGAACCTGGAATGTTAGATCCATGAATCAAGGTAAATTGGAGGTGGTCAAGCAGGAGATGACAAGATTGAACATTGACATCTTAGTGAACTATAAGTAAAATGGATGAGAACAGGCATATTTAATTCAGATGACCATTATATCTACCACTGTGGGGAAGAATCCCTTAGAAGAAATGGAGTGGCCCTCATAGTCAACAAAAGAGTACAAAATGCAGTATTTGGGTGCAGTCTCAAAAATGACAGAATGATCTTGGTTTGTTTCCAAAGCAAATCATTCAACTTCACAGTAATCCAAGTCTTTGCCCCAACCACTAATGCTGAAGAAGCTGATGTTGAACAGATCTATGAAGACCTACAATACCCTCTAGAACTAACACCAAAAAAAAGATGTCCTTTTCATCATAGGAGATTGGAATACAAAAGTAGGAAGTCAAGAGATACCTGGAATAATAGGCTAGTTTGGCCTTGGAGTATAAAATGAAACAGAGCAAAGGCTAACAGAGTTTTGTCAAGAGAACACACTGGTCATTGCAAACACTCTCTTCCAACAACATAAGGGATGACTCTACACATGGACCTCACCAGATGGTCAACACCAAAATCAGACTGATTATGTTCTTTGCAGCTGAAGATGGAGAAGCTCTATACAGTCAGCAAAAACAAGACCTGGAGCTGACTGTTACTCAGATCATAAGCTCCATATTGCAAAATTCAGGCTTAAACTGAAGAAAGTAGGGAAAACCACTAGGCCATTCAAGTATGACCTAAATATAATTCCTTATGATTATACAGTGGAGGGGACGAATAGATTCAAGGGATTAGACCCAGTAGAGAGAGTGCTTGAAGAACTATGGACAGGAAGTTCTTAACATTGTACAGGAGGCAGTGACCAAAACCACCCAAAAGGCAAAGGAATACTAGAAGGCAAAATGGTTGTCTGAGGAGGATTTACAAATAGCAGAGGAAAGAAGAGAAGTGAAAGGCAAGGGAGAAAGGGAAAGATATACTAAACCAATGTAAAATTTCAGAGAATAGAAAAGGAGAGATAAGAAGGCCTTCTTAAATGAACAATACAAAGAAATAGAGGGAAATAATAGAATGGGAAAGACTAGAGCTCTCTTCAAGAAAATTGGAGATATTAAGGAAACATTTCATGCAAGGATGGGCATGATAAAGGACAGAAATGGTAAGGAAGGACCTAACAGAAGCAGAAGAGATTAAGAAGAGGCAGCAAGAATATACAGAACCATACAGAATGAATATACAGAAGAATATACAGAATATAAGACCAAAAAGGTCTTAATGACCTGGATAACCACAGTGGTGTGGTCACTCACCTAGAGCCAGATATCCTGGAGTGTGAAGTCAAGTGGGCCTTAGGAAGCATTCAGTTCAGTTCAGTTCAGCCTGTGTCTGACTCTTTATGACCCCATGGACTGCAGCAAGCCAGGCTTCCCAGTCCACCAGCCCAAACTCATATCCATTGAATCTGTGATGCCATCCAACCATTTCATCCTCTGTCATCCCCTTCTCCTGCCTTCAATCTTTCCCAGCATCAGGGTCTTTTCTAGTGAGTCAGTTCTTCACATCAGGTAGCCAAAGTATTGGAGTTTCAGCTTCAACATCAGTCCTTCCAATGAACGAATATTCAGGACTGATTTCCTTTAGGATGGACTGGTAGAAAGCATTAAACAAACAAAGCTAGTAGAGGTGACAGAATTCCAGCTGAGCTATTTCAAATCTTAAAAGATGATGCTGTTAAAGTGCTGCACTCAATATACCTGCAAATTTGGAAAACCCAGCAGTGGCCATAAGACTGGAAAAAGTTTTCATTCCAATCCCAAAGAAGGACAATGGCAAAGAATGATCAAACTGCTGTACAACTGTGCGCATTTCACAAGCTAGCAAGGTTATACTCAACATCCTTCAAGCTAGGTTTCAGCAGTATGTGAACTGAGAACTTCCAGATGTACAAGCTGGGTTTAGAAAAGGCAGGGGAACCAGAGATAAAATTGCCGGCATTCACTGGATCGTGCAGAAAGCAAAGGAATTCCAGAAAAATATCCACTTCTGCTTCATTCATTACGCTATCATCTTTGACTTTGTGGATCACAACAAACTGGAAAATTCTCAGACAGATTAGAGTACCAGATCAGCTCACCTGTCTCCTGAGAACCTGTATTCAGGTCAATAAGTAACAGAACTGGACATAGACAAATGGACTGGTTCAAAATTTGAAAAGTATTATGACAAGGCAGTATATTGTCAGCTTGCTTATTTAATTTATATGCAGAGTACATCATACAAAATGCCAGGCTGGATGAATCATAAGCTGGAATCAAGATTGCCAGCAGAAATAGCAAAAACCTCAGGTATGCAAATGATATCACTCTAATGGTAAAAAGCAAAAAGGAACTAAAGAGCCTCTTGATGAAAGTGAAAAAGGAGAGTGAAAAAGCTGGCTTGAAATGCAACATTCAAAAAACTAAGATCAAGGCATCCAGTCCCATAACTTCATGGCAAATAGGAAGGGAAAAAGTGGAAACAGTGACAGATTTTTAGTTTCTTGGGCTCCAAAATCACTGCAGACAGTGACTGCAGCTATGAAATTAAAAGATGCTTACTCCTTGGAAGGAAAGGACAAACCTAGACAGCTATTAAAAAGCAGAGACATCACTTTGCCAACAAAGGTCCGTATGTTCAAAGCTATGGTTCTTCCAGTAGTCATGTATGGATATAAGAGTTGGACCATAAAGAAAGCTGAGCGCTGAAGAAGTGGTGCTTTCGAACTATGGTGTTGGAGAAGACTCTTGAGAGTCCCTTGGGCTGCAAGATCAAACTAGTCAATCCTAAAGGAAATAAATCTGATGCTGAAGCTGAAGCTCCAATACTTTGGCTACGTGATGTGAAGAGCTGACTCATTGGAAAAAACCCTGATGCTGGGAAAAATTGAAGGCAAGAGGAGAAGGGGACGACAGAGGATGAGATGGTTAGATAGCATCACTGATTCAATAGACATGAATTTGAGCAACTCAGAGATAGTGGAGGACAGCGTAGCCTGGAGTGCTAGTGTCCATGGGATGGCAAAGATTCATCCACAACTTAGCGACTGAACAACAGCAGCATCTAACAGAAACCCCATACAGCAGTTGAACAAAATAAATATATGTGCTCCTCATTCAGCAAGAAGTTTCTGCAGTCTTTGGGGACCCAGGCCCCTTCCTGCCTCACTGTCTCAGCACCTTGCTTTGACTTTGAGGGCACAAGTTGGCCTATGACACAAGTTACCAAAAGTTGAAAATGACATCTGAGCCTGCTATACTTACCTTGACACCACCTACATCTGGGTCACCCCTGACCTCCAGAAGCTCAGGCCAGCTTCTGACTGCTGTCTCCTCCATGTACCTCACACTAGCCTGGGACCTGGAGTGGACTCACTGCCTGCGGAGTGGACTGAGGCCAGAATAGTGTGTTCCAGATGTCACTTGGCCCCCAGCAAACAGTGCCCTCGGTCAGCTCTTTGCTGTAATCAGCTGGCAGACATGAGTCCTGGCTCAGAGCGATAGGGACCAGGAACTGAGCCAACATCATCCCAGTCTATTGGCTGAGGCCCCACTATCTCTGGGATTGCCCCTCCACATACAAAAATATTTACATATTGCATCTGTGACCAGAATGCCCACATGCTCTGGCCAGCACCCAGGCTATCTCCTCTAGCTTCCCTTCCCTGCCTCTTTGCCTGAGTCCTATGGCCAGAGGAGCCCAGTCTGCACACCAGTTTCTCTGCCTGAGCTGCACTGCCCTTCTTTCTTCAGTCACCAAGGAGTGTGTTTGGGTTGCCTGCAGGTCGACCTTGTGTTTGGCCCTGGTGACTGAAACTGGGCATCACAGCCAGGGTGTATCCCAAAGGAGACATCAGCACCTTAGGCAGACCCTCACAGTGGGTGTAAACGGGACAGCAGACCGCTAATGGGCAGTCTAGAAGGAAGGCTTCCCCTAAGTTTTGGTCTGAGTACCTTTTGAAGGGCTAATAAAGGGGAGGAAAGGGCAGGCCAGGCCGAGGGAATCACCATTGCGGGGTTCTGAGGCACAGAGCACATCTGGGTAGGTTGCAGCAGTTGACCTGCCGATAAGTAAAATGATTATGTGTTGGGAGGTAGGGGGCTGGGGAGACCAGGGCAAGCCACGTGGCCCAGAGAAGTCTTGCAGCGCCCCAAACACTTCTAAGCCAAGACTCCAATAGGGAAGCACTTACACACACACACACACACACACACACACACACGTGCACACACGCCTTTTAACATATATTTATTTGGCTTCACCAGGTCTTAGCTGTGGCACACAGGATCTTCCAATGCTTTGGCATGTCCACTCTTAGTTGGAGCACATGAGATCTAGTTTCCTAACCAGGGATGGAACCCAGCCCCCTGCATTAGGAGCACCGAGTCTTGGCCACTAGACCACCAGAGAAGTCCCCTTTATATACTTCTGATAGCCTCCCTCAAAGAGGGGGCAAGGAAGAAGCTTGTTAGAGGCAGGAGTGTGAAAGGAAAAATTAATCGGTCTACTAAACCCTATGGGGCTTCACTGGGGCCCAGTAAAATGACTGAACTGTCCGTGACAGCTGGAGACGGGATTGGGACCACAGTTTTAATCGGTCCACTCCAAGCCAAGCCCTAGTCTTTCCCCCTCCCCTCCTCAAGCCCTAGTCTTAACCCATCGGAGGAACACACACACAGAAGCCCTGCTCCCTCAACTTCCTAAATATGCTTATTTTCCCCCAAGCCTTCATTCTCTGGGCCAAAGCCCAGCAACCTGAATTTTAACAGGTGCCCTCAAGATTCCCTGGGGCTTTCCTGGTGGCTCAGACGGTAAAGAATCCGCCTGCTACGCGGGAGTCCTGGTTTCGATCCCTGGGTTGGCAAGATCCCCTGGAGGAGGGCATAACAACCCACTCCAGTATTCTTGCCTGGAGAATCCCCATGGACAGAGAAGTCTGGCAGGCTACAGTCCATGGGGGTCGCAAAGAGTCGGACACGACTGAGTAAGCACACACACAACCCGGGTTCCCACGCAAGTGGGCCAGTTTGAGATCCGCCCGCCCTGCACCTTCAGACCCTGCCTCTTCCGGAAGCGCCACAAGCCGGGTCGCTACGCCACCTCGCGGCCGCCGGGGAAAATGGCCTGGAACTCGGCTGGTGCAGGACTACCAGTGGGAACCTCGCATACTCAGTCGGTGAGTGACCAGCATAGGCCGCACAGTGAACTTGGGACTAAGGGTCTTTGTCAGACCGTGCAAGTCGCCCACACCCCGCCCTCGGAGCACATCTCCGGAAATGAGACCTCGCCCACCCTGAGAATGTCACGCTCGGACGCGCGCCCGCTACTGACGTGCGCCCGCTACTGACGTGCGCAGGCGCCCCGGTGCCGCGTAGCCGCCATTTTGCCCCTTTACCCGAGGGACTTGGCCCGTTATTAGAAGTTTGCAGGCACGAAAGGAAAGGTGAGTACCACGCCTTGAGGACAGCGGCCCGGGGTTGCGGTGCACACTCAGTCCGCCCCACCCCACCCCACACAGTTGGTTAGCTGGGGGCAAGCAACTACAGCCCGCCCCGCAGATGCACTGCGCCTCGGGGTTGCGCGAGACCCGTGGCGAAGGTTGATGACGTAATCTTCTCGTGGCTAGAGGGTCATGGGAGGTCAGCTCAGGTCTTCGGGCTCCGGTTTTAAAACGCCTTCTGGAACCTTCATTTTTAACTCGTTTAAACCGACGATCTATTTACCCTTAGTCACAGATCCCTGCTACCTTTCAATCCCGGGCTGGCCACTTAGCCAGTCAGACATTATTATTATTTCTATTTCATGGTCTTTGTTTTGACTTGATCTCACGGAGAAGGCAATGGCAACCAGTACTCTTGCCTGGAAAATCCCATGGACGGAGGAGCCTGGTGGGCTGCAGTCCATGGGGTCGCTAAGAGTTGGACACAACTGAGCGACCTCACTTTCACTTTTCACTTTCATGCACTGGAGAAGGAAATGGCAACCCACTCCAGTGTTCTTGCCTGGAGAATCCTAGGGACGGGGGAGCCTGGTGGGCTGCCGTCTATGGGGCGCACAGAGTCGGACACGACTGAAGCGACTTAGCAGCAGCAGCAGGCTTACCAATTTCAAGACTGAAAGAAACTTTTTATAAAGAAGTCCTGTATACGTAATATTCCAATTCAGTTTGTTGCAGATATGATGCTCCTTCACCTGTGTATTTAGAAGTACTTAAAGTGTGTATTTTCTAAAAACAAGGACATTCCCCTACATTCAAAACCAGGTAGTATTGATCAAGACGATTATTTAACCTGTAATGCATATTTAAATGCTTCCAGGTATCCTAATAATGCTGTAATTTGAAGCTACCTATTTCTCTGCCAGGGTTGTATTCCTCTGTCCTGTGTCTTTTGCCTTCTTCAGTCTGGAGCATCTCCCCAGTGTCCCTTTACTCTGATAACTTACAGTTTTAAAAATACAAGAGAGAGAGAAAATGCTTTATAAAAACTTTCTTAATTTTATAAAATTAAGATGAAATAAAATTAAAATAAAATTAATTTCATAAAATTAAAAAAATACTATGACCAATAAACCTCATGCCTACTACCAAAAAAAAAAAAAAAAAATTCCTGGCCAGCAGTTTGTAGACTTGGCTTTGGGGTTGTCCAGGATATCTTAGGCACTAGACTCTGTTGTGGGCAGAGGTGCTGGCCAGAGCTGGGCATGTGTCTTGGGTGGCTAAGGAGGACCAGTGACCAGCCACACCGCCCTCCAGACGGAGCTAGGCCAGACGTTTTCTGTGGTTGCCTCCCCTGCTGGGGTTAGACACTCATCTCACTGAAGTGTCTGACTTCTCTGTATCATCATTCCAGAGCCATGGTCCATGCCTTCCTCATCCACACCCTGCGGGCCGCAAAGGCTGAGGAGGGCCTTTGCCGAGTGCTCTACTCCTGCTTCTTTGGCGCCGAGAATTCACCTAATGACTCACAACCACACAGTGCTGAGAGGGACAGACTTCTCCGAAAGGAGCAGATTTTGGCTGTGGCCAGGTAACCACACCATCCAGCCCGGGCCCAGGGCTTCCTAGTCAGTGATTATGATAGGTTTTCTGGAACGGCACAGAGAAACAGGAGGACTAAGAAGCAGAAAGTTTTTAGAATAGTGCTTTCAAAGAGTCTTCCTGGTTGTTCACAAGTATTACATGAAAAGGGGTTAAAGAAATAATGTTATTATCATGATTATTTATTATAGTTATTTAGCATTTACTATAACTTTTTTGTAGTTAATATTATTTAGCCTGTATGTAGTAAGCATTTTATGTTCTGAGTATTTCATGTATATGAACTCATTTTATCTTTGAAACAGTATTTTGAGGTAGGTATATTATTCCTACCTTACAGTTGAGTATATAGTGAGTTAAAGGAATTTGAAGATTACAGATGAGCTCTAGAGAGTCTAGAAAGTGAAAGAGTTGGGATTTGAGTGTAAACAGTACAGATTAAACATGCTTTGAATGCAGGACTTTTCAGGGCCCTTAGTGTGTCTTTAAGCTTTATGAATCCTTAAAGAGGAGAGAGAATGTAGTTTATGGGAATGGGCACCAAAGGCCTCCTGAAAGCCTAGGATCCAGAGAGTATATAGTTGGGAAACACTGTTCCAGATGGGGTAGCTGGCCTGGGACCTTTTCCTCCCAGACCCAGACTGAACCAACAGGTGCCGGAGTCTCCTGGCCCCTCTGCATTTTGGGTGGAGGTTAACACTCTGGGGCAACCGTGGGCCAGCCTCTTGTTACCTCTTTGGTTCTCTGGGCCTCTTCCCCCTTATGTGGCACAGAAAACCAAACATGTCTTTAAGAGCAGCCTTTACATGGCCCAGATTGAAAGGTGATTTCATGAGAGGTCAGAGAGTGATTTCAAAAGCCTGGATGTCCAAGTAGAAGGTTTTTATTTTCTATTTGGAGAAGGCTTCAGGATGGGGTGAGGGTGGAGAGTTTACAGAAATCCTGGGTTGGATGTAGCTTATACTCCACTTCTCATCTCTTGTTGAGATGTTGAGGAGGCCTCTGTGAATCAGTTAGGGGAGGGATCTTCTTCCCCTGATGCCCCTTCCCAGTCCAAGGAGCTGTGTTCAGTGCCTGCCTTCTCTTGGCTGCATAGAGTGAAATGGTTCGGAACCTGGAGGCTGGAGCCTAAATTCCTATCTGGGCTCATGCTTTGTGTACTGTGGCCCTGGGCAGGGTCACTGCACTTAGTCTTTCCAGGTCTCAGTCTCTACATCTAGTTAGGGGGATAATGGCAGCTCCTAGCTCCAGGGGTGATCCTGAGGATGACAAGTCTGTGACACACCTATTTTCCATAGGCAGGTGGAGTCCATGTACCAGCTGCAGCAGCAGGCGTGTGGCCGGCATGCTGTGGACCTGCAGCCCCAGTCCTCAGATGACCCAGTTGCCCTTCATGAGGCCCCATGTGGGGCCTTCCGCCTGGCGCCAGGGGACCCTTTCCAGGAGCCTCGGACAGTGGTGTGGCTAGGCGTGCTCTCTATAGGCTTTGCCCTGGTGCTGGATACTCACGAGAACCTGCTGCTGGTGGAGAGCACACTTCGATTGCTGGCTCGCCTTCTCCTTGACCACCTCCGACTGCTAGTCCCAGGAGGTGCCAACCTCCTGCTGAGGGCTGACTGCATCGAGGGCATCCTCACTCGCTTCCTGCCCCATGGTCAGCTGCTCTTCCTCAATGACCAGTTTGTCCAGGGTCTAGAGAAAGAATTCAGTGCTGCCTGGTCCCACTGACCCACACTGGGATGGGAGTCCTCACAAGGTCAAGGAGATGGTGTTAAAGGGACACACAGTCAGGTAAAATTTGGCATCTGCCTCTTCCTTCCCAGCCTGCTCTCAGCTCTGGCGTGCTGCCACACCCAGGACAAATGGATGGGACAAGCTGGCAGAAAAGGGGTCTGGGGAGAGGGTAGAGAGGTGGAATCACAGAACATCCTGTGCCTGGAGCTGCCTTGTGGCTTATTCAGACCTCCTCATTGGGCCAGCTCTGCTTGTCCTTGGCCCCGTTTTTCCCCATCCCTGCCAGCCAGCCCCCAGTCCACCAGTCTCTAGTGCTGGGGTAGTAAGGAAGAGCTACTTGGAACTCAGCCCACTTTCTTCTTCGAAACCCATAGTCATCGGAGTGCAAAAGGGGTCTCTTGAGACTTCCAGAGTTGGGGAGCTGGCCTCTGCCTTTGCACCTACTTAGGTACCATCATCAGGGATTTTGTTTGTCAGTGTCCAGCCCTACCACAGTTCACAGAGGTGTGAGTGTAGTTCAGCAGAGAGGTTCCATAACTCCTTTTGAGCCCAGCCCATGCCCACCAGCAGTCTATGGGGAGAGAAGGTGGTGTCAGGTGGATGCTAGAGGTCTGATGATGTTGTTTTCATTTTGAATTAAAAGCACCGAATGTGTGATTTCACCTTCTGTTTCTGTGAGTTTCATTAATGCACATCTGCTCCTCTACTACCCTGAGTTGGGTGTCTGAGCCTTCATGGTCAAGTATGTCCTCAGGAGGCTTCTTGGGAGGTCTCCACCTCTTGTCCTTCTTATCACCTCTGTCTCCTTATATGCCTCGTTTGGATGGTAGCACTTGCTTCCTCTACTACAATGTGGTGAGTTGGTGTGGATCCCTAAGGAGGAGTGCCTGAGACAGGATTAGGTACAAGCAGTTTATGTTGGAGGTGATCACAGAAAGCCCTGGAAGGGGAGGTGGATTATGTGTTAAGAAGAGTAGTTAGGGGGCTTAGTGCATCAAGTGCTTCTGGGGCCCAGTGCACGACAGTTGCCTCTGAATGACCTCACCTAAGGGTTGAAGGACTGTGGTTGTTTGCCTGGAATTCCCTTCCATTTGATTGTGAGAGGCTCCCAGGGCAAATTCCCTGGTTCTTTCTATACCAACAGAAAGCCATTGGGCCTACCCTGTGGTCAGGCCCAAAAAGTTCTGGGGCAGGCTACCCAGCTCCTGTAAGGGAGACTTTACTCAGCAGTTCCTAGTGACGGTTTAAAATGATTCAGTTGAGGGCTTCCTTGGTGGTCCAGTGTTTAAGACTCCGTGCTCTTAAGGGTTCAATCCTTGGTCAGGGAACTAGATCCCACATGCCACAGCTAAGACCCGGCACAGCCAAATAATTTTTTTAAAAAGAGTATGAACATTATCTCTCAACTTAATGAGCACCTATTACAAAATAAAATGGTTCAATTGGGCAAAATCTCAGTTACACATGTTTTCATGATCTACTTGTGACCTGTGAGGTACGGCTTTCTTACATGGGCAGAACGGGCTCCTCTAACGTAGTCAGTCTGCACGTGTGGGCCCAGTCTCATGTTTACCAAATGTCAGTTGCCCTTTGGCACCCAGGAAGGACCCACCAATATTCATTTAGGAGGCAGCACTTGGAGTTTTGCCCTTCCAGGTGCAGCCAAGGCCATCAGCCATGCCATGCCTTCCACTACCACTGTCACTGTTGGGACAAGGCCGTGTTCTCCACCCTAGGGTGCCACAAATTATGTTCTGACCTTGAAGCCCTAAAGGGATCCCGGTATGTATCTGTGGCAAGCTATCCCATTGGAAATGTCTCAGAGGCCCCCATTATGACACCCCTGCCCCTCTCCTCTAAGCTGGTGGTCCTGGTGGAGTGGCTGTATTCTTACAAAAACAGGCCCCTTCAACTTTGGTTTAGGGCTCAAGCTTGGCTGGCCTGAAACTTTTCTGCCTATTTTTCAAACTGAACTTGAGGATGAGTTGTTGTTTAGTTGCTAAGTCATGTCTGACTCTTTGTCATCCATGGTCTGCAGCATGCCAGGCTTCTCTGTCCTCCACTGTCTCCTGGAGTTTGCTCAAACTCATCTCCATTGTGTTGATGATGCTATCTAACCATCTTATCCTCTGTCGCCGCTTCTCCTGCCCTAAGTCTTTACCAGCATCTGTTCCCATGAGTCAGCTCTTCACATCACATAGCCAAAATATTGGAGCTTCAGCATCAGTCCTTCCAATGAATATCCAGGGTTGATTTCTTTAGGACTGACTGGTTTGATATCCTTGCTGTCCAAGGGACTCTCAAGAGTCTTCTCCAGCACCACAGTTTGAAAGCATCAATTTTTCAGTGCTCATCCTTCTTTATGGTCCAACTCATATCCGTACATGACTACTGGAAGAACCATAGCTTTGAACATATGGACCTTTGTTGGCAAAGTGATGTCTCTGCTTTTTAATAGCTGTCTAGGTTTGTCATAGCTTTCCTTCCAAGGAGTGAGCATGTTGAGTTTTAAGCCAGCTTTTCCACTCTTCTCTTTCACCTTCATCAAGAGGCTCTTTAGTTCTTTTCCGCTTTGTGCCATTAGGGTGCTATCATCTGCATATCTGAGGTAGTTTATATTTCTGCTGGCAATCTTGATTCCAGCTTATGATTCATCCAGGCTGGCATTTCACATAATGTACTCTGCATATAAGTTAAATAAGCAAGGTGACAGAGTACAGCCTTAACTTACTCCTTTCCCAGTTTTGAACCAGTCCTTTATTCTATGTTGGGTTCTAACTGTTGCTTCTTGACCTGCATACAGGTTTCTCAGGAGGCAGGTAAGGTGGTCTGGTATTCTTATCTTTAAGAATTTTTTACAGTTTATTGTGATCCACACAATCAAAGGCTTTAGTCATAGTCAATGAAGCAGAAGTAGATGTTTTTCTAGAACTCTCTTGCTTTTTCTGTGATCCAGCAGATGTTGGCAATTTGATCTCTGGTTCCTTTGCCTTTTCTAAATCCATCTTGTACATCTGTAAGTTCTAGGTTCATGTACTGTTGAAGCCTAGCTTGAAGGATTTTGAGCATTACCTTGCTAGCATGTGAAATGAGTGCAGTCGTACAGTAGTTTGAATATTCTTTGCCATTCCCCTTCTTTGGGATTGTAATGAAAACCTATTCCAGTCCTATGGCCATTGCTGAGTTTTCCAAGTTTGCTGGCATATTGAATACAGAACTTTAACAGCATCATTTTTTTTTTAGGATTTGAAATAGCTCAGCTGGAATTCCATCATCTCCACTAGCTTTGTTCATAGTAATGCTTCCTAAGGCCCACTTGACTTCACACTCCAGGATGTCTGGCTCTTAAGTGAGTGACCACACCATGAGGATGAGAGTGAGACTCTCTTCTCCGAAAAGCTGTGGGAAGTTGGGATTAGGTGAGGCTCGTGGTGTTGGTTCCCATCAGGTAGAGGAAACTAATATACAGAGAATGACAGAGGTGAGACACATCTGTAAGGTCACTGAGTTCTTGGTTTCTGTTCAAGATGTCCAGTTAGTACTTGGGTTTTCTTAATCATGCAAGTTTGTCCAGCGCACTTTCTGTATATTCCCACTTTTGCCCCAGGACTTCTGAGCTGGCTTTCCACCACAACTTACGCTTACTTCACTTTCATTGAGCCTACCGTGGACCTGACACTCTGCTAGGTGCTATGCAAGGTGAAAGATGACTTGCTAGGATTTTGATTGGGATTGCATTGAATAGATGTGGATGAAGCTGGGAAGAACTGAGATCTTGACGGCATTGAGTCTTTTATCTGTGAATAGGGACTATCTCGCTACTTATTTACTTCTTAGATTCTTTTTAAAAATTACTTATTATTTGACTGTCAGATCTTTGTTGCAGGACACAGGATCTTCGTTTCATCATGAGGGATCTTTCTTTTTGGTGCATGGACTCCGGCTGTGATGTGTAGGCTCTCTAGTTGTGTTGAATGGGCTCAGTAATTGCAGTGTATGGGTTTAATTGCTCTCTGACATGTGGGATCTTAGTTCCCTGGTCAGGGATTGAACCCACATCCCCTGCATTGCAACTGGACTACCAGGGAAGTCCCAGTTCTTGGATTCTGTCATCATAGTTTTCTTCAAGGAGATCTTGTACATATTTTGTTAGACTTTACTTAAGTATTTCATTTTGGGGTATTAATGTAAATGGTAGTTATTCATTTATTGAAGACCCTATTACCTGAGAAGCTGCAGGAAGTTGGGGTATTAGATGAGGCTTGTGGTGTTGGTTCCCATCAGGTTGATTTACAGTGCTGCATTAGTTTCTGGTGTACAGCAAAGTGATTCAGTTAGTTATATGTATCTGTTCGTAGATATTTAGGTTGCTTCCATGTCTTGGCAGTTGTAAATAGTGCTGCTGTGAACATAGGGGTACGTGTTTCTTTTCGAACTAAGTTTTCTCTGGATATACACCCAGGAGTGGGATTGCTGGATCATATGGTAACGCTGTTTTTAGTGTTTAGAGGAACTTCCATACTGTTTTCCATTTGTGTGTGCTTAGTCGCTCAGTTGTGTACGACTCTTTGTGACCCCACAGACTGTAGCCTGTAAGGCTCCTCTATCCATGGTTACAACTTTGCTGTGATTGTTTATTAGTTCCAAGAGTTTTTTGGTTGATTCTTACAGATTTTCTTCATACACAATCACATCAAATGCTAACAAATACAGTTTTATTTCTTCCTTCCCAGTTTACTTTGGGCTCCCCGGGTGGCATGGCAACCCACTCTAGTACTCTTGCCAGGAAAATTCCATAGTCCATAGGTCGCAAAGAGTCGGACATGACAGAAGCGACTCAGAACACACCATTTACTTAGCTTTTATTTCCTTTTCTTATCTTATTGCATTCCTTGCCTTGTTCCTGATCTTAGTGGGAAAGCTGGTTTCTCACCATTAGGTATGATGTTTCTTGTAGGTTTTTGTAGATGTTCTTTATCAGATTGAGGAAGTTCCCCTCTGTTTCTAGTTTGGTGAGAGTTTTTATCATGAATGGATGTTGAATTTTGTAAAATATTTTTCCCTTGTCTGTTGGTATGATCACGTGATTTTTCAGTCTGTTGATGTGATACCGTTAATTAATTTTCAAATGTTGAGCCATCCTTGCATACCTGGGATAAATCCCACGTGCTCATGGTGTATAATTCTTTATACATTGTTGGATTCTATTTACTAATATTTTGTTGAGGAGTTTTGCGTCTACTATGTTCATGAGTGATATTGGTCTGCAGTTTTCTTGTCTGCTTTTGTCAGGTTGTGGTATTATGGTAATGCTGGTTTCATAGAATGAGTTAGGAAGTGTTTCCTCTGCTTCTCCATCTTCAGGAGCAGATGTTAACAAATTGGTGTGTTTTCTTTCCTAAACGTTTGGCAGACTACTGCTGCTGCTGCTGCTAAGTCCCTTCAGTCGTGTCCGACTCTGTGCGACCCCACCAGATGGAAGCCCACCAGGCTCCCTCGTCCCTGGGATTCTCCAGGCAAGAGTACTGGAGTGGGTTGCCTTTTCCTTCTCCAAGGTGTGAAAGTGAAAAGTGAGGGGAAGTCACTCAGTGGACCCATTTTGGCCAGCCTTGAATTAAAAAAAAAATTTTTTTTTAAATTAAATTCTGTGGGATTTGCTTGGTGGTTCAGTGGCTAAGACTCTGCACTCCCAATGCAGGGGGCCTGGTTCAATCCCTGGTCAGGGAACTAGATCCCACATGCCTCAACTAAAAAAGAAAATCCCGCATGCTGTAACCAAGACCTGATGCAGCCAAATAAATAAATATTAAAAGAATTAAATTTTGTTTTCTAACTAGGTAACATGGTTTAGAAATCAAAATGATAAAAACATTTTTACTGAAAAACTTGGTCCTGCCTCCTCATCTACCTTGTTTCACTCTCTGCTTTGTTGGATAGTAGCCTTCTAGATTTCCTGCATATGTTTCTATTTCTCTTTATATAAATATAAGCAAATATGTACATTATGTACATATGTACAAATATGTGTTTTTATTTGATTTAATACTTCCTGCACTGTTTTCTTACACAGTTTGTTGCCTGCTGTATATAGGATAATGCACTTGTTTGTTTCCCTTAACAGTATATCCTAGTTATGTTTTTAGAGGAGTACGTAACATTCTTATTTTTATCCATTGTGTGGATCCCTCGAGAAGGGCATGGCAACCCACTCCAGTATTGTTGCTTGGAAAATCCCCATGGAGCCTGGTGGGCTACAGTGCGTGGGGTCGCAAAGAGCCAGACATGACTGAGTGAATAACACACACATTGTGTGGATATATTATAGTTCATTTATTTAACAAGCTAAAAATTACTGTGAAATAGCTCAGGTTTAAAAAAAAGTGCAGAGGGGGACTTCCCGGGTAGTCCAGTTGTTAAGACTCTGTGCTTCAGCTGTAGGGGGTGTGGGTTCGATCCCTGGTTGCAGAACTAGGGTCCCACATGCTGCACAGCACAGCCCCCAAAAAAAATTGGTATTAGTTTTTAAGTTATGAATTTTCCTCTCACTGATGCTTCCCTCTCACAAATGTCAGAACATTTGGTGTTTTCACTGTTGATATTTTCTAGAAAATCTACAGCTTTAAAAAAATTTTTCTTCTTTCCTCTGATTCCCTATTTCTGTATGACTTCTTAAGAACACTATTCCTGAATTCTTGTATGTTCAAAAGCAGTATTTTTGGAACCTTTATACTTGTTCTTTTTGCCTGAGTGCCTCAAGGATTCTTTGTTTTCTAGTATTTTTTTTTCTTTTTACTGTATTTGTAATATTTTTTTAAATTTTCAAATTGTATTTTATTTTTAATTGGAGGATAATTACTTTACAGTATTGGGATGGTTTCTAGTATACATCAGCATGAATCAGGGAACCCAAAGCCTCTGCTCTGTGACAACCTAGAAGGGTGGGATGGGGAGGGAGGTTCAAGAGGGAGAGGACACATGTTTATCTATAGAATATGTCTTTTAATATAAACATTGTTGTGATTTTTTTCAAATGTAGATTGAGATCCTTTATTATTTCAGAAACATTTTCCTAAATTATATTTTTAAATGGCTACTGTATTTCATTGTTTTTGTTCCTTTCAGGCATTCCAGTAAGGCACTACTTGGCTCTCCTTTGCCTATCATGCATAACTATCATTTTTCTCCATAATCCTATTAACATGCAAGATCCCAGAAAGCACAAAAAAGAAAGTGTACTTCCTGAAGATGAATCTCATATTTCAGTGAGGCAGAAACTATATCACAGTGGCCTCAATGGACTCAGTTTAGCTTAACCTAGGAGAGAGCCTGGAGACTATGAAGTTCATGAGGCTCACACACTTGACTCAGATCTCTGCCTTCTGGGTGGTTCCAGGTCTTCCACCCCTGTGGAACTGGTCTGTCCCTTAGTATTCCAATACCAATTGCTTGACGTACTCCTTTCCCAATTTTGAACCAGTCCATTGTTCCATGTCTGGTTCTAACTGCTGCTTGACCTGCATACAGGTATCTTAGGAGGCAAGTAGGGTGGTCTGGTATTCCCATCTCTTAAGAATTTTCCACGGTTTGTTATGATCCACACAGTCAAAGGCTTTAGCATAGTCAGTGGAGCAGAAGTAGATGTTTTTCTGGAATTCTCTTCCTTTTTCTGTGATCCAGTGGATGTTGGCAGTTTGATCGCTGGTTTCTCTGCCTTTTCTAAATCCAGCTTGAACATCTGGACGTTCTCGGTTCATGTACTTTTGAAGCCTCACTTGGAAAATTTTGAGCATTACTTCACCAGCATGTGAAATGAGTGCAGTTATGCGGTAGTGTGAACATTCTTTGGCATCTTCTTTCTTTGGGATTGGAATGAAAACTGACCTTTTCCAGTCCAGTGGCCACTGCTGAGTTTTCCACATTTGCTGGCATATTGAGTGCAGCACTTTTAACAGCATCATCTATTAGGATTTGAAATAGCTCAGCTGGAATTCCATCACCTCCACTAGCTTTGTTCGTAGTGATGTTTCCTAAGGCCCACTTGACTTCGCATTCCAGAATGTCTGGCTCTAGGTGAGTGATCACACCATTGTGGTTATCTGGGTTATTAAGATCTTTTTTTGTGCAGTTCTTCTATGTATTCTTGCCACCTCGTCTTAATATCTTCTGCTTCTGTTAGGTCTATACTGTTTCTGTCCTTTATTGTGCCCATCTTTGCATGAGATTTTCCCTTGGTATCTCTCGTTCTCTTGAAGAGATCTCTAGTCTTTCCCATTCTATTGTTTTCCTCTGTTTCTTTGCATGTTCACTAAGAACTTCCCTGGTAGCTCAGGTAGTAAAGAATCTGTGTGCAATGCAGGAGACCTGGGTTCGATCCCTGGGTCAGGAAGATCCCCTGGAGAACGGAATGGCAATCCACTCCAGTATTCTTAATCTGGAGAATCCCATGGACAGAGGAGCCTGGAAGGCTACAGTCCATGGGGTCCCAAAGAGTTGGACAGACTGAGCGACTAACACTTTCACTTTTCACTTTCACTTAGGAAGGCTTTCTTATCTCTCCTTGCTATTCTTTGGAACTGTGCCTTCAGATGGTTATATCTTTCCTTTTCTCCTCTGCCTTTTGCTTCTCTTCTTTTTTCAGGTATTTGTAAGGCCTCCTCAGACAACCATTTTGCCTTTTTGCATTTCTTTTTCTTGGGGATGGTTTTGATCACTCCTTGGGGAAAGGAGTACATCAAGGTAATATATTGTCACCTCGCTTATTTAGCTTATATGCAGAATACATCATGAGCAGTGCTGGCCTGGATGAAGCAGAAGCTGGAATCAAGATTGCTGGGAGAAATATCAATAACCTCAGATACACAGATGACAGACACCACCCTTATGGCAGAAAACAAGGAGGAACTAAAGAGCCTCTTGATGAAGGTGAAAGAGGGGTGTGAAAAAGTTGGCTTAAAACTCAATATTCAAAAAATTAAGATCATGGCATCCAGTCCCATAATTTCATGGCAAATAGATGGGGAAACAATGGAAACAGTGAGAGGCTTGATTTTGGGGGGCTCCAAAATCACTGCAGATGGTGACTGCAGCCAGGAAATTAAAAGATGCTTGCTCCTTGGAAGAAAAGCTATGACAAACCTAGAAAGCCTATTAAAAAGTAGAGACATTACTTTGCCGGCAAAGGTCCATCTAGTCAAAAACTACTGGTTTTTCCAGTAGTCATGTATGGATATGAGAGTTGGACTCATAAAGAAGGCTGAGCACTGAAGAATTGATGCTTTTGAGCTGTTGTGTTGGAGAAGACCCTGGAGAGTCTACTGGACAGCAAGCAGATCAAACCAGTCAATCCTAAAGGAAATCAACCCTGAATATTCATTGGAAAGACTGATGCTGAAGCTGAAGCTCCAATACTTTGGCCACTTGATACGAAGAGCCAGCTCACTAGAAAAGACCTTGATGCTGGGAAAGATTGAAGGTAGGAGTTAGGGAAGACAGAGGATGAGATGGTTGCGTGGTGTCACCAACTCAATGGATATGAGTTTGAGCAAACTCCATGAGATGGTGAAGGACAGGGAAGCCTGGCGTGCTGCAGTCCATGGGGTTGCAAAGAGTTGGACATGATTGAGCGACTGAACAACCGTAACAATTGCTTGAGCCTTCATCCTGCCTGAAGTGGGACACTCAGTATTGCCCCGGCACATCATATGTGTCCCACGAGCGTCACTTGTCCTTGTCCTCATCTTCTGCGACATTGTCCATCTTACTTGGGTCTCAGTGCATGTGACTTCTCCCCTCTCCCTGCCCTGATATATTTGCTTAGGTGTAGAATACATGCTCTTTGCCTTGATACCATCAAAGAATCAGGTTTTTGAGCACAACAGACTTTTTCTAAACTTTGGGGGATAGTGGATGGTTATCTTAGAATGACAAAGCAAAAAACTTAAGATTTAGTGTTAGACACTCATGTTTCCTGGTTCTCTTTACCATAACCCGTAAGGGGGTCTTATCAGTCCTAGTTAGCCCTTGTCCTTGGCCTCCCATCAACTTTCAGGCTGCTCCCTTCTGCTTTATTATTATGATTATATTTACTGAAAACTTTTTTCATGTTTTATTATAAAATATACATAACATAAAATTGAACATTTTAACCATTTAAAAAAATTTGTATTTCTTTAAAATTATGAAAGTATAATAACACATTTACAGGAGACTTGGAAAATACACAACAAGGTTCCACTGTATATTACAGTTGTTTCATTTAAGTAGATAAATTAAGATTTTTAGTTAGAGTTTCAATATCAAACTTTCAAAAATTAATACAGTGAATATACAGAGAAGTAGAAGGGTATAGTAGACCTGAAATGCACTGTGAACCAATACAACATAATGAAGATTTATACAGTCTTCATGCAACAGGAGGAAACAAATTCTATTTAAGTTCCCATAGATTGTAAACGAGGAGATACTGGAAAATATCCAGGTATATAAAACAAAGTATACAATTTTCATGGTCTAAAGATATTAAAATCATATAGAATCAAAAAGAAATACAGAATCTGTTCTCTTATCACTGTGGAATTATGTTAGAAGTCAATATGAAAATATTTGAAAATAACACATATTTTCAAATGAAATGTGACATTTACCAAGAGAGATCTTCAACTTAGCCATTGAAAGTCTCAATAAAGTTAGACTGAAAAAAACACAGGATGACTGCAGAGAGGAAAGCATTTAAATGAGAAATTAGTATCAAAATGAGAAATTAATGCTAAGAATACAAAAAAAATCCCATGTATTTGGGAATGTCAACTTTTAAATGATGGGTATATCTAAGAAGCCATAACAAGGAAAATTAGAGAATATTTGTAATAGAAAAGAGAATTTATGAAATTGAAAATGAAAAGAGAATTTATCAGAATTTGTTGCATGCAGCTAAAGCTGCTCAATGCAATTAAATATAGTGTGGAGTCTTGAATAAGTTATGCAAATAAATGATGGACACTAGCATAAAATTTTATGAAATTTGAACAAAATCTATAGTTAATAATACTATATCACTTGTTAATTTCCTGTTTGTTTTTTTTTACAGCATAGTATTTCTAATCCAATTCTCAGAATTGGATTAGAGGTTTCAAGCCTGATTCAATTTTTTTTTTTTAATCACTAAGATCATAAATTTTCTAGAATTTTAGCAGTAATACTAGATGCCAAAATACTAGGAACTCTATCAAAGTTTTGAGTGAATATAAATTAAAAATCTAGCATTCTATTCATACCTAGTCAAGTGGAATCAAAATGTCATAATTTTTTTAGGCAAAAATTCATACATTTTCAAAAATATATATATTAGAAACTGAAAGTCACTCAGTCATGTCCGACTCTTTGTGACTCATAGTCCATGGAATTCTCCAGGCCAGAATACTGGAGTGGGTAGCCTTTCCCTTCTCCAGGGCAGGTCTTCCCAATCCAGGGATCAAACCCAGGTCTCCCACATTGCAGGCGGATTCTTTACCAGCTGAGCCACAAGCGAAGCCTAAGAATACTGGAGTGGGTAGCCTATCTCTTCTCCAGTGGATCTTCCTGACTCAGAAATCGAACCAGGGTCTCCTACATTGCAGGCAGATTCTTTACCAACTGAGCTATAAGGGAAGCCCCATACTCTTACACATGCTATACATATATATACAAAAGCTTTTTTACTATGCTTGATAAAGGCTTGAGAAAGAATAACAACAACAACAAAAAAGAGACAGAGATTGGAAAACAAACTGAATGAAATAGGAACACTGAATATGAAATAGAAAAAGTGAAAGAAACGAGATAAAGGCAAAAAAATCATCATATAGTCCAGTTGTTTTTAAACATGGATGCTCCTTAGAAACACATATGGACCTTTGGAGAAAAATAGCGATACCTGGGCATTTGTATTTTTCAAAAAATTACAAGATAATTCTGTATGCATCTGGATTTTAAAAAGCAATTACAAGGTTTTCTATTAAATGGTAGTTTTAGTGATAGATAATTCTCTTATTTTCTGTTGAGCAATCATGATATTGTGTGCTTAATCACTCAGTCGTCTGATTCTTTGCGACCCCATGGACTGTATGTAGCCTGCCAGACTCCTCTGTCCATGGGGATTCTCCAGGCAAGATACTGGAGTGAGTTGCTATGCCCTCCTCCAGGGGATCTCTCAACCCAGGGGTCAGACTCAGGTCTCCTTTGTTGCAGGTGGATTCTTTACCATCTGAGCCACCAGGGAATCCCATCATGATATTAAGCAAATAATAGGTACATAATAAAAATAGTAATTGACAGTTTTCACAGTCAATACCCAAAGAAGAAATAAAAGATAATTACATTGCAAGCCATAATGGAAACATGATTAACCTAACAATATAAAATAATTACATACAATTTGAGGGGTTAGGTTGAGTGATGTGGTAAGTGGAAGTGCATACACACACATGCTCTCATCTGCCCAGCTGCTGCTGCTGCTGCTAAGGCACTTCAGTCGTGTCTGACTCTGTGCGACCCCAGAGATGGCAGCCCACCAGGCTCCCCAGTCCCTGGGATTCTCCAGGCAAGAACACTGGAGTGGGTTGCCATTTCCTTCTCCAATGCATGAAAGTGAAAAGTGAAAGTGAAATTGCTCAGTTGTGTCTCACTCTTCGCCACCCCATGGACTGCAGCCTACCAGGCTCCTCCGTCCATGGGATTTTCCAGGCAAGAGTACTGGAGTGGGGTGCCATTGCCTTCTCTGCATCTGCCCAGCTAGTCTACTCTATTGGATGGTGCATTTAATCCATTTACAGTTAAGGTAATTATCGATATGTATGATCCTGTTACAATTTTCATAATGTTTTGGGTTTAGTTTGTGTAGATCTTCGCCTTCTCTTATATTTCCTGCCTAGAGAAGTTCCTTTAGCATTTATTGCAAAGCTGGTTTGGTGGTTCTGAATTCTGTTAACTTTTGCTTGTCTGGAAAGTTTTTGATTTCTCCATCACATCTGGAGGGTGTTGCTGGTAGATTATTCCTGGTTGTAGGTTCTTCCCTTTCATCACCTTAAATATATTGTGCCATTCCTTTCTGGCTTGTAGAGTTTCTGTTGAGAAATCAGCAGATAACCTTATGGGAGTTTCCTCCTATGTTATTTGTTGTTTTTCCTTTGTTTCTTTTAATAGTTTGTTTGTCTTTAATTTTTATCATTTTGATTACTATGTGTCTTGGTGTGTTCCTCCTTGGGTTTATCCTTCCTGGGACTCTCTGTGCTTCCTGGACTTGGTTGACTATTTCCTTTCCCGTATTTTCCTTACCCTTTCAGCTATTATCTCTTCAAATATTTTCTGGAGTCCTTTCTCTCTTCTCCTTCTGGGACCCCTATAATGAGAATGCTGGTGCATTTCCTGTTGTCCCAGAGGTCTTTTAGGCTGTCTTCATTTTTTTTTTTTTTTTTTCCCATTCTTCTTTCTGTATTCTGTTCTGCAGCAGTGATTTCCACCATTCTGTTCTCCAGGTCATTTATCCGTTCTTCTGCATCAGTTATTCTGCCATTGATTCCTTCTAGTGTATTGTTCATCTCTGTTTGTTCTTTAGTTCTTCCAGGTCTTTAGTAAACATTTCTTGCATCTTTTCAATCTTTGTCTCCATTCTTTTTCTGAGATCCTGGATCATCTTCACCATGATTATTCTGAATTCTTTTTGTGGAAGGCTGCCTATCTCCACTTCATTTGGTTGTTTTTCTGGGGTTTTATCTCGTCCCTTCAAAGATCTGGGGCAAAACCTTTTGCTTTTTCATCCTGATTAACTTTCTGTAATGTGATTTTGTTTCTAGCTGCTGCAGGATTGTGGTTCTTCTTGCTTCTTCTGTCTGCCCTCTGTTGGATGAGGCTAAGAGACTTGTATAAGCTTGCTGATGGGAGGGACTGATGGTGGAAAAACTGGGTCTTACTCTGGTGGGCAGGGCTGTGCTCAGTTCAGTCAGTTCAGTTGCTCAGTCGTATCTGACTCTTTGCGACACCATAGACTGCAGCATGCCAGGCTTCCCTGTCCATCACCAACTCCCAAAGCTTTCTCAAACTCATGTCCATCGAGACAGTGATGCCATCCAACCATCTCATCCTCTGTTGGTCCCCTTCTCCTCTGCCTTCATTCTTTCCCAGCATCCGTCTTTTCCAGTGAGTCAGTTCTTCACATCAGGTGGCCAGTTTTGGAGTTTCAGCTTCAGCATCAGTCCTTCCAATGACTATTCAAGGTTGATTTCCTTTAGGATTGACTAGTTTGATCTCCTTGCAGTCCAAGAGACTCTCAAGCGTCTTCTCCAACACCACAGTTCAAAAGCATCAATTCTTCAGCAGTCAGCTCTTTTTATAGTCAAACTCTTACATTCATACATGACTATTGGAAAAACCATAGCTTTGACTCGATGGACCTTTGTTGGCAAAGTAATGTCTCTGCTTTTTAATACACTAAGTTTGTCATAGCTTTTCTTCCAAGGAGCAAGCGTCTTTTAATTTCATGGCTGCAGTCACCATCTGCAGTGATTTTGGAGCCCCCCAAAATCAAGCCTCTCACTGTTTCCATTGTTTCCCCATCTATTTATCATGAAGTGATGGGATTGGATGCCATGATCTTAGTTTTTTGAATGGTGAGTTTTAAGCCAACTTTTTCACTGTCCTCTTTCATCAAGAGGCTCTTTAGTTCTTCTTCGCTTTCTGCCAGAAGAGTAGTGTCATCTGGGTATCTGAAGTTACTGACATTTCTCCTGGCAGTCTTGATTCTAGCTTGTGTTTCATCTAGCCTGGCATGTTGCATGATATATTCTGTATATAAGTTAAATAAGCAGGGTGACAGCATACATCCTTGACATACTCCTTTCCCAATTTGGAACTGGTCTGTTGTTACATGTCTAGTTCTAACTGCTGCTTCTCAGTAAAACTTTAATCCAGTTATCTGCTGATTGGTGGGGTTGTGCTCCCTCCCTGTTAATTCTTTGGCCTGAGGGGCCCAGCCCTGGGCTCTATGGTAGGGTTAATGGTGACCTCCTAGAGGACTTACACCAAGGGGCCCCTTCCAGGACTGCTGTTGCCAGTGCCTCCATCCCCATGGCAAGCCACTGCTGACCCAAATCTCCATAAGGGACAGTCCAGCACTAGCAGGTAGGTCTGGTTCAGTCTTCTATGAGGTCACTGCTCCGTTCCCCTGGGTCTTGGCACACACAAGATTTTGTTTGTGTCCTCCAAGAGTGGAGTCTCTTGTTTTCCCCAGTTCTTTGAAAGTTCTGTAATCAAATCCCACTGGCTTTCAAAGTCAGATTCCTGGGGATTCCCAGTCCCTTTGCATGATCTGCAGGCTGGGAAGCCTGACATGAGGCTCACATCAGTGGGAGAACTTCTTTGATAGCACTCTTCTCCAGATTGTGAGTCATCCACCCAGCTGGTCTGGGATTTTATTTTATCATGTTGGGCCCCTCCTACTATCTTGTTTCAGCTTCTTCTTTGCCCTTGGACATAGTGTATCCTTTTTTGGTGGGTTCCAGCATCCTCTTGATGGCGGTTCATAACTAGTTGCGATTTTGGTCCTCTCGCAGAAGGAGATGAGCACATGTCTTTCTACTCCGCCATCTTGAACTGGATGCCCTTAACCATTTTGAAGTGTCCAATTTAGTGGCATTAAGTACACTCATATGATTGTATCTATTTTTTTTGGCCAAGCTACACATGCAGGATCTTAGTTCCCTGACCAGGGATTGAACCCGTGACCCCTGCAGTGGAAGCACAGAGTCTTAATCACTGGACCACCAGGGAAGTCCCTATTATATTTATTTTTAAAAGGTTTTCATCATTCAAAATAGGAATTCTGTACCCGTTAAACAATAACTCTCTGTGCTCCCTTCTATACCCTCTGGTCTCCAGCACCTCATTTTTCATTCCTTCTTCCCTGTTCATATTAAACAGTTTAGGTCTCCATCCCCATCCAACTTGGTTCCACACCTAACTTTAATAGCATAGCTGTGCCCACCTAAAAATGAGAGCTGCTCCGTCTTCAGCAGCTCAAAGCATATTTTGAATTCTGCTTTGAAATCCCAAACTCTTATGGGATGTGATTAAATTCTCAGGGAAGACTTCCTTTGTCACTAATGTACATAAGCTGAAGAGGATCATAGAAAGGTATATCTTCAAGAGATGAATCATGTGTTATATATTCCCCTGAAGGGGCAGGTGTAGGTGTACTAATTTTTTTCTTCTTGGTTTGCATCATAAGCCTTTCAGAATCTTATTTCCCTGACTGAGAATCAAACCGGTGCCCCCAGCAGTGGGAAGCATGGGGTCTTAATCGCTGGACCACCTAGGAAGTCCCTGTATTAATTTTTACTAGCTTTGTTCACTCCACTCCAATTGTGTGTTTTATTTGTGTGTTTTATAGTTTAATGTTTCTTTTTCCCATCATGTTATAGCCTCCAAGAGGGTTTATATTGTGTCTCTTGTTTTCTACATTATACTTAGCCCTGGCACATAGCAGCCACACAATATAGGATGAATGAATGAAAATTGGTTTACAGAAGTCTCCTGGGACCAGAAATTCTGCAACATCACCATGTAACAACTTTTTCTTTCTCCTGGGGAGCAGAGAGAAACAATAGACTGTGTCTGATATCTCTCAAGGTTGGTAGTGCCCAGAATCAAAGGTCCCTTTCACAGATGATAAGCTGCTTGTTACAGCAAAGGAAACATCATGCAACATCCGCAGGTTTCCTGCTGCAAGGTCCCCTGTGTTCAGAAGTTATACTTGCTTGCTTTCACATTTCTATTAATGAATAGTTTTTCCCCTCAGTGTTTTGAAAGAGGTCAGAGTTATGATCGACTGTTACTACAGGCCTATAATTTCTGCCCCTAGGAAAAATGAGTAAAAAGGTGGGCAGAAATCCTCCTCTTTCTGAAAGTCACCTGGAGATGGCTTTGTCCACCTAGTTATACAAGCCACATCAGCTTGAGGGCCCAAAAAGTCTTTGGACCAGTAGAGACTCCACCTTCAGCTAGAGCTGGGAGCAGAGCATTTACTATCTGGACATTATTTGAGATTGATATTTAATCAGAAGCAAAAGGGCATTAAAACCCTTTGATAGGTCTCTGGCTCATATGACCCCATAATATCCATGTAATGAAAACAAAATAAATCATGGGCAAGAGGAGCCCTCTCTGATCCAGAAAGGTCCTAAGGTAGGTGGTGGATAACAAAAATGATCAGTAAAAATAACTTTCTTATGTCCATGAATAATGAGTTAGAAAATATAACGAAAGACAAGATCTCACTCAGGATAAAGACAAAAATTAGAAAATGCCTAGATCCAATATAATTAGAAATACATTTGTCTGTACAAAGAAGATGTATGAACTATGCTGAGATGCTATTATAAAACCGGTCGGTGAAAGATTGATGAGCAACAGGATTTTTATGTAGCCTTTCCTTGAATTACTTATTAGTTACAAATGAGGAAATAGTAAATCTATGGTGGAGAAACTGGAGGACACCCTCTTTATCAAGTGATTGAAGTGAATATCCTTAGTAGTGGGACGAATGGACATCCAGTGCCTCCTGATGTGCAGGAAGGACACAGTGTCACTTCTGAGCATTAAGAATGTTTATCCAGAATCTGATTAGGAGGATAAAACCAGACAAACCCAAGAAGAGGAAAATTCTGACATAGTTTTCAAAAATATCAAGGCAGTTAAAGGCTGAGGAACTGCTTCGTCTAAAAGGAGAAAAAAGAAACATGACAACTCAAGGCAATGGGTGATCACAAGTTTGATCCTGAATCTGGGAAAAATTGTTTTTGTCAGGGCATTGTTTGGACAGTGATGGGACCTGGAAGCCCAGGACCCTCAGTGGATCCATGGATAGAATTCATGGAATTCTGCAATGCAGATGAGGAAGAAATGCATCTTTTTCATTAATTACTAGCTAAAATTAAATGTTCATTGTTCTTTTTCCTATGTTATTATAGAAAATGTGTGAAATGCTGCCCAGACTTTGTAGTGTCTTGTGAAGTACCTGCATGTTTTAACTGATTGCGTTTTCAGTGCTTTCTCGCGCCTCTGTGTTGGTGCATGAAGGCGTTTCCCCAACACTACAGACATTTAAATTGTGCGATTGATGAGATTTGATATATGTATGTATACCCATGAAACAATCACCACAAACATGAAAATGAACATATCTATTACTCCTCCCCAAAAGTGTGCTTTTTGTAATTTCCTTCCATTTAAAATGTTGGCTAAAAATGAATGCTATTAGCGGATCTAAGACTGAGTCACCAAAAGAAATTATGGGTATTTTGGTATTACGATAGAGTTGATGCAGATACCTGAGATTATCATCTATGCATGACACTGCTTACATATTTTTTTACTGAAACAATTGTTTAATACTTTAATGTATTTCAGTAGTGAGTTTTGTTTTGTTTTTTGTAACCCTATATATCTTTGCTGCTGCTGCTAAGTCGCTTCAGTCATGTCCAACTCTGTGCGACCCCACAGACTGCAGCCCACCAGGCTCCGCCGTCCCTGGGATTCTCCAGGCAAGAACACTGGAGTGGGTTGCCATTTCCTTCTCCAATGCATGAAAGTGAAAAGTGAAAGTGAAGTCGCTCAGTCGTGTCTGACTCTTAGTGACCCCATGGACTGCAGCCCACCAGGCTCCTCTGTCCATGGGATTTTCCAGGCAAGAGTACTGGAGTGGGGTGCCATTGCCTTCTCCGTATATATCTTTAAATGCCTTTAAAAACATTTTTCTGGCCTATGAATGTTACCAGACAGCCCAAGGAATCACTGGTCCACACCAAGTTAAGTGCTCATGTTTTAAAGATGAGCAGCCCCATGTGTAAGACCCTCCTGTTCTGGCCTATGTGACTCTTCCGCAGGCCAGTCCCTATCTGCTCCTTCAAAAGCAAGCCAACCTGTGGATGTGCACAGAACTTCCCTGATGCTTTTTATTGACTCGCTCTTTTCTTTAAAATATTTATTTATTTGGCTATGTTGGGTCTTAGTTGTGGCACTGGGGCTTACTTGCCCTATGACATGTGGGATCTTAGTTCCCCGACCAGGGATTGAAGTCACAACTCTTGTACTGCAAGGCAGATTCTTAACCACTAAACTACCAGGAAGTGGTGGTTCATCTTAATATGAGCAAAGTTCACCAGATATTTGGGGAAAGCCTCCAGTGTAAAAGAGAGACTTTATTTAGTTTTTTTGCAAACAGCAAGAAATGGCTTCAGAGAAAAACCATGTAGGAACATAAAATAATTTTTTATTTTAAAGAAGATGTTTTAATTTTTCTTCTCAGTAATGCGATTCAGGAAGAGATCACATCCATAAAACAACACCAGGAAGAACAGATAATGAGTTCTCAATAAATTGTTATTCCTTAAATTAAAAAACAATTAGAAGATTTAGAAAATAAGGTTAAGGAACCTAAGAAACATGATATAATAAAAGGGCAGAAAAAGGTAATACAGAGAATCTTGTTGCTTTGCACAAAAGAGAATCCAGGTACTTGGGATTTGCTGGCTAGTTCCAGAAGTGGGAGACATGGCAGGGGCTGTGGACTAGTGTGGTAGATTACCCTAACTTTTCAACCCACCGTTATTCCCACCCTTGCAGTGTGGCTTTACGTTACCTTCTGGAAGAGGTGGAGTCTATTTCCACTACCCTTGAATTTGGGCTAATCTTGTAACTTGTTTTGATCAATAGAATGTGGCTGAAGTGATGTGCCATTTGGAGTCTAGGCCTAAAGAGCATTTTGCTCTCTCTTGGAAACCTGCCCAACCACCATAAAAAACAAGCCTAGGCTAGCCTGCTGGAGGATGAGATACCACGTGGAGCAGAGATGATCCATTTCAGCAGAACACATCCAAACCAGTGAGTTCCCAACAGACTGGCAACTGACTGCAAAGTCATGAATGAGCTCAGATAAGAACTACCTAGCTAAGCCCAACCTCAAAGCACCAACCCACAGAAATGTGAGCTAAATAAATAGTTGCTGTTTTACTCTAACATTTTGGGGTAGTTTTTTAATCAGCAAAAGCTAACTGATAAAACTGGCTCCATCTCCTTACAGAATGCTTTCCTATATTGGGCAAAAGCTACAAAGTAAGAAATTACATTTCCCAGATTCTTTTGCAGCTAGAATTAAGAATATTAAGATCTGACAATTAGATGCCCCACCAGAGTTTGGGGTTGGGGGGCAGAGCCCATTTTCTTGCTGAGACTTATGCTCACAGCAGGAGACAGAGAGGGGAGGGTCTCGAGCCAGTCTCAGATGCCAGACTCAACCAGATGTTGAGACAGAGCTATGCAGAACTGGAGGTGGCGTCAGTGGCCTTGCTTCCCACTGTGGTTATGTCATGTGCTCTTGAACTCAGTTACTCCAGTGGCAGCCTTCTGACTCCTGCTCCTCCAGTCCCCTTCACTTATTTTGCACCAATTGCTTGCATGAAATTCCTTACTGTGAAAAAAATGAGCATGTCAAGTGTGGGTGAAGAAGCAACCTGGAGCACCTGGAGCCGTTGATACACTTGCTGGTGGTAGTGTAAAGTGGTGCACCCACTTTGGAGAATTGATTGGAAACTTCTAATAAAGTTAAACATACCTTACCCTATTGTCCAGCAATTAAAAAAATTATTTACTTTTGTTATTTTTGACTGCGCTGAGTCTTCATTGCTGTTCATGGGCTTTCTGTAATTATGATGCGCTGGCTGCTTCTTGTGGCTTCTCATTGCAGAGCTCTAGGGTGCAAGGGCTCAGTAGTTGTGGCTCACAGGCTTAGTTGCCTTGCAGCATGTGGAATCTTCTTGGACCAGGGATCTAACCCATGTCCCCTGCATTGGCAGGTAGATTCTTAACCATTGGACCACCTGTACATCAATTTTTAAATGAGTGCATAACTCCACAAAAAGACTTTCATGTAAATATTCACAGCAATGTTTTATATATATAAAGCATTTCTATTAAAAAACATTTATTTATTTGGCTGTGTCAGGTCTTAGTTGTGTCATGAAGTATCTTTCATTGCGCACGAAGTCTCCCATTCTGAGGGATTTCTGTTTTCTTCACTGAGTTCCAGATTCTAGGGGAAGGGCCCTAGGAAAGCAGATGGCAAGAGGGGCTGAATGCAGGTTGGGCACCAAGAAGGGGACTTCCCTGGGGGTTCAGTAATTGAGAATCCGCCTTCCAGTGCAGGGGATGTGGCTTTGATTCCTGATTAGGGAACTAAGATCTCACGTGCTATGAGGCAGCTAAGCCTGAATGTCCCAACTATAGAGCTCTCACCACAACAGAAGATTCTGCACACTGCAAAGAAGATCCTGCATGCCAGTTAAGACCTGAAGCAACCAAAAAATAATAATAAATTGATTTTTAAAAAGAGTGGCAGGAAGCTGGGGTCTTGGAGGGATGTGTCTGCAGGGAGGGCCAGGGAGTGTCTTCTGCACTGGGAGATGTGTATGAATTTTAGGAACTCCAATTTGTAACTTCAAAGGCATGTCCTGCCCATGCACTCATTTTCCTGTTTTTGCCGCAACTCCAAGTAAATGTCTGTTGCCAAACAACTTATGTCAGTAGTTCTCAGAAAGGAAGGGCAGGATGGCAGCCCCTGAGTGGCAGGTGATGGATGAGCAACATGATCTCCTGAGCCTGACGAGGCCATACTGACCATAGGGGGCTGGATAGCCCCAGAGGAGCTTGGCTGCAGCAGGGAGCTGACCCACAAGCTGACACAGACCAAGCCCCTGCCTTCTCCTGAGACCCTTGAGAGGTAAGGTGGATTCATACCAGACCCTTTTATGTCCTTCCTATGCAGCTAGGTGAGGCAAGGGTGATTCCAGAACTGAGGACTCAGAGGTCTCATATTGTAGAAGAGAAAATACTAGAAGAAAAGACACCAGAGTGTCACCAGCAGATTTTCTCTGGGTGGTGGCATTATGAATATGAATTTTGATTTTCTTCATCAAATATTTCTGGTTTTCTCCATACTAAATATGTAAGCATATATTAATTTTTT
Source organism: Bos mutus (assembly GCF_027580195.1). Lineage (NCBI taxonomy): Eukaryota > Metazoa > Chordata > Mammalia > Artiodactyla > Bovidae > Bos > Bos mutus. Next base: position 35,837,863 of record NC_091629.1, on the reverse strand, counting down.
TTACAATAAAGTTGACAGTGTGAAAAAATAGTTTAAAGAAATGCAGTTTAAAAACTTACTTTAAATTGTAAAGGCAAGGATTGTATTTTGTTTTTCAGTTTGGAGAGTCCCCTTAAGGGACTTAGACATGAAAAATGTCCATTTTTGGGGCACTCTGGGACTTATCTTTGGGTTTGACTTTGCTCTCTGGTGGGAAACATGAGCTAGGTGGTTGTCGACTTATCACATGTGAGCCACAGCCTTTCTTGGAGCACTGGTTTGGAGACCTGGGCCACTTTTACTGGGGAAGGGGCCTCTGAGGATGCTCCCTGGACTTGCCCTTCCTCTAATAAATGGAAAATGATCAATAAATCCTATTCATGAAATAGGGTGGGATGCAATCAACAATAAAATATAAATAGCCAGCTAGATGATTTTAAAATTTTATTTCACTTAAAATTTTCATTTTGAAATAATTTCAGACTTAGGAACAGTTGCAAAAATAATACAAATGTTCATATCTTATGTAACCACACAGTACAATGACCAAGACCATAAAATTAACTGTAATAGAATATTAATTAATCTAAAGGCCTTCGTAAGAGTCCATTTGTCCCACTGATGTCCTTTTTCAGATTCAGGGTCCGAACAAGAATCCCACATTGCTTTTAGCTGTTCAGTCTCTTTATTCTCCTTTAATCTGGAGCAGTTCCTCAGTCTTTCCGTGTCTTTCATGGCCTTCACATCTTTGGAAAGTTGTTCTGTAGATGAGTGCTGTCCAATACAAATAATAATAAAAAAAAAAAACTAATAGAACTCTCTGTGATGATAGAAATACTCTGTGCTGTCCAATATGATAGCCATTAGCCATGTGAAAATAGCATTTGAAATGTGGCTATTAGGGTTGAGGAACTGAATTTTACATTTTATTTAATTTTGATTAAAATGTGTGTGTGTGTGTAAAAGTCACTCCATTTTGTTCGACTCTGTGACCCAATGGACTATACAGTCCATGGAATTCTCCAGGCCAGAATACTGGAGTGGGTATTCGTTCCCTTCTCCAGGGGATCTTCCCAACCCAGGGAGGGATTGAACTGGGGTCTCCTGCATTGCAGGCAGATTCTTTACCAGCTGAGCCACCATTAATTTTATTTAATAGTGGCAACTGGCTACTGTATTGTATTGGAGAGCTGTTGGATGTTATTTTGGGTTGTTTACTGTTTCCTCATAATTCACTTCAGATTATAAGTTTTAGTAAAAATACCACAGATGTGATGTTGTGCCCTTTTGGTTCCCTGACAAAGGTGGCATGAAACCACCTAGATCTGGATTTTTGTGTGTGTGACAAAATATATGTAATGTCAAATTTACCATTTTAACCATTTTTAATTATAAAGTTCTGTAGTATTAAGTACATTTACATTTTATGCATTCCACCATCCATTTCCAGAACTTTTTATTCTTCCCCAGCTGAAACTCTCTACCCATTAGACACCAATTCTCCATTCTCCAATGCTTCAAGACCCTGGCAACCACCACTCTACTTTCTATTCTATGAATTTGACTACTTTAGATACCTCCTGTTGGAGAAGGCAATGGCACCCCACTCCAGTACTCTTGCCTGGAGAATCCCATGGATGGAGGAGCCTGGTAGGCTGCAGTCCATGGGGTTGCTAAGAGTCGGACATGATTGAGCAACTTCACTCTCACTTTTCACTTTCATGCATTGGAAAAGGAAATGGCAACCCACTCCAGTGTTCTTGCCTGGAGAATCCCAGGGACGGGGAGCCTGGTGGGCTGCTGTCTACGGGATCGCACAGAGTCGGACACGACTGAAGTGACTTAGCAGCAGCGGCAGCAGATACCTCCTGTAAGTGGAATCATACAGTTGTCCTTTTGTGACTGGCTTATTTCACTTAGCCTAATGCCTTCAAAGTTCAACCTTTTATAGCATGTGTTAGAATTTTTTTCCTTAAGTATGAATAAGCCTCTTGATGAAAGTGAAAGTGGAGAGTGAAAAAGTTGGCTTAAAGCTCAACATTCAGAAAACGAAGATCATGGCATCCGGTCCCACCACTTCATGGGAAATAGATGGGGAAACAGTGGAAACAGTGTCACACTTTATTTTTTGGGGCTCCAAAATCACTGCAGATGGTGACTGCAGCCATGAAATTAAAAGACGCTTACTCCTTGGAAGGAAAGTTATGACCAACCTAGATAGCATATTGAAAAGCAGAGACATTACTTTGCCAACAAAGGTCCGTCTAGTCAAGGCTATGGTTTTTCCTGTGGTCATGTATGGATGTGAGAGTTGGACTGTGAAGAAGGCTGAGCGCCAAAGAATTGATGCTTTTGAACTGTGGTGTTGGAGAAGACTCTTGAGAGTCCCATGGACTGCAAGGAGATCCAACCAGTCCATTCTGAAGGAGCTCAGCCCTGGGATTTCTTTGGAAGGAATGATGCTAAAGCTGAAACTCCAGTACTTTGGCCAGCTCATGCGAAGAGTTGACTCATTGGAAAAGACTCTGATGCTGGGAGGGATTGGGAGCAGGAGGAGAAGGGGACGACAGAGGATGAGATGGCTGGATGGCATCACTGACTCGATGGATGTGAGTCTGAGTGAACTCCGGGAGTTGGTGATGGACAGGGAGGCCTGGCATGCTGTGATTCATGGGGTCGCAAAGAGTTGGACACGACTGAGCGACTGATGTGATCAGCCAAACCTCTTAGCCCTCAGTTGTCTTTCTTTTTAAAGTCACAATATAAAATGTAACGATCTTAAGTGTACAGCTGATGCATTTTTGCATATGTGCAAGCCCAGGTACTCACCAGCACATCAAGATATTGAATAGTTACATCACTCCAGAAGGCTTTCTTGTATGCAACCCTTAAGCATTCCCCAGAGGTAACCAGTGGTATGAATTCTATGTATAAAGATGAGTTTTGCATGTTTTTGAACCTTATCTTACTTGTGACTGGGAACAGACAGCATGTTCTTTTTGTACTTAGCTTGGTTAGTCTTAGTGCCTATTCATCCTGGGAAGATTCATCCTATTGTCTGTATCAATAGTTCTTGTCCTTTGTTACTTTTCGCTACTACTATACACCAGGTTTGTCTCTCCCTTCTGTCGATGGGCGTTTGGGTTGCTTTCAGAGTTGCCTATTGTGAATAAAGCCACCATGAACAGTATAGTGCATGTTTCTAGGTGGACTCATAGGTCAACCAGGAGAGGTTGCTGGGTGATAGGGTTGGCATATGTTTAAAAATTGCCAAACATTTCCCCAGATCTTTAAATCTCCCTTTAAAACAGGAAAAAATAAATTTCTATGTGGTTATTTTGAAAATATTTAATGGGCCCTAAGATACAAAACTTTAAGTCTGTACCTGGAACAGAGTGGGCACTCGGTAATTGTCCTTTGGCCCAGCAGAGGAAGGGCGAGCACTGTCGGGAGGTACCGCCCTAAATCCTTGAGCCTAGAGGCCTTTCCCACGCAGCATTCAAGGCCCACACCCTGTGTGCACAGCGAGCCAATCTTGGCGCCCTTGCTCTGCATACATCTCCATCTGCATACACCTACACATCCCGATCCTGCCTTCTCAGGCCCAGAAAGGGTGTCACTTGGTTGAGCACTCGAACCCTTGTGACACCCGACATTTATTGAGCACTGACTGTGTGCTAGGCCCTGTGAGTCCAGGAGCGAAAGACATAAAAGCCCTCAACCCTCGTTATTCCTCGGAGGAGGGTAGGTTCGTGTAGGAAGCGTTGGGACTGAGCCCAGCTCGGTTTCTACTTGGTTTCTAGCCAGACCCTAGACTTCCCCCTGGAAGTTGCTCGAAAGAAGGAGAGATCATCTTCCCCTCCGATCACGCAGTAGAAAACCAGGTCAGTTCCGATCCCAGGCCCAGCGCCGCCAGGCTTGCCAAGCGAGGTCAAGTGCCGGCCCATGCTGACCATCCGCGACAGCAGGCCGCGAAGCCCCGCCCCCGCGTCTGGCCAATGGCCGCGCCGTCCTGGCCTCTCTCCTCCCTCCCAGCGGGGGAAGGTTCCCAGCAGGCCCAGCTGAAGGCAGGTCGCCGGGTCGCGGCTACCCAAGGTAAGATCGCCGACTCAGGAGCTCGGTCCTCTGGGCTCAGGGAGCACGGACGCCTTTCGGAGAGGTGGTCCGCGGCGCAGAAGCCGAGTGGGACTCGGAGTCCGTCGGGGCTCAAGAGGCTTAGGGCGCGGGGGTACTGGAAACAGCGGGTCCTAATGCACAGCGGGGTTCGCGGCAGCGAGAGCTCCGCGTGCCGCATCCAGCACCCGGGGCTCTGGAGGTGGGTGGCGCGGACGTCTGCCCGGGCTGTAGGGAAAGTTGGGCCGGAAGGAGACGGGCTGTGGTTACTGAGTTCCTCCAGCCATCCGCAGGCCCAGGGTGACCCCAAGGCGAGGCCTAGCCCCGGTGCGCCAGTCTCAGCGGTCGCGACTGCTGCCCTCCCCGGGTCTTGGCTGTTCTCGGAGATGACACCTTAGAACAGCCTCTTGGCCCTCGGCGGACCTGACCCTGGCCCAGGAATTCTGGATTCCGAGCAGAGGTTGTGAGGCCTCGTCCCTTCCGGGATCGGGGGCGGGGTGGGGGGTGCGGGGGGTGCTCTCTGAGACTCTGGTGCCCTCCTAGCGGCGGCGGTCAGGAACACTCCAGAACACTCCAAGCACAATCTTCTCTGAGACCCGGAAGGAGGTGCCAGGAAAACTTTGGAAAAAACAAAACTGACATCCTTATTTTGAGGACTCAAAAACATCTGGAAGGACCTGAGAACTGGCACCTGTGGAGGGCAGGGCTAAAACGTCCTCAGACCTGGCCGAAAGACTTCCATTTCTCACAAGATAAGGGACTAAATATTGCGTCTTAGGCACACTGTCACTCAGCGACCTCTCCTCACCCAGGCCGTGTCCTTCGCCTCTCTGAGGGCTTGAAGGCAGGGGGCTGTGTGAGTCTCACTTGCCACAGAGGTCTCTGCCCTCAAGACGTATGGTGAGACATGCAATGAGGCAGCAAGTCCTGGGTTCCAATTCTGTTAGGCCACAGGTCAGCTGGACAACTTGGCATCACTTCTCCTCTTAGGATTATGGCAAGAATTAATTAAAGAAATTAGGGTGTGCCTGCCTATAGTAGAGGGCTTACGTGATAGCTCAGTTGGTAAAGAATCCGTCTGTAATGCAGGAGACCCCGGTTGGATTCCTGAGTGGGGAAGATCCACTGGAGAAAGGATAGGCTACCCACTCCAGTGTTCTTGGGCTTCCCTTGTGGCTCAGCTGGTAAAGAATCTGCCTGCAGTGCGGGAGACCTGGGTTCAATCCCTGGGTTGGGAAGATCCCCTGGAGAAGGGAAAGGCTACCCACTCCAGTATTCTGGCCTGGAGAATTCCATGGGCTGTATAGTCCACGGGGTCGCAAAGAGTCAGACATGACTGAGTGACTTTCACTTTCACTTTACCTATAGTAGACCTTCAGTAAGTGTGAACAAATACGAGCTTCCTTTTTTTTTGGTTGAGACTGTTTTATACATCCATACTTTCCAAACTCTATGCCTTGAGGGCTGAGGTTGGAATGCAGAAGAATGTATCACCTGACTCTCTCCTGGGGCCTCCCTGGATCCTGTGGGAGGGAAGAAGGGATCTGGTCACCACTACAGAGTTCTCTGTTCCTCTCTTGAAGGCTCAGAGCTCCCTGATCCTCTTGACTTCTGTTGTTGGTTCTCGCCCCACAAGAGGTATAGCACTTGTGGTTGGCAAAGGAAGTCATGCAGCATGCGGCCATGGGGCCAGTGGGCAGCAGGTAGGCAGGACATCTGCACCATTTCCCACGGGGCAGGGGACTGGGAGCCTCAGCAACTTTTGGGCACTCTCTATTTTGCAACACTGTCTCCTAGAGGTCTCACCAAGCTTGACACCCATGTTTCGACTCCAGTCTCCCCCTCTATCCTCTGCCCACTTCTCTCCCTGAAAACCCCTTTGAATATCTGATAGCATCTCAAGCTTCACTTGTTGAAAATGGAGTTCTGAAGTCTTCTCTACACCACTGCTTCTCCCCCGGATTTTCTGGCTTGCTAAGTGACACCCTCCATCCACCCAGTGCCTAAGGAGTAATCCTTGATTCCTCTCTCTGCTTCACCTCCCATATCCACAAAATATCAGAATCCAGTCACCTGTCACCACCTACATGGTTATCATCCTGGCCATACCTGTCATGCTGTGACCTCCTGACTTGTCTCCCTGCTTCCATCATGATCCCGCCACAGCTCAGGGTCCTTAAAACCACCATAGAAGTCTTTAACATAATCAAATCCTCTCCTTTTCCTGCTTAGAACCCTCCAACGGCTCCCTGTTTCACTCCAAATAAAACACAAAGTCCTTTCCTATAATGTCCTACATCAGCAGTCCTTCCCAACCTTCTTGACCTTGATATCTGCCCCTCCCCCTCGCTTTCTAAACCTGGACAACTCCAGTCTACTTTCTATTCTTTAAACATGTCAAGCTTGTTCCCACCTTAGGACTTCTAACTTGCTGTGTCCTATGCCCAAAATACTGCGGCCAAGAACCATTCAGCTCAAATGTCAATTCAAAAAGGCTTCCTTCCCCACTCCAGTTCAAGAAGCATCCCCATCTTCAGGGACTGTCTCATCTGCTTTATTTTCTCTATAACCTTTATTGCTAACTGAAATCCTTATTTATGTATATTTTTACTGATTTGTCTGTCCCATTCCATGGCAGAGATATTGTCTGTCTTATTCCTTGCAGCTCTCTCCCATAAGAAAGACAAATAAGAAACAAGCAGGCACTTCCCTGGTGGCCCAATGGTTAAGACTCCTACCACTGTAGGGGACGCAGGTTGGATCCTAGTTGGGGAACTGAGATCCCTGATGCTGCTTGGAGGAGCAAAAATAAATAAAATAGAAAATTTTTTTAAAAAAGGGAGCAAGCAAACAAACAGATCTAAAATTGAAAATTGTGGTGAGCGCTACATAAGCAACCAGCAGCGATTGATTGTATTTGGAGCACATGTGTGTGTGTGTGTGTGTGTGTGTGGCCACGCCCTGTGGCGTATGAAATCTTTGTTCCCACCAGTGACCCCTGCAATGGAGGCATGGAGTCTTAACCACTGTTATGCCAGGGAAGTCCCTGGGGCATTTTAAAATTTCAGGCTTATAAGACTGAACTACTGTATTTTCAGAACAACCTCTTGAGCCATTTTAGGGGTGAGGATAAACCTGGGAAAGGCTGATAACTTTCCTGGAGTCACACTCAGGAATGGAACTTAGCCTCCTACCCTGAAAATATGTACGTGGCAAGTTTTAATGTAATGGTGGGCCTGCAGTCAAGTTCTGGGAAGAACCTGATCCCAGATCCTAAAGATCTCAGTTCTTTGTTCTTCTACTAACTAGCAAGCCCCCTTAATTCTTTGGTACTGCATTTTCTTCACGGTAGGAATAGGCCTGATCCCATTATTATGTTGGGTGCCTTGTTCTCCGATCCTCTCCCCCCCCCCCCGCCCCATTTCTTTCCCCTCCTCCCTGTCTTCCCCTTCCCTCTCAGTATTCTCCAAAGAAGCAGCTCTGTTGCTATCAGCAGCTGGGGGCACATTCAGACCTGGGGATGATGAGGCAGGAGCCAGAGCTCTTCCCAAACACTGACCAACCTGATGGGCAGAATTGGGCCCTAGGTCTTCTGAATCTGATTTTTTTTTCCCCTATCAGTTTGTTTTTAAGTAAATTCATTGAGGGCCTCTGATACTAAGACAATAATAAAGTAGGATGGCGACTTCCTTGGTGGTCCAGTGGTTAAGATTCTGCCTTCCAATGCAGGGCTCACGGGTTTTATCCCTTGTTGGGGAACTAAGATCCCACATGCTGTTACTAAGATCTGACGCAGCCAAATAAAAATAAGCAATAAAGTAGGATGATTAAGAAAGTGAATGTTCCAAAGAGGTGGAAAAGAAAGAATTGCCTTTTGTCCAACCCTACCCCCAACCTGGTTGCCATGAATGCTCTGCTTTCTTCCAGCCTTTATTCCTCTCAGTCCATTCACCCTTCATGGGCCAGTTCAGAACCCAGACAGTGATGACGTTTGCCGAGGACAAAACTTATGAGTATATCCGCTACAATCACAGCAATTTTTGCAATATTCATGTTCTGGATATTCTGCCTCACCTGTCCTGCCTCACAATAAATGACCAGGTAAGCCAGGGCCCGACAGCCAGGCACTGACTGGGGGCAGGGTTGTGGAATTCAGAGCTTCTCCCAGGCCAGGACCAACTCCTTCCTTCTCTGTCGTCTGTATCCTGCTTCCCATTGTTGACAGTTTTCTAACATTCAGAATGACGTGTGGCTCGGGGTGTCCTTTCCAACCCCACTGAGGTTCTTGTGTTGTTTTGGTATAGTGCTCCAAAATATAGCACTGAGATTTCTGGGCTCGGGGCCCCTTACTCGCTTTCACTGGAACCTTCTCCATCTCTTGTCCTTCTTCCTGCTTAGTCTCAATTCCTTTCTCCTGGTCATGGGACCCATTCTGGCAGAGTCCCAGGGCTCAGCTTTCAGAGTCCTTGGGAGCCAGATGGTGCTAGCCCTTTTGGCACTTCTGCGGGCTCCTAGTGAGGTGAGCCCAGCCCCTCCCAGTTTTAGCTGTCTCCACATTGAACCCCGAGGCCTCCTTCAGCTTCCTGCATGCAGATGCTGGTGGTATTTGAGTTTGTGGCTGGTGGAGTTTGGCTCCTTTCTCTTGTATTTTGGTGTTTGCAGGAATTCCTTATCATTTAGTTCTGCTGTAAATGTATTCTGTGGATTTCTGTTATCTGGTCACTTGTTTGTATGTGCTAAGCCTCAAGTTTCCTCATCAGTTGAGTAGGGATAATAATAGCATTAAATAAGACAATTCACGCAAAGCCCTGAGAAGAGAGCCTGGGACACAGTAAAGACCTATTTCCTGGATCTGGGAACTTGGGCTCAAAACTCTGGCCTTGTCCTGGGCTCTGACCCAGCTTCAGATGGCTGCCTCCCTCTTGTAGCTTTCTAGGTACCTCCACTTGTAGCTGTGGGAGGGGGTCAGGGCTACCTGACTTGATCTGGGTGGCGGGGCTGTGTCTTTCAGGACCGACTTCGGGCCCACTTTGACCGCTGGGGGAACCAGGGCACCCTCTGGAACCTCTTCGACAGTCTTCGGCGGAGGAACGGCTGGGTGGATTCCTTCATCCGGGCACTGAGGGCCTGTGAGCACACTGTTCTCGCTGATGAAGTGGCCCATGTCTACCAAAGCAACCTGCCACGTGAGCCACCTGCCCTGGCCCTTCTTCTGGAACTCCTCTCTGATTCCCCTGGCCTTTGCTGTCCCTCTCCCCTTACCCTATACCTGCTGTCTTCCTCTGTCACCCTCTCTCCCATCACTCCTGGGCAGTGGGCAAACCTGAGTGTAGATCCCTACTTAGCGACTTATTAATCTTTATTAACCCTTTGACCAAGCCTCTTCATTCCCTAAGTCTCAGTCTTCTCTGTAAAATGGGACTAATGCCAACGTCTAGCTTGTAGGGCTGCTGTGAAAACCACAGGATGATGACATGTTGAGCACTTAGCAGGAGCTGGCACCTTCCACGTGCCCAGCAAATGCAGCCTCCTCTAATTTTTGCAGCTATGATGTTTGCCTGCTACGCTTTTCTCACTTCCTCCTGTCTCCTCTCCCGTGTTCACCTTCCTTCTCTCTATTCATCTCTTCTCTCCCCATCCCATGACTGTCTCTGCTTTCCTCCTCATGGGCTTTTTCCTTCCTTTCCCCTCATCTCCTCCCCTCCCCCTCGTTTCCCCTAGAGCCTCCTAACCACCCACTCCCTCCAACCCCCAGTTGCCCCACTATCCCTCCTTGCGCTCTCAGTGCTCCCTGCCAAGCCAAGTACTCAGAGGGGGTCCACTGGGGCCAGGGTCTCAGGGCCTGAGGCAGGAAGAAAACTCACACAAGACCTGTCTATATTTCAGATAGAGACAATTCCTGACACACTACTCAGATCCACATCCTTAAAAATATCACCATGTTTGCCTTTCTTTCTCCCCACCCCACTTCTTTCCTTCCTTCCTAACTCATCTCTTCATTTGTGGAGATTAACAATTTGTGATTTCCCCAGACACAAACAGCTGTGGTAGGACCAGGCATGGTTGGTGGGGGCCAAGGGGAGGGGTTAAGGAAGCAGCTTTAGGTCAAGGGTCAGTTAGTGGTGAAAGCCACCCACAAGGAGGAGAAGAAAGCCACTGTGTCCAGAATGCCTGGGGACAGAGAAGTGGTGACTGCTGATACAGGCAGGGTGGTGAGAGGCTTCTGAGGCGCCCCCCGCGCTCTCCCGTCTCCTGCCTCTACCACTCCTTGCCCTCTCCATCTCCACTCTCCCTCTAGTACCTGCCTTCCACTTGGTGACACGGGTCTCCCCTGAGGGATGCCTTCCACCTCAGGGTAGCTGTTGATGCTGTGGGGAAACTGATAACCATGACCTGGGAGCACCCAGGCCTCTCCTGTCCCTGAGAGTCTCCAGTTCCTCCTTGACTTTACTTTATCTTTATCCTTCAGGGAGTCCAAACCACCCTCCAGCCCCACTGGAGCCACCATCAATTCCTGCTGAGATTCCAAGGCCCTCCACACCTGCTGTGGCCCCCAGCATCCCTGACAATGGCCACACAGAGTACGAGCCAAGTTACCCTATGCCTGTCCAGGATACCCAGCCACCAGAGTCCCTGGGAGAGGTGCGTCCACACACCTCTTGCTTTTGTGTTCCTGTCTTTTTGCTTCTGCCCACCCAGCCTTCTGGAAGCCCCTCACAGATCCTGCCTAAACTCTGCTCAGAACAATGTGCATCTGCCCCAGACCAGCTGCCAGACTGTTGACCAGGTCTTCACCACATGGCAGCCTCACCCCTCTGTCATCAGTCAGCTGTGAGGTCACAATTTTGAGGTCTTTGCAATGGTCCATTTGAGATGTTGAGCTGAGTCAAGGGATCAGGGTATGACCGGATAGGGGGGAGTGAGGGAGCAGGAGGTGGTGGGGTAAGAGATGGATAGTTGGAGCTGTAATCATCACCAGTAAAGCCAAGTTTTGGGGAAATATGTCTGATTCTATTGGGATATGATGACTGGGCAGTTAGATGTCCAGGAGACACCAAATCATGAACTTGAAGCCTGAGAAAGGGTCTGTGCAGTGGCCCCAGAGAGGGAGACTTTTCTTTAGGGCCAGACAGATGAGTAGAGACTCTCCCGTACGATGATTTTCTATGAAGGAGATTCACAGTCACCTGTAGACAGATGTTCTGGCAATGGCCAAGGCCGAGGTAAAGGCTTCCTTGGTCCTGTGCTCTGTGGCATGGACTGTGGCCTGTAGGAGCTGTCTCAAGCATAAGTTGCCCTTTGCCAGCTCCTGGAAGAAGCGACTGCCTTATTCCTATATTCCCTCTTGCAGAATTCAGAGAAAGCCCCACAAGCATCCCATTCTGGGGCTGTCCTGAAGAGGCTGGGTGGCCCCCTGGAGCCCTTGTCTGACACGGTGGCCCTCAGCACTCTGACCTCCAGTGTACATCAGGAGCAAGACACAGAACTGGGCAATACCCACACAGCAGGTATGCACGGACTCTGAAATTATAGTGCCTTTCTGACCTCCCAGTGAGGGTAAGAGGGTTATCCCTCTGGCTTTCTTGGACAGGAGGCAAAGGTGGTATTCCCCAGGGAGCAACCTTCCTCAGAGGACATATTGATTAGTATCTGCTTGTAACATACAGTCTCAGAATTTGGTAGCTTAAAATAACAACTGTTTATTCAGCTCGTGATTGTGTGGGTCAGCAATTTGGGCTGGCTCGGCTGGGCTGAATTCCCTCTTGTATACACATCAGTTTACATATAAGTTGTTTATGGCTCTTGGCTGGAGCATCTCGGTTCTCTTCCATGAACCTCTCGTCTCCCAGTAAACAAGCCCATTTCATATACCTGAGCCGAGCTCTGTTCTGAGAGAGGGAGAGAGGACTCCTGGGTCATAGGTTCAAAACTGATGCGGTTTTCTTCCTGCTTCTTTCTGTGGGATAAAGCAAATTACCAGGCCAGCCCAGCATCAAGGAGTAGAAAGATAAACTCCATCCCTCGATGAGAGGACTGATAAGGTCACATTGCAGAGGGCATGGATACAGGTAGAAGTGAATTAGGGCCATGTCTGCACTATGCCTAAGGGACTATATAAGGGATGCGCCAGGACCTAGAGGACAGTGTAAGGAGAGTACAGGGCTGGGCCAGCTGTTGGCAGGGAGCATTACCCCATCCCAAAGGGGTCTCCAGCTCCCAGCAAATCACTCAAACATTTCAATCTCCAGAGGAAGTATATTCTTCATCATTCAAGTGCCTGGACCCTCACATCAGACGTCTCAGGAGTCTAATACTGTCTACTCTGATCTTTAAGGCTGGCATATTTCCTAAATTGAGTTCCACATAACATTGGTACCCAGCCAGCCCCCAGTGCCCATGGAACAGCCACAAGGCACACGAGAAGTTAAAGGTTCAGAGAAGCCATCCTTAGTGTTCCATGCTCCTGTCACTCTATCTCAAGCATCCTTTTGCACTTGGCAGCGCCAGCCTGCTGTGAAACACCTTTTCAGAAAATATTGCTGTGGACCAGGGAGACAAAGGGCACTTTGATTTCAGTAGAAGTATGGACACAGGTCCCATGAGACGTTATGGTGGTAGATTTGGGGTAGGGGTGGGGTGGACATCAGAATCACCCCTGACCTTTGTCAGATGTAGGGCCTGGCATGTGTGTTTTCAGAGTTCCGTGGCAAATCCTTATATAACTGCCTTTATGGACTATCACCACCTACTCCCTCCTGCTTCCCCCAGTTCAGGCCCTCTTCCCAGGGATGGTTTTGTCCCCGCACCCGCAAGCCCTCAGGCCTCCTAGAAGGGGGGCACCATATGGGCCTCTGGTGCCATATGACTGGGGTGAGCTCTTCTGCTTGAGCCATCCTGCTGCCCCTTGCCCTGGCCTCTGATTGTTCCTGCTGAGAAGAAAGATGGCAATGGGAGAAACATCCAGGATTCTGCTAGTCTAAGGAGAGGTTGAAAGAGGCCGACAAGAGAAAGGAGGGTGTCCCAGGCAGGAGAAAAAAATACAGAGAGGAAAACTAATAATGATTTTCAGGCTCCTAGACCCTGTTAGAGGGAGGGATCACTTTGCTCTTGCGAGACAACAGGTCAGAGACCGAGGAGGGACAGGACCAAGGATTTGTCTGCAACCATTATGCCTTCAGCCCTGGGATCAGTGACTAAAGGGACTGGAGACTCCTCCGTGGGTGGGAGGTTGGATGCAGTAGGGATGGTGTGAGTTGGGACAGAGAGACCCTTCTCTATCCCTCTGATCCAAGGATAACACTCCCGTGGGTTTGTGTTTCTCATTTTCTTTCACCAACTGCAGGCGTGGTCTCCAGTTCCACATCACTCCGTGGGCCTGTGTCTCCGACTGTCTCCTTCCAGCCCTTGGCCCGTTCTACCCCCAGGGCAAGCCGCTTGCCTGGACCCCCGGTGTCAGCTCCATCTGTTGGCACCTCCTCCTCCTCCACTGGCTTGACCTCTGCAGGAGGTGCTGGTGACCAGACTGAAGGTACCATCTGCTCCAGTGGGGCAGGGGTGCCCAACAACCCTATGGCTGCCAGCACAGTGCCCTCCAGGGTGCCCACCAACTCAGCATTTGGCAGCTCAGTGCCTTCCAAGTTGCCCACCAGCTTGAAGCCCCCTGGTGCAGTGCCCACCAATCTAGCACCATCCAGATTGCCCATCAACTCAGTGCGTTCTGGCATGGTGCCACCCAAAGTGCCTACTAGTGGGATACCTGACCACAGGATACCTGCAAGCACAGTGCCCAGTAAGGTGCCTGCCAACACAAGGCTCACCATCAGGAGCAGCAATAGACTCGTGAAGGTGAGTTCTTACCCCTCCTAGCAGTGATCCAAGCCATTCCCTCCAGCCCCTCTCAGTCTCCATTCTGACTCCAGCCTGATCCAGGGCTGATCCGGGGATCAGGATCAAAAAATCCTGCTTTTTGAGGGAATAGGGAGAACTGAGACCCAATCTCATCCAGACCTAACACCCTATTCTTTAGAATAATAATAATCAAGTGTGGATGGTTCAGGAGGGTCAGGCTTGCTAGACCACCTCTGCTGGTTATGTGCATTAACCCATTTAGAGCTCATGGCTCCCCTTTAAACTCAGCAGTGTTATTTTGCAGATGAAGAAACATTCCTATTTGCCTCAACACCTTGCTCTTCACTGCTGGGATATCTGGCTTGCCCCCCCATGACCAAGGTTTTATAAACTCTAGTCCCGGCCCATCTACTCTGACCTAGTAGCCTCCACAGTTGCCTCTGAGCCTGCTTATCTAACCCTACTGCTGCTGTCTGCCTGGCGGAACCAAGTCTATGGCCCAACCTCTGACCCTGTGGCTGCTTCATGGCCATCAAGCCCAGGCAGAAAGTCAAAGTAGAGTAGACCACACATGACCAACGGTTCCCTGGGGGTAGAAGTGAGCTCAGAAGCAGGCCAGTGAGTAGAGCTCTCAGCCCTGGAGGAAGTCTCACCACTGATGCTCCTGCAAGGCCTTAGTCCCCTCTTCCCCAACTGTCTTCCTGCACCATCAGTGAGTTGAGTCCCCAAGAGACGATTGCCTTTTGGCACTGTGGGCTGGCTACTGAGGGGTTGGGGTGTCAGTTTTTGGCCTGTCCTGGGAGTGGGGCTACCCAACCTGGCTTGTACCCTACCATCCTCAGTCCCTCTAGTTCCTCCTTTCTTTCCCAGGAGACTCCAGCATCACCAGTGCCCACAGGCACTGCCACTGGAGGCACATCACTCTGGCCAGACAGCAGCTCTGACTGCTGTGGCTCAGAGCTGGAGCTGAGCAAGCCTGGCAGGCTGGTATCTAGGATGGACAGCCAGCCGTTCTCAGTCTGCTCCGCGGATCTCGCCATCAGCCACAGTAACTCCTTGGGCATAGGGCCTGACAATGCCCCCGAGGAGAATGAGTATGTGTCGGAAGACACCATTAGGATCCATGAGAACCCCAGCACCTCCCTCCTGGGGGACAGCCCCGGGACATACACTACCCCGGAAGAGGATGAACTGAAGGAATTGCCTGTGGTCAGGACCATGCCCTGGGCTTCGTGGCTCGGGGTGGCCATGGCCGGGGCACTTCTAGTGCTCCTGGCTTCACTGTACCGGCGGCGCCTACCCCAGTGAAGCTCCTGGGTCCTTCTTGCTGTTCATCTTCTCTCTTTCCCATGGTACATCTGCCTGAGTCACAGAGCCGAGCTGTCTCACCATCCTTGACCCTTTTTTCAGGGCTGGCAGAAGCTGGGTCAGATGGGAGGCAGGGGGCCACAGGCCTAGTCCTTGGGGGCAGTATTTCTGTCCCATCTCATGCCCTTGGTGGCTCCCCCACCATCCTTGGCTTACCGGTCCCTGGGCTGCTCCTGGTGCTCCAGTCCTCACCCAGCTGGCCATCTGGTTGTTGCCCTTAATCCCTGGAGAAGGTGCTCCTGTCTAGGCCTTATCCCTCTTTACCCAAGTGCAAGGATCAGGAGGTGCCACTGGGGACCACAGTGGGTCAGAAACCTTCCCCATCCTGCCTGGTCCCTGCAACCAATAGATGGGGTAGGGGACATCGCTGTAGCCCCCAGTGGCCCAGTAGCCCCCTGCAGAGCAGTAGGGAGCTGCTACTCATTTTTAAGGACTTAGTCCCCTGTCTGTCTGGTTCCCCTCCCTACCACACAAGGATGGGAGGAGGTCCAGAGAGTCCCACGGACCCCCATGGGAAGCCTGATCATGTGCTAGACGTGAGGAGCACCTAAAGAGCCCCTCTCCAGCCTCCTCATCCCAGTCTCTGTTCTCTTCAGCTCCCTATGGGGGTTGGAGAGGGAGAACGTGCAGGACAGAGCTCAGGCCAAGGTTTGGATTTCAGCTCCACCTCTTTGTGGGCTGTGTGGCCTTGGCAGATAATCAGACTTCTCTGGTCTTGCTTACACATGTGGACAATGAGGATTGCATCTCATCCTTCACTGAATTCTCCTGAGATTGGAGCCTATGGATCTTTGTCAAGTGCGTGGTCCAAAGCAGGAGGCTGCTAAATGCTCCCCTCACCTTTCCCTGCCTAGCCAGGTAGAGATGAGGGCATGAGAGGCAGAGTGCCCAGTGGGTTTAAGTATGCACTGCTGCAGTGTAGGGTAAGTTAGGCCCTGTTCTGTCTCTTACTAACTCTGTGCTCTTGGGCAAGGAGTTAATCTCTCTATGCCTCCGTTTTCTCACCTGTATAATTGGTATGAATAGTAAAATTATATAGATATACATGTCCTAATATTGTGAGGATTAAATTAGTTTATCTGTATAAACCTTAGAATGGTTCCTGGCATTTTACTTACTGAAGTTTGCATGCATGTTGGTTTTGTCACTATTCAAATGTGGAGGGGCTGGAGCACTTAACCACACATTTAGAAGCAGACCCAGCCCCTCCTGCCTATGCCCCTTTCATATTTATCCCTTACTTTGTTCCATGCATTGGGGATTGTTGGGGAGTGAGGAGGGAGACATGTCTACTGGGGCATCTGTGCAGGGTTGGGGCTAGGGTGCCCCCTGCAGCAGCCAGATGGATTGAAGGATATCCTTGTGGGTGCTTTCCAGGCAGCCATTGCTGGACAAGGGCCAGGCACAGGAGCCTCAGGAGCTACCTTCATTTCTGGGCTCTGGAAGGGATAGGGACTAGAGCTCTAGGGAGACATAAGAGTTAGGGGGTCACTGTGGCCCACCCCCAAGCTGTCAGTCTGCAGAGTCCTGCACCCTGCTTTGGCTACTACAGTCTTTCTTTGTACTGCCCTCAGGGAGTTCAGCAACCTAATGGCTTCTACCTCTGCCTCTGAACTTATCTTCAGCCCTCTCTCCAGACTGAACCACCTGTACCCTGAAGCCAGGAATGGTCCCTAGTGAAGCTGTCTGCGACCACTACGTGTCACCTTTACTCTTAACCAGCCTTCTGGGCTCCTTCTTCCTGGGTACCTAGATCAGTGAACAATTCATGAACAGGTATTGGTTTTAATGTGTTATCCTCCCAAGATAGCTTTGGAAAAAAGTATCTCCAGAAAGCAGTTTGTAAACCCAAAGAATGCTTCTTAAATTGCAGGATTTCAAACAGAGTGACCAGCTGTTTTGGAGAGATCTGTAGATAAGGTGTGTAGGAAACCTTCAGGGACTGTCCTGGCACTTTTCAAATTATGCTGCCCAGAAGCCCTGACTTAGCCTGCATTGTGTAGCATTCCTATTTTGGCTGTTGTAACTAAAATGCCAACTTCAGGCAGGATTGGGATTGGCTGTTGGCAAGGAGAGGGCTTGGGGTAGTTGATGAGATGCGTCAGATCTTAAGAGTCCTGGGTTTGGAATATGGTTTCAGTTGCAGGAGATTGCATGTAGGAGGGAAACCCAGGCAGGTCACCGTGGCCTGGATGATGCGAAGGGAGTGAGGAAGGACCTTACCCCCGGACAGGGGTCTAGTCACCTATACTTGGAGATGGGAAAGTACCTTCACCTTGGGGTAAAAGCAGGGGTGAGGTCAGAGGGCCCTAAGCACTTAGGGCAGACTTGGCAATAGGTATCTGCATATAAATCTCTCTCCATCTTTTCTCTCCCCTGTTGAAGCATTTCCTTCAAAGCCTAAGAGTCACCACTGCTTCTCTTGCCCTGGGAAACACCTGCCAACTTCGCTTGATGACCCACTGGAAGCAGGCTAATACCACATTCTCACCTTGTTTCCTTGGTTGGACATGCTCAGATTTAGTTGATTCAGGGGAATTTCTAGTCAGAGAGCAGTATGCCCTTTACTTTTTCAGGCCTTGGGTTATTCATAGTCTATTTTATGAAACTTTTTTATTGTGGAAAACTTTTAAGGACACACAGAAGTATAGAAAATAGAATAATTACTCCTCCCCTCCATATGCCCATTGTGCTATGTACTGTTGCTTCAGTCGTGTCCAACTCTTGTGACCCCATGGACTGTAGCCTGCCAGGCTCCTCTGTCCCTGGGATTTTCCAGGCAAGAATACTGGAGTGGGTTGCCATTTCCTTCTCCAGGGGATCTTCCCCACCCAGGGATCAAACCTGGGTCTCCTGCATTGCAGGTGGATTCTTTACCAACTGAGCCACCAGGGAAGCCCCCACATGCCGTGGGGTAAGGCCAAAAAAAAAAAATTATGACTCCTGTCTTGTTCATCCCTGCCTGATCCCTCGTTTTTTGTACAAGTTCTTTTTGTAAGTCAGAAAGTGAAGAGTTCAGAAAGTCAAGGGGAAGACTTAGGACAGGAGGTTTTGTAGCCAAGGCCCTCTTGTAAAAATTTTTTTCCCAAGGCATTCTCCACTTGTCTTCTTAGCCTCAGTAGGTGACATCCCTTTTGAACCAGTTCAGAGTATGGGCAGCACTGGTTCTCTGTCTTAGGAGGAGATAACCAGAGGAATTTCCTTCACTGACAAGCTCCTTGAAGGTGTTTGGCTACTGCCCCAGAGAGGTGGGGACCAATGGGTGTGTCCAATGGCAATTTGCTCCATTGCATTAGGGGTCTCCATTAGGCTTTCACAGAGCCCTTCCATCTGGCAGAAAGTCCCATCCTTGGCCAGATTCAAACTTCACAGCATGGCTCCTGATCTTATAGGAGTCTCCTTGGGATGGAGTCATTCAGGCCTTAAGGTTCCTTGCTTCCTACCAGTGCACTATGGTAGTGTTCAGGATCCCCGGGCTAATCTATGCTGTGATAACTCATTATGGGTGAAAAGCACATGCTCCCTTGTGCTCCCCTTTCTGCCCTTTCCCTATAGCCCAGGGTCATGAAGTTCACATTTGGTGCAAGGCATGGTCACTCAGCATTCCTCACTCCTGCTGCTGTTGCTGTTAACAACAGCAAAAATAAAAAGGGCTGCCACTTCCCCATACCTTGTTGCATGCCAGGTGCTAGGCAAA
The DNA here is from genome assembly GCF_027580195.1 of Bos mutus. Taxonomy (NCBI): domain Eukaryota; kingdom Metazoa; phylum Chordata; class Mammalia; order Artiodactyla; family Bovidae; genus Bos; species Bos mutus. The sequence continues at coordinate 35,818,857 of NC_091629.1, read as the reverse complement.
GTGCCTTACATGGATTAACTTGTTTAGTCCTCGCAATGACCCTATGAAGGGGGATATAATTGTGACCCAATTTATAGCTGATCTGCAAGACCGAGAGGGAGGAAGGGTCAGAGAGGACAGTACAAGGGAAAACTGGCCCCTGAGCCTGAGTTGGATGTTTTCCATGCCCCTGACCCTCAGCTGATCAGGTGTCAGAACCTGGGGCCCCATTTCAGGTGAGATTTCACACATCTCTTCCTGGTGTTCCAAGAACTGCTACTTGCACTAATAGTATAATAATATTCAATATATAATTTAATATAGTCTCGGGGATTTGTGACAATATGAATATAATCATATGTGTGTCCAGACTCAATGGCCTGAGGCTGCATGAGGCGAGGCAGCAGGCACAAGCCGGTCCTCTGGAGGCCAGTTTGGTTTAATAGATGTTGTTAAAGGATTCCCGTGTGCCAGGTCGAAGGCCTAAATTGAGTAAGTCAATTGTACCCTTCAGAGGCCAGGAAGTATGGTGGAGACAAATAGGCTTTCATGTCATTTTTTTTTCCATGTATTTACAACAAATATTTATTTTGCTCCTACTGAGTGCAGAGTATGAGGATAGGCCTTGGAGACACATAGTAATAAAGCAAAAAGCCTACCTTCAGTGCCCCCTTCTATCACTTACTGTCTTCAATTTAATTGTGAGTGGCTTAAAAGCATGAGCAAGAGTGGGATAGAGGGCGAGAAAAATGTTGTTTTGATTATGTATGTATGTTAGTCACTCAGTCGTGCCCTACTCTTTGTGACCTCATGGACTGCAGCCCACAAGGATCCTCTGTCCATGAGATTTTCCAGGCCAAGGATACTGGAGTGGGTTGCCATTTCCTTCTCCAGGGGATCTTCCCAACCCAGGGATTGAACCTGGGTCTCCTGCACTGCAGGCAGATTCTTTACTGTCATGTGCTATTAACAATTACAACAATGAAATCCAGGAAAACAGTAAAACTTAGAGCCTCTAGGGAACAAGAAAAATTTTAAGTTTACAGACACCTACCAGAAAGGCTAAAATGAAAGTGTCTGACAAGATCAAGTGTTGATGAGGACCTCCCTGATAGTCCAGTGGTTAAGAATCCACCTACCAATGCAGGGCACATGGGTTCCTAGTCCAGGAAGATCCCACATGCCACAGAGCAACTAAGCCCGTGTGCCACAACTTCTGAGCCTGTGCACCTAGAGCCTGTGCTCCACAAAAGAAGCTACCAAGATAAGCCTGTGCACCTCAGTGAGCCCCTGCTCCTGACAGCTGGAGAAAGCCTGTGCAAAGGAACGAAGACCCAGCACAGCTGAAAAAATAAAAGATCACATGTTGATGGAAATACAGAGCAATTTCTTAAACTTTAGGAGGAATGTAAGTTAGTAAAACCTGTTGGAAAATTGGCAGTATCTACTAAAGCTAAACACATGTATAACTTACGACCCAGCAATTCTACCTTGGGTGTATACATGACAGAAACAAGAGCTCATGTCTACCAAGATATGTGCAAGAATTTTTCTAACTGCACTGTTCATAATAGCCTCAAACTGGAACCGATCCACAAGGCCTATCCATAGTAGAATGCATATATAAGTTGGGGTTAAGTCATATAGCAGAATATTGTTGTTGTTCATTCACTCGGTCTTTTCCGACTCTGCCACCCTAAGGACTGCTGCATGCTAGGCTCCCCTGTCTTTCACCATCTCCTGGAGCTTGCTCAAACTCATATCCATCGAGTCGGTGATGACACCCAACCATCTTGTCCTCTCTTGTCCTCTTCTCCTCCCACCTTCAATCTTTCCCAGCATCAGGGTCTTTTCTAATGAGTCAGTTCTTCGTATCAGGTGGCCAAGGAGCTTCAGCTTCACCATCAGTCCTTCCAATGAATATTCAGGGTTGATTTCCTTTAGGATGGACTGGTTGGATCTCCTTGCAATGCAAGGGACTCTCAAGAGTCTTCTGCAACACCACAGCTCAAAAGCATCAATTCTTCGATGCTCAGCCTTATTTATAGTCCGATTCTCACATCCATACATGACTACTGGAAAAACCATAGCTTTGATGATATGGACCTTTGTCAGCAAAGTAATGTAATAGCTTTTCTTCCAAGGAGCAAGTGTCTTTTAACAATGAGTTTGAATGAAAATATTGCTACACACAGCATGGATATATCTTACAGACATGATACTGAGAAAGAAGTCAGTATACTGACTGGAATGGAATGGAATATGTGATTCTATTCCTATAAAAAATACAGAAATAAAACTGATCTATGGCATTGAAAGTTTATCTTTGTTACATTTGATTTGGGAGTCAGCTTTCATGAGTACTTTGAGTTTGAGTCCAGACTCGCTGTTAGAGATAATGGAGGTAAACCAAGGTCATCCAAGTGAGAATAAACAGAGGCTGTTCATTCTGAGCTTGCAAAAGCACCTACCATCATTTGCATTTGGCAGGGAGGGAATCAAAGACAGGCAGGGACTAGGAAAACATGGTGAGTGAAAGAAAGGGAAGGCTTCAGAAGTGCTATAACAGGAGGTTGTTTGCCTGGGACACTGGAGGTTGGCTAACTAGAAGAGAGGCATCTTATTATGATTTGTTGGTGAGCATATTTGGCTTCCTCTGGTTGGTCCTGAATTGGAAAAGAGGGAAGAGGTGGTTGTGGATTGGGAAGAAGGTGGCACACTTTATCCAAGACCTGATGATTCTGGGATGATTGCTGCAGAAGTGGTCTGGCTTTCCAGGCTGATTACTGCAGAGAGTTCTATGGTCATATATGGTCTGGCCACAGTCCTTTTGTGTATTCAGTCTCTTAGAGGGAAAGAACTGCTGGAATAGGATGGGAATGGACACATACACACTTTATCCAGCTCCCCATCCCTCCCTGAGGTCAATGGTACTGCCTGTGAAGATAAGGCTGGAGGACTGTGCTCCAATTCATTGCTTATCTACTGCACCCACTAAAGTTGTTTTCTTTAAGGCCTAGCTTAAAGCCCAGCTCCTATTGAAAGTTTTCTTTGAATAGATCCCTCTCAGTTATTAGCCTTCCTAATTCTCGTGGCTTAATTCAGATTCTTCAGAGCAAATTCTCATCTTCCTGCCTGTGTTTTGAAAACTTACATTGAATATCTTCCTTTCACTTACTCAATGCTGTTTCTTTAAAAACAGCAACAAAACCAAAATACCCCTTCAACCCCACAGCTTTTTATTGAAGTAAAATATACATGCTGAAAAGGGTACTCAGAAAAAGAAGGGAGGCGGTGGGGGAAGCAGCCAGAAGGGTGGTGGTGGAGAGAGAAAATGGGGGGTGGGTGTTGAGAAAGATGAAGAAGGGAAGGAGCCCTGTGTTCTAGTTTTGGGTCCACAGCCAACTTCTGGCATCTCTTTCCTCCCTGGATCCATAAACTGTGGGGCTAGACCAGGTGATGGCAAATTCTCTCTCCTGCAGAGCTCAGTCCCATCAGCCCTTGAGTGTGTCCTTGGCACAGCCGGGCTGTCCTGGCTTCCCCTGTTGTGTCCCCCTTCCCCATCCCCAGGTGCCAATGCCCTACTGTCTGAATCGCTGACTTCCTAGCAATCAGATGCTGTTTCCTATTTAATCAATTTACTTGTATTTAACATCAGAAGAAAGAAAAATCCTTTCATTATCACATGCAGCCGGAAATGAGCTTCTTGCAGGAGACCTGTCCAAAGGAATCAGAAAAGAGAGAAAATGTGGTAATTATTGAAAGAATGCTTTTTTCCCTGCTTGCTGTCAGGACAATGTCTTTAGAATGATGGGCACATGTTTGCAGAAATTCAGCTATTATTACCTCTATGACTTAAGATCCTTTAACATTTTCTTTATTCAAGCCCACGGTTCTGAGGATCTACCCTGGCCAGATAGCTGCTTCAAGCGAGGCTTCTGCAGTGAATGTAAACAAAACTTTAAATCTAGGGGGCTTGTTCAGGACCCCCCGCCATTTCCCTCCTGCCTTCACTTTCAAGAATCTCTCCTCAGGAGACAAGCACCTCTGTTCCTTACATGTGGCCCTCACCTTCTGGCCTCAGTAGACTCCTTCCTTCCCACCCAGTGCAGGCCAGGGGTGGAGGGGGTCAGTCTCTCCTCAGGATTTTCACCTTCGTTATAATCTAGTGTCTTTATTTATCTATTTATATTTAATGTTGAGTCCGTAGAGTGTATTTATTAATTTTGGCTGTGCTGGGTCTTCATTGCTGCACGCAGGCTTGCTCTAGTTGTGAGTAGGGGACTACTCTTTAGTTGCAGTGAGTGGCTTCTCACTGCAGTGGCTTCTCGTTGCAGAGCATGGGCTCTAGGTGCTCGGGCTTCAGTAGCTGCAGCACAAGGGCTCGGTAGTTGTGGTGCACAGGCTTAGTTGCTCTGCAGCATGTGGCGTGTGGGATCTTCCTGGACCGACGATTACATTTTTGTGTCTGCACTGGCAGGTGGATTCTTAACCACTGGACCACCAGGGGAATCCCATAATCCAGTCTCTTTAAATCATCTTCTAATTACACAGGTAATGCATGAATATGTGCTCACAGTAAAAAGTTTAAATTCCAGAGATTTCCCTGGTAGCCTCATGGATCCCAGCTTTTCATGGCCATGGTCTAGTTTCAATCTCTGGTTAGGGAACTAAGATCCCATAAGCTGCATGACATGGCCAAAAAATAAATAAATAAAAAAAATTCCACAGCTAGAGAAAGAGAAAGACTAATACCACATGATATCACTTATACGTGGAATCTAAAATAAAATTTATGTATGAAATAGTAGATGCAAACTGTTACATGTAGAATGGATAAACAACCAGGTCCTACTGTATAGCACAGAGAACTATATTCAATATCTTGGGATAAACCATGATGGAAAAGAATACAAAAAAGAATGTATATATGTGTATAAGTGAGTCACTTTGCTGTACAGAAGAAATGAACACATTGTGAATCAACTATATTTCAATTTAAAAACGTGAGATAAAAAATTCCAAATTATACTGAGTTATATAGGCCAGAGTTTCTCAAACTTCATTAGAGATACAGATCCTTTGGGGATCTTCTTAAAAGCAAGTGCTGACTCATTGAGTCACTGCATTTCTAAGAAGACTTTTGTGACTTAGGACAAAAGAGCAACAATTGATAATGTCCTTCAATCCCTTGCAATTCTGTTTCATTTTTAAGGGGATTGATAGACATCACTCCTGGCCTCTCTCTTGTACTTCTGTGCTATTTGGTAGCCCTGACTTAATCCTATCTTTGGCCTGGGGCTGCAGATGTTCTCTGAAGTCCTTTTCATAGCAGTTGGGGTGCAGGGCCTTTTGGCCTCTGGCCTTTTCTACAGCTCCCTGTAGTGCTCCACAAACTATTGTTACCAAACTTAATGAGTCTTTGTTGAGTTGAATTTAGCTCATGCAACAATCAAAACAATTTGGTCATTGTTTCAGTTGGTTGAGGGCCCTCTGATTCTGGATTTTTCTCCACCATCTGTAGGATAAGCCACCAAATCACTAATGAAATGGAGAAGAGGGCAAAGCCAGAGGCCCCCACACACAATGCTACTCAAGACCATTGGTCAACTGACCTCATCATTTATTGATTAAGCAACACTCTACTTTGCCTACTCATCTAAAAGCTAAGTATACATAACACAACTGCTATGGAGGTGTACTCATTAACTAATGCTGCAAGAGAAATTATTCCAAAACTTTATAGCTTAAAACAACACATTTAGTATCTCAGATTCTGTGGGTTAAGATTTCAGGTGCAGGTTTGATGGGTCCTCTGGCTCAGGGTCTCTTACAAGGCTGCAGTCAAGGTGCTGGCCAGAGCTGCAGCTATCTCAAGGCTCAGTTTGGGGAGGATCACTTTCAAGCTTACTCATGTAGTTGTTGCAGGGTTTAGTTCCTCATTGAATTGTTGCTCTGAGGGCTGCACTTCTTTTTTGGCTGTTGACCAGAGGTGGTGCTCAGTCCCTTACCACATGGGTTGATCCATTATTATTGTTCAGTCTCTCAGTCATGTCCGACTCTGTGCAACTCCATGGACTGCAGCCTGCCAGGCTTCCCTGTCCTTCATCATCTCCTGGAGCTTGCTCAAACTCATGTCCATTGAGTTGGTGATGCCATCAACCATCTTATCCTCTGTCATCCCCTTCTCCTGTCTTCAATCTTTCCCAGCATAGGGTCTTTTCTAATGAGTCAGCTCTTCCTGTCAGGAAACCAAAGTATTGGAACTTCAGCTTCAGCATCAGTCCTTCCAATGAATATTCAGGACTGATTTCCATGAGGATTGACTGGTTTGATCTCCTTGCAGTCCAAGGGAAGAGTCTTCTCCAACACCACAGTTCAAAAGCATCAATTCTTTGGCGCTCAGCTTTCTTTATGGTCCAATTCTCACATCCTTGCTGCTACTGCTAAGTCACTTCAGTCGTGTCCGACTCTGTGCGACCCCATAGACGGCAGCCACCAGGCTCCCCATCCCTGGGATTCTCCGGGCAAGAACGCTGGAGTGGGTTGCCATTTCCTTCTCCAATGCATGAAAGTGAAGTCACTTAGTCCTGTCCGACTCTTAGCGACCCCATGGACTGCAGCCTACCAGGCTCCTCCATCCATGGGATTTTCCAGGCAAGAGTACTGGAGTGGGGTGCCATTTGACTATATAGACCTTTGTCCACAAAGTAATGTCTCTGCTTTTTAATATGCTGTCTAGGTTTGCTTCCAAGAAGCAAGCATCTTTTAATTTCATGGCTGCAGTCACCATCTGCAGTGATTTTGGAGCCCAAGAAAATAAAGTCTGTCACTATTTCCCCATCTATTTGCCATGAAGTGATGGGACTGGATGCCATGATCTTAGTTTTCTGAATGTTGAATTTTAAGCCATCTTTTTCACTCTCCTCTTTCACTTTCATCAAGAGCCTCTTTAGTTCCTCTTCACTTTCTGCTATGAGGGTGGTGTCATCTGGATTTCTAAGGTTATTGATATTTCTCCCAGCAGTCTTGATTCCAGCTTGTGCTTCATCCAGCCCAGCATTTTGCATGATGTACTCTGCATATGTTAAATAAGCAGGGTGACAATATACAGCCTTGGTGTACTCCTTTCCCAATTTTGAACCAGTCTGTTGTTCCATGTCTCTGTTGTTCCATGTCTAGTTCTAACTGTTGCTTCTTGACCTGCATACAGGTTTTGCAGGAAGCAGGTAAGGTGGTCCAGTATTCCCATCTCTTTAAGCATTTTCCAGTTTGTTGTGATCCATACAGTCAAAGGCTTTAGCGTAGTCAGTGAAGCAGAAGTAGATGTTTTTCTGGCATTCTCTTGCTTTTTCTGTGATCCAACAGATGTTGGTGATTTGACCTCTGATTCCTCTACCTTTCTAAATGCAACTTGTACATCTGAAAGTTCTTGGTTCATGTACTTTTGAAGCCTGGCTTGGAGAATTTTGAGCATTACTTTGCTAGCATGTGAGATGAGTACAATTACGCAGTAGTTTGAACATTCTTTGCCATTGTCCTTCTTTGGGATTGGAATGAAATCTGACCTTTACCAGTCCTGTGGCCACTGCTGAGTTTTCCAAATTTTCTGGCATATTGAGTGCAGCACTTTAACAGCATTATCTTTTAGGATTTGAAGTAGCTTGGCTGGAATTCCATCCCCTCCACTAGCTTTGTTTGTAGTGATGCTTCCTAAGGCCCACTTGACTTAGCACTCCAAGATGTCTGGCTCTAGGTGAGTGATCACACCATCGTGGTTATCTGGGTCATGAAGATCTTTTTTGTATAGTTCTTCTGTGTATTCTTGCCACCTCTTCTTAATATCTTCTGCTTCTGTTATATGCTATAGGGTGGCATGTAACATGGGAGCTTGCTTCATTAGAGCAAGTAAGAAGAAATTTAAATCTCTAAAAATAGAATCAAAATGGAAAAAAAAAATGGACTCAGTTATATATTGAGTTGTTGGCTGAACTACACAGAAAGAAATTATTTCAAATGGCTTTAAACCACAATTTGCTTTTTCATTCCTAGTAGAAGGCATTCTAAGGACAGAAAGGACTGCATAAAAATCTTAAACAGTATTTAGTAATTATATTATTGATAATATTGATATTTTTACTCTGAAACTATTATCTATATATTTAAAGATAAAGCAAATAAGTAGTGAATGTTAAGTCCTTTGATTTTCAGGTTAAAATAAAAGAAATTAAATAAAAACTCTGTAACCTCAAAAATGAATGCAAATTAGTATAAATCCATGATATATTTTTTCTTTAAAATTTTCTAGCTCTATCCATCAAGATGGCCTAGAAAAAAATGAACAGCCCAGTAGCAATGCTCACTCTGAGTGTCCAAATTGTAGCTTTTAAATACCATGTTCCATTGAAAGGAACAATTACTCCTTGAAGAAATGGCTGATTCAAGATTTGGACTAAAAATTTAGAGTTGAGATTGGAACTTCTTGTTATACAAGGCAGCTGTTTAAGACTACTAGAGTCACTTTTTTTGTTTGCTTTTTAAGTTTTTAAAATTAATTAAAAATTTTTTGGTCATGTCCTATGGCATGTGGGATCCTAGTTCCCTGACCCAGGGTCAAATCCATGACCCCTGCAAAGGAAGCATGGAGCCCCAGCCACTGAACCACCAGGGAAGTGTCTAGAGTCATGTTTAAATGACCAAGGAGTCAATCTAAAGGGCAAATATGGAACAATTTGAACTCAAAAGGGAGAGTGACTCTAATGTATTGAAATTAATTGAATACATTTTTAAAAGGCTTAAGTTTAATACTTAACAGTACTTAAAATAATTCATTGGTCACCTGTAGAAGATGCTAGATAATGAATTCATTCCAAAATACCATGTTCATGGTCAATAAAAGGAAAGAATCAATCCTGCATTTTCCATATAAGTTGTACTTCAGGATACCATAGAGTTGATGAGGGAAGTTTCTTGTTTATTAGATAATTCCAGTTAATCAAAGGCAGAAGAGACAACAGAATTAAAATATCACAATTTTGTAGCCCTTAATCAAATATCACCATTAGGCAGTATCACCAACAGGTAATAGGTAAATAGCTTTCCAGTAGGTGGAAAGCTGGGATGGAGAACTTTATATTGGATGGACCAGTCTGATGATCCCTGAACCAAATCAAAAAAAGATCATAGGGGCTTCTCTGGTGGTCTAGTGGCTAAGATTCCATGCTCCTAATGCAGAGAGCATGGGTTCAGTCCCTGGTCAGAGAACTAGATCCCTCATGCCCTAACTAAGACCCAGTGCAGCCAAAAAATTAAACATTTAGTATATGTGATGCAGAAGCAAGCAGTAAACAAATATATTTTAAAAAAGAGATAGTGATGCAAAGTAGTTGATGTTATGAACTAGAATTTTTCTATTCTCCTGATGAGATGAATAAGAAGTAAATAGCTCCACCTGTGAGGAATTATTTTAAAGAAAGCACACCTAAATCTAATCAAACCTCTAGCTCTATCAGATTATAAGAACTATAGGGGAGAGAAGAACAAGTTAAATTACAAAAATTCAGTCATAAAGATCCTGTATGTGGAAGCTCTTCAAACAAACAACCTGGTTTCTTCAATAAATAAAATGCAAAGAAAAAATTGAGGGAAAACCTATAGGTTAAAAAAGATTAAGAGACAAAATAATCAAATGCAATATGTTGACCTTATTTGGAAACTAATTTGAGCAAAACAATTGTTTAAACAAAGACTGACAATAATGTAAGTTTAAACACTGACTGTAGTTAATGATACTGTAAAAATTAATTTTTTGTGTTATAATGTGCTCTGTGAAAGTGTTAAAAAAACAGTCTTTATCCTTTAAGAGTATCTATAAGAGTACTTATGATGAAGGAATTCTGTGGCAGTTTTAGGTTAGGACCCAGTGCTTTGGGGCCCAGGTTTGATCCCTAATTGGGACCTAAGATCTCATAAGCTGCAACTTGCAGCCAAAAAGAAAATAGAGTATTTATGATAAAGTGATGTGTCTTGGATTTACTTCAAAATAATCCACGCAGGCATAGAAGGGGTGAGGGCAAAGATGAAACAAGAAAGACTATGAATTGAATATTGTTGAAGTTGCATGATAGGAAGTAAATGTTCATGATGTCTGACTTTTGTACAGTTTTGATGTTTTCCAGAATAAAATCTTAAGTGTTAATCGCTCAGTCGTGTCTGACTCTTTGTGACCCCATAGACTGTAGCCCACTAGGTTACTCTGTCCATGAAATTCTTCAGGCAAGAATATTGGAGTGGGCAGCCATTCCCTTCTCTATGGGATATTCTAAACCTAGGAATCGAACCCGGGTCTCGGGCATTAGCAGGTGGACTCTTTAATGTCTGAATACCAGGAACCCACATTTTTCTTGTGTCCTGATAACATGACTTCCCAAATCAATTTGCTGAAACCAGAGAGCCATGTTCCCCACGTCATTTATCGTGGAGTAGAAGGATGTGTGCTTATCTCCTGTGAGAACACCAAAATTGCAGCTAGCTGCTGAACAACCATCCACAGGAGGATGTTGGAACCCACCACAAAAAGATACCACACATCCAGGGACAAAGGAGAAGCCACAAGATGGTAGGAGGGGTGCAATCACAATAAAATCAGATACCAAACCTGCTGAGTGGGCAACTCACAAACTGGAGAACAAGGATAGCAAAGTAGTTCTCCCATTGTTGTGAGGGTTCTAGGGCCCACATCAGACTTCCCAACCTGGGGATCCAGCAAAGGGACTGGAAATCCCCAAGGAATCTGAAGCACAGCAGGATTTGATTATAGAGCTTCCACAGGACTGGGGGAAACAGAGATTCTTGGCAGGCACAAACCTTGTGTGCACCAGGACCCAGGGGAAAGGAGCACTGACCCCACAAGAGAATGAGCCATACCTACTTGCGAGTCTTTGAGGATCTCCTGTGGAGGGAGAAAAAGTTGATGCTATTAAAGTGCTGAACTCAATATGCCAGCAAATTTGGAAAACGCAGCAGTGGCCACAGGGCTGGAAAATGTCAGTTTTCATTCCAGTCCCAAAGAAAGGCAATGCCAAAGAATGTTCAAACTACTGCATAATTGTACTCATTTCACACACTAGCAAAGTAATGTTCAAAATTCTCCAAGCCAGGCTTCAACAGTATGTGAACTATGAACTTACAAATGTTGAAGCTGGATTTAGAAAAAGCAGAGGAACCAGAGATCAAATTGCCAACATCCACTGGATCATCAAAAAAGCAAGAGAGTTCCAGAAAAACATCTATTTGTGCTTTATTGACTATGCCAAAACCTTTGACTTTGTGGATCACAACAAACTGTGGAAAGTTTTTCAAGAGATGGGAATACCAGACCACCTTACCTGCCTCCTGAGAAATCTGTATGCAGGTCAAGAAGCAACAGTTAGAACTGGACATGGAACAACAGACTGGTTCAAAACTGGGAAAGGAGTATGTCAAGGCTGTATATTGTCACCCTGATTATGTAACTTATATGCAGAGTACATCATGGGAAATGCTAGACTGGATGAAGCACAAGCTGGAATCAAGATTGCTTGGAAAAATATCAATAACCTCAGACATACAGATGACACCAGCCTTATGGCAGAAAGCGAAGAGGAACTAAAGAGGCTCTTGATGAAAGTGAAAGAGGAGAGTGAAAAAGTTGGCTTAAAACTCAACATTCAGAAAACTAAGAACACGGCATCTGGTCCCATGACTTCATGGCAAATAGATGGGAAAACAATGGAAACAGTGACAGACTTTATTTTCTTGGGCTCCAAAATCATTGCATATGGTTACTGCAGCCATGAAATTAAAAGACGTTTGCTCCTTGGAAGAAAAGCTATGACCAACCTAGACAGTATATTAAAAAAGAGTCATTACTTTGCCAACAGAGGTCCATCTTGTCAAAGTTATGGTTTTTCCAATAGTCATATATAGATGTCAGAGTTGGACTATAAAGAAAGCTGAGTGCCAAAGAATTGATGCTTTTGAACTGTAGTGTTGGAGAAGACTCTTGAGAGTCCCTTGGACTGCAAGGAGATCAAACCAGTCAATCCTCATGGAAATCAGTCTTGAATATTCATTGGAAGGACTCATGCTGAAGCTGGAACTCCAATACTTTGGCCACCTGATGTGAAGAACTGACTCACTGGAAAAGACCCTCATGCTGGGAAAGACTGAAAGCACAGGAGAAGGGCATGACAGAGGATGAGATGGTTGGATGGCATCACTGACTGGATGGACATGAGTTTGAGCAAACTCTGGGAGCTGGTGATGGACAGGGAAGCCTGGTGTGCTGCAGTCCATGGGGTCACAAAGAGTCAGACACAACTTAGTGACTGAACTGAACTGAACTATGGAGGGAGGATCAAAAGTGGCCTGGAGGAAAGACAGGGGCTCTGGTAGCAGCAGTCCTGGCAGGCATGTGTTGGCTTAAGTCCTTTTTGGAGGTCAACAGTAGCCCTACCACAGAGCCTGTAGACTCCAGGACTGGGTTGCCTCAGGCCAAACAACTAACATGGAGGGAGCACAGCCCCACGCACTCAGCAGACAACTGAATTAGAGATTTACTGAGCATGGCCCTGCCCACCAGAGAAAGACCCAGTTTTCCCCACAACCAGTCCCCCATGATCAGGAAGCTTGTACAAGCCTCTTATCCTCATCCATCAGAGTGCAGACAGAAGAAGCAAGAACAATAATCCTACAGTCTCCAGAACAAAAACCACAATCACAGAATGTTAACCGAAATGATCACATGGATCACAGCCTTGTGTGACTCAATGAAGCTCTAAGCCATGCTGTGCAGGGCCATCCAAGACGGGTGGGTCATGGTGGAGAGTTCTGGCAAAATGTGGTTCCACTGGGGAAGGGAATGGCAAACCATTTCAGTGTTCGTGCCTCGAGAACCCCATGAACAGTATGAAAAGGCAAAAAGATGACACCAGAAGATGAGTCACCCAGGCTGGTAGGTGTCCAATTTGGTACTGGGGAAGAGTGGAGAAATAGCTTGAGAATGATGTGTCTGTTGGTGAAAGTAAAGCCTAATGCTGTAAAGAACAATATTGCATAGGAACCTGGAATGTTAGTTCTATGAATCAAGTTAAATAGGACTTGGTCAAGCAGAAGATAGCAGGAGTAAACATTGATATTTTAGGAATCAGTGAACTGATGGACTGCAAAATGGACTGGAATGAGCAGATTTAATTCAGATAACCATTATATCTACTGTTGTGGGCAACAATCCCTTATAATAAACGGAGTAGCCCTGATAGTAAAAACAAAAAAGAGTCTGAATGCAGTACTTGGGTGCAATCTCAAAAACAATAGAATGATCTTGGTTCGTTTCCAAGGCAAACCATTCAAATTCATAGTTGTCTAAGTCTTTGCCCCAACAACTAATGGTGAGGAAGCTGATGTTGAACGGTTCTATGAAGACCTACAAGACCTTCTAGAACACACAGACAAACAGACACACACACACATATCCTTTTCATCATAGGGCACTGGAATGCAAAAGTAGGAATTCAAGAGATCCTTGGAGTATCAGGCAACTTTGCCCTTGGAATACAAAATGAAGTAGGGCAAAGGCTAACAGAGTTTTGCCAAGAGAATGCACTGGTCATAGGAAACAGCCTCTTCCAACAACACAAGAGATGACTCTACACATGGACCCAGGTGGTCAATACCAAAATTAGATTGATTTTATTCTTTGCAGCCAAAGATGGAGATACTCTATGCAGTCAGCAAAAACAAGACCTGGAGTTGACTGTGGCTCAGATCATGAGCTCCTTATTGCAAAATTTGGACTTAAATTGAAGAAAGTAGGGAAAGCCACTAGACCATTCAGGTATGACCTAAATCAAATCCCTTATGATTATACAGTGGAGGTGACAATAGACTCAAGGGATTAGATCTGGTAAACAGAGTACCTGAAGAACTATGGATGGAAGTTCGTAACACAGTACAGGAGGTGGTGACCAAAACCATTGCAAAGAAAAAGAAATGCAAGAAGGCAAAGTGGTTGTCTGCGGAGGCCTTACAAATAGCTGAGAAAAGAAGAGAAGCAAAAGGCAAGGGAGAAAGGGAAAGATATACCCAACTGAATACAGAGTTCCAGAGAATAGCAAGGAGAGATAAGAAAGCCTTCTTAAGTGAACAATGCAAAGAAATAGAGGAAAACAATAGAATGGGAAAGATTAGAGATATCTTCAAGAAAGTTAGAGATACCAAGGGAACATTTCATGCAAAGATGGGCACAATAAAGGACAGAAATGGTATGGACCTAGCAGAAGCAGAAGATGTTAAGAAGAGGTGGCAAGAATACACAGAAGAACTATATAAATAAGGTCTTAATGACCCAGATAACCATGATGATGTGGTCACTCACCTAGAGCTAGACATCCTGGAGTGCGAAGTCAAGTGGGCCTTAGGAAGCATTACTACAAACAAAGCTAATAGAGGTGATGAAATTCCAGTTGAACTATTTAAAATTTAAAAGATGGTGCTCTTAAAGTGCTGCACTCAATATGTCAGCAAATTTGGAAAATTCGGCAGTGGCCGCAGGACTGGAAAAGGTCAGATTTCATTTCAATCCCAAAGAAAGGCAATGCCAAAGAATTTTCAAACTACTGTACAATTGCTCTCGTTTCACATGCTAGCAAGTTAATCCTCAAAATCTTTCAAACTAGGCTTCAACAGTATATGAACCAAAAACTTGCAGATGTACAAGCTGGATTTAGTAAAGGCAGAGGAAACAGATCAAATTGCCAACATCTTTTGGATCACAGAAGAAGAAAGGGAATTCCCCCCAAAAATCTACTTCTGCTTCATTAACTATACTATAGCCTTTAACTGTGTGGGTCACAACTGTGGAAATTTCTTAAAGAGATGGGAATACCAGACTACCTTACTTGCCTCCTGAGAAAGTGTATGCAGGTCAAGAAACAACAGTTAGAACCAGACGTGGAATGATGGACTGGTTCAAAACTGGGAAAGGAGTACATCAAGGCTGTATATTGTCACCCTGCTTATTTAACTTATATGCTGAGTACATCATGTGAAATGCTGGGCTGGATGAATCAGAAGCTGGAATTGAGGTTAGGGAGAAATATCAACAACCTCAGATATGTAGATGATACCGCTCTATTGTCAGAAAGTGAAGAGAAACTAAAGACCCTCTTGATAAGGGTGAAAGAGGAGGGTGAAAAATATGGCTTAAAACTCACCATTCTAAAAACTAAGATCATGTCATCAGTCCCATCACTTCATGGCAAATAGATGGGGAAAAAGTTAAATAGTGAAATTTTATATTCTTGGGCTCCAAAATCACTGTGGACGGTGACTGAAACCATGAAATCAAAAGACTCTTGCTCCTTTGAAGAAAAGCTATGACAAACCTAGACAGCGTATAAAAAGCAGACCTTTGTAGGACCTTTGCCTACAAATGTCCATAAAAATCAAAGCAATAGTTTTTCCAGTAGTCATGTATGGATATGAGAGTTCCACCATAAAGAAGGCTGAGCACCAAAGAATGCTTTTTTGATGCTTTTGAATTGTGGTGCTGAAAATGACTCTTGATAGTCCCTTGGACTGCATGAAGGTCAAACTAGTCAATCCTAAAAGAAATCAACCTTAAATATTCATTGGAAGGATTGATGCTGAAGCTGAAGCTCCAATACTTTGGCTATCTGATGTGAAGAGCTGACTCATTTGAACAGACCTTGATGCTGGGAAAGATGAGGGCAGGAGGAGAAGGGTGGACATACATGAGATGGTTGGATAGCATCATCAAGTTAGTAGTTGTGAATTTGAGCACACTGTGAGACAGTGAAGGACAGGGAAGCCTGGTGTGCTGCAGTTCATAGAATCGCAAAGAGATGGACATGACAGTGACTGAAGAACAACAACCAAATAGTAACTGTACAACAAAGGAATATTTGTTAATACTTGTTAAATAGCTGATATTTGTTAAGCACTTACTCTGTTGTAGAAAAAATGCTAACTACTCAATGTATATTATTTAATCATCCCCAAAGCCCATTTTAAAAGTTTTTATCTTTCTATAACACAGACTATATATGTGTTTATATATTTTTTTTCAGTTAAAATATTGTAGGAATCACTCCATAGCATAAAAAAATTTTATAAATTCCTTTTGATGGCTGTATAGCTTTCCATTGTTTAGACCTGTCATAGTTTATTCAAATAAGTTTAGCTAGGTTAAGCAGCTTAACCTAAATCACTCAGTTGGTGCAGCCAAGATTACAAAAGTTTTTGTTGACTCTTAAATATACATTTGAAACTACTCTGTCTCAAACTTTAATACATGTATTAATCACCTGAGGCTCTGGCTAAAAAAAGTAGATAAAGAGGGTCTGGGGGTGTGGCCTCAGAGTATTCATTTCTTACAAATTATTAATTATGCCAAAGAAAGTCAGCCTAGTATGCTGGCTATCAATCTTGACTGCACATTGGAATCACCTATGCTATGCTAAGTCCCTTCAGTCGTGTCCGACTCTGTGTGACCCCAGAGATGGCAGCACACCAGGCTCTCCCGTCCCTGGGATTCTCCAGGCAAGAACACTGGAGTGGGTTGCCATTTCCTTCTCCAATGCATGAAAGTGAAAAGAGAAAGTGAAGTTGCTCAGTCGTGTCTGACTTCTAGCGACCCCATGGACTGCAGCCCACCAGGCTCCTCCATCCATGGGATTTTCCAGGCAAGTGTACTGGAGTAGGGTGCCATTGCCTTCTCCGTGGAATCACCTGGGGAGTATTAAATATTACTGATGCCTGGGTCCCACCTCTAGAGGTGCCAACTTTATTTGTCTGGGATATAGCCTGGCTATCTTTTTTTCCCCAAAGCTCCCCAGGTGATTCCTGGGTGCAGCCTGGGCTACTCACTACTGCCCCAGAAGTTGGATTGTTCTGAGGGATTCTTCTGCTATCATTAACCTGCTCCTTATCAAGCTGGCTTCTGCTCAGGAGTTGATTGGCATCAGAAGATTCTAACTGAGAGTAGTCTGATGTCATATTATAGCCCTGCTCCAATCATCTTATCTGAAGTTAGTTCTGCTTTTGTATTTTTGGCCCACTGTGTGCTAACCATGTATCTTTTGGGCTGGGAGAGGGTATACAAAGATGATAAAGCCACAGCTCTTTCTCTCAAAAGTGTTTGTGAACCAGCTGTTTTTCTCCTTGAGGTAAGCCCTAGAAAGAGTAAGAAGAATAGAGAGTATTGAGTTTATGAGCCCAAAGCACCACACCCCTTTCTAATATTTTTCTAGGAGACAGAGACAGGAGTCCGATAGTGTTCAAAATACCATCCTTCTAAACTTCTGAAGCTGGTTGAAGAGTATGGTTTTAGGTCTATGGCTCGTGCTCAAGCCTTGATTTTGACAGTCTTGTCCATCTGTTCACAGTGTTCTGTATACTTCAGGCCTCCCCCTCATCCCCACAGGGGTGACTTCTTACCAGGTGCTAGGTAGCAGAGCAGAAAGCACACATCCCACAAGCCCCTGACACCGACAGGGGAGGGAGTTAGGGCCCAGCCAAGACTCCTGAGAGTCCCTTGGACTGCAAGGAGATCCAACCAGTCCATTCTGAAGGAGATCAGCCCTGGGATTTCTTTGGAAGGAATGATGCTAAAGCTGAAACTCCAGTACTTTGGCCAGCTCATGCGAAGAGTTGACTCATTGGAAAAGACTCTGATGCTGGGAGGGACTAGGGGCAGGAGGAGAAGGGGACGACAGAGGATGAGATGGCTGGATGGCATTACTGACTCAATGGACATGAGTCTGGGTGAACTCCGGGAGTTGGTGATGGACAGGGAGGCCTGGCGTGCTGCGATTCATGGGGTCGCAAAGAGTTGGACATGACTGAGCAACTGAACTGAACTGAAGCCTGCCCAGTTCCTTCTTTCAAATTTATCAGTGAGATGATACACTCCTCCTTCTATGGGGAGAGAAGCATCCTTATCTTGTACCACATGGGTAGCTGCCATCTCTGGCCGTGCTCAGGGCCGGCCCCAGTGCCATGGATAGTTGTGCACATGATTGGAGCTTACTGGCTCTTGGAGTCTGTCAGGTTTATTTGTTAACTTCCCAGAACCTCAGCTGCTCTGACTTTTGTGGTCTTCAGGAAAGGTACGTCACTATGCGTGCTTCATCCTTGAGTATTGATAGGTGTTTTTGGAAGAGTTTTGTTTTTGCTTTGTTTTGTTTTACAAATCATTTAATTCCTTTGGGGTTTATAGTTAAGGCCTCATTCACTTGGAGACCTTTGATTTCAAATTCAAGATATTTCAGGCAGGGGCCAATCTGATTTTTCTTCTGCTCAGATAGTCAAGAATATTTATTAAGAGCACTGGACTA